>NC_049170.1:11196709-11840163 GCF_009769625.2 Cygnus olor | reverse complement strand
AAAGTGACCAGCAGGGACTATTTCAGAGACTCTTGGTGCAGGATGTCAGGCTGCAGGATACCGTTGTCATCCATCAGCAGTGGGGCTGTGCTTGACGCTGATGAGGGGTACACACACTCTGGTGCAAGGAGGAGGAAACTCAGCATGGGAAAAGTCACACGATGATGGTTCACAGTGTCTTTGCTGTGTGTAAGAACCTGGTGTATTTTAATCAACACGCCTGGAAACCAAGCAAGGCTACGGCAAGCATGGTCATTAAGCATATGATTACCACAAGGACTGGTATTTTAGATGGATTAGTGCCTGCCATAATTGGCAGCATGGAAGAGCAGGATTACTCTTTGTTAAGTGTTCATTATTATTTTACCTGCATTGAAAACTCACTGGTCTAATTTAAAGGTTAAAATATAGAGAGAGGGGCATTAAATTATACACAGAAGAGTAGATGTCTGTGCAGGCAGACAGACTGTGTTAAAAGTCTGCTGATTGTCAGGACTGAGGGCACCGAGGGGCCTCCCTGGCCCTGCCCAGCCGCTATTTCAGCCCCCTCCAGGCAGGCAGGCCCTGCCCTAGAAGTGCTGGTCTCCAGCACCACCACAGCCCTGCCCTCGTTAAATGCAGTAACCCCGTCACACTGGTAAAAGTCTCTCCCTTTGTTTTCATCCCTCAAGTACCCCATCTTTTAACAGGCATGATCCCTGCTCCTGTTTTCTCCTGTTTTGAAAGACAGGGCCTGGACATCAGCCCCCAGGAGGAAATCCCAAACAGAAGAGCTCCCTCCTAGTAACTCTAAGTGAACTCCACAAGCCCCAAAGAGGGAAAGGATTTAGGTCATGCTCTAATCTTCAGTGTTCATTACTGTTTACTTTGATCAAATCCTTGTTAAGAAGTCCATCTCCTGTGTGTCCCTTTCTGAGGTGTTTGATGCTCTCAAAGCTAAGTGTGTCTCCTAGGCTCTGATGCAGGGTCACACGTTCCACTTTGGAAGCCAGAACCTCGTGCCTAGATTTCCTACACTGTCTGTTTACAGGTATAAACCTCGGTTATCTTTTGACACCATGCTGTACCTATACTATAGTGCTAGTACTCTTCCTTCCTCTGTCACATTGTGCCTGAGTTTCCACAGGACTAGAAGACCTAGATGTAGGCCAAGGAGGACTTTTCATGGAAGTAAGTGTGAAGAGATCTGCAGATGAGCAAGCACATAGAGTTGGTTTTATCTGACTAAATGTATACCTCTGTATCTGAGCCAGTCACACAAGTTTCCCTTTGTTATCAATGAAGTTTAAAGCATGATACGTCTTATCATAAAATTCATGTCATGGTTATTAAAGTTTGCCACCAGTGGCAGAGAAAAAATGTACAGGACCAAAAGAGTAAGGTGCTGCTGACTGTGAGTATACCCACTTCTGTGGCAGATTAATTTCTGTAGAGGTAGCTTTTATTTTCTGGTGGTTTAGGAGAGGGCTGTAGCCATCATGTTCCCCTATCCCTAGTTTGTAAGGAGCTCGTTAGCTACGTCAGGTACTCTGGTCTTTTGAATCACTTCAGTTCAAAAAACTCCTGCTTTGCCAGAAAAGAGGATTTTCTTTGTTGTTATGGAAAGAGGGAAGATGGCTTGTAAGAGGGAAAAAAGGATACTGAATTCACATGACTAATGGAGTTAGATACATTTGAAGAGTGTGAGCTATACATTTTCTAGCAAAGGGGCCCTCTCCTCACCAGGATTTCCTGTGCCAGAGGGAAGAAGGTTTCAGATTGCTTTTGCATTTTAAAATGAAAGAACAGAGCATGGGAGCTGTTTTATAATCTCTTGCTGAGATCAAAGGAGAAGGGGAGGTAAATGTGTCTGTACTTCGTTCTCTCTGGTGCTGCACTAGCTATTTAGTAGAACTAATGGAGGCTCCAGTGTAGAAGAGTCAGGGATTAGCCTCTTCATCTCTGTTGACTGTAAAGAGTCCAAAAGGATTAATATTATTAAGAGGGAATTTCAGCTAAAAGTAGGAAGGAAATTCTCTCTCCCCTCTTCATCTTTGTTTCTAGAAATAACTCTGAACCATGGTTTTCAGCCTCCCACCCACTCCTATTTTTTCTTCTTATTTCTCAGCAAAGACAGACTTGGAAATATCAAAAACCCCTGAGAAGCTTTGACATCATGGCATTTTTTGATCAGGTTGCATCAGATTTGTGAAGAATTATCAAGACTGAATTGTCCTGATAAATTTATGGGATTGGATCCTTAACTGATTTGAGTCAGTGGTATTCTACTTACCTCAGCTGATATGGCTCCATGTATGCTTGTGGACTTCAATAAAGCCACACAGATTCACTCCAGCTGAGGATCTGACCCGTGAAATTATGGAGTCTTATCCAAAGCAAACTGAACTTCTGTCATGAATTGGTCTTCAAGGGAAAATAATTGCTAATTCAATGACTCCCACTGTTTTTACTAGAGCTGCTAGTCATTCTGTGCAGCAGAAAATCTTTACTTTTAACTGGTGAATCAAGAGCTTCCCCAGCAGCTTCAATACACAGAAGATCAGAGGTGCAGAAGTGTATACATAGGCCTCCAAATGTTGTGTATTAAAAGGCAAGCCTTAGGGTCAGTCCACCAAGCAAAAGTGACATACTCAGGAGAAATCTTCCCAGCTAGACATTATGCCTCAGTGTCCTATTAGCTTTCCAAGTAAATGGTGGAAAAAAAGAAACCTAAAATCCTGGTTTAGACAAGACTTTTTTGTCACATACAGGGTTGTCATAGTCAGGGTTAATTTTGTGTTGAAACAGCCCGAAAGAGCTCACTGGGACCCGTTTTCAGCTTATCAAAGCAGTAACCCTGGCATATTGTATTGATGCTGCAGCGCTATCCAGACAAATTTGTCCTCAGAACTGCAGAATTTGGAGCTGAAGAAAGTAAGCAACCTGATCAGGAGGTTACAGCTCTGCTGTTCCTCTTGGCAGTCACTGAAGGGAGATGAGCAGAGGAGAAACGCGATAAAAAGTAAATGGCACTTTCCTGCTAAGCTAATCAGTTCTGTTTGAGAATGAAGGGCCGTGCCAACTGCAAATCAATGCACTAAATCACTTTCGTTCGTGTGCAAGTCCTGCCACCATGGCAGCTGCTAACAAGGGAATAAAGAAAACTATTATTGGATATTCAGTAGACTTTCTAAGTGCTTGTGTAAAATAACATATTTAACTTAATGCAAAGTTATAAATGTAATTGGAGTTTATGGACATTACAGCAGGGAAGAGAAGAATAAGCTGCTTCTTCTTGCTGCACAAAGAGCTGTTTTATGCTCCCAGACCATCCTTATGAAACTCTGTCTGCACTGTTAAAGAGCAGTTTTCTTATGGGGTTTTACCACTTCATAAGTTTATTAAGGAGTAAATGTTGGGATAATCATAAGTCTAATATTTCACATGGTTTTTGACATGTTCAAGTCACAGAACATATTTTAGGATGAAATTAATGTACTTTAATGTCATAGGCTATATTAGCTAAGTCTTCATTGACTATAAATAAAGCCTACTGCTCCAGATGTTGATATATACAAATGTATGAGGAGATTTAATTGGATAATCCCACTAAAGACAACAAGAACTCAACACAATGCAACTAATAGATTTATTCAATGATGTAATATTGTATACTGTTTTTTCCCTTTTCCTTTCCAAGTAATTCCCAAATAACAATCTTTCTTGTCCCTAGCTGTGACTGGGATTAGTCCCTTTCTATGACTAGATTCTGGGACATTTTCAGTGACGATATTAAATTGCTTATGAGAAGGCTGCAGTTTTCCTAGAAAGCTCCTTTTCTGCAGCATTCTCAGAATTCTCTTAGTTTAAGACACAAGCCTCTCACATCCCTGAACTCCTGGCTCAAATCGCTGTTGTACATACAGAGCCGTCCAACTTTGTCATCATTTAAATCATCAATCGTAGCTGTGCAGTGAAACGCTTGATATAAAACACCCACAGGCAAACAGTAGACTGCCTTCTCTTTAATTACATCAATCCTCAACCACCCCAAAGCAATGCCATCCTTGGAAGTACTAACTCTGACAGGTAGTACTTCTGGGAATGCCATAAAAATGCCAACAAAGCAGCAATGGCAGAGAAAATAAGCTGCCTCATCTTTGGAGAATTATTGGACTGTACTAACATTCAAGGGTACAATGTCAGCACAATGCAGAAAGAGTTAGATGCATAGCCCCCATTATTATTGTTGATGGGAGTCAGGTGTCAAGTTTCCTTTGCATCAGGCTGAGAACTTAGCCTTCTTTGTAAAGCTTTAGCCAACTTTTCCTTTGTTGCTGCTTTTAAATGAAGGGCAGATTTGAAGCCACTCGAGCTGTGATTGAATAAACACTAAAAACAGTAAAAAGAAAATACTAACCAAGTAGCAATGATGAACCTGAAACTTTCAGACTCTGTGCAAGCTGTGATGGAAAGTTTAATGAATATTAAAGGCTCATGCCTTAAAAGGTGAAAATGGAGCAGCTGTGTTGTAGCAAATGGCACTGTAATACCAGCAACACCAGGGACAGCCCCAGGGCAGCCCCTAACTCTTTCTAGCTGTCTCAGCTCCCACAGAATCAAATGTGAATTTAAGTGCCTAAATGCTTAAATAACTGACTCAATTAGCAGACATGACTTCTGTCCGTAATATCTTGTCTGAGGAAACTCTTTAAAGCTCAGCCCTCTTGTAGCACCTGGAGTGAATTGTTTGCTCTCAATATGTGCATATTTCTCAGTAAATGCATTCCTAAATTATAACAGTAGTACCTTTAACATTCTGCCCACCAACAGAATGATTAGCAGAGGACTGCTTCATGTTAGGATAAATCAGGGCAGGATTCAGGTTAAATATGTGTTATTACAGATGTACAAGAGACAAAGGCTGCAGCTGGCTGTCTTACAATAGATGAAGAGAGCAGGTTAAACAAAGTCTTTAATCACTAATTGCTGAGTGGAACTTTCTGATGCTGGTCATTCATTTCCTGATGTTTAAGCAGGTATTGAGCTCAGAAGGAGTGTGGTACAGCTTGAGGAGGAGTGCTGACAGCCTCACTGGCAGTGTCCACACTTGGCTGGGGCCATGGCCAGTTTGTCCCTTCGTGGGTTATGGAGGGGAGACAAACAGCTATATCTAGCTGTATGTGCATTTGTAGGCATCACTACGCACTGCAGATTAATAGTTTAAAGGAACTGGTAGAGCAGTTTTTGTTGAGGTAAGGCACATCACGATGCCAAGGTTGGGCGATCCACACACAACACAGTGAAACAATCATCCTGTAAAGGGTAAAAGAAATACTTGGCTGTTCATCTACACTGCACCTATATAAACATTTTCTTATTGTTTGATTTGGTCTGATTTTTGGGTGGTGCTGTGTGGAGTCAGGAGTTGGACTCGATGATCCTTGTGTGTCCCTTTCAACTCAGGAGATTCTGTGATTCTGTGATTTTTATCCCATGTAAGATAACTCCTAACATTTGTCATTCTTTGAGTGCCCTCAGCATGAGCCCTGTGAGCATAAAGGACTATTGATCCTTCATTCAGTAACATGTGACCCAAGTTGGTTGCCCAAACCAATGTGAAGATCAAGGAAAAAGTATCAAGAAAACTTGCCAGCAACACAACCTTCTTGCTGGGGCTGAGCTGCTGGGGGAACTGGGACATCTCCCTCTGCACCTTGTGGTGCAGATACAGGCCGTGATAACACCCACCACAAGATAGATCAAGAGTTCCTGGCAAGGTAGATGACCAAGGAAGGGTAGAAATCATCTCTCCTAATTTTGGACATCTACAAGTTAGTCTTTTATTCAAAATCCAGTTTCCTAGTAAAATCAATACACACATTCTGAGAGGGTTTTATTGTACCTATCTCAGCAGGCATTTATGCATACAAGTTAATGCTGATGTCTCCTCTCAGAAGGTGAACTGAGGTCACTTCTTCCTACAGTTTTAAGCCATCCTTACAGGAGGTGATGGCTGAACCTGGAGACTTAGAGTTTGGAGAACTGAAGTTTGGCTTTAACAGCTCAACTCCACCTAAGACTTTGGGCATCCAAATGAACTGCTGGGTTCAGAAGATGGCAAAACCTTTCAAAATCAGGTAGTGCAGCTCTGCACTTTGCACCCCCATGCTGTTCTGCAGGCACAGT
The DNA here is from genome assembly GCF_009769625.2 of Cygnus olor. Lineage (NCBI taxonomy): Eukaryota > Metazoa > Chordata > Aves > Anseriformes > Anatidae > Cygnus > Cygnus olor. Next base: position 11,833,995 of record NC_049170.1, on the reverse strand, counting down.
CCCAAGGCACGCTCTGGAGTGATGCCTTCATGGGCAAATGCTTCGCCTCCCCACATCACAGCCCCACCAAACACACCCACATACAGAGCAGCATCACTTTCACCCACGGCTTCCCAGTGTCTTTTTAAACACCTCTGCTAACTTTGGTGCTCTTGCTTTGGCATAGACATCCCTGTTTCACATGGTCATAATTCAGTTAATATATAAATTAATGGTGGGTAACTGAGCTTCATACAGTTTTCTGTCCAAGTATAGCTCAGGATCCTTAGGTAATGCAAACTTGTATGTAGACACAGGCTAATGAGAAATTAGCACATTCACCTTAATTCTAGCCAAACTAGTTTCCCACATGACTGAGGAAGCCCTTCAGTTTGCTTCAAATGTGTAGACAGATGCCCTTTGATAATATTGTTTGATATGCAGTTGGCATGCAATCCGATAGTCGTGGGTAGTGTCAATTATGCAGATTTATGAGATGCCTGATAAATCCACCAGTCATTTTTATGCTCTCCATTGCAAGGCTTCAGCAGAGAGCTGAGCACTAGTAACTTTACACAATCATCCTCTCTTGTACTTCTGTTTTCTAAAGTGATGACATCCAAAAAAAAAGAGAGATTTGGTTTATAGAATACAAAATAAAAATATTTCCAAAATGAATGTTCAAATAGTATAAGAAGCTTGTGAAGATGTGACTTTTAAACTGCTATTTCCAAGCCAGAGCCAGATCACTTAGAAAATACATAATATAGTACACTCCACAAGCAGATGGAGATGCACATAAACTGATAATAACTCAAGAGTTTTTATTTCTGTATATCCTCAAGCAAAGCATCAGGAGAGAAAAACACTCTTGAAACAAAATTAAACAGTTTTAGATCTAATTTTACTAGGCTGAACTAGATTTCAGATTGATTTCTGTGGAATCTAATAGAGAACAACACACATATGTATTGCCTTTCTTATATAAAATCCATCAACCACCTTGTGTTTTTACTTACTATGCTCTTTACTGGAAGTAATAAGAAACTAATATTTCACAGCATAACGTGCTTCATTCTGTAAATGGTCTTCCATTGCAAAGGAGCTGGGAGGAGGCTGTTACGGAGCTCTAAAGTACAGCCAGAGATTTGTCTACTCAAATGCCTATTTACATTCATATGGTGAAATTGAGCTAAAGCCTACCACCTTCATCCCGGGAAAGCAGGAGAGGAGAGCCACAGGGCAGCCTACTGTGCAAAGAAATAATGCCCTAAATGCTGCAAGTATTGGCTAAGGTCCATGATGTGATCAATTAAATACATCCCAGAGCATATGTCCTCTACCTCAAGCTGTGTAATTTTGTACAACTCACATGCATGGCTTTGTGGATGGTTCTTTCTGCTTCCTAAGTGATAAACTGGAAGTTATTTTGTCCGTAGAGGAAATGAGCATGGGCATGTGTGGAGGCATATTAGTCCTGTTACCAGCCCCTCTGAGCTCACTGGTGCTTCACACTCAATGGTCTCTGCAGTATCACAATGCCATAAACTGATCCTGTTATTTAATATATTGGCATTTCAGAGCTCTTGTCTTGGACGAGGACCCCATTTTGAGCAGTGACAGAGCAGCGACATATTCCCTGCCCAAAGAACCAGATAAATAAATGATAAAGGGAGCAAGTAGATCCATTTAGAGCAGGCTCCTTCTCTTGGTGGGGTCTTCCAGGTGAGGCAGGTGTTTTTCTGTGTGGTTCCTGCATTATGCTGGACAGCTTGTTGCCCTGTTTCAGAGGAAGCGTCCCTCTCTCTGGGTTTGTACCTCCGGCTTCTGACTCAAACCTCAGCCTGCCTCATGCAGCCAAATGCTTTCCACTGAAGCACTGACTATCCCAGTGTTCCCTGGTTTTCCCTTCCCCTTGGCCTTAGAAAAAAAACGTGTTCTGATGTTTCACATCTTCATTTCAGGTCCCTGCTGAAGCAGATAACAAAACGTAATGCTGAATACTTTTTTTTTTTATTTTATTTTATTTCTTTTAAAAACCTAGATTCCATAATCTGAATATTCCCTTGTCTCCCTGCTTTCAAGAAAAATGTTCCAGGCAAAAATCTTATTCAACCAGAAGATTTTTCTCTCAACATATTCCTCTGCTACCTCCAAGAAAAGCTTTCCTTACTATTCCCATGTGGGCCAGTGTGGGATATCATCAAAAATGCCTTGGATTGAAAACCAATTATAGAAAGCAGATCGTTAGTAACTGTCCACCTCAGAGGCTACACTCGCAGGGATGTCAAGCACCATTTCTGCAGATGGGAACAGTCCCACACTGTTTAACCCTTTTCTATCCTCCAGAACATAGGGTGGGTTTTTTTTGTTCGTTTGGTTTGTTTTTTTAACCCTTGGGCTGCTCAGTTGGATGTGCTGCTCCAACTGCATTAACTGATGGCTCTCAAGGGCACAAGATGCCAGACAGGCGTCACCTTCAGACCTCCCTGTGTAGGACAGAGAGAACAGAAATCAAACCAAAGAGGAGTTGTCATGTGTTACTAGCCCCTTGCAAATATATGCAGGCTTGAATTCTTCCAATGTAAGGTACTAAACTGGAACTCCTGCACCAGGAATGCAGCCATGCCAGTGTTGACACAGACAGGCCAAGGTTGCTGCCATGGCTATACAGAAACATGAACCAAAGTGTTCAGAGCATCCACACTTAAAACTTCACCACTTCAGCTAGAGGGGATGGACTGAGATGATCTTCCCAGCCACACTGGCATCACTGTCGTCATTCACATCACACAGAGGCTTCCCACTTGTTTGCGCAGCCAAAAGCACTTGGGCAATGCTGCTACAGCTCTGTACACTCAGGAACTCATGACTCAATGCCTGTTACTCAAATTCAGCTGTACACACTGATTCTAAACCAAGCAAGTAAATCCCTATCTGGAAACTGGCTGCTTAAACTAAATGATGCAGCATAGTGGCTGTGCAGGCCATCGTTTAGGAGGCTGTGAGCCTCTCTCAGGAAGTGCTGTGGTTTAAAGACATTGCTATTTTCCCTGTAAATTTGCCTAATTTTTCTTTTGTGTAAGGAATCCCCTTTTCCTGTCAATCACTGTCAGCCCAAGCCTGAACTGACTAGGATATCAGAAGGAAGGTAGAAAATCATCTCCTGATGTGCAAGCTCTCTTCCCTCCCCATGTCCCTCCCTTTCAAAATAAAGCCAGGCTAATGTGGCTTTAAAAATGCAACTATTTGAACAGCTGCAAATACTGTTTCAGAGAAATCAAATTAGTTTTTTTCAATAGGTTTTGTATTATTGCATCAGAGCTGACCTCTCCTGAGCAATTTCACACTCCATGCAAACCAAGTGAATTATTTAAGACTGGTTCATAATATCTGCATTTTGTTTTTAAAATAATTCTGTTAAAGAAACCTCTGACAAGTAAAGTAGCTTATGGTAATCAATTAAAATATAAGAATGAAACTAATTTAGTAAAACATTGCTAACGCTGATCTGGCAAACCACTGGTAGCCATCTGTCTAATCCTTCTTGTGTTCAGAAGTTGCATTTAAAAAAAAAACAGTTATTAATAGTGCTCATCAGCTGCCAAGCAAAAGAGCATGCCACACGCTTCTGCTCAGAGATTAGCTAATATTAACAAATACTACTCACTTTTCCAAGTTTGGGCTAAAACTTGCTGTGTGATATCAAAGCCAGGACAAATCTTTCGACTGGGGACTAGAGGGATAGGAAGGACTTTAACGATTACAGCCAAAGAAAGGTAAAACACCCAGTAGATGCCAACCGTCTTCCTACAACCCTTCTGCAACAACAGCTCCTCAGCCTCCCCACTAGACTATCTATTCCAGTGCTGCACTATCCTTAGTGTTAGGAAGGTTTTTTTTTAATGTTTAAAGTGAATTTTCCATGGTGCAATTTAAGTCCATTACTTCTAGTTGTGTTAATGCACATGGAATACTGTTTGCTCCTTTCTTCTGTACAGCAGCTTTTTATGTCTTGGAAGACTGTTGTTATGACCCCACTCAGTCTGCTCTTCTTAAAGCTAAACAAGTTGTCCAACAGGTATAAGGACTGATTTTTAAAAGTGTTGAACTCCTGCCATTCCCATTGCTTTTATTCAGGTGATTGACAGTGAAAGAACCTCAGTTCGTGTGATGATCAAGCTGTATTGTCTGATGCCCTTTAAATACTGATAGGCATGAAGGCCACAAAAGCTATTTATAGCTGTATATGTGTATTCTTGTCTCCACAATAAAAGTGTATTTACAAGACCTGTGACCTGCCTGCATCCACGGAGCAAGAGCAACTTTACAAAAAGAGTAGATTTTAGGGGAAACTTGGCTGCTTGATATGCTAAGCTTTGCTGAAATATTTGGACTAAATTATTTTCTGTTTTTCATACACAAAAATATCTTGGCCAATGTCTTTTTTTTTAATTTGTTTACATGATTTATATGGCTACTGTCAACACAATGCTCACGGTTATTTTTAACTATTTGCTGTTGTTGGAAAATATATACTTAAGAAGCTTGAATTCAAATATTTTTCTGTCCCAAAATAGAGAAGAGCAGTGTTTCTTCCTATAATGTTTTTCTCATGTGTAGAAGTGGTGATTTTTGTGTTTAAGGTACTGGAGTAGAGTTTCAGGTGTCATCACTTGGAAGGATGTTTTTATAGTGAATATGCTACAAAATATGATGTTATCCTCCTGTGTTAGCATTCCACTGTAACTAGAAATAAATCCCACTACCACCTGCTCTTTGTCTCTCAATTTCCATTGTAAATACAACTTCCTTTGTGCCCATGTAGGCCTTCATGAAATAGCTCCTTCTTGTTATTGGAGGCTTTTGGTACAACTGTAATAGAAGCAATAATATCTCCTCATATAGGTTCTCATAAATGTGGGGTTATATATTCTGCCTTTCTGGAGAAAAGAGTTTTTGAAATGTCTTGTTTTCTTCTCCTAGACCCTCTCTCCTAGCCTTGAAAAACAACTTACTTAGACAAATACAGAGAACATTTACAATTGTAAAGAAAAAACAGCAGCTCTAATTTGGGGCCTCCTGTTGTTGCTTCTTTTTGGGAAAAAAAAAAATGGGAAGGGAAGAGAGTAAGAAAAAGAAGAAAAAAAAAAAAGAAAAGGAGACTTTAAAAGTATTTCTCTGAGAAATTGTGTGGCTTCTTCATATCCAGACACATCCCTTATTTTCATTCATAAGATTTCATCAAACTGGCAGAGACAAGACTAATTGTGCAAAATATACAGGGACTGTAAAGGGTGAATGCAGAATTTACCTAATCATATTCCAAAACGGTAAACAAAAATAACACTGAATTTCACCATTGACAATAAAGCTGAAGTAGTGTCCTATGGTGCCTATATGCTAATAGGCAATAACGTGCAAGAGGTGGAAGTGCACAGTCATAGCTGAAGATATATATCCAGCCAGATTACTTCACTGTAAACACCTATATTTAATTATCCTGCCATCTATCTTCCCCTCCTCCATAGGCTCCATAATTCACCTCTGCTACATGCATACTGCAGTTCTTCTTTTCTTGCATCACACACTCAAAAAAATGTCCTTCTCCTCCTTCTAGACATACACTAAATCTTCCGTTGTTCCACCAGTGAACTGAAATATTAAATTCTGATTTTTATTGTCTGTATTGATTGCAGGATATCCTGTTGTTAGGGCCTGTGTGAGCTGTGACATGAACGCGTCCATTGCTGCTCTAAGAGTGCAGTAAATTTTACAGGCCATTGTGGCTCTCTGCCACACAAAGTGAAAGCACAAGCAAGGTGTTCGGGTTCAGGTGGGAAACAATAACAACAAAAGCTTAAGGTGGCTAAAGGGTCACCCAAGGCAAAAGGGAAAATAATTTGATAAGGTTCAAAATCATATTGTAAATCCGGGCTATTGCATGCACAGAATGTGTTGGGGTGAAAGACAACTCATAGAATATTCCTCTATCCAGTAATAATATGGAATAAAACTATACAGTTTTGGTTTTCAGATGGTGACTGGGGTAGGTATTAGCAACCTCAAAGCACCATTGCTGGTGCTGAAGACAAGGACTGCTCTGGTCCTAAGTCTATCTGAAGCATTCCCTTTACCCAATGTAGCCTTTGGATTAGGTCCCAAAAGTCTCTGTTCTTCTCACTTTCATGAAAGAAACTAGCTGAGAAAGTCTGGAGAAAATAATAGCCTTTATCCTGATCACAGCCCAACAGTCTCCCATACACTGAGACAGCATCTCACGGAGATGCTGCATTTCTCAGGGAGCTATGCCTTAGCAAGAAGTGTCAAAGTATTCACTTAAGAAGATCTTTTAGCTAAAGCATTCATAAATAGCTTCATTCTTTTGGTTTGTGACATCACTACAATCCCTTAATGAAACTCCAATTCAAGGAGGCTAATTTGTGCTCTAATTATATATTAGTCTGGGCTGAAAGGTTTCTGGACAGAAAAAGGTTTTCTTCAGGCACTCTTTTATTCTTCTTATTGTATTTACTTAACAAAGAACAGTCAGCTTTTACTGTGCTTCTTCGTAATAGAGTTGAGCTGTAATGTTACCTAGCTAAAGGCAAACATCTGCAGTCATTTTTTGATGGATTCTGATAACAGTCTTTAACAAGAGCAAGGATTAATTGCAAATGTAGGAATAACCAAGCTGAAAAGCTAACAGATGTGCTGCTGAAATAGAAAAAGATTAAGAGCTCTTCAGACAGAATGCCTTCCAGACCAGTGGCTACCTGAGAAAAGTACATTTATTAGCCAGGTAATTCAAGGAAATTCAGAGAAGTACTTTCTCACCAATAAAGAGAGTCCCCGCACAAATCATTTGTCCTGTGCTACCTGAAAGAAGACATGCTTAGATGGTTTTTTATGTTTTTACCACAAGATGAAAGCCCAGCACTGTTCACAATGTGCATGATTCAGAGCCATTCCACCTCACTGAGGCTTTCTAAGCAGATAGGTATTTTAGGAAAGCAAATAAGTCCTTCAGATCTATGACTCACCTTTATAAAGTGTGTTTCTCTTGCCTCTGCTCCCTAAAGTAGCCACTATGTTCATGTAGGTCCCCAGCAAAGCACCTGTAGCTTTCCAGAAGGAATTCAGACTCAACAAACTAAACAACAAACTAAACCAACTAGCTAACAAACTAAATAAAATATGTATCTTCAATATTTCTGTTTCTAGTGTTTGTGCTAACAGCAACTTTTCCTTATATATATATATATATAAAAAAAAAAAAAAAAAAAAAAAAAAAAAAAGCTAAATTTTGAGCTAGTATCAATCAGTATCATTTCTCATTTGGCCTTCACAGCAGGTCCAGGCTGGAGGAGGGCAGTGCTTGGGCACCATCTCTGTGATATACAGCCAGAAGCACTGCTTAGACACAGAAATCAGTAGGGACATGCATTTGGGATTTGCACGTGCCAGCTGTAACAAACGCGTTTCAATTCTGTGGATTTTGGTGGAGATGCGGAGCTGGGAAAAACAAAAAGGAAAAGGATTTGCCAAGATGTTTTCACCTGAGAAGAAGTGTAGAGTAGATCTGTATTTTGTCAGGGTGCATTGACAAAATACTGATTTTATATGTGTCTTTTATTCTGTTTTCTTCTAGAAAAAGTAAGCATACTGTCAACCTTTATAGCACCCTTCAAGTATCTGAGTCCTGGCGCAAGCACCATGGAGGATGAAGACAATTTAAGTAAGCAGTCTCTTTTCTTTACAAACAGATGAATATCAAAGTTCAAAAATACAAGCTCTGTAGTGTAGGGGCAATTGTGAAAAGGAGGTGGGCTTGCAAACACTGGCAGGCCCCAGGCCCAGTCCTCATGCAGAATGCAAAGTTCCCAGACGCTAAGTTTAAACATATTCTCTGATATCCAGGAAAGGAGGGGTTAACCTCAGCTCACCTTCCCACTTTTCCCTGTGGAGGCCTGGAAAATGGCGTTTATAAGCATTGTGTCACAAATACAAAGGGAAAAATTATTACAGAAGGAAATGTTTCTGTTCCGGGTCACAGGACTGTGAAGCTCCTTTTCCTTTCCTGCTTGTTGCCTTATTTTGTTTGCTTGCTTTTCTCACAGTCTCTAAGAGTCAGAACTGTTTTGGTACTGTGTCTTCCCCCCAGTTTATACCTCCTTAATTACAAAGTACTTTTGCAAAATTAAAGACTGCAGAATTTGCAAGATTGTTTTCTCCATCAGTTTGGTGATATGACCTGGGGAACAAAAAGAAAAAAAAAAAAAAAAAAAAGAAAAAAAATCAGTTGAGAAGGTGAGAAGAGATTTAACCAGGCTTAAACAAACTAGATGTAACCCCAAAATTAGCACAGGATTCTCTCGGGCACTTGCACTACAAGAAAGGCACTGATACCCCTGGTGCTGTGGCTGTGGAGCTGGATGGGAGCGCTGCTTGGTTGGAAGGAGATGTGAAGTCTTCGAAACAACCACCAGCCTAGGAGTGTGCCCCTAGGATTGAATAGCCCTCAGCAAGCCCTCCCATTTATCACCCAGAAGCAACTGGTATGTGTTACCCAGCCCTGCTTACCGTAACATATCTTGAATCATTAAAAAAAAAAAAAAAAAAAGTGGGAAGTTTTCTGAACCAAATGAACAACTCTTTGAGTTTTAGTATCACCTACCAGATGGGCTTCTTTCCCAGCCAGACACACACTGATATGTTGCCCTATTAGAGGCAGTGGGTGGGAGGAATGTTTTTTCCCCCGTTGTTGCTCATCTGCTGTGGTTTGATCATGATGCAGCACAAGGGTAATAGCTTTTGAGCACAGCCCTCTACTTTCTGCTGCTGAGGATCAAATGGACACCACACTGTACTGCTGCAGGGGGACTGGCAGGTTTTTACATACCTCAGCAAAGGTGAAAAAATCCTGAAAATCCTTCAGATTGGTCCCTGGGAGGCTACATTTTCAGGAAGAGATACGAGGAGTACACACAGGAAACATATTATGCACATGATGAGCTTGTGCAGGCACCTCCTGCGTAATGCTTCCCAAAAGTGCCACTTAGTTATTTTTAGGTAATGTAGGAAGTTTGTACAAGCCAAACACTGTAACACCATTTTCTTATTGCTGCTGTAAAGCTAAGCCTGTGCTGGCTTTAAAATAGCTCACATGGACGGGGTAAGCTACATTTTCTGAAAAAAAAAATAGCAAATTTCACTGTTTTCAGGAACACTGTGCCTAATCCTCTCTTGGGTCAAACACTCACTCCAGTGATAACGACAACAGCTTCTTTCTTTGCGTATACAACACATTTTAAGTGTTACTATTAGGAATCTTAAAAAAAAAAAAAAAAGACAAAGATGAACTACTTTACATTCATCCATACTTCACTGTTCACTTCTAGTATAATGGTATAATGGCACAGATCCCACTAATTTCTATAGCACACAGGTACCTGTGTACTAATTAGGCATTGTAAAGAGCTTCAGTGATTTGCTCTGAATAGGCAGAACCTTCTATTGTGTTAACAATTTAACAGACACCTAGGAGAATGCTAGGAAGGTAGAGCAGTGGTTGGGTTATCCCTGCTAACTGAGCATCCTCTGAGAGCACCCTGCCCAGACTGTCCTGTATTAGTAGGCAGAGTCCCACCAGCTGAAATTGATTCAAATCCTCTTTCACATTCCTTTAGGTTTTCTTTAGCCATGGCAGGTTAACTGCAAGTGCATTTTAAACTGGTGGTTATTAACATATAGACAGTACTAATGTGGTTTATGATCCATAAACTAATGCTGAAAAAATGTACTGAAGGCCCTAGGTACCTTTGGAATGGCATTTTGGGTAGGCTAATTGTCACTCTACAGTGAAGACTTTACCCTGACCATGAGAGAAGAGGATCACCCTATTCATTCCCAGAGGTCAGATGTACCTAAAAGTGTAAGAACTGTCATATGGGATTAGAAATAGGATGTTTAGCGCTGTATGCTGTCTTCAACATTTGCTGTTAGTGATGCACTGAGAAAAAGGACATTTAAAGGGTGATCCTTCCTTCAGTATATCTTTCTAGCACCCAGCAAGGAATTTACTCAGCTGGAGTTTGCACCTGACTCATCATATTTCTTATACGCCAACAGACCTGTCTAGTCCTCTCCAGAGCCCACTGATGCTTTTGATCTCAACAACAGTAAGGAGCAGGAGTTCAGCGATTTTGTGTGTTGTCAAGAAGTTCACCCTTTTGTTGTTTCAAGTCTGCTGTCTCTAGGGCTTGGATTGTACAAAACAGTGAATAATCATTCCCCGTTCACTGCCTCCTTGCCTTTCATGATGCTACGGACCTCTGCCTGTCCCTGATCTTTAATCATTCCATCCACACTATGCTACAACATCAAGGCAGACCATCACTAGACACAAATACTCATAAATCTGGGGTCTACAGGAGCATATGATTCCTGTGACTGTCATTGTGCAATGGTGCCAAATGCATAGACGTGGTGCAGCTCCCTTCTGGTGCATATAACCCTTCTCAGTGCCAGCAGGGAGATCTGATGGTGATGGTTCCCAACGTAAGGATCTCAGACACAGCAAAAGTCATGTGGGATGAGTCCCAGCCCACGATTCAGTGTTTAGAAGCATGTTCGGTTATGAGCCTTTTGGTCAAATCCCTTCTCAGATTGCACAGTTGAGATATAGCAAGGATCATGCTTCCCAGAACGCAGGGAACACCCTCCTCCAGCAAGAAAAGCCCCAGGCCGTCTCACACCAGCAGACAAAGGAGAACCAACGCCCTGGTTTTGTTCTGAAAACTGTATCCATTGCCCTCTTTCAGATCTCTCCCGTGCTTAAAGCTAAGCTCCAGTCTGGTCCAGATTCATGCGTGTACTTAAATCCATTTCTGCTCGGGGCTGCCCATGTTTGTTGCTGTACATGCTCATTTGCTAACTTGGACATAGGGCATCAGAGTGTGAGCATCATCAAAGTCAGGTCATTTGAATAATTTCCCTAATTGGTGAGAGTTGTACCAGAGATGCATGGATTTCACAGTTATTTCAGACAGTAACATGAGAAAAGTAGAGTATCTTCATTTTATTTATTCAAAAATGACCTCTCCCTCTTCCCTTCATGCTCCCCTTATCTTACATATTACCAGTAGCATGGACGGTGTGGAAAATAGGATATATATCCCAGCTTTGAGATGGCATGTAAATCAGAGGCCAAGGATGGGCATTGTTTCTAAATGCTGGCATCTAGACAAACTTAGTTGTCCGTGCGCCCTCGGTAGCTCATCTTCAGTATCTGACTGTGGTGGACAAACTGCCAACTTGTGGTTGGAACAGCCACAGGCAATGGCAAACACCTTTCAAAAATGTTCAGTCTCCAGTTCAACTCAGCAAAATCCCGTACTTTTTGTGCATAGGCAATGTTTTCCTCAGAGTGGTGTTACACACCAGTAAATCCTAGCAATATCATTTTAAGCAGCCTGAGCCCTGTGAGCTGGTGAGGAGGGCTACAGCTGCAACAGAGAGATCAGAGCTGGTTTCCCTTAAGTAGACTTACCATAATGATTTCTTTCATGAAGATTTTAAAATAGATGTCTGTGTGCTTGCATCTAAGAGAGGAAGGAGTGATTTCTGTTGTTATCTACAAGTTTATTATTCTAAAGTCAATAGTATAAACCTAGAAATCCCCAGCAGAAGAGTTCCCAAACCTCTGTCATGGATTCAATATGTGTATGAAAATGTCATCTCGCCTGCAAGAGGAAAACTGCCCTACATCACTTTTGATGTAGTAGCTGACCTTGGACAAAGGTATCGTGGCTCTGTCTCCCAGGTTCATACCTACTGCTTCTGATTTAAAATTTTTCACTTTCAAGTATGCCAGGAATTATGGAGGTCAGTTCTTTTAACCTCTGCAGTTAATGTAATGTAGATGAACAGCAAAAGCATACTCTAGGTAAGCAGGTCAAACAGGGGCTAGACATTAAAATACAGAACACAGGAAAACAAAAATTAAGTCCTACCTGTATTGTGGAACATGCATTGGTGGCAATCTTGTGTTTGCTAAACATTTCTAACAGCAGTAACTTCCTGTTTCAGACAAATCGGTTGAATCAGAATTTTGCTATGCTACAGAGACTGCAATTTTTTTCTTTCAATACCAGAGCCTATCAATAATGTACTGCCCCCTGTGATTCAGTATTAAAGATGCCAGCCAGAGTGAAGATGCCACCTACTACCTCTGCTTTCCCGTCCGCCCTGGAAGTTGGCTTGGCAGCAGAATAACCTTCAACAGGAACAATATTATCTCTTCAAATGTAGCGTGGAGTATCGGATGGCTAGTTCTGCAGAGCCCTTATGACCCAGAGACATAGGCAGTGTCATTATTAGTGATGCATTATAGTTCTGAAAAGCTCTTGATGATGCAGACTCTCTAGGTTAACTCTACTGTGCATAATGACCAAAAGGAGAAAAACATGAAAGAGCAGACAGAAGATTGAGGAATAGTGCATAAATAAATACATTTCACTAACTGCTTTCTTCTCTCCTATTCAATTACTGAAGCAAATACAAGACTGCAATGTCTCCTCTTGCTTATAAAACTGCAAAAATCAATGAATAAACTTATCTGAGGACATATTACAGTGCAGAATTATTTTTTGAGATCTTACACAATAGGCTAGAATCTATTGCCAAAAAAAAACGTAATATTTTTCTTTCTCCTTTTTTTTTAACTCTGTCCCCTTACAATTTTATTATTCTCCAACCTTTCATCATTGGAGAACCGTATTTTATTATAATTACTTTCAAATGTGTAGAGAATGTGTTTGGGGAACTCAAGAGCAAAGACATTACAAGAGATAACAGGGCTGAAAATGATCCACAGTTTTGCATTTTCCCTGTGTGTATCCTTCGACTTACCCCTTTCCTTTTAGTGCTCTTCATTTCTAAAATTGCTTGTGATTGTTCTATTACAGCTGCTTACTGTATTTATCTTATGTAGTTTGGTGTCATTTGCCTGCTTTGTCTGATTTTCACAATAGAAGTACATGTGCCACCATTAGAGAGGTAATCTCATGTCTGCTATACAGAGGTCTCATAAAAGGCACATTTCAAAGACCTCCTATTTCAAAGATACCTGAAAGTATAAAGTAATTTCACGTTGTCCGGCTGCTGCCAGATATCACACTAGTCCATCAGGCTTGCAGGCTTTCTGAGGCACTCACAGAGTTTCGGTTGCTTCTGTTTTACATGATGCGATGACTTTTGGCCTGTTGCAGCTCCCACTGAGGTCTATGAAGAACTGAGCTGCGTCCTGGTGTTTCAGGATGAGGTCCTTCAGAAATCTGGTTGTCTGTAGGGACACTTGCATGGATTTCCTTCACTGTGATTAGGCCAAGACACACCAGGCATCACCTTCACACACGCCTAGCCCTGTCCACTTATCTGCTGTGCCTAATCTCTAGAAGTTTTGTGTTTACATCACTGCATTTTTTCACTGCTTCAGTGCAAACACTCTGTTGGCCAAAAGCTGGGCTAAAGAATTTCACAAACTGAGTTTAAGACAAACAAGTAATGTTTACTTTATGTTGCCATATTTTTGTGATTAAGGTATGATGCTAAGGTCACACATTCTTGTTCACAAATTTATGGTGCTCTGACTATGAAAGAAGAAAAAAAAAAAAACATCTGGAAAAAATACAGTAAGAATTACAAACACAAATAACCCCTGACTTTTCTTATTCAGTGGTGCGTAATCAATACAAATTCTTTTCAATCCCGAATACAGTGTGAAGCACAAGCTATCTTTCTTGTCATGCTTCCTGACTACAATATCATTATGTACCATAACTGGGTCTGCAAAAACCTGCTAGGTAAGAGGACAGAGGAGTTGTGAAACATTGAATAAAACTCACTTCCTTCAGAAAAGTGTCTGCTTGAAATATTTCACCTTATTTTTTTTCTTAAAAAAAAGCAAGCAAGCAAAGAGGTGTATTTAGTATGGGTGGAAACATGAGAAACAGTCAGAGTGGAAAATAAATGGCTGGCCGAAGTCACTGCCAAGGTAAATAGAGCAAAGTTAAAGCTGGCGTCTCCTTCCCCCTCAGATCAGAACTTCCATAAATAGTGTTGTGACCTCAACGAGAAAAGACCACATTATCCTTGTGTCTTACTTAACCTGACCTTTTAAATGTCTTATTTCCAGTTAGGCTGGTTTAAAGATGTCACATTTTATACAGCTGAATGCCAAGTGATGAAACTTTTCTTTTTCTATTATGTATTTCTTTTTCTTTCCTTCCTCACCTGTCTTCATTCTCTCCCCTTAGCTTTAGAAAATAAAAATTAACTAGTCACTAAGACCTTAATTTTTCAGTCCGTGTTCTGCCTTAGCAAGGCACTTCAGCACACATATGGAGCTCAGCAAGTAACGTTGGTGAGACACAAACACAGGCTGGAAGTTCAGTGAGCACCCAAGGGTGTTCAGGAAAGAGAGCCGAAAGCCTCAGCCCTGCAAATGGGCTCTCACACATGCAGTCACGCCAGGATTTTTATTCAGGTCCAAGCAGTGAGCTGCTCGCTGTGGAACAATTTGCATGAGTGCAGCCTTATCACTCTGATGAGAAAAAGTCTTTTGATAAAAGTGCAACTCATCAGGACACAAAGGAGGTTTTTAATTATGATGGTTGGTTCCACATAATTCTCTGCAGGCCCCTGTGCATCTGTCAGCACAGCCTAAGACTGGGCTGCAGCAAAGACACGCTGCTCCAGCAGAAGCTCCTTGAGGCGTAGACGGCTGTTCACCTCTTGTATCCTTGCAGCCAGCTTGTACATCAGGGTAGAGAGGAAGCCGAACATGGCCGTGGCCTTGCAGAAACGGGAAAAGGTCCTTGCAGAAAGGTCCTCTATGGACCTCCCCCGTGCTTGGGACTCATGCATCCTGCACAGGTGGCATGCTCGTGTCTGACAACAAAACATGGAAAAAGCTCTGCGAGCAATGTTGCTTGGAATGCAGCAGGCAGCCAGGCAGTGCTCTGAAAGGGATCAGGTGCATCGCTCCAGGGATGGGTTGCTTCACAGGTTGATTAAATTCATGTTTACTTCCCCAACTTGGTCTCTGCCCCAAGCAAGGCACAGGAGGGCTGGGGGATGCATCTGAGATGCAATACGTTTAAACAAAATCATCAGAAATGACAGAAATGTTCTATGACGCTTATTTAGATATAAGCACATTTTCTGTCTCATTCAGGACATCAGTGAGATGAATCTCCATTCTCAGTCATACATCTGCTGTAGCAAAGAGCAACACAAGCACTGCAAATGAGTAGTTTAGAGCAGTGTGATTCATTGGCACAACAGCAGCAGAGTGCTCCCCCCACAGCTCCCCATTGTCATTTCATCCCCTTCCCCCATCACCGTAGTGCTTCCTAGCAGTCACTCTCTCCCATTGCTTTCTTTGACATAGATCATCCTTTACAACAGTAATCACTCCCGTCATGATGCTCTGGCTTCTCCTTCTCTGATTCAGATTTACCTAGAATTTTTGCAATATTATTTGTTGCTGATGCAGGAGCTAAGAGTATCTGCAACTGAACTTGACAGAAAGACTCTCATTTATTAAACTGGAATCTGAGGCCAGACCAAATTATTGTTTCAAATGCTAGGAATGTCTTTCTGATCATTTTTTAAGCTGGATTTGTGATGTTAGCAACAAAAGAACCTATGGTGTGAGTAGAACTGGTCAATGTATTCATAGCATTTGCCCATTTTTCTATTTGTGATTCATTTGTGAATCATTTCTGATTTCTAATAATGTGTTCATAAGTATTCGCACACATGGATTATAGAAAAAAAAAAAAAAAGCCTTAGGGAGCTTTGCAAACTATTCACTTTTCACTATAATTATCCAGTGTGAATAGAGCATTTTATTTAAATCACATGGCATCAGTTATACCTTATCTTTGAGTGATGTAATCTTTTTTAAAACAGGAGGCGATTGACTAACAGAAGTAGGACCTTAGGAACAAATAATCATTCAGGACATGCAGAGAATCTGTGCTATGACAAGGAAACCAGCCAAAAAGAGGACAAGCAAGGATATCTATCATTAACTTCCTTTTTCTTTTTTGGCTATTTTTCCAGCCCCAGGCATGATGTCAGCTGCTCTGATGACAACTGTAATGTGAGGTTTTTTCTTTCTTTACTGACAGGTACCAGCAGTGCAGAAGTAAAGGAAAATCGAAACATTGGCAACCTGGAGGATCATCCAATACCCTCTAATGAGAGGGCAAGAGGGGGAACACCTAGCAGTAAGAGAAAAAGACCCTTAGAGGATGGCAATAATGGCCATTTCTGCAAACTCCAACTCATCTGGAAGAAAGTCTCATGGTCAGTGACACCAAAGAATGCTCTGGTCCAGCTACATGAACTTAAACCAGGTTTACAATACAAAATGGTTTCCCAGACAGGTCCAGTACACGCTCCAGTCTTTGCTGTTGCTGTGGAAGTAAATGGACTTACGTTTGAAGGCACAGGGCCCACGAAAAAGAAAGCCAAAATGCGTGCTGCGGAGCTAGCTCTGAAGTCATTTGTCCAGTTCCCCAATGCCTGCCAAGCTCACTTTGCCATGGGGAACTGCATCAACCCATCCACGGACTTTACTTCTGACCAGGCAGACTTCCCAGATACTCTGTTCAAGGAGTTCGAACCATCCACACACAGCGAGGACTTTTCAGTCTATAACCCAGTTAATAACGAATTGCTTTCCACCGCTTATCGCCACGGGCGCTTACTCTGCCATACGTTGGACCTAATGGGCCATGGTAAGCAAAACAGGCACAAGATGGCCTCCAAAGCGGAGAGCGAGAAGAACCCGGTGGTGCTGCTAAATGAGCTGCGGTCAGGCCTGCGGTACGTCTGCCTGTCAGAGACCGTGGAGAAGCAGCACATCAAGAGCTTTGTGATGGCGGTGCGAGTGGACGGGAGAACATTTGAAGGCTCAGGACGTAGCAAGAAGCTGGCCAAGGGCCAAGCAGCACAGGCCGCGCTGCAGGCCCTCTTTAACATTCGGCTGCCCAGCCACATTCCCAGCAGAAGTAAATGTCACCATTTGCCACAGGTGAGAGCTCCTGGGTAGCCACCACCACGTTGGAGGAACTCTTTCAAGTAGTGCAATCGGTGTTGCTGTTACTGCTGTTGTGCTATCAGATGGTTCCTCTGATATTATAGCAAGAGCCGTGCCACAAAATAGCTCCCTTTTCATAGAAAAAAGCATGTATCACAGGCAAAAGCTTAAAAATCATATCCAAAATCTTTGGGCATAATTTGCCGTCCCTTTCCATATGAGGCATAGATGAGGGGGCAGAAGGTAGGGCAAAATGTCAACGTTTCAATTTGGTAGAGAGAATGATAACATTGACACATGCAGAAAAAGCAGGTCATTTTGTAATGCTGCCTCTTTCTTGCTGTGGGTCCATAAACAAAAGGGATGTCCCATATTCTCCTTTTAGAGTTATTTTTTGCTGAGGACAGCACCATCCAGAGGAGATAGCAATGACATGGAATGTGCCTTTGTAAGAGCAAACTCTCCTGACGATTCTGTCACTAAAAAAGATAAGAATTTTTGGTTTTTATAGTCTTACATTTTTTGTTTTGCCTCCTTTTTTTTTTTTTTTTTTTTTTCCCAAATATGCCTCTAACAGGGAATGGTGAAAGCTCTGAAATTTTCCTGGAATAAATGTAGATATTACTGCTGTATTCATACAGAAAATACAGATCTGAGGTACACGCTTAGGACATCAAAATTTCATAGTTGGTTATATGCCAAAGGCTATCTTAGCATTACTCAGACTTGTGTCAATTTTCTAGGTTCAAAGGAAGCCAGGATTTGCAGACACTGAGAAGCATTACATTGGCTCAAGTGATTTCTTGGTTTGTTTCCACTGTCATAAAAGGTTTGATCCACCAGCACCAGGAGGTGATCTACCACCACAAAGCTCCCTTTCTGAAGGGAGTTGTTAATGTCCAGGATTTATTGCAAAGCACTGGGAGCTCTAAGAATTATTCTGCTGCTGGCTTGCTGTGAGACCCTAGGCAAGTCATTTAAATCCAATATTCCTGTAATAAAAAATGGGCATATTATATGAAAGAACACTTTAAGATCCTTAAGTAGTGTGTAAATGCAAATTGTTAGTAGCAATTTCCATTAACGTTAGTAAAGATGTTCATTAGCAAGACCGAGTTTGATAGGAGATGAATTCTTCATGTGACATGATTGCCTACAGAACCCAGGAATTTTATCTAGTGACCTGTGTTTCCAAAAAGGAAACATGAGAAATGTGAGAAATTCTAAAATACATCATAATCCTCCACCTCCTTCCCTTTAATTCTGGTTTATAAACTTCTTGTACAAGTGGGATACTAACATAATTTAAGAACAGAAGTGATCTTCACAGACTGCTTTGCAGGCATTTTGGAGGCTTTGGCCAACCTGGCAGTTCTATCCTCTCAGTACTCCTCTGAAGTATGGATGAGATTTAATTGAGAACTCCATGCTGTCTCCTGTCTTAATTAGTTCTGGTTTAAAAAAAAAATAGTTTGTTTTGAGGAACATGCCTGTCCTTCCCCATGGAAACCCAGCAATTGGATATAAAGAGGAATCTCTATTCATGTACTACTGGCTGCTTTACTGCCCTCAGTGAACTTCACTGGGTGGATCAGCAGGTAAATACCATGCATTCATCAACAGATAACTTGTTATCTCATATTCTGAAACTGCAGGACAAGTACCACTGCTTTGATTCCTGATCTCTCAAATATTTCCTGGTTACTTGGGTTCTTGATATCTTCCATCCAAATATCGCATCTTACCTGGATCCCAGATTGTTCACTGTACAACACATTCTTCATCGTATATTTTCTCTCTCTCTCATCTTTTTCTGACCTCCTTACCTTCGTTTTCTCACCGTTCTGGAAGTATAAACGTCAGTGAAAAGGAGTCATCAAACTTTCTCTGTCAGTATATTTAAATGGTTATGTTTTGTCCAACTAAATGATTAGTCAGGCACTTTTAATGCCAGCACTCAGCACATTAATTGAGAGAGAAGCCTTAACATTGATTTCTTCTGACTTCCTTACTAACTTTTTTCATCAAGCGACCATGACACAAAACCTGAGTTTGTGATAGTCGGTTATGTTGTAAGCCAACTTCCACTGACACCAGCAAATGTATTTCCACCGACTTCCTTGGGCACTAAATACAGAAGCATCTCTACTTGTTCCGGCTGCGTTATGCAGCATCTCATCAAGTGGCTCTTTGCTCACTGCTTCAGTCAGTCCATCTGGCTGTTTTGTCAGTCAAAGTAGTGGTAACTGTACTGGAAAGAGTGTTGTTCTCATTGAGCTGTGGTCAGAACCAGCTGCCTTGAAAGTTGTTTCAGCTCCTTCCTATCTCTCTGATCTTCTGTGAAACATATTTTCAAGGACACATTTCAAGCCACATTTTCAAAGCTATGCCTACTTTTCATTTAGTAAGTTCAGCTTGTTTTGTGTCCAAATCTATTTAAAAGCATGAAAGCACTCTGAAACTCAAACAGCTTAGGGACAGAATTTGAAATATTAGGGGTTTTTAATTTCTTCACAGAACAAGGAGTAACTGTTCTCCTATGCGGCCACCACTCTTTTTTTGGGGGGGGGGGCGTGCGTGTGTGTGTGTGTGCTCCATCTTATTTATTATGATATCAGATAACTAACTCATGGATAGTAAGGACAGGAAAACTAGATCAGTTTCACCCATATTTTGAATATTTTGTAGAATACAGGCGTATGTTTATCTCTGTGGTTGTCCTTCCCAAAGAATATTATGCCTTTGTGTGTCTCTGCTCCTGTTCCTATTGCTGTTATCAGTGGCTATATATAGGAGGCCAGAATTTGGCCTTTCGTGATCACAGCCTGACTGGAAACAGGAAAAGCCAAAAACCTCGTAACACTGGTAGCCCAGCTGTGCTGAACTTATGGATTTGACTTTGTCCAAGGAAGTGTCAAAAATTTTACATGTTCTTATCAGCTGGAACTCCAACCATCGACATTTGTGCCTGGCTCATCAAGGCTCTCAGGGGACTTGGTGTTCCTCAGCCTGGCCCTCGGGCATGCTTTCAGCCTGACAGCCACTTTCCCTGCTGACCAAGGGAGATTCAAGGTAAAATGTCAAAAAAGGCCCTGTTTTCTCCAGTCTGTCCTAATAGGTGCTGCCTACACAGGAGGCTTCTGGAACCACCAGGAAATGTAGAGCATAGATGTAAAGTCCTGCCATATTGATCTCTTCTGATTCAGGCAAAACAAAGAAATGCAAGAACAGCAAAGCCAGAAATAGATGAATTCCCTGGGGCAACTGAGTCAAACTTGGTTCTTCAGCTGTCTCCCCTGCCCCCTCTCCTGCCAATGCTGAAAACCCACCATGAAATTTCGAGCGCTTTAAATTGCCAGTGTTTTTGTAAAAGAATATCACTCTGCCTCTGATTTTCTTCTCTGTGATTGTTCCACTATGTGTTTGGCATGACTGCAAAATTATACCCCAAAATAAGCAATACCTCACGCTTTGCACCAGGAAAAAAAATATATATTAACTCAAATTTTAAAGATAATATAATCCAAATTGTGGCTTCTCTGCGGTCCTCAACAGTGTTTTGATCCACTTCTGTGATTCACGTACATGTACAACGATGGCTGGGGTTCCGAGCTCCTGAACGTGTATAAGGTGAATAGGAGGTAGCTGAGATTATCAAAGGACCATCTGAAATGATCACAAGATTTGCCCATCAATCTGCCAGCAACTGTTCTTCCTCAAACCAGATGTCTTATCTGTGCTAGGCCACCAAAGCATGAGATAAATACTATTGATGGTCTGGGACTGGGCATACCATGTTGATCAGAGTAGCCAAGGAGGAGCCTGGAGAGCTGCTAAACTAATGAAGAACAGCAGAGAGAAAGTGAGTCATGAGAATGGAAAGTACAGTGCACCACTGTGTGCCTTTTCTAAGTCACTAAATAATTGCTCCTTGTTTCCTAGCATACTTGGTCTGAACTCAAACTGTCTATCAAATGGTATGTACTTTCTTCAATTATCAGCTTTTATGGAAGTCTGACAATTATTTCGCCCCACATTGTTAGATAATATTCTTGTAATCCAGAATGGGAGATGGCACCGAGGAGAGCTGACCCAGCCAGCCCTAATGAGTCTGCACTGTAGATATCTGCGCTCACACTCCCAGACTTTCTGAGTGCCATGCACTCATTTCAGGAGATCAAGGTGACCCCCAGCTGCCTCTGACCAGTTTACAGATTGTTTTTCTAATCTTACAGTCCGTCTAATCTATCTCACTCAGTCTAAACAGCATTCTTACTGCTGTAGAGCAAAACCATTAATTAATAATAGAGGGGTGCTTGGATTTCAAATGGACCTAAATTAAAAACGAATAGGTGTGAAAATCACATTCACTCTGCTTTGAAATTGCTTAACACTGCTGTTGCTGGTTCACATCCAGAGCCTGCAGAGCAGTCCTTGCAAATTTATTTATTTAAATGAAGCCTCGTCGTGACTTGCATTTGTGTCATCAGAAAGATGCAAAGTTTTTTCTCCTTCTGCAAGTAAGGTTAACCATTTAAATCCAGTTAAATCCATTTTTCACAAGTGCCATTTGCAGACCAGAGCAATCTAGTATTCACATTGCACTGATTCTTTACCCTGTGCAGATTGAAGCCTCCTGCCAGCTAACCACAGTATCACCTCCGTGAACAATGTCATGGAAAGAGCGAACACCACTTCAAGGAAAGCCTTGTACCCCATGCCTCTTATCTGCTTCCCTCCAAAAGCTTGTTTCTCTGGCTTGTAAAACACCTCATTTCCATCCAGTATCAATTGTTCCTGCCTCCTTCACTTTATTTCTCTAACTATCCTAATTTGCCAACTTCCTTGCTACCATGCCCTCTCACCTGTGTTGCAATTAAGCCAGTGCTGAGGATGGCAGTGATAGATTTGACTCTGGTGTGAAGAGGGACAGCACAGAACTAACAGTGACTTTTGATAAGCTGTTCCAGTGTGTTTATGTGCAGAGCTTTGTCTCGTCGAGTGACCAAGTACATTTTTTATAGCTGTTTCTGTCTCCTACCATGCAAAGAGAAGCAGCTGATAGGTATGTGTGTAGCTCCTGACAGTGAGATGCGAGAAAGGGAAATGGTGGGGACCAAAGAAATGCCTCTGCAATACAAATATTGTTTGATTTTCAACCATCTGTTTCTGACTCTGCAGGTGGGGGAAGCTGTTTTTTATAATCAGAGCAACAGGCAGTCAAGACACTTATAGGATTACTGTTTCTTAAGGAAAACAAGAGCAAATATATATATATATATATATATATATTTACAGGCACAGCGTTAGTGCACTGGATACTGTTATTATTCTCCTGGCTGCTAATAAGATTGCAGTCACTTCTAGGCTCACAGTTGAGGAACTAGGACCACCTCCACACCCCTCATATAAGTCTAACATAAAAGATGATGATTGCCCCATAGACATTACAGTGAGAGTCTCAAATGAAGAAATTACCAAGTTTTAATGTATATTAAAAAGATCAAAGATCACAGGGAGATGCTGAAGGGCCACCTACACAGAATCAGAAGAAACAAATTAATAGGGTAGCAAGGGCTTCAATCTCTTGCTCTTACAGAAGCAACACGTAAGTGCAACCACTTTAAGGGGTCTGCACATGAGGTACAGTCATCACTGCAAAATAGCACATTACTTTGCATCAACAATTGTCTGGCTAGGTGCTGCAGGAACAAGCACCGGAGACAGCATATACATCTCCACCCAAACACCACCAAGAGAAGCAGGAGCCCGTCTGTGCCACGGGATGCATTTTGGGAGGCTTCCCATCTACACCTCTCTCTTTTGCTCCTCAGTGGCAGTACCCTGTAACCCTGCTCCCTCCTGCCCATAGATAATTCCAGCATCACCCCAAAAGGACTCCTCTGCACTCATCTTTAAGTTCTATGTGGCGCAGAGCGTGCTCGGGGCTTTCAGAGTACCTGAGTTCTGCTAAGCTTCTGACAGAGAGGTGAAAGTATACTGCTTACCTAACTAATAATAGTTAGAGCCATAATAATGCTGATAATTAGTTAATGAATGGCTGATTCTCCATTTACAGAAGTGAAAAACTAATTTTTATATCTTCAGGAAAAAAATCTTCAAGGCATAAAAGACATTTTGCTCAAGTGTATATTTATATAAATTTAAGTTTATAAACAACCTAAATCCTTTCTTCCTCTGAAAAAGGGAAAAAATAAAAACATCCAATTTTCCTTTACAAGGAATCTGAAGAGTCCACTGTGATTAAAATGCATTTAGAGTAGGGTGAATCTGATTTAGCCATCTGACTTGGCTGCTGACCGCTCTTTTATTGTAACTGCAAATACTTCGTGCCATCGATACTGCCACAGAACCAGTGTTTCGTTTCTTCCCTTCACAGCCTAGATTCCTTATTAAATATGGCTAGTGATAGGCAGAAAGGACCCTGCTGGCTTCTGCTATTTACCACAATGAATCAGCCTTGTCTATCCTGGGAGCCGATGGCATGGATCTGATTTGTGAAGAATTATTATTTGTGCGACATGTTATGGGGAGAGAGTTTATGCAGGGCTCCAGCAATGAGCAGAGCTAGTTAGTACATGAAAGCTGAATCCCAGCGTGGTGTCATCCGCACATAAAACTTCCTCCTAAACCAGATACTCTCACAGCTGGCAGAGTCGCCTTTGTTGCTTTCTGGCTTTGTAACTGAACTAGAGACACTTCAAAAAGCTCCCGGCAAGCTGGACCTCATTAAAGCTCCTGCTTCGTCCTGGACTCGCATCCTGACATTGTTTATGATGCTTCATTATTATCTACTTAATACGAGCCATGGTTGTTCTGCTCCGCTAAATGGAGCTGTAATACAAGTGCCCGGAGTGAATTTTTCTTTGGTCGAGTTCCATGCAAAGCCTTCTCTGCCCGAGCTGGAGCATTACGCTCATGCCAAAATCGCATTGTTTCTCTATTTTTATCTGTAGTCACATCTAGGAAGCCTTAATTATTCAAACAGGTTTCTCGCTCCATGCGCAGAGGATCAGAAGCCAGCCACTGCCATCCGTTTTACGATGACTACCTCCCTCTTGTGGTGCCAGCTGTGTGGCAGGCAGCGCTGCCAGGTGCCAGGAGAAGGCCAAGGCAGTGGGGTGCCTGGGCACCTGTGGAGAGCCTGTGGTCCCTGGTGATGCTGCTGGGAAGCAAAAAAGAAGCTCAAAGAAAATGGGGAGAAAATACGATAGAAAGGGCTCAACGGTTGAGATAAGGACAGGGAGATCACTCAACAATTATTGTCACAGGGAAAACAGACCCAACATAGGGAGATTAATATCATGTATTGCCTATCGCTAACAGACTAGAACAGTGAGAATAAAAGCAAACCAGAAACACCTTCCCCACTATCAACTTTCTTCTCCCTCCTTCCCCTGAGCAGTGCAGGGGAACGGGGGCTGTGGTCAGTCCATGACACTTTGTCCCTGCTGCTCCTTCTCGGTCCCTCTCTGCCCCTGCTCCACGCGGGGTCCCCCCCACGGGATGCCGTCCTTCCCGAACTGAGCCTGCGGGGGCTGCCCACAGGCAGCAGCTCTTCAAGACCTGCTCCCACACGGCTCCGTCTCACGGGGTCCATCCCCCAGGAGCAAACTGCTCCAGCACGGGTCCCCCACGGGCGGCAGCTCCCCCCAGCCTCCCTGCTCCTGTGTGGGCTCCTCTCCACGGGCTGCAGCTCCGGCCCGGGGCCTGCTCCTGCGGGGGCTCTCCATGGGCCGCAGCCTCCTCCAGGCCACATCCACCTGCTCCACCGGGGGCTCCTCCACGGGCTGCAGCGTGGAGATCTGCTCCATGTGGGACCCATGGGCTGCAGGGGGACAGCCTGCTCCACCAGGGGCCTCTCCACAGGCCACAGGGGAACTTGTGCTGCGTGCCTGGAGCACCTCCTGCCCTCACCTCTCTCCCAGCTGCTGTAGCACAGCAGGTTTTTTTCCCCCTTTCTTAACTCTGCTCTCTCAGAGGCCCAACCAGCAACGGTCATGGCCCAGCTCTGGCCAGCGGTGGGTCCCTTTTGGAGCCGGCTGGAGCAGGCTCTGATCTGACATGGGGCAGCTGCTGAGCTCTGCTCACAGAGGCCACCCCTGCAGCCCCCCTGCTACCAAAACCTTGCCATGTAAATGCAGTACAACGTTGCATTTGTATAGTAGTTTTGGAGAAAAACAACATTTCTCTTGCCATTTATCTCAGCTAAACTTTTCATGCAGAGTGCTATTGCACACATGCAAACATACCAAATAATAGGCATACCATAAAACTCAATATGGAATATAATTAGAACTTAATTTTGGGATTGGTGAGAACAGACACAACAGACTTCAGACTTGTTATAATGGATACAAAATTATATGTGCTTTATATGTTCAGCCATTTATATAACCAAACAAAGCTAGAGAATTGGCTGAAGCTCTTCTAGAAAGTAATACCATTTGATGTTCATTTAGTGCTTTCTTTATATGAACTCCTCACAAGTGTTTGCTGCTCAGATGGGAGCAAAATTTATGAGAGCGAGGTGTTTGTTTTTTTCTTTTTTTTTTTTTAACATGCAGCATACATGATGTGAACTTTTGTTAAGATAAAATATTTTTATGAACTCCTGAGAAATAGAAATGAGAGTAGTAGGTAAATTCTCAGCCTCCTTTTATCATAAAGTTTTATTCAATGAAAACCATCAATATTCTCTATATCTCATGATACCCATCAGCTTCTTAGGCTGAATTCTAAGAAACATAAAATAAAGTGTCTGTGAACCTTTCCTCCTCCACCTTAAATATGTCAATATTGCCTTTAGACAAATCATGTTGCTTTTTCATCCTTTCTGGTTTTCTAATTGATAAATCAGTGTTTACTTTCAAGCAAGCTAAGCATTGTTTCCTATTCACCTTCTGAGCTGGAGAAGACATTTGATATGAAATCACCTACCCATGATTGCTCTTAACCTACTTGTCATCACATCTACTGCAGGCACGAGTCACGTAATCAGACCTGAATTCAGACAATGGTACCTTAAAATCAGTTCCATGCTGAGATGTCACCCAAATGAACCTATGCTACTGAAGCCACACTGATTTGCTGTATAAATTCCTTGTGTGCTGTTTTTATCCTTCTTCACCTCTAAAAACTAAAGGTCGAAGGAGAGTATTCCTTTAAACAAACAAACTCAAATGAACAAAATGAATGTGTTTCAGTTTCTTCAGAGAAGTAGCCTAGAAGTCCCATGGTTTCTAGGTTTTTCCGTTCGTGTCATTTCATTGCTGAGTTCCTATTTTTAGACCATCTTCTCTGAACTGGACATTACTACTCACAGAAATAATTACAATCCACTCCCTTCCCTCCTATGTGGGTCATTGCTTTATTAGGTTAAACACAATGAATAATGTGACTCTCCAGGGTCTTGCAGGGAGGGTGAAGTCAGAAGCATTGGCTTCATTTCTTGTTTCATAATTAGTTTTTATCCAAACCAACTCTGCCCTATACTTTTAAGGAACAATCCTCTCAGGGATATCAGAGAATAAACTCATTACTCCTGAATCAGCCCCCTCCTTTCTTCCAGTCTCCTTGATACACACAGACAAGTCATTCCAACCCTCTGTGCCTAATGACCCATGTACACTCATAATATGGAACAATAGTTCATAATAGTACCACGATTAAACTGTTAGGGCTTGGTTGTCCTGGTCATTGCAGAGAAACAATGTCCAAGAGAGATGCAGGAATTGAATGTTCATGTTTAAACCTGATCAAGCTACCCAGAAACCCTCTACAAACCAAGTCAGTGAGTCAGTGGCCATCAACATGCAGCAGCCAAAAAAAAAAAAAAAAAAAAACCAACAAGCTAGAAAATAAAAGGGAGCAGTGGCTGACAACACAGCAGGCATAAAGTCAAGTTCCTTGCAGCCTCATAGTCATGGCAGCAATAAGGGGGCAGATGAGCTGACTGATACACCCCAGAAGACACAAATCAGAGCCACACTGAAGCTTGTGTGCCTGTGTATGGACAATCCATATTAAAATGGAAATGGCTGTCCTGTGAGCCAACAGTTAGCTGCTGTACCACTTGGAATAGCAGCATGATTCACCGAAGATATTTTCCTATTATAATGCTAATAGTGGCTCATAACATGATAACGTGAAGAGAAGAGGAATGTCTCATAAGCGTCACAATTCTGGAAAACACTTTCACAGATGCTAAAGACAGTTATCAGCTCCCACCCAAAAAAAGAAAAAAGAAAAAAAAAAAAGCCCTGGCATGCACATACCTATGGATCATATGGATCATTGAGCTTGCAGCTCAGCCCGAGTTTTGCTATTCCCAGCCAGGACTGGCAAAACATTACAACACTGTCAAATTTTGCTGCGTTTTGGATGGATGTTTTCCCTCAGCATAGGGCAACTCAGCATCTTTTCCTTAAATCCACAGAGGGAGCTAACATTGTATTAGTGTAGCCTGATTGTCATGACTTTCCAATATCGACTTCTGGTAATAGCCCTGCTCTCCTGGAGTCCATCTTTAGTGTTGGATTACTTGGGGGTTCGCTGGAAGGTTCATTTTAGCATATCGTAATACATCTATATCGTAATATGGAGTTACGTGGACATTAGCAGAATAGCAGACATGAGTTCTTAACACAGAGATATCTTTGTCCATTTTGTGCTCATCTTAAAAAATACACCTTCTTCAATACCACAGCACATTTCCTCTGACTATAATTCATGCACATTTTTCTGAGTTGCTATATGGTCTTAACCAGCAATCTTTATTCTGGCAAGTATCTCGGCATGGCTAGAGAAATCTGTGGATTCTATTTGTCCTTTCTTTAGGCTCTGGCTCCTAAGCAGAGAAGACAGCAAGACCTCTTAAAAAATTCTTTATTTCTAAAATAAGCCAATTATCTTACCCATAAATTCACAAAAAAAAAAAAAAAAGTTTTGAAAGACATTTCACATTGCTATACAAAGCCTCAAGTAGAAAGAAATTTCTTTTGTGTGTGTGTGTGTGTATGTGTGTGTAATATTTTTGGTCACAATCATAATAACAGGTGATGCCCTTTGCTTTCCCAGGGCAAGAACCTTCAGTTGTGTGTTTTACAGTTTGCCTTTGAGGGTAATTAAAATAAAAGAGGGATGAGGCTGCTGCTGTCACCAAGTTCTGGAGAACACTGGCAGGAGTAAACGAACAGAACAGCATTCCCCAAAACACTGGCAAGCTACAGTGCATAAATTTTCCTTTTAAATCCTGTATTCATCAAAAAGAAAATAATCTGCCTTTCAGATTTGCTGGTCTTTGATATTTTGAAACCTTGGTCTCTATGAATAGGCAGGAACCTAAAATGAGTTTAGTTTTTCCAAAACTTACATCTTTGCCTGCAGCTTCTCGGACATTTGTGAACTTGGAGAGATCTTCAGCTCTCCCTCAAAAGAGAGAGAGAGAGAGAGAGAGAGACAGAGGGAGAAGGAAAAACATAAAAGAAGTTCATTGTCCTTTATGTATCAAAAATCAAGCCAACAAGCCAAACTACAAAGCAAGAGTCCTTGCAGGCAGAGTAGCAGCCTTGTCATATAAATGAGCTGAAATCAAGCAGATATCTGAGCAAAGCTTCCCTGTGGCAGAACAGGAGGACTTGTGCAAATCAGAGGGATCTGTTGGGGAGCCCTCGATATCCACAGGTCACCAGCTGAACGCCAGTGAGGCTGAACTGATCAGCAGCAGAGAAAGAAACATTGCAAAGACAAGCAGGTAATAAAAAAAAAAATAAAAAAGGAAAAAAAAAAAAAAAAAGGCTTCCAGGCTGCCTTTGACAGAAATTGATCCAAGCAAATTAAACACTCATACTGGTGAGGTTAGCAGCCTTTTTTTTTTTCCAGCCTTTCAAAATGTAAGCTGTCAGCGGGGAGATGAGAGCAGCTGTTTTGCCTGTTCCCAGCTTCAGACGCGAGGGGAACTCGGTGGGGTCAGGAATAAAGGTTCAAAACGTAGAAATGGCTTCGTCAAGGACTTGGGAGCTGGGTTTGGGGGTGAGGGGCAAAACTTTCACCTTTGGTGGAAAATCAGGAAGAAAAAGAAAAAAAAAAGTCTGGGAGGGAAACTTCATGTTATTGCACAGCCCTGAAGTGAAATCCTACTGACGGGCTGCGGGGTACATACAGGGACATGTTTGCTGGTAGTTGGGAGCTGTGTTTTGCTGCCCATGCTACATTTTTTATTCTGGGAGCTTATTTCTTTGCATCTACACTTGCTAACGTTAGAAATATTAAAAGTCCTTTATGTGGTTGTGAAATTAATTTGATTAACTGAGCCAACATAAACTAAATTTGCTCTGATATATATGGGCACAGGACCACAAAGCAACGTGGGAAGCTAGTGCTGTTATACCATATTTCCACAGGCGTAAACCAGAGCAGAATATGAACCTGTGGATTTGTAGTGAATAAAATATCAAACTTACCCCAAAATATGTTGCAGCTGTTTCTCATTCCACCATGCAGCTGATAAATGGCTAATCTCCAGCTCAGGCCTCTCTATTTAAATAGGCACAGTAAAAAGTTTAGCTATCTCTGACTGAACTACTTCAGCTGAATGTTCTTAGCTCACTGTTTCTGGCCCCTATTAAATGCAATTCAGATAAAGTCTGTTTTCTGCTACTGTTTGTTTTTCCCATGACCCTGTTGGTATCTACTGAAAAATATATTATTTAGCCAGCATAACTAAGCATTGCTAATCCTAGGAGGACAGAGAACTTGCTCTTTGTTAGCCGTTGACAAATACATTGTTCTCTACAGGCAGTGCTAGAATTCATCATTTTGCAAAGCTAGGACACACAAAAAAGGGGACTACTACATCTTTACCTGTAACATAGCAGACAAGCAAGAACAGTCAGACACCCTCTTGTTGTCAGTCTGTAACCACTCAGTTTGCTGCATTTTCTGCTTACTTCACTCATCTGCTTCACAAGCTGCCCTGACAGTGTCACACGCAGCTTTCCAAAATCCCCAGCCTTAATTCCCTGGTGCTGATTTCCAGTCTCCTTTCTCACACTCCCATTACAGGGAATGGTCTCCTCATCCAGGCTGGGGCTGGAAATAAGAAAGCAGCTGTGAGAACAATTCCGTAACATTTGAGGTCAGATGTTAGGTGCCCTGTCCTTGTGATAATTGTTTGCATTAGAGCACATTAACACAACTGCACGTGCAGTAAATTAGCAATGATCTGTGCTGAGGCACAAAATCAAGTGCAATAATACTTCAACTGCGTATGAAAAACAGCCGTGATCACTATCTAATTAATTAATAACTAGTTACTGATTAAGAGGGGAACATCTGAAGCTAAATGCGTCCTTGACAACACCAACAGGATTGTTTAAGCACCGATCGCATTTTACCGTAAGATATATAAGTACAAATAATTGCTTCCACTACATCATGGCATTAGTTCCATGACAGTTCAGCTGATTACTTCAAGGTTTTATCTGTGCTTTGTAGCTGCTGGAGCCGTTACCGTTTTGCACCTTGCTAGCCAGGAGTGAAACACTACTGTCTGTTTACATGTATTGCATGTAATGTAGCAGGAGAAACAGAATCGATACCGTAGATATATACAGTACCTGCATCACAAAGGTTACTGCGCTCAGAAAATAGCTGATGAAGACTTGAGGTAATGAGCTGAAACATCCTGAAAGTAATTCCTAGCAGCACTAAAGACAATAATATAGCTTCCCGTGACATGGGTAATCCTCCGCAGACTGAGGGAAGAGTAATATTATTTTTTTTCTGGAAGGGGGTTTTGTGGTCAGCTGAGAGTTTGAGTGAGATATGGGCTATACCTTAGGAGTGAAGAGTGGCTCATAACTCAGGAGAGGTGGAAACTAAATGAAGTCCCAGAGGTCATTCTCATTTTATCACCGGGGGAGGTAAGCCCTGTGTATCATTCAGCCTTTTTGTACATTTAGTTACAGGGATAATTCTGGGTTTAAATAATTGTTCATGGGTTTTGTTGTTGTTGTTTTTCACTGTGGGTTTCATGGCAAAGAAAAGCCTTTAAAACAATTAAAACAGTTTACAAGAGACTATTTGCCTTGCGAGTCCAAAGCTAGTCTCATTACAGATATGTTTAATGACATATATAGTAACAGACATTTTTCGCTGCTGCAGTGCAGGGGCTAGGAGGGCCAGTGAAGCAGTCAAAGAGGTTTGCCATCTTTTTATCTCCCTTCATGGTAGCAGCTATTTGTGTGATGTGAATATTTCTGCAGAAGAGATTTCCGTGCATGTTTTCAGACTGCTTTCCTAGCAAAATTAGCTTTCTGTGATCATGCTTTCTGCTGCTCCTCATAACCTTTGAGACTGTTCAACTACAAGTGATAGCAGCAGATATCTTGAGACACTCAGTCTCTATTTATACAATATGAAAATGAAGGCTTTGTAGAAGTGAGTGAAACCCAAGCTAGTGCAGGACAGGGGATAAGGCAGCTATCCCCAAGGGAGCAACCAGAAGCAAAGTAGAATGGCAGTGCAGTTAGGCTTTGGGACACAGCCCTCCTGAACCAGGGAAAGTGCACTCTAATGTGTTCCCTACAAATGGAGAGGCCGAACCCACATCTCGGGCTGGGACGAGACCAGAAAGTGAAAATATGAGTTCAGCTATCTCAGTGCTTGAATGGTGGGGCCAGGGGACCAGGTGCATTTTACATCCACCTATGGTGGTAACCCCAAAATTGATTATCTGAGTTTAAGTGCATTCCTGTAACAGCTGTGAACAATGTCACTGTTTTCCAATGTAGTGTGGTGCCAGTTTAAGGGACTATTAGCAATCGTTAACAAAACTATTCCTCCTTCTCTCAATTAGCAGGATAAATTCAGACATGGAATTACTAAAGTCTCCCTTTTTTCTAATGCATCTGGTCCTAATTTCTGGGGGTGTTAACTGGCAAAAAGCAAGAGGTTGAGAAATTGTTGATTACAGTTTCAGCTGGAAATGTCTGTTCATGAGTCCAGTTTGGTACATTTGTTATGGAAGAGGTGTGGCAGGTGCTAAAACCCTTCCTTTAGCAAAACTGAAGAAAACTGATGTTGACACTGGATTAAACAGGGACTTTTGTTTTTCTAGGGGGGTGAGGTGTGTTAGAGGATGGGGATAGCCTGCAATGCATCTGAGAGCTTTGTGGGTGATATTCCAGGAGATGACTCTGAGCCAGTATTGGGTGGAAACTGAGCGGATAACATGGGAACAAGCCTGTGGGAAACATAAAATCACCATTTGTGAATCTACATTGACATATTGGTTTCCACTGAAGCCAGTGGCAAAATTTTGTTGGCTCCAGGTTTCCATTTTAGAGGACCACATTTAGGGATTATTTGGAAAGGAAAAGACTGAGATACTGCAATTTAAAAACCACATTGATGGCTGTTCTCAAATAGCTGCCTGGTTTCCATTCATACCCTGAGGGTCTAATCAATAAAGCATAATTATCTCCTCTGTTTATAGGGTGATGCTTGTTCGAAGTTTGAATCGAGAACTATTGAAAGGCCATATGAGGAGGACCTGAACATATGCAGGATCAATTCAGAGTTTAAATTGCTTATAATGGCTTTTTAATGCCAATGCAGATATCTGAGTGGCCTAAAGAGAAGGTGACAAAAAAAAAAAAAAAAAAATGGAACTGGTTGTGTCACCAGCTAGTTTTGCTTTTGTAGTTTAAGGGGATATTGTCAACTTGAAACTTTTGCAAGAAACCAAAAGTAGTGCTAAATGCAGCACTTTGCATCTTGTTGCCACAGCTTGTGATTACTTTATTTGTTTTAGCTTTCTTTTCTCCTTGACTTCTGTTGAAAGATCTAAATCTCCCTCTTGCACTGGGGAGAACAGCACAGGACCCAGCACTCCAGGTGTGGCCCCAGTGGTGCTGAGCAGAGGGGAAGGATCACCTCCTTCAACCTGTTGCCAACTGTTCCTAATGCAGCCAAGAAAGCTCTTGGCCTTTTTTGCCATGAGGTCACACTGCTGGCTCACGGTCAGCAGTGAGATTTCTAAATATATTTTTTGATTTCTAAACTTGAACCTGAACCTAGGGACGGCTGAATCCACCGTGGCTGAATTATATCCTTTATGCTACTTAGCTAAATTTATAAAGCGTGATCACAAAGCACCACTACAGCACATTACCATGCTTACCAACTATCAGTAGCGATAAGGGTCCTCCCAATCTGCATAAGTAACCTCACGAAGCATCGCTGCCCAAGAGTGAGTCCTGGTATGAAGCCCACTGTTGTGTCAGGAGAGCTCAAAGGTCTCTAGGGCTGCTCACTGTTTATGGGGTAAGATGATGGATTTATGGTCATACTTGCATACTGATGTTAGCTTCTTCCAAATTTGCCTTTAGTTGGACTTTCTTTTAAATTTGGCTCAAAATTGCTCAAATTAGCCCTGGGTTGTCTTCAGTCTCCCCTGAATCCCAGACACAGCCATCACAGCAGGACACATCCATCACAGCTGCCACTGACGGCTCTCTGCTCGGACCAGGTGCTGTGGTGGAAGTGGGGGCACACCGTCACAACCGCTCACCACCCTCCAGGCTGGGTTGGTCAGTCAGTTTTCGATCCACCTCACTGCCACTTATCTAACCCATACACTGTCAGCTTGTCTATGGTAACGTTATGGGAGACTGTGCCAAAGGGTTTATTAAAGTCGAGGCAAAAAACATTCACTTCTCTCTCATCCACCCAGTCACCTCATTGTAGATGTTCATCACATTGGTCAAACATGATTTCCCCTTCATAAATCAGGGTGGACTGCTGTTAATCGCCTGCTTGTACCTCCTGTACTTGGAAATGCTTTCCAGGAGGATTTAGTCGGTCACCTTTTGGGTACAGAGGTGAGGCTGACAGGCCTTAAGTTCCCGAGATCTTCCTGCATGCCTTTCTTGAAGGTAGGATTGATATTTGTTCTCTTCCAGTCTTCAGCAACCTCTGCCAGTCACCACGAGCAGGAACAGGATACAGAATAATATTCTCCATCCAGTTTTACTACGAGCTGCAAGTTAACTGAGCTAATTTCAGGAAAACCTATTGCAACACTTCATGGTCAGCTGGATTATGGACAAAAATAATAATAATAATAAAAAAAAGATCAAAATGTCCCCTTCTGGCTTTAAAGTCTTTTAAATTATTTATAATTCTGTCAGGTCAGATGCAACCAATACAAATGCAACATCTTTTTAAGTTGATCGTGTCCCTTTGTCAGGATTACTTAATAGTCCTAAACACTCTTGTTAATAACGTGTGACAGGCAAGTGTGGTGGGAATGCTCCGTGATTGCTCCTTATGCAATATCATGCTGGGATTGCAGACCTATGCTCCACTGTTTATGTTATCTCTACTTCACTTCAGACATGTTTTATTATGGTACTTTAAAAAGGAGAATGGAACATTTTATCATATTTTCCTGCCAACCCCCTTGTGTCTATTTTTTTCCTTAAAGAAATTTTTTTATCATCTATCTTTTACTGTGTATCACAGCATTATCTCCACCTGTTAGGGGAAAAAATGAATGGACTTACAGTGTACAACAGACTGACAGCAAATCATAGCATGGATGTTCCCTTCAGAATGACAGTTATACCCTAGACAGCATAGTGACTAAATAACTCATTGTGAGAAACTCCTTTTCACAGGCAGTTGTTAAATTGAAGGTATTACCAAAACAGAACCTAAGAATTATTGCTTGCTCCATGGTCATTTTTCTCTGGGTAAGGATATCCGCCTCTTTTTTTGCCTTCTGGAAGGACCAAACTGAAAGAAACAGTCCAGTCCTCAGCAGCACTACAGCACCATTATGGTTTATGCTGACTTAGTATTTTCATTGTAAACCCCATTTTGCACATGAGGCTTGAGACCAGGGTTCTTTTGCAGTCCAGGCTTGTTTGGGGAAAAATGTTTTTTAAAGAACTTTGAGGACTGAGCCCAGCCCTTTTAAAATTTGCAGTAGAGTGACATAAAAATAAAAATTAATGATTTCAGATGCTTTCTAATATTGCTCTTTCATTTTTTTGTAGTAAAGAAGCTAGACCTCAGTTGGAAGCTGAGGTTTTACTGGCGTTTAATGGTAAATTACTACAACTCAACTCAGATTAGAATCAACACGTTTAGGTAAATGGCTTTTTTTATTTTAAAAAGTGCCTACATTTTCAAGTGCCTACATTTTCATTCTAGAAACTTTACTGTACAAATTCAATACAGGAACTGAGACATCTCCTGTAATCTGAAGACTGCAAGGTGTTTTGTTTTATTAGAAGGTCATCAGCAGATCAGTAGATCTACCTGTTCTGAGTACTGATGTAATAATAGATCAACACAACTGTACCCATTCAGAAAAAAAAAAAAAAAGAGAAAAAGGAGGGAGGGAAGGAAGGAAGGAAGGAAGACAGCATTCACAGGTGTGATACCCTTTGATACTACTTTGTATCAGCTAAGACTGTGTTTATTCAGTGCATCCATGGCCTGTGCAATGCCCATATTTTTGCTATAGCTTTTTTACCTTCTCAACAACCATGTCCTCCTGCAGCCTTTCCTTTCAGAAAATTTTCAGTGCTCCCTGAACTCTCCAAGGCACTTAACTCTGTCCCAGCAATCTCAGGTGTCCACCCAGTGAATATCTTACTGTGACATCCGGAAACAGCCTCAGGATCTGTGATCTTATATTCCACCACTCTTCAGCATTTCAGGCAAAGAAAGAGGCAGCAGGTCTTCAAGGGGCTGGAGGACAGGGTCTGTAGCAGCTCTGCCTCTGCTGAAGGCACTCAAGCCCTCCCAGGTGTTTGCAGTGGCTCCTGCACTGAAGCTGCTTGCTCCATTGCCTGGCTGCTGAAACATATGACACAAATGTGCTGCAGTCCACTGGAGATGGAGGCGGTTAGATTACTCAACACCCACAGCAAAGACTGCTTGAAGCCTTTGCTTTGGAGCAGGGACTGGATCCCTGCTGCCAGCAGAGCTGGGATGTGCTGAGGGACTGCTGGGGATGGCAGTGTCTCCAGCCAGCATCACTGGGTTGGGAGGACAAGGCCTGACTGCAGCTCCAGCTCCCATTAAGGCCCACACAGTGTGACTCAAAACAGGAAAAATGCTCTTTCAAGCATATCCCCAACGCAGAGTCCACCACGTGCTCGGGCAGTTGGTTGGCATCACGCACAGCTGACTGGGGGCACTCGGTTCAGAGTTTCCCCATGCCCAGGAGGTGCTCGCTGTGTGCCACCCCAGTGGGCTGCACGTAGAGGCCCTGGCTGCATCCTTTTCTCCTGGCTCAGTCACAGCAGCTGTCAGCTCTGCAGCAGAAAAGGGCTCCTACCTACAGCATCCACCAACACCAGATAAATTAGGCTCCAGCTCAGTCCTCTACCTGCCAGGACAGTGCTACATATTGAACAGGGTCTGCCAGGTCCCTCATTGACACCTGGTTTTTACTGAATGGAAGACCCTAGCTAAGCCACCCAGATTTAGTTTGGGTCCATTCCTACCACCTATAATGTATTGGTTTAGCAAGGTCAGTACGCAGGGACAGTTTGCCAGTATCTGGGCTCTTGAGCTTGGAGAACATCCACTCCCTGAGCTAGGATAGCTCACGCTGAGCAAAAGACTTTGCCTCAGCAATCGAATTAGTGCTCAAACACACAGAAAGCTGTCCAGCAGGATAATTGGGGTGGTCCTCTGGGATAACCAAGCCTTGTCAGCCCAATTCCTGCTTTCCAGAGCCTGGAGGTGAAATTAAGATTGACTTTTGCTTAAAAATGAAACAAGGAAGGAAGGGAAAATCTTTGATTCCTGTCTCCCTGCCATCTTCTACATACATGAAAATAACACAGCCACACATGGGTTCATACTGGTTTAGCTTCGCCCAGAGTTTAAAAGCTGATTTAAATTCAGCAAGTGTAAGTTTTCTGTATGGACAAGACTCAAGACTATTGGAAATCAATGGGCTTAGCCATTTCTGAAATTTTCCCCTGTGCAAGGCAGTATGAAATCCTGTAACACTGGGGTAAGTGACTACACAAGGTGCAGGTCAATGCCGAGTCAGGCCAGTGGACTGGTTTCGGATAAAATCTGTTTTCTGCCTCCCTCTTAACATCCCCCCTCATTTATTTTTTCAGATAGCAGTGTTAAAATGACATCAGGATCCTAGTTTCATCTGGCAAAGATTAGGAGAAGAGAGAGATTGGGAGGGTTGTTTGCAAAATTGTCAAGAACATGGAGCAGTCCAAGTGTAAAATCTATTCACCTTTACTTTTTGCTGCTGATCGGTATAATAAGAAAATATTTTTCATTCATCCATCAAAAAAGTTAGAGCTATTTACACATACATATGCAGAATGCATGATGTGATTTGGCATAAATGCTTTAATAGCGTGCATTTCAGATGTAACCTGCTTGTAGCTCCACAACTGGGAATGTCAGACATCTATCTCAAGTGCAGGCTGATAATAAGCATCATGAATCTTCCCTCTCTATCCTGCAGCACTTCCCAGCTGAGGGGCTTGCTTGTGCCTGGGCTTTCATGCAAGGCTTTCACTGAAGGCAAAAGCAATTCCTTGTGCAAAGGAGCCACTGCACCACACAAAGACAACCAGCCACTTCTGGGGGATGAAGCACTGTCCCTGGAGCCACCACCTTGTCATCAAGACAATTTTCTTCCCACCCCCCCACCCCCACCCCCCAAAAAAAATAAAAATACTTGAGCCAGGAGAACTAAAACACACGCAGAAAATGTCACAATATCATTTCTGTCCAAGCAATGAGAGGGGACATGTTCTGTGAGACTCCTTGTAAAACTGGTGTGCCTTTACAGTGCTTTTAAAGGGAAGAAAAGGAAAAAAAAAAAAAAAAAAAAGCGCATGGAGAGTAATAGAAATGCATGGGATAGTCTTTTGTGATGTGGGGACAAGGCAAAAAGTCAATAAAATAAGAAGCAGTGCCCAGCTGTATATGGGAGATCATTTTATTTCCTTATAATTATACTTATAAAAATAGTTTCTTTCCTGTCTCAACACTGACAGCACAGGGAGAAATAGCTTCAGTCTTATATTGTAGTGTTAGCTAGAAGAAATACAGCTTTGGTGTAATTAATTTTACTAATTTTCATTTGTACACACACACATAATTGCAGAGGAATATAATGGGCAATTCTGCAAGGTCATTTGGACCAGCTCACTTGCTAAAGTAAATTGTTAACAACAGCATTTTTCATAAAATCTCAGATAGGAAAAACATTTTGTAAAGGTATCTAGAAATTAAATTTTGAATCTTAAATACTTTCCAGATATTTGCAAAATTATCAGAAATTCTCCATAAGTCTGATCAGAAACTAATTAGTGGGATTTTTTTTTATTACCACCACTGGAATTTGGTCTGGCCAAGTTTACACAGATAGATCATATCTGAAGAGGAAAATACTTTTTTTTTTTTTTAATTGTCCTAGCTTTACAGACATTTATGGAGATGGATTTTTTGCTTAAAAATTGTAAACATAAAATTCAGTGTATTTATATTTTTTGAATGAAGCCTCGTTGAATTAAATGTAAAGTTCATATACAGTGAAAACCTTTAGCATTAATTACTCCTGAATGTTTGTGAGTACCCAAAATCCTGATATAAAAGCTGTAATTTCTATGCAAAGCAGATAGGATGATTGAGTTATAATTAAAATGGTAATTATACCCTTAATGCTCTGTATTTGACTTTTCAAAAAATGTTATGCTCCAAGAAAAGCTATTTAAAGATCAGAGAAAAATGTTTGAAAAATGAATGTATTCAAGACATTCTAGATCTTTTAAAATCCCGTTATTGATTTTTACATGCTTTCATGTGTAGTCTGAAACATTTTCTTCATTTATTTCGGTCGATGGAAATAATAAAAAATCATTGGAACGTGAAAAGCTTAAACGAAGGCAATATTCTCCCAGTTGATATTTAACACGATAAATATTTGAGGTGTCGGAGGGGAGGCGGCAGCGTTCGCTTGCTGGCTGCAAGCCTGGCCTTCCTCCTCCTAACCAGGTAGGGCCAGCGGGACCGAGCACCCCACGGTCCCCCCCTCGCCACCTTGGCATTTCCTCCGATCCTTCACTGGCTCCTCCAAATTAAACAGAGAGCACCTAGAGCTATACATCAAATGTCAGGCGTGGCAGCCTGCTGGAGCCATGTCAATGTTTGATGATGTATGGCTTGCTGCGGGAAACGCCGGCCGTGGCGGCGGTGACGCCCGGTGTGCTTTGCGCTCGCTCAACTGTGCTGCGTGCCCGGAGCTGCTGCGGGGCACGGGTGGGAGAAGCGAGGCATGCATGCAGGCATGCATGCATCACCCCTTCCCAAACCTCTGCCACGCTTGTTTTATCCGGGCCTTGTGCACCCCTGTGCAATAGTGAAACCAAAATGGGATTAGGAGTGCCTTTATTCGCCCTGGTATGGGAACCCCCTCTGCTGCTCATTTCATCTGAGGAAAGCAAAAGGAGAGCTCTCGTTAGCTAAAAGTAAAATCAGTACAATTCTGCAGTCGTAAATTTCATTTATTTATTTATTTATGTATTGCTTACAATGAAATCCATATCTTCCATCCATCTATTCATCTTGTGTATCCATCACTCACCCCTGACTTCATAACTTTTCACTCTAGTTAATCTTCGCTAAAATTGGAACTTTTTTCCTTATGTGACTTGACTTGGAGCTTTTAGATCAGAATGCTGAAATTGTGTGGTTTCTGTAAAATACACAGCAGTGATTTCCTGGTTTCTAGCTAGCTTTCCTAGCATGAAAAGGGAAAAGAGCCAGGGACTTCACTCTTTCTGGTCTATTTTCTGCTCCCTTTTTCCACCCATGGGTGGTGGTAAGAACCTCTTGGCAGGTTCTAAAAAGAGGGTAAAGCTAAGCCATCACTGCAAGACATGAGCTATATTTTTGTTACAAGCAGCCCTTCCTCTTCCAGTACCTGATCCAAAGCCAGGGCACGCATTCGTCTCACTAGCAGTTCTGCTAACTCCTGATACTCATCCATTTCCATAAGGTCTTCTGGTTGATGGTAGGGGTGATCACACCTTCCAGAGCAGGCACCGAATGGCATCCTTGGCTTGCTGTGTGGCAGGTCGTGTCTCTGCCCTCCGCTAAGTACCAGCTGAGCCCATCATGACGTATCTTTCCTTCTCGTGCCCTTATGCCTTGTGCAGGTAATGCTGAGGATACCCTCTTCTCCAAGGGGACTAGAAATGGCAGCAGGGGAAAAATAAACATCTAAAAAGTGGAGGTTCAGAAGAAACAGTGAAAAGCCAAAGGGTGAAAAAATTTGAAAGAAGACAGTAGTACAAGAGAAAGAGTAGAGAAATCTGGAAGGAAAAGGACAAGGACTATTGCCTGTTGTCTTCTCTTGCTTTTTTTTTGCAAGAAACATCTGTGAACTTTTTTTCCAGTTTAGATCAGAGGCTATTTCAATATCCCATCCCTTGTTTCACGCGGTGGTTTGTGGTCTGTCTGCCTTCCATAATTGAGAGCTGCTATTTGCAAACCCCTGCAGTAAGTTCTGAGCGACTGATTTTTAGTCATTGAGATCTTTTGAAACAGTACTAGTTAGCAAAAGACATGCTAGGGGTGTATATCAGTGCCAGTTGGCCCAACAAAATGGGTTGTTAGGCATCACTGATAGCCATTAGCTATTCCAAATTTCTACAGATGTAGTCTGAAATTAAATGCACAAGCAAATTTTTTTAAAAGCTTTGCATAAAAAGCTGAACTTACAGAATAGCAAATATCTTCCACTTTTAAAGACACAGGCAGTCCAAAACAAAGCCTGCTTCAGTAACAGTAAATGTTTCTATGGATTTCTCCAAGGTTTGGCTCAGGTTCTAAATTTCTTCCATATGCCACATAACTATAGTCTGGCAGGGAGGTTTTGTGTGGGAAAAAAAAAAAAAAGCAAGAGCAAAAGCATTTTAAAATGTGGTGGATTTGGAAATTGTTTTTGAAGTGTTTTAACATTAAAAAGAAAGCATGTTGGACAGCCAAGTCCAGTTGGTCTTGCCACATTGAAATGGATGTAGTTCACCCTGTTCTTACCAACGGAGGGTCTCAGCAGCTGTGGTTCCTTTACCAAAGCTGGAGTGGAAATTTGCCAGTCATTCACAATTATTTCTTTCCTCTTCTTTGTTTTGTGCTAGTGCATGTCTTTTGGGCTGAGTTTTACATTTGGGGCTTTCTAATCTAAAATTCTCAAAGTAGGTTGCTTTGTGCTCCCTTTAAGGGACTTTGCTAATCTCTTTAGGGATGCGTAGAGATATTTGTGGTATGAACGCTCCTGGGTCTTCAGCCTTCCTGGGGAAGAATAACAGCACCAGCAAGGGGGGCCTCCCTCTCCCCTAGCCTGCATTTTGTAGTATAGTTATACCTGTAAAACTGGTGCAAGCTACCAAAGCATTTCACTGCTGACAAGTACTGAACCAGAAACAGAACCAGCCCGTGGTCTCCCATAGCCCACATAAGCCATTTTCTCCTTAAAACAAGCAGTCCCTAACAGCACTGGCATTGCTGGCTGTGATGGAGGCTTGTTCCCAGACACCATTTCCCAGGGGCAGCCTCCCTTGGTGATGTCCAAATCGATACCTGCTGTATCTTTCTGGACGGACAGCTGTGTTCCTCCCAGCTGTTGATTTGCTACCAGTCCACATGCAAAGAAAAGAGCTGCTGATAGATCCCTGCGGGAGAAGGTGGCTCTCCAACCTCCTACAATGTGTGGCAGCCCACGCACCGCACCACCATCACGGCAAGGCAATCGAGGAGGCAAAGGCAACACACAGACCCATTTAACTTAAATACAGAGGCACACGGATGGAAGGATGGTTATGGGGTGCCACCTCCCATTGGGGTTGAATGGCTGGTGACAAAACCAAGTGTTACTAAGAGCTGCATTTCACCCATGAGGGAAATAAGCATTCATTTTGTGTCTTTGATGTGGACCGCAATGTGCTACCCCATGCTGCTGATGTGATGACATCGTGGCAGCAGTGTTTTGCTTTTCCGTAGGGATTTCTGTACTGAGGCCATTTGCAAACAAGGACCAACATCCTTGACATCACATAACTTTAAAGGATAAATGTACAACTAGTTTCAGTATGCAATGAGGCTGAGCTCTTCAAAGACCCCCAACGATCCAGCTATGCAAGTTTAGTGCTTACATACCTCAGGGGAGCTCACTTTTTATCCTTCCTGTGCTACTACAATGCATTTTGCAATGTCAGTAAGCTCCCTGAAGAGTCTCCCAGTTTTGTACCCTGAGAGATTTCCCATCATCTTTACCTTGAAAGACATCTTTATATCTTTTCTGGTGAGAGTTTGTTCTGTGGTGGGCTTTTTTTAGTTTAATTAGACAAAAATATTAAGGACAAAATAAAAGGAGTAAAGCCTGTCATATTAAAGCTTGGATAGACAAAAATGGGATGACACTACCGCATCACTGCTAGAAGCAGATGAGTGTTAATCTTTCAACAGTTAAAACCTCTATGTGCTGAAGAAACCATCAAATATGTGATACATGACATAAATTTTAGCAAAACAGTTTTTGAGATGTGTTGGAAATGTCAGCTAAAAAAAGTCTACTTAACCACCTTAATGTATAAAAAAATGGCAATCTACAACTTGGCATGACATATGCATATATATATATACCAAGTACGTGACAAAATGCAGCTGAACCACATCATTTTAGCCTGCAAGGGTAAGACTTTCTTATTCTGTTTGTTTCCCAAGTCTCAGGGTCTGTGATAATTTCATTAGTTACTGAAACATATTGTTACTGCATTCCAAGGACAACGTTAAGTGCATAGTGCTCCTGTTACTGGCAGTGAAAATTAATATCTAGGACATTTCAATAGGATCTGAATATTTCACTACAAAAGCATGGCAATATAATGAATGTAGAGCTAAATGGGATTTAGGAGAGGGGATTTTATTTATTCCATTTTCTGGTGTAAGGAAATCACTTTATTCTGATCACTTACTACTGGTACCT
The DNA here is from genome assembly GCF_009769625.2 of Cygnus olor. Taxonomy (NCBI): domain Eukaryota; kingdom Metazoa; phylum Chordata; class Aves; order Anseriformes; family Anatidae; genus Cygnus; species Cygnus olor. Next base: position 11,790,829 of record NC_049170.1, on the reverse strand, counting down.
ATTCATTACTACAGCATTGAAACTGAAGAGAGAGATAAATGATTTTAATCTGCTCTTGAAAGTGAGTAGGTCTGGGCTCCCCACTTGGTCGGGGGAGAGAAACAGTCCCTAATGGGAAGAGGTGGCCAGGATATGGCCATCACTTGGGTATTGGCTTGGCGCACAGGCTCCCCATTGGAAATGAGGATAACTGCTGAAATGCTCACCTAGAAATAACAAGCCAAAACACTCAAGAAAATGTGGAGGGTGCTCAGTTCCCTAAATCCACCTCCCTAACTCAGCCTCTCCTGGCACAGCTGACTGCGTAGGGACCATTGCACTGCTTTCCATCAAGGCATCCCGCCCCAGGATCCAAAGCTCGTTATTCTCCACAGGGACAGGTTACAGCTCAAAGTACCTTTTAGCATTATTATTCAAGGAGACGAAAATATGTCATAACATGCATCCTTTCACAGCACAGTCTAAAATGAGCCATCGCTTGATGTCCCATGGAAACAGAGGGATGGGGTCTCCTGGGACACATAATACAGACTAATACGCAGACTGGGTTTTAAAAACAGACTGGGTTGTAAGAAGAAGGAAAGAAGAAGAAATATAAGGGAGAAGCAATAAAGAAAACCTCATAGTAGTGTTGGCTGTCAAGAGCAGAGACCCCGAGGTAAAACCGTGTTGTCCAGCCATGTATTACCCAGCCATTCAGTGAGGTAGATATCTCTGGGCACCGGAGGGAAGTGGCAAGAAACCATCAGTCAGAAGAAAGTGACTCCATGAAGCTCAGGGGCAGCTCAAAGGTGTACAGTTTCAGTGAAAGGGTATTTTGGCACTCTGACACGAGAACCATAGAGTCGTGTTTCCCAGCTCTGTGACCTCGCAGAGTGCTGTCTATGCTGTGAAATAGAAAATGTGCTCATTTCAGCTGTCACTGCTGTATGGGCAGAATATTATTATTATTATTGCTGCATTATTTCATGGCTAACCAAATGTTAAAATGCAGTACATCACCCACCACTTCCACGCCAGGGGATATGATGGCTTTTCTTTCTTTCTCTCTCCCTTTCTCTCTCTCTTTTTTTTTTCTTTTTTTTTTTTCTCTTTTTAATCAATTTCATTTTTAAATAGATGCAGAAGTCGTTGTGGTAGTCAGACTAGCAGTGCTCAACCTTGGCAAGTGAACTCAGTGGTTTTAAATGTTTTGTCAGTTGCAATCAATGAGAGCAGGTCTGATGCTTTTCAGCTCCTAACAGAGGTTTCCTTCCATTCACCCTCCAAAGAGCAGCATCTGTTGGCAGGGTGTAATGGCCACTACAGTTCTTCTGTGACGAGGAAAGGACAAATGGGCAACCAGGCTGGAAACGCATTGTGCACACACGTTCACACGCAGAAATGCTTTCATACACTCTTTACCCATGCTGCTCTGAAGAGAAACAGAAAAACCCACAAAACACTGCTAGAGGAGACTTTGCCAACCTGCTACTCACCTGTGAAAATGAACTACCTAGATTAATTACCTGACAAAGGCTGGACCACAGCTGTCAGCTCAAAACGAAAGAGTAGCATGTCAACAGAAACAAAGCAGGAGACATGCTGGAAGGGATTTTCTCTGGGGCCTCGAGTGCACAAGGCTTTTCTCTTTTTCTCTTTTTTTCTATTTTTTTCTCTTTTTTTCTCTTTTTTTCTCTTTTTTTCTCTTTTTTTCTTTTTTCTTTTTTTTTCTTTTCTCTCTTCTCTTCTCTTCTCTTCTCTTCTCTTCTCTTCTCTTCTCTTCTTCCCTTTTCTCTTCTCTCGCCTTTCTCTTCTTCTCTTCTCTTCTCTTCTCTTCTTCCCTTTTCTCTTCTCTTCTCTTCTCTTCTCTTCTCTTCTCTTCCCTTCCCTTCCCTTCCCTTCCCTTCCCTTCCCTTCCCTTCCCTTCCCTTCCCTCTTCCCTTCCCTTCCCTTCCCTTCCCTTCTCTTCTCTTCTCTTCCCCTCTCTTCCCCTCTCTTCTCTTCTCCTTTCCTTTCCTTTCCTTTCCTTTCCTTTCCTTTCCTTTCCTTTCCTTTTTCCTTTCCTTTCCTTCCTGTTCCTTTCCTTTCCGCTCCTTTCCGCTCCTTTCCTTTCCTTTCCGCTCCTTTCCTTTCCTTTCCTTTCCTTTCCTTTCCTTTCCTTTCCTTTCCTTTCCTTTCCTTTCCTTCCTTTCCTTTCCTTTCCTTCTTCACCAGAAATGCTCTCATTTTATGAACTGGAAACTGAGGTGCAGGGTGAGAGCAGGCTTGGCGTTGGTATGAGAGCACAGGGGCAGAAACTCAGCTCATATCCCTGAGGCTCAGCCCACCGCTGTCTGCCTGCCCATCAGACATTTAAAGACATGCAAGTCTTTTTGGGCTGGTTTGATCATACCACAGATAATACTGGAAGTTGCTGTAGCTCGAAGCTTACATACAGACTTGGGAGTGGTCCCGATCCTACAGATGAAATATTTGCAATGCAGGCAAGGGTGACCCGGAGTCAGCAGCGACTGCGTAAATCACTGCTCGCCCCGCGGCTGCCTGAGCCCCCACCCCAGCCATCACACCTCCAGCTGTTTGCAAAGCCTTTCTCCACCCAGGGGGAATTTTCAGTCTGATGCACATAGAAATACTCAGATTAATTTGATTTTTGGGGGGTGAGGCAAGGAGATTTAAGTGAGGTTTTGGGTTGTGTTTTTTTTTGTTTGTTTGTGTTTATTTCTCCCCTCCAAGCTGCCTTTCATTGCGCATTTACTAGTTCTGGAAGACAACACCCTGCTGACACTTAGAGAAGCATCAGTGAATAAAGTCTGTTGTACAGGCTGCAAAGCCATCTGGACTTTCTACTGAAAAGGTTGGACATGGTTTTAGGCAAGATTTTATCACATCTGAAAAAAAACTTCTTCTCACAGTACCTCTTCCAAGGTTGATGTCGGATTCTTTTTTCTTTTGTAGGTTGCAAAACAAAAAATTGACAAACAGTTGGAAGGCAGTAAGGATGGAGATATAAATCTCTAGAGGAAGCTTTGTCAAAGGTAGCAGAGTATAAACAAAAAATAAATTAGTTTTGGTGTTATCAAAAACTAGACAGACTTCGATTTGTATAATAGTTTGTCTGGGTTTCCAGACCACCTAGGCAATGCCTCTGTGAGGCTAAGCACAGATTCACTCAGCAAAAGAGTGGATTTTTTTTCCCTCTCAAAAAGAGAAAAATAGTTAAACATATAATCATAGGGGCAGAAGGGATGAAGAAAGACAAGAAGACAAAGGTGCAATGGCAGACAGCCCTAAATTCTCTGTCTTTTTACCTTAATTATTTCCAGGGGCTCTGAGCAGAATACTTTTGATTTGCTTTCCATATTAGCTCTTGAGCCCAAGAAGCTACAGCCTTTGTGCTACAGTCCCCCCAGGACAGTTTTGTGGACCAGAGAGGGCAGAACAAGGCTGTGCATCAGCTCTTGTTGAGGAGCCCTGTGAGCAGTGCAGGAGAGAGCAACTGGCTGGATGTCACTTATTAGGGTGCCCTTTAGGGTACGTGCATCCTAGTAAGTGAGCCAACATCCAGCAATTACCTTAATACACACACCGGTGACACAATTTTATAGATAATGAGAGCTGGGTGTGAAGGTGGGAAACTGTGGTTTGTTCCACATTTCTCTCTGGAGTTGTTTGAATTTTGGGACATTCTTGTGTTATCCCATGGCTGTACACGGGAGCCCAGACATGTATCCTCTGACACCTCAGAGACCCGTAGAGGTATCCTTCCAGAGGAGTGGTGTGCTGATAGAAGAAATTTATTCTTATTCATATATACATATATTCTTATTCGTTATACATTTTTTTTCTTTTTTCTTTTTCTCTTTTTTTCTTTTTTTTTTTTTAAAGGAAGAATTGCATATTCTATTTTTTGTCTTTGACACTGACTTACCTGAGCACAATATTAAAGCTGGTTACCTCTCAATTTAATCATCAGTTATATAGGAGTAAATATACTTACCTATCTGACAAATCTTACAGCGTTTGGACAATTTGTAGGTAAACTGCTCTGAGATTTTTTTTCTAAGCAGTTCAATAAATATAAATTATTTCTTTTGAATTTAATTACTAGGTTTATCCAAGTATTCTTTGTTTTGTTTTTCCCAGGAAGCTCTTCTTTTGTTGGCCACAGTGAACAACTCACTTTCTTATGATGAGGAAATTTTCTTAAAGATTGGATTTGCAGTAAGAAATCTGAGCTGTAATTGAAAACTGTAGCACTTCATCCATCTGGGGGCAGATCATCATGGGCTAAAACTAATGCTGAATTTTTAGCTTCCAGTGCAGGTTCTCAGCCAACATGCAACAGTAAAATCCTTGTAAAATGACATTTCAGCAATGTCATGTTAATGACCTGTGTTTGTCCAGTGAAGAGTAAGTGAGGAAGGGACTGGTTTTAGCTCTGGCGCCACACACACCCCAACCACAACAGATGAGGAAAATTATCCTTGCTAATTACACGTTTGAGGAGAAGCCCAGAGAAGTGTGAGGTAACATAAAATGTAGTTTGTCTTAATACCCCTCCCAGCCAAGGGAAAGGTGGCTAGCAAGGTTACAGCTGGATTTCGAGAATCATTACAGCAAACGACAGCAAGATCTTTAACAAGAAAGGAAAAATTCCAATGTCTGTATCGTAATTGCCAAGTAGTGTATTATACACCTCTGCAGTGATTCAGAAAGTTGAATTGTGCAGTGCCTTGCTGGGATCAGCAGTTCAGAATAGATTCAATTTGTTTTGGACACTGCCTGCACCCCACTTTATCTAACAAAGCATATGTGTAATGGGGAAGGCTCTTAATGGTGCAGCTCCTTAATGAGAACCATAAACACACAGGCGTAGATTTTCCAAGTGGTGCTCAAGGGATTTGAGCAAGCACGGCTCTCTCCCTGCTTTCAGTATGTGCCCAAGAGCTGCTGACTGGTTAGGCTGTAGGAAGAGAGTGGACCTCAAACAGCCAAGAGTATTGTATGTGATGAGGGGTTTGCTCCTGTTAGTTTCCAAAGGATATACATTTTAATGCACCTAAGATAAAGCAAGGAAACAGAAAACTGAAAGGACATTTCTCAGATAAAGCATTGATTTTATTAAAGAGATACGACTCATAATATGAATCTAAAATCTAGTTTTTTATAGGGAACATAAAAGCCTTTTTACAGAGTTAGCCATTCCCAGGCACTGGTGGCTTTATAGAGCTTTTATCTAGTTAAAGAAAACCCATTCGTGCTAATTTAATATCTGTGGTGTACAACAGCTTGACACCTGAGGCTTGTCCTAAAGCAGGCACAAGGCTGCAAAGTGAACACTACTTCATTGTTTTGAATTATTCAGCACTCGCAGCCAACCTTATGCGTGTTTCTGTAGGAAGAAGGCTTTTGGGTTAAGGATCAGTAAAAGAAAAAAAAAAAAAAAGCAAACAAACTACCCCTCCTTTCCGGCATTTGTTAGCAGGTGCGGTATTGACTTCAAGAATGATTCTGCAAAATTGGTGTGGACATCCTTCATTACCAGAGCGATAAATGCAGGGCTGTACTCAGAAGCAGCAGAAGCTGGAAGCTGAGTATGGCTTCCTTTAGGGAACAACTGTTCGTGTCGGTGGAAAAGCTTGTTTCCTCTAAATTCATTGAAATGGTACTTGTTGGTAGCATCTTTTTAGAGCAAGATGAATGCAGACAGTAATGAATCAACCTCAAATAGAGGGGCTCATCTGTTAGCATCCTAACATTAACACACTAATGTGAATTTAAAGATTCTAATTAAACCTACATACAAAATGTTTTGCTACTAAATAGAAAACCGTACATTTTGGAGGAGCTGGGGCATTTGGATTTTACATTACTTCCTTTTTCTATAGTATGCTTATTTTATGTATTCTATTTTCTTACAGCCACTCCAGGGGGTTCTGAAACAAATAAAAAGATACATTATATTAAGTTTGATTGATATCCTGTAGTCGAGGGATATATTGAGAAAACAGACCAATTTTTTCACTGAGCTCTTAGAATAAATTCCTGTTTGATCTTCATTGCTCCCCACCATGGCTACAAATTTCTCTTTAGATATTTAGCACTGATTAATCTCATTTACAAGATCACATAGTTGTACTTATGGACAAATTTAGGAGTTGATTCAATATAGCAGAACTCACATCATAGCTATCTCTTTCCAAATTTGTCCATCCGTCTCCAAATGTCCCAATGAAAGTTTCTTTTTTCCCCATTTCAGACTTGGTATTTGTGAAAATAAATAAATAAAAAAATAAACATTAAAAAAAAGAAAGTGACATTTGTTCAGTACCCCTTTGCCATTCATAAGAAGGACTTAAAAGAAGGACTTAAAGAAGGACTTTAACTAACCCTCCCATTCATCCTTTGTCCCATCTTAATTTCTCTGTGCATGCTATATCCTCCCAACTCTAGTCAGGGAAGTGCCTATCATTTTCATAAAGCCTCTGGGTTACTGATAAACCCAAAAATCTTTGGGTGGAGAAAAGACTTTTCTATCCCAGCTCCCATTCCAGGGTCTTTCGATGCATTTCTGTCACTCTTTCATCTGCTGCACAGTGCCTGTCTTTAAACTCTGCTTCATACAGCAGCCAGCACAGCGTTGAAATTTAGTAAATGATCACTAATGATATAAATAATGGTGTGGAGGCAAATATGTTCTGTGGGGCCTGGAAAATTAGCAGAGCAATCAGCCTCCAGCCGGGGTGAGAGGAGGAGAGGCAAGCAGCCAGCAAATGATGGCTCTGAGCCCACGAGCCCCTTGCACAGTCCAGACAAGATGTCCAAGTCAGCCGAGGTCGGCCGAGCCTTTACAAATGCAGAGCAAATTCAGAGCATTTGGTGATTGCAGAAATGAGGAATTTATTAGGGTAACACAGCATCACATGTAGCTAAAACTTTTGTAATAGGACCATGAACAGTTGAGGGGGTTGGTGAAAGTGATTCTTTTGACTGAATCGATAGGAGCAGTTGATCTTCCCCATCAATCTTGATAAGAAAACCATGAGGATATTCAGTGTCAGAAATGTGTTATTGTTATTGGAGTTTTCATTAGAAGCTCGGTGTGGGAACGCGTACCCAGCTGCTGCCTGTGCAGCACGAGCATGGTCCCCTCTGAGGAGCGCGAATGAGGAGACCTCTCTGAGTCAGGATGTACACAGGATATATGAGCACGTCCAGCTGAAATGAAAACATACAGCCAGACAAAATAAAAGCACGTCCGTCTAAGATAAAACAAAGCCCATATATGCTGGCCCTGAGGGATAAGCCAGAACCAGACATAATGATCAATACTGTAGGAGTTAAGATCGGAGAGAAATAATTACTACACATCTCAAGGAAAGGACCACAATGAATTCCTTGGCAATGCCTTGTTCTTTGAGTAATACTCCGTAAATGCCTGTGCATGCTGAAGGACGGCTGAGTTATGAGGGTTGTGAGTGCCTGCAGCCTCCAGAAGTACCTGCATGACCCTGCTAGAAGGTTCTCGCTGCTGTTAATGCCATTTGCCTCCTTTGTGAGGAGGGTAAAAATCACCCCCTTTTACCTCTAGAGAAGCGGTATTCGTGGTAAAGCAAGGAGTTTGCACTGAGGCTGCGGGAAGGAGTGAACCCAGCCTCCGACCTGCCGCCCTCCCTCCTTCCATGGGCCACCCCTGCCTGCTCCTTCCTCTTGGTCCTGGTTCAGCCCTTCCCAATGGACGGGGGAGCTCCTGGCTACACGAAATTGATGCCAGCAGACAAATGGGGGAGGGCAGCCCACGACCCTCTGCCATTTCTCTTCTCAAGGCTGCGTCTTGAAGATGATGTAGTGCCTGGGAAGAGCCTGACTAATTCATTGGCTCTAGGGTGCAATCTCTTAGTGATGAATCTCCAACTGGCTACAGCAAACTTATTTACAAGCCTGGGAAAAAGTGTGTTGTGTAGCAGCAATTTGCTGCGCACCCTGACCAGGACCAGCACTCCAGGACTGATATTCGCTGTGCTGTTTTCCTCCCTTCCCATTTAGGCAGCGAGAGTACTCCACAGGAAAAAAATACAAACTCCCACTGTCAAAGAGCACCTGTTTCCCCCTTGGCCAGTAAATAGAAGTAGGCGTGCATCTCCTTTTATCAGTGAAGGAAGTTGTGAACTTAATTCAACCCGATCCCCATTCATCGTGTTCAACATTTACCCCCAAATGTCAGTAATTTTCTGGAAAATAAAGTACTTGGGAGACAGGAGAAACAGAGCCCTTGGTGATATCTGTATAGTAGAGTATTTCTTTCCATCCATATGCAAATCTAACCTTTTTGATATTTCAACCCCGTAAACCCTAAGACAGGATTTCAATAGAAAATGTTTACTAAAGGCTTTCTCCTTTATAATCTATTGATTTTAATATCCTTACTACTCCTGTTGAATGTCAGTTTTACCCTGAAGACTGCCATTGCAAACTTGAACACATTTAATTATTTATGCCATTTGAAATATTAGTGCTAAGAAATGACTAAAAGTTTTTGATTCTGTAATGGTATGATCTAAAGTTTAATTTTCCTGCGTGAATAACACTGGTAATTTGATATGGTAATCAAGGACAGATGAATTCCTCAGACAACACAGTGCAGTTTTAGTAGTAATGACGTCTATTTTTCATTTTTCCAGCCTACTTTTATGTGATAAAATATAGCTCATTAGGTATTGTGGTGTCTCACAGTGTTTTCTCACATCAGAAATTTTAGTATTGTCTGTTTTCTTTCTTCTGCAAGGCACCTGAACAGGTACCTGTTGATTCCACCACTGACAGTGGGCGTTTAGGCAACGTTCATGACCTAAGTGCAAGTAAAAGCAGGTTTGGGCTTCAGTGTGGGTCAAGCAGCCTTCTTTGCCTTGCTGCTATCACCTACTCTATTAGTAAGAATGAGCAAAGTTTTGATCTCAAAGACATTGCCTCTGAGACAAATATTGTTTGTACAGAAACATATAAGTAAGGGCCTATAAAAGCCAAGATTTTGAATGCAGACAAACCAAAGCAAGCCATCTGAAAGAAACACATCAGCTGGAAGGTCAGTCCTTCTGGACAGACCTGGTTTTCCTCCTGACATGCTGGGTGCCCATGCACAGCGCCAAAAGTTGGCGTGGCCAAGCTTGCCCTGCCTGGCCACTTGAATTCCCTTCCTTGCAGGCTGAGCCTCATCTGGAGCATCTCTGAGTCAGGCACACTTCCACTGGCTTCAGTGGAGTTTTGGATCAGACCCCGGTTTTCCAAGGAGAAACACTTAAAATTTTCCACAGGGCCAAGCATTCGGGTGGTGTTCGAGCATCGGGATGAATTTGCAGAGTTCTGACTGTCCACATTTCTTTTGTTTTCTTCTCCCCTGCCCCCAGCTACTATTTCTCTGCTATTACATGTTTCTTTTTCCTAAGGAATGTTTCTAGTCTTTTCTTTCTTTTTTTTTTCCATCTTCTAAAATCTTCCCTTTTTCTGCTACCAACCTGATAGCTGTTCAGAAGCTGCCAAGATGTATTTGGCTCTTGTATTTACTCCAGATGGAGACTCTTATTCTCACTCATATCTGGCAGTAAGAACTGTGGTATCACCAGATGCAACTTTTCTACGAGATTAATTTTTTTTTTTTTGAAGAGTAACAAAAGACTGGTTTCTTTTGTGCATGGTTTGTAAGTTATTCCTTATGGCAGATAATGTAGGCTAACCTGTATACCAAAGTTCAACCAGGCTCACAATGGTCATCAATAGTGGGATTTTTCTGGTTTATATCCCACCAAGAATGATCACTTGGATATGTATCATGCAGTAATCTAGGATTATTGATCAACAGTAAAGCAAGAAAATCTCTAAAATGAAATCTCAGGTTATAAACTGAACAGGGGTAAATGTAAGAACACTTACCCACCATATCTGTCCTGTATGCATTCGATAGATTTGTAACTATTTTTGTTTCTGTACAAACACTGAAGGCCAGTTTAAAGGCTCTAAATAGGCAGAAATGCTTCTGCTGATTTCTGCAGGTGTGACTGGCTTAAGACAAATAGCTTCTCTGGTGTGTGTTAGAGGGGAAGGCAGCACGCTACACATCTTGCAACTTACGGGCATCAGGAGACCAAACCTACACCCAGCCCTGCCACAGGGCCAGCTTTCGGGGCTGCATTATTCAAGACCCTGTGATTACACTGCACTACACACGCCTAAATCCTCAGGGTATCAAACCCCTCACAGGGCTGTCTTGACTTCTTATTTTTCTCCACCTAGAAGAACAGACTGCTCCTTTTCCTCTCCTCTGTACTCTGCAATACCCAAAGTTAGGGCTGTATGATTGCCCTTAAGTGACCTCTTGGATTAGACATTATGGTTCTGGTTGGTTTTCCTGCATCCTCCATTTATTCATGTATTCCATTGCTCCTACTGATTTCACTGGCATCCTTTTAGGCAATGAATTCAAGACAAAAAATGTTCGCCTGACTTATTCTAGCTAAGAGGCTTCACATCTAATGGATTTGCTATTCTTTAATGTCCCAGGTCACTCCTTGAGATCAGTGAATGCTGAATTTCTTATCGTCCCTAAATGTTATCTGAAGTCATGTCGTTATTTTGCCTTTAGTGAGTCTCTTTGCATTCTGGCTTTGGAACCTACTGCCAAATGAAGTAAGGAAAGCTCTGACTGTAGGGATTTCTAAATCCAAAGTTAAAAGTTATTTGTTCTATTTAGCATTTTTAAAATGATTCTTTTAGGAATTGTATGTGCCTCTAAGCTAATTAACTCTTAATGAGTGCAAAATGCCCTGGGATGCAGATTTGGAGGGTACTCTAGAAGTGCAGGCATGGATTGAACTGTAATACTGCAGGAGATGAAATGTATGATTTGATTCTTTTTTTTTTTAAATGATGTGCAGATAGTTTTATTGATATACTCTTTATTTTTTCCCCTTTTTTTCAAGTCTAAATAAAGCTGATCAGATTTCAGACCACCACATGGGACCCAGTTACATCAGTCCTGCAAACATAGTTTAGTTTTCTGCTATGGATGAAGTCACCCTCCAGTAGGGAAAACAAGTTTGGAAACAAACTTTCGTGTTATGAAAGACAGGCAGAGTTCCAGCGCTGAGCACATAGCCAGAACATCAGGAAATCAGAACACCTGGCTCTGCCCGGCTCTGTGCTATTCCCTTGGACCAGTCCCTCACCCTTTTAGTGCCTGCATTCATTCATCTGTAAAACAGCTATAATTGCATTTATATCACAGGGGTGCCTCGATGCTTGACAAATGAGAATTGACCCAAAATTCATCCTTCAGAAGCACTGTATTAGCAATACCTTGCTCACATGGTGGTTGTGGACAATTAGATTAGAAGAGGTATAAATGCAGTCAAAGTGAAATTCCATTTAGGAACTGTCAAACTGTTCTTGATAATTTTTCTTAGTTTTCATCTAATTCTTTTGTAGAATTTTGTGAGCATCTCACAGATGAGTTTAAATGCCTCTTTCCTTTATTTGCACCAAGCCAGAGCATTTTGTTCCATGTTATATTAAACTGCCTTCCTTATTATGGGCAAATGGTTGGTTCCCAGAGCAACACCTTGGAAAAATGCACTTAGCAAAACAACGAAAAATTATCATGTTGAAGAAATCCTATTCTTTATGAGCAAATCGAGATCACTTGCAAGGACCATCTGTTGAAAAAATATTCAAGGTTTTACGAAAAGAGGGTTGCCTAATTGTTTTTATATTTTATTTAATTAGATATTATACATATATTTTCTATAATAATGTTTAAAAATTAAGCTGATTTTCAGCAACAAACTGTAGAAACATATGGCATACAGCCTGCAGAGGTGCTCAGTGGCAGTAGTATTACTGATAATATTTGTGAATTAGAATCTGCTTTTCTCTGAAAAATAGCTGTGCGTTCTCCCAGTTTAAGATACCGTGTTTTTGCCAACATGTTTTTATAGCCATTGAGAGTTTAGGGAGGAAAAAAAATAAAATAAAAACATATGATCTTCCTAAAGAGATTTTCTTACTTCTGCATGACCATAGACCTCTCAGGGTGAGGGAGGGAGAATGTCAGCCTCAGCCTCTCAACCAGGGGTGCTCAAGAGGTCCTGTTATACCATGTGAGTTTAGTCCAACACCAGAAGAACAGGAACTGTTGCTTGGCCGAGCCACTAAAAAAGACACAGTCACTTGGGAGTAGCTAGATTACAGAAGGTCTCAAACCAGCACCCCAGAGTAAGCTCTGGCCTCCAGGAGTGGCTCCCAGAAGGATTTGTAGGCACAGCTTGGTTTCACATGAGAAATCAGAGGGCTCAAATAAGAAAAAAAAAAATCCTTTGGATCTTTCTTTTTATGCTCAGACTTGCAAAGCATTTGAAGAACAACTCATGCTCACAAACAGCATTCCTCTGACTTATCTCTAACGTATGCTTGAAAGGCTCTGTGCCAACCAAAGTGCTGAGATTAAGTAAATTAAAAGATACTAACTGTTGTAATAGGGAAACAGTCCAACCAGAGGTGTTCTCAGGAGCCTCACAGATGTTTTAGGTTCACACTCATCCACACACAGTCTTCAGAATTCACTTTTTAGACTTTTTGCCCTGCTTGGCTTCAATACCCACTTTCCCGAAGGTGTCCCAGCAGACTGAACTCACTCACACCTAAGGGTTCAGAGCACACAGCCTGCAGAGCCCAGTCCACAGCAAAATCTGACCTTTCAACAGGGGGGCCGTGCTGACCCCGCTTGGTAAGAAGTGCAAGCGGAGGTTCCCCTCCCCTTCTTCCTGATGGCAGTCAAGGCAGAAACAAGACAGACCATGGTGCTCCTCTGTCAGCATTAAACACAGATCGTTTTACTCCAGTAGCAGTGCATCATTAAAAACTCACCTTGACTGCAGAAATAAGTCACCTTAACTATAAGTCACCTTAAGTGTAAGTCACCTTAAGTATAACCCAGGCCTCACCTCAGCTTTTAGGCTTCAGTGAGGTAATGGAAATTTTCCTTCCTTAGCATTCCTTAACAACAAAAATCCTGAAAATTACTAAACCTTGATGTTGGAGGTACCTAATCCACATCTAAGTGGTTTTATGGGACACATGTTCATCTCTTCAGCTCACTACAACAAAATTATTGAAGGTCGAACATAACTTCTGTGAACTGATCCTGCAGCAATGACTAGGAGGCTAAAGAAAAGTCAATCTTGAAATCTTTTCCCTTTACCACTAATCCCAGTCAATACAGGCCTTCGCTTTAATTCAGTTAATTTGGATTTAGAACCTAACACCAGCCATTTCTGAGGGGGGTGAGGGTAGTCGACAGAGATGCTCCTTTCATCTCTGCTCAGGTAGGTGGCACCTAATTCTAAAAGGGACTGCTCAGCAGTTGACAGCAGGTGATTAATCTGCAGAAACGCCCAGGTGCTTCAATCAAAGAAAGTGAAAGAATTCTTTCTGACTGTGTCTTTCAGGACTTTGCAGACTCCGTGTACCAAATGGTTACACAGAAGTTCCAGGAGCTGACAGACAATTTCACTTCCATGCATGCACGCCACAAAACTCTTGCAGGAATTGTGATGACCAAAGGTAAGATATCCTCTCGTTTATTTTCCTCTGGAATTTTTCATGACTAAGTAATACATTATTTACCTAGTCCGCAGTATTGAAGGATGCCTTTGCTCCCACACAGAAAAAATAAATAGTAATGCAGAGAAAAGACACATTAAATATTTACACCTCAAGTAAGTCCACACAAAAAATATTGGCAACATAGGTAAAGATTTATTCATAAATATGTCCCTACATTGCTGTGTTTAGAGGACAAAATGCAGACCTGTCTTATTTTGCATTTCCTAGTAGATGTTTTTTGTGGTTTGTTTGTGGTGTGTTTTTATTTTCTTTTTAGTTATCAATAAAAAGCCGTATTATTTGTTAATTGATTTTTTTAGATCTGGAAATACTGAGTTCTGTTTGTACAAGACCACTATAAACCTTATTTTGGACCAACAGTAAAAGCAAATCTCAACCCATTTCCTTCCCAAAGAAAGGAAACCCAGAGCATGCGTAGCTTTAATTCTGCTCTGCTCTAACCATGGAAAGTACTTACCAACAGGGCCACCATTTGACATTCACTCCAATTAAGATTTACCCGAAGGGCACATACCATACAGAAGTCTTTATCCGTTTAGTGAAACTGTTGCATAAATGGACTTTCCTTCCTTGTGAGCACACCTCAGTTCAGGCACCTCCGTATTTATGAAGATGTCAGCAGTGGAGATGCTGCCATAAAATCCCTTCTCACTCAGGTGTGTGGAGCAGTGGATTGAGTTTAGAAATGAGAAGATAAGTTCACGGGAGAAGGGTATGTATAATTCATCCAGGCTTGTCTTACCGGTTCCTTTCAACAATTAGCTGAATTCAGTAGGAACAATTGTGAATATTGTGAGGCAACAGGATGGAGACAGGATTATCTGCTGTATCTTTTCCAACCACAGAGCCCAGGTACTGTTCTGTGCAGAATAAATTCTTCTCTCTGATATGGAAAGAGTGAGCAGTCAGATCCAAAAGTCAGAAGTAGAAAAGCTGACCTAAAAATATTTTCCACCTCTGGTTGAAAATGAACTGTTCTCAGGATAAATATTATGTCATTACAGATCATCCGTTTCCATTGATTGTTTTATGCATTACTTCAGGACTTGCAATAATGGAGGAGACTTCCATTTCTGATGTATTGTAAAAAGAACATAGTTCAATTTTTAGGTACTCCTTTGTGGAGCCACGAGTTGGTGTCAATGATCCTTGTGATTCCCTTCCAGCTCCAGAAATTCTGTGATTCTATAATTCTATGTTTGTGCAAACACACAACATGGTCTATGAGCCCTAAGGGCCACAGGAGACATATTTAGTACCAAGAAAGAAAAGGGAAAGTCCCACTGACTGTGGGATGTGAAAGATGTACACTAGGCTCAGCCTACTAGCTACCTTGTCACAGCCAGATTTCTTGACCATGGCACTCATCAGATCTAAACAGTGTTGTAATTTATTTAGAGAAGCTCTTTTCAAGCAGGAGGACCACAACAACAAAAAAAAAGAAGTGTAAGCATGTCTTTTAGAAGAGGCTAAGTTACAAGACGCAAGAACTGTTGCTTTAACCAGTTTCTGAGGGGGGTCCTCAGCATCCCTGTTCATGTTTTTTACACTCAGCATGTATTTGTAAGAATTTCACCTCATTCCAAAGTTGCCAAGGTACTGCACCAGCATCCTTTAGACCCAGGTGTAAAAACAAACTTGATTGAGCCAATGCGGTCTCACTTCTCTCTCACTGAAGAAGCAGACATAGGAAGGACAGTGTAAAACCCCACATCCTAGGGAAAGAGGAGTCATCCAAAGGGGTCATAACTTTAAAAACTGCAGCTGTTGAGAGGATGCAGTGCTAGGGGGAGGAAGGAGTATATCCAGACCCCTGCCAGTCCTTCTGGCCAGCTGGGGATATCTGTGCCTTGTCTTTGGGGAAAAACTGAGAGAGTCCTCCCACTGTTTTTTTTAATGAGCCACATGCCTTTAGTGGGATTTTGCACATTTTTATTTCATATTTATTCTTAGTCAGCATTAAAGCAAAGCATAATTGTTCTTACGTTCATAACCCATTTTCCTCAAGGCTTTTGTTTTAACTCTGAATTCCCTTTTATGAATTTCCCCAATCTGTCAGCCATCCAATTTGTCAATATCTTCCTGGTCTTGTGGAGCCTAAAAAAGAAACTCACAGTTATAATGTGATTCATAGAAGATGCAAAGCTAGAAACAGCCTTTTCTTCGTACATTTTCCAGGAAGATTTGAGTTCCTTCCAGCGTGAGAACGTCTGCCAGCCATGGCAAGATGAATCATTTGCCATTTGTGTCATTTTCTGTACTAAAGTTGTAGCAGTGTGGTCTGTTCCCCACCGTCATCCCCAGAGGGAGCAAGGATCTTGACGTGCTCTGTTCAAAGATGGCACAGACAGGTTTTCCACATCAAGCACTCAAATAAGTACAGATTTCCCGTGTTTCTAACATAGAACTTGGCAGAAAACTCTTAGATCTCTGCAAACAATATACTAATGACATCAACAAAAACAAATCTGGTAATGTCTTGTTGTGTTTGGTATCATGCACAGCTATTACAGTAAAAAAAATGATTTGTTTTTGCCTTCATTTCAATTTAATGTCATCGTGACTAGAAACAGACTTATCTGTGCTTGTAGAGTTTTCAGACAAAGCTGGTAAAAAGCACATTGTGATTCTGTGATAACTGCTGTTGAGATAATACAGAAATCTCTACAGAGAAAACAGAAGTGTGCTAGATTGGTTTTCTTTTCCTGAACTCTGACATTTTTTCTGCCATTTCAGTTTCCCAGGGAAACCAAAGAGAGCTACATTTGGGCACTGTAATTGACTTATGCTGTAGCACCCAGGGCATATTCCAAAGCAGGAAAAAGAAAAAAACCTTAGAAAATCATGTTATTGACTGACTGTGAAAGTTCTCGAGTAATAAATTGCCAGTCAGAAAAGCATGGCAGTTCAATGTATTTACATATGCTTTGCTCTGAATTTTTATGAAATTTTAAATCTCAATACATTTTTGTGAAAGTAAGTTTTCAAAACATTTGGTTAGTAGATATCAAGATAATCTTTGAAAACCTCTGCCTAGAATTAATGCCTAAGAGCAAATTATCACATTGGATACTATTTGATGCAATGTTATCTGATGTAATATACCAACTGAAACATAATAATAAATCAACAACAAACAGATCTGAACTAAATGTTTCAAAACAAAAAGATAGAAAGTTTTAAGTAAATTATTTAACAGTACTCCGATTGTAATATATTTAGTACCTGCCAGCCCTCTAACAGATTCTTCTATCAAAAAATATTTGATTTACTCTAGGAAAAAAATGTTTTAAAAGTAAGACACTGCATTCAAATCTTCCCTGTATAGCAAGCCATATTCCCACATATCCAAGCAGAATAATATCTTGGAATAAGTGGAATATCTCCAAGTAGAACAATAAGTCTTCTTGCTGTTGTAACATAATATTAATACAAGAACCTACATTTTATTGTGTACGGACTATCCACAGTAGTTCTGACTTCTCTGAAGATATAATGGGTTTACATCTGGTAAACTATGGTCATTGGTTCACCTGTGGGAAAGACAGTCCAGACCACATCTCAACAGCCACAAACCATCAGCTCAGAGCACGCATATCCATGCATCTGTACTTGTTGCAGTCAAAAGGGACTTAAATGTATCTCCCATTTATTTGTCCCCTACGTTCACTAGAAACTCTTTCAAGACAGGAAGAAGCAGATTTCATTCCATCAAAGGGTTAAATTCTGGATTCCAAAACTGGAGCCACAGCTTTGAAACAAAATCTTAAGATAAGACAATGTAGACATATATATACCTTGTTTGTGATGTTAGCGAGGTTTTCTCTGAAATTTCAGCTGTGAGAGTCAAACGTAACTGAGAAAAATATTGTGCATGAGACTAGATCCTCAGACTTTGGCTTTCTGTTTCATATTCAGATTTTCTTGTTGCTGCTAAGCAGGCATATCTTTAAAAAAAAAAAAAAATCTCAAAAATTCCCTAATTCTTCTACTTTTTATATGTCTTGTTTATAGCCTAAGGACCATAGGATCATAGGGTCCTTCAGCTCAGATGGGACCTGATGCTCTCAGGACAGTATCTGTGATCCAAGTGTTTATACCAGCCTTTTTCCAGTACGCCCAGGGACTGTGTTTTATATTTTGAAGCTGGCAATCCTACAGGACAGAAAGACAAAGACAGTAGGCACAGTAGTGGGAGGAAAGGGCATTGGGAAATGCTGATGACAGGCCACCGAGGGGGACATATTTCATTTCAGAGTGTGTAGCAATAACAGCTGGACATAGCATTTCTTGCTGTCACAGATTAAGGTAACCTACCAGTTCCCTCTTCTCCTATGTGACTCTGCCTCTCAGGCACAAGTTAGACATCTTATTTTGATCCATAGGCCTGCTTTACCATTTTCCTAGTGAAGTTTGCAGGGAGAAATAAATTTATTATTATTATTATTAGGACAGTTATAACAGTTGGAAAAAATAGAGGGCAAACAAGCTAATATTTTCTAACACAGGCCAGCAAATGTACCACAGCGCTCTCATGTACCATCATCCCCAATGCATGAAGTCAGGTTATCAGGTGACAGGAGGACAAGGAGCTGCTGGCCAGAAGCAGCTCTTCCAGGGCTCAGTGAAGTGCATGGCCCCACCATGGGTCTGTCTCAGCCAGGTTAGAAGGATTTACCAGCACACGGGTAAGTCCTCGAGGAGAGAGGGCGGACAGTGCTGCCCATCGGAGCTGGGAGGTTGGAAGCCCCAGTCCAGGGCAGCACGGGGTGGGAGTTAGAAGTGGAGCTGCACACAAAGTGTTGTGATTTAAAGGCTGGTGACATTCACAGTGTTTATTTATACCCTAACAGAGTTTGTCTTTGCCAGTTCTGAACAGATACGGGCACACATTTGTGCTCTACATGAAATCACCGGACATGGTGAAGAAAAACTGCCACTCGTTGCAAGGATGATGATTGCTGAGGTTCTTTTTGCTCAAAAACCCTCCCATAATCAGTGTGGACAAAATGAGGCTGCTATTTAAACACTATTTTCCCATTTGTATTTGACAAATCTTAGCAGTTTAAATACTGATAGGAACTTTCTGTCATGCTTTCTGTTAAAAATGAAGCATTAAGAAAGTTCATTCCTTTTCACAGGAGCATGGCATTCATAGAAAAAGGTTATAAGTTGATTTTTCACTTCAATTTTCTCTTTTCTATCCTTTTTTTTTTTCAGGCTGACAATCATTTTGATATTAAAAGCAAACTAGGAGGTCTTTTCAGTTATCTTGTATGAAATAAAGATGAACTGGACAAAAGAGCCCTAAATAGCGATTTCACGCTGTGATAAAAGATGGCAAATTATCATCTATACCTCATGGAACAGATCTTCATAATTGCTAAGTGGAATAACAGAAAAAAGTAAAGTTGACAATATGTCTCCATGGATCTTTACAGTCATATTAAGATTCATAAAGCCTGACACCTAAGTACAATCAAGAATATTGATGGGCAATTGATTTCTGCTCCTTAGCTTAAATAGGAAGTTGGAAACTGGTAAAATACAGGAGAAAATTCAGGCCCTATGTAGAGTATCAATCTGCTCCATCCCCAGTTGAATTCAAGTAGCCAAAAAACATTTAGAGCAACTGTGATTAAGTATCAGATTAGAAGGGCAGGTGCCTTCAAGAAGAGAGTCACGGGAAGAACTTAGGGTCTCCAGTCCCATTTGCACAGTTAGATGGATGCTAGGAGCCCGTGTCCCACTGAGACTCGGGGTTTCAGTAAGATTTAGATTCCTGACATGGAAAACGGGTGCCCAAACTGCTGACTTGCTTTTAAAATTCTCGTGAGGTCCCTTCAGTTTCTGTTGTCTGATGTTCTTAAGGAGGTGGCTCAAACTCATTTGACATTCTTGGGAACATTACCTGCTGCGTACAAGTGCCCAAGTGACACATCACTACCAGTTTTCTTGAACCATTTTAAAATAAGTAAATACGTGTCTAGTTAGAAACCACGTTATGTCGTTCTGTTTCTCTGAAATCGTTTTTTTCTCTGGTTAGAAGCCTTAAGCCAATAATCTTCTGATTCTCCGTAAGTAACTTTGAACTCCATAAGAGCATCCTTGCTCCACAGTTGCAACTCTATTCCTAAATTGTGGGATGTGGACCCACAATGGGTAGACTGGGATCTCTGTGGCCCAATGGATTTGGGTTTCCAAATTCCAGCAGGTCCAAAGAACAGTCTGAGGCTTTGCAGTTAAAACTGCAGCTCCAGCAGTTTCACCACTTCTTTCAAAATGTGGGTTGTTTTGAAAAGGAAAACACTGAAAACACTGCAGTCACTCCCCTCACAAGAGTGACGTTGGGTGTCTCTCCTTCTTGTCTGTTAAATCGGTGCTAAGGAGCAGAAAATAGCTCAAGACATACTGACTTAGAGACAGAAAATATAAGATGGGTCATAGATGCGTAGCCTGCTGTACTTCCCCAAAGTAGGAAAAAATGGGTGGAAGGTCATCTCAGATATATAATCAGGCCTGATTATATATTTTACATTAAACAGAAATTAGAAATATATATGCACCAGCTGGAAGTACAGAACCAGGGCTTCCCTTTTCAAGGTGAGCACCCCGACCAGTACATCGCCCAGCCCCTCCTCGCTGCTGTTCCCTAACCTGCCTCTGTCCTCTTATCCGTTTGGTAGCAAAGATCCAACAAGAACAGGAGAAAATGCCCACAGCTTTGAGAAGGGAATCGAACCCCCACTGTCCACCTGCTGCACAGGCTGTGGGTGTCTTCAGCTCTTCCTTCTGGGCAGCTCCAGTGGCAAACATCTTCCTCTGCACCGTGCCCACTGGTTGTTCTGGTTTCCATTGCAGAGCAGCTAGTTCTTTGCAGACCCTCAGCCTTTTATCCCAAATCATTAGCAGTCTCTGGACCTTTAGGTTCTTGTTGCTTAAGGGATTTTTCTGACTGAAGTACTAATGATACCTCTCAATGCCTGGAGGCAGGCGAGGCCCTGGTTGTGTGTCACACATTGTTGCATCAGCCTCTAGGTGATAATATTTAATATAAAACATGGAAAAGAGAAATAGACACTTCTGGTCCATTCCTGCATGTGTGAGGCAAGGAGTTGGAATGTGCAGATTTTTATGCTGCTCTATGAAAAGCCAAACTGGAAACTGTCCCAGTCCCATTACAAACGGTGCATCTGATCCCAAAACCAGGGAGGTTTCTCAGCTGAATAAAGGCTTAGTGACATCAGCCATTGCTTTTACTTTGTGACCCAGCAAAACAGGTAGGAAGACTGAAATGCAGGTATACTTAATAAAAAAAAAAAGATTTGAGAATAAGTTCCTCCTGTACAAAATCCACATTCAGAATTTCATCATTTCTCATTCTAATTAAGGATCTCACTAGCACATAAGACTGTCAATTTACTTAATGCTTAAATATTAGTGGCTCAGAATTTATTAGAGAAATACAGATATCAGTCAGCACTGAGGACTTAGCAAGGAAAGCGCAATTCAGTCCTGTTTTAAAATTAGGAATTATCTGTAAGCATCTACATAGCTCTGTTCCTGAGCAGAAAACTGGAGCTCATACTCACATGAAAGGATTGCCAGATATCATTGATTCTGCTGCGATTAATTTAAGTTAGAGAAAAATCTTGTGGACTTGATATGGGGATGAAGCATGCAGAGGCTTGGGCTGTCTGACCCTCCTCTCCCTCCATATTTCCAAACCCCAAAGGGGAAGGGAAGGGAAGGCAAGGCAAGGCAAGGCAAGGCAAGGCAAGGGACTCGCAAGCACAGCAGTGTCTCCTTCCAGGTTCCTCAGAAGCAAAGCTGATGGGGTTTATCCTTTCTGTCTGCTAAGGGGAGGAGAGAAATGGACCATGGAAATGAGAACTGGAAGAGACCACTAAGTCATCCAGTCCATTTCCCTGCAAGTACAAGATGGCTCCCCGTGGTGCATTCCTGAGTGCATTTTCTGGTCTAGGTTTAAATGAATCAATTAGCAATGGAGATTTCAACACTACCTTGGGAAACCATTCTAGTCTAATAGATCTCATTGTTAATCATTCTCACCAGTTATTCAGGCTGTCTTTTATTTTCTGCAGTTTCGTCCCAGGTCTTCAGTCTTACTGCCCTAAATTGTCCATTTGGTACCCACCTCTCTTTGATACCCACCTCTTAGCACCCTTTAGATACATGCAGACACTGATACTACTTTCACAGGCATCACTTAGCAAAGGCTTACACATTTAATTTTTGCACTCTTTCCAGCTGGGTCACTCTCTTCAGCAGTTTTGCCCCTGTTTTCTGATTCATCTCCACTTGGGCAACCTCCTCCCCATCCTTTTCTGGGCTGGGAAATCGTCTCTGTGAAAGAGACTTACTGTAAAGACCTGCATAGGCGTGTCTTGCAAAATGGATTAAGTCCTTTTTCAGGCACCTGAAGATCTGATGGAGCAGTTCAAAACTGTCTTGTGTCAGAAAGGAATTTTACATTTACTTTTACATATCCCGAAGTATTGATGACAGGAAAAGAAATCCCTGCACAACTCCAGCATTTCAAAATCTATATACCATTTACACCCCTAAATATCTTTTATCTTTTAGCTAGCACGTGCTGTACTGCTAATATTAGCTAGCTGCGTAATTGTCTTTGTTCAGACTTCGACTGTTGCGGTCTTTGTGGCTGACAGATAAATGCATACTGCCAACAGCTAAATGCATGTTGTTTATCGTGCCTGCCCCTGCAGGGCTCATGGACCTGCCTTGGGGTGGTCATGCACCCATGGCACATCCCCAGGGGCAGCTTTTCCAGCGCCACTGCACTTTCATAGTCTTGACTATCTCCTATTACAAAGTTAAAGCCATTCAAAGGATGTAGTGGAGCTGCCAGGGAAGGAGATAACAGAAAATAATACGGGACTTGTCAGTGCTATGTAGCATCAAAAAATTTTCCTTCCCTAAACAAACCTGAAATGGAAACCTGAACTTATTCAGCTACGAGTAGAGAGTATTAAAAAAAAAAAAAAAAAAAACTCCACTGTGATCAGAGCTCTATTAAGCTGCCTCAAACATTATTCCAAATACACTTTTTTTGCAGATAACAATAGACAATCCTTTTGACTGATTTGTTAAAAAAGGTAAAGATAGAACATGAAATTATTGCTTATCAAAGAGAGAAGCAGCACCATTTAAAATAACATGAAATTGTACCCCATGAATTATTCACAAGGGCTGATGTTACACTATCATTATTTCTGGATTTCCTTTTCACTGCACAGTATTTCGTGTCAGTTGTTTCCAACCCAATAAAAGAGGTGGAGTTTTCTTAATTAATCACACCTGATTTTTCTGATTATTTTTCCTAATTTAAAATGAATATATTCCAAGCAGCAAGTTGTCTTCACGGTGTCAAGTTGAAAAGAAGATAGATTTCATTATCCCTAACAGGGTCTAAAACATGCAGCGAAGTAGATACATGCACGGTGACTGGTGTTTCTCTCCATGTTGTGCCAGCTGCTGAGAAATCAAAGTGTGATCCCAGTCGTACGCTGGCATTAGCAGTTGCAAGCTTCATCCTGTTCAATGTGAATTAAGCCCACTGAGCTCCACAGAAGTTCTCCAACATACAGCAGGTGTGATTCAGATTTCATACCACTGAATACCGTCTTCTGATTGCACGTAACAGTCAACACCTCTTGCAATTACCCGGTGATTTTGATTTTCCTTTTCCAACACATAACTATGCAGGGCTACAACTTCTTTTTTATGGAAGACCTTAATGATTGTAGCGCGCTAGAAGTGAGAGTAACTCTATTAAAGTCAGCTGAAATGCCAATTAGGCCAGCCAAAACTCTGCCTCTCTGATTTTATTGGTAGAGCTGTGTCACAAAACAGATGGGTGTAGACAGTTTGTATTTATGGCCACGGCTGAGCTCATCACTGTAGTCCAGAAGATGTTAGCCAGTTCTCCATATCCAACTTATTTGCTGAGCAAACCTACATTATTATTTTTTTTGTTGTTTACTGTCTCTTCTGTCAGCATCTTTCTGAACCATTTACGTTGCAAGCTCTGTGGCTGCAAGACTGATGTTATGGGAGATCATGTAGGGAAGACAGCATTATTTGCTTTATTTTCATAGTAGTCCAACTCAGACAATACGACAATCTATGAATATATTAACATTAACAGAAAAAAATTATCCTTAACTATTAAGGGGGGGGAAAAAATAAAAAACTGCCTCAGAAAGTTCAAACATCAGAAAACAAAATCTTAAAAGGCACCGGATTTGTTTTGCTTGCCCTCTCATGATTTGGGAAGTCTTGATTCATGCATGAATGCATGTAATAAGAGAAATCTTACCGCAAGCAGCTGTCTGCTGTACAGAAAACTACACTGCTGCTGGCTGTCTACAGGTCTTCAGAGCTCATGATGAGAAAGTGTCAGTACTGAGGTGTAATTCAGACTATCCAAATGCAAATATCTAAAATAGGCCAGATGAATCACCTCCCAGGAAAGTTTCTCTCCATTGACTGTAAAGAGAGTCTGCAGCAATTAGCCCAGCCACAGACATCTAAACTCTCGTTATCTGGAATAGATGAAATTAATCCCACCGCTGGTGTCAGCAAACTGAAAATGATCTGTAATGAAACCAATTTGTTTTTTAACTGCTCAGCTATGATCTGAAAGTCTGGAGTGTCAATGACACCAAAAAATTTAGTATTAGCATGGTCGAGGTCGCCCCCAACCATGAGAGGGGACCCAGCCTTCCTGGCTTTCACGGGGCTCGAGGGGGGCTCAGGCCTCCAGCAGAGCACCAGAAGGACTCGTTACCTCCCCACACCATGAGACTGGACCTGTCAGCCGAGTGGGTGAGGCATTTATGACTGTATT
This sequence comes from Cygnus olor, assembly GCF_009769625.2. Lineage (NCBI taxonomy): Eukaryota > Metazoa > Chordata > Aves > Anseriformes > Anatidae > Cygnus > Cygnus olor. Next base: position 11,766,279 of record NC_049170.1, on the reverse strand, counting down.
TTTGTTCTATAATGCAACTAATTAATTGTCATCGTTTGGGGGAATAAAAGGGGGAATAAAAATTCCTTTCCTGCTCTCCCAGCTGTCCCTGTGAACACAGCGTTAGCTGGTCCCCAGCCTGCACACTGACACAGCTCCCCAGTTCCCTTCCTCTGCTCCATTTCCTTTTCAAATTGAAAACTATTAGGAGGCTTTAGGCAAATAATAGAAACCTAATGCAGGTGCCTGTTATAAATCGTTCACTAGTTACTTTTAACCTAATGTCTTCTCAAACATTACTTCTCGCAAGGCAGCGAGGGAAAGAAATGCTTCAAGAACTCTGACAATCAATGGGTCAGGAGTTAAGGTCACAATAATGTAGCCCATTTCTTCTTGTTTGTCAAATGACTTGAACACAGTGAGAACCCTGGGTCTTTAATCTGAGGTTGGCTTCCCTCAGTAAGAATGTGGATCTTGGCAAGAATAATCCTCCTCTAGGATCATATCCTGATGCACTCCCTGAAGCAGGGATTGTAGCACAGGGCTGATGGTGACAGGATTAGGTGACAGTGCTAGGATTTTGCCACACCCAACGCTTTCTTAGGCATAAGTTGAAGATGTGCTCTGTCTAGGTCTGCCACGTGTTAGAGGTTAAATTAATCAGTGTTTAGGAGGCAGCTTGACTCTCGTAAACAGAAATCCCCTAAGAAATCTGAAGTATTCTGAAAGCAAAATAAAATAGGAAGTAAATATTAACAACAAGTTAGTAATGACATTTTTATGTAACATAGAGAAATGTACAGAAATGCCTATTAATTCTGAATCACTGCAGAAAGTATGTAGGCTCAAGAGTTGGAAATGATGCCTACAATGCCAATGTGTTCAGTTTGTGTTAAAAACTTGGCTGCATCAACTGGGCATCATGTACCTTATTCTCACAGACAAATTCCCCCTATGCTCATTGGAAGTAATATCAAGCATTTGACAGGGGATAAACCTCCAACTCTATGTACACACTTGAGATAAGGCATGCAAGAGGACAATCTGTTAGCATATATGCCCACGAACACGTCAGACTGTTGGACATATTTCTCGTCATGCGGGGTACCCTCACATGCAGTGTTGAATGGTGGTATATTGGTCACAGATCACTTTCCCCATTTGGCTCCCCAGTGAGGTGTAAATACTTCAGAGCTAGTGCATAAGTCATTTACCCCTGTGTTTTGGAGTGCCTTAGTAGTGAGATGTAACTCTTGGGTATTTCCGAGCACGGAGGAACACAGATGATATTCTCTGTCATTGTAAATGGAAAATACATGGAGACTTTTAGTGTTTAATGCTCAGACCAGTTCTGCAAATTCTTGGAAACTGCTGCCTACAGCCCCAGGCACCATCAAAGTGATGCTGAGCAAACGTGCACCTTGCCAGGACTGGCTGACACCCCAGGCTGTGCCCACACACAGCTACCTGCTGGGCCCTGTGTCACTGAAAGCCAACATATGGAGCTAATGTCACCCTAAAACAAACATCCCAAGCAAACTTTGCTATCACAGTGTGTGTGGACATTGTAATAGCAAACAACATCAGAGGCATTCGTACCACAGCTGCATCAACAAGTGCTGGGTGACTCCGTAAGACTGTTTCATTTGTGAACAAATCTAAACCTCGCAGAAAACACCAAGCACGCTAATCACCTTGCACTCATGCTAGAAGAGATAATTTATGGAAAAACAAATGTTTGAAATAATGAAAGTCATCCCACAGAGCCCTGGACTGATGGGGGAGGGGGGGGGTAGGTGAGTAAAGTACCCCCCCAGATGGTGCAGAGCCCGGTGCATTGACTGCGAGGTGAAGGGGGAGAAGGGGAGGCACGTTAGGGGCATACTTCAGAAGGTGAAAGAAGCAGAAAGTCAGAATAAAAGTAGAAAGAAGCAGCTGGTGTCAGTGCCCTGAGGAGTATTGATTTGGTCTCCTCAGGTGCGGGATGGCAGAGGGAGGGCTCATGGGTTTCTGAATCAGGGAACTGCCTCTTGCTGGTTTACTTCTACTGTATGGGGGAAAATAAGATTCTGTGGACATTTCTGAGTAAATAAAATAGCACCAAAAAATAGCTGAGTCTTGTCACGAACCCTCCAACCAAGGAAACCACTATGTACTGTTCAGGAAAGTATAAGCCAGTCTTTGAGATGCAGAGCGGGACTCAGACACCTTTGTTGCAGGCAGTGCCTCATGAAATGCTTGGTATTAACCCATGCAAAGGACACAGCTAACTAGACTGACATCAATCTGATCTAAACCCATTATTTTTCTTGTGAAGGCAGTGCCCCTAAAGCACCAAAGCAATTCTTATATACGAGAGTATAAATACCTTTCTTTGTATGGACAGAGCCATTTGTCCACCTCACCTTTTTATCAAGTAATAAAAGCAGGATTCTCTGGGTTTTCTAGACTGTGAGCTCTTCTAATAACGAGAGATGAAACTACAGACACAGGTATACCATGACGTGCACTTTGTCACTAAGACCTAAAACAACTTCTGTCTGAGACTGCCATGATCAAGGCATCAGGTGTGATTAACTGAACTTTTTCACACCACTTACACCTCACCCACAAATGTCACAATGCTGCCATGCCATGATACTACTGAACCTTTTGGACTACAATGTAGCTCTCATATTGGTATAGGCATGAGATAATTTTGGAGTCATCTCCTATTATATACATTAAGCATGGTAACCACTAGTACCAGTGCTGTGTTGAGATTGAGATATATCATTAGTTCTATTTACAAACTGGGACGTTATCAGCAACACCAGGCCTTTAAGTTTAAAATACTCATTTCTTCTCTGTTCTGCTGTTTTCTCAGATCAAACCTATGGGTCTTATGAGAGAACATGGCCCCAAGCATGGTGCTTCCTATGCAGAAAAGTCTCTGCTTTTTTTTTTCTGCCACTCAATAGACTTCATCATTAGAAAAATAAAGATTGCTGACTCTATAAAATTATTCCTAAAGCTTTTTTACAGCTAAAATAAGATCACAGAAATAAGAACAAAGCAAGAGCTTATATGGATTCAGTATTCATTCTTCAGTAAAATGTGTTGAAGTCAGAAGCATTTAGCCCGTGGTGAGATTTTTTTTACTCACTCTATGGTGAAAACTTTGAGGGCTTCATTTGTTTGCCTAAAGGCAGGCATCTGTTTCCACTGAGTCACCTCATGGATTTCCATGTGAGACAACTGGGGAGGGCGCAAAACCGCCTGGACGCCCCCTCCTCCCTGGAGCAGCAGCCAAAGGTTAAGCAGGACACCAAGGGCATCTCAAGCAACTCTACATGGGCGCACCCAACCTCCAGCAGCCTGGTTTGCTCTTCTGTAAATGTGTTTGCCTACTCACAGTACTTATGTACAGTTGTCAAACACAGTCCGATGCTCTTAGACTCCTTTGTCGTGCCTAGAGGAAGCACCCATCTGCCAGAAAAATCCTTTTTTTTTTTTTTTTTCCCAAGAGCTGCTCCTCTGTTCTTTCTTTTTCAGAGAGATGCATTCTGAAATGTGCTGTTCAGTAGGTAATTTCAGTTTGGGCTCAGTTCATTCTTAGCTATTCTTTCAAATTGTCTGCAGGGCTGAATGAGCTACGTTTCCAGTGAAACCCAGGTCCTGTTGAAGTCTGTGAGCACTTTGCCACTGACTCCAGAGAAATGAGGACTTAATCCTAGAGAGTGTCTATCTGAACCAAGAAAGGCATGTTTTTCAATTGCTATCACTGTTATCTGGAAAGCCAGTGGACAAATAAAGCTGGTCTCAGAGAGGAATGCTCCACGCCTGGGGCCACAGTATAAGAGGCACTGAGGTAACTGCTCTTGGAGAAACAAAAAGGAGACTCTACTGAAAATCATATCTGTTTATTCTCTGACATTTTAAAGAGCAGCTCCAGAAGTGTTACTTGCATTTTATTTAGCACTTCTAGTGCAACAGCAATGAAAACTAACATTACAGGGAGTGTGTGTTCCCACCAGAAAATGTCTTCAACAGCTCATAAAAACCTGGCCATTTATCAGCACTGCAGGAGATATTTATTACCTCTCTACAGCATATTCACTGCTATGATGTAGTTATTGATTTAACAAGTAAACATTGTGGCACGGTTTTATTTTGGAATTAGCAGCAAGACTGAAATAGAGCCCTTATTATTCTAATAACACTGAGATGTGAGATTCCTGCATATTCCAAAGGCCATATCAGTACCTCTACAAGCATCCTGTTAGGGCCATCTCAGCTGCCACATCAAAGTGTGGGCTTTGCGAACTTTAAAAATTATGATATCATACTCACCCCCAGGCAGTTTCACAACACTTGTTTTTCTTTCTGCAGGTTTGGACATCAGGCAAGCTCAGGTTATTGTGCTGTCATCGGGTACCAAATGTATAAATGGGGAATACATTAATGACAAAGGGCTTGCGGTCAACGACTGCCATGCAGAAATTGTTGCAAGAAGGGCATTTATTCACTTCCTTTACTCACAGCTGGAGCTACACTTAAGGTAAATGAATTTTGTTGATGCTTAGTGAATGTTATATGGCCTTCAGTGGAACAGATCCATCCTCCAGACATTGGAACTATTTGTTTCTTGATGGTGTTGTTTCTGAGTCTTTGGCTGATGAAGGACCAATATACTGTACAGTACAAAATGAGTGTTAGGTAGTCTGGAGTGTTGGGTCATGAGCTCCTTTACTTCAGCTGATTTTCTTTCAGTAGCTATTAGACATGATTCATAAAGTTTGGTTTTATGAAGCCTGATGATTTTGTACAAATCTTTACGTGCAGGCTTATTAACATCATTCACTAACCATAGACTGGAAGGGGGTCATTCTGCTCTCTGCAGACATTTTTCTGTCTTCCTTGCTGCTGCTGAAATACCTCAAGGAAGTGATTTACTGATCATTAATGCCTTCATTGACTCACTAGAGAACCAGTGAGTGTTAACAGTACAGTAAACTTGGTGCCAAAGTGCAAGATGCTATCACTCATTCCTTCTTTACGATGTTCTAAAATGTTATAGCATGTAGAGTTACTATGGAGGAATTATTGTTCCTGTCTTCAGTCAAACCCACCTTGTTACCATTTAAACGATTAATGGGTCATATACTGCCTGGACGCTGGTAACCAGCAGGATACCACCAGGGTCTGTCCTGGTACCTTGCTAATCATTTCCATCAGCAATCTGGAAAAGGCTATGGAGTGCTTGCTCATAAGCTTTGCAAATGACACCAGACTGTGGGGAGACCAGTTGACAAACTTGAGGGGCTGGTCTGCCATTCAGACAGGCTCGGGGAATGGGCCAGCAGGAACTTCAACATGAAATTCAATAAAGATAAACAAGAAGTTCTGGACTGAGAAGGAAAGAATGACCTGCAACAGCACAGTTTGGGGCAACTCTGCTGAACAGAGACGAGGGGCTGGCAGCAACCTGCACGTGAGCCAGCAGCATGCCAGGCAGCAAAGAGAGTCAACAGCATGACAGGCTGTATGAAAGCTGAGGGATGTGATTACCCCTCTCTACTCAGCACTCATTAGACCACATCTACAGCCAAGTTCAGTTTGGGGTCCCCCAGTACAGGAAAGGCATCGACCATCTGAAACAGGTTCAGCAGAGGCCACCTGCTGAAGGACAGGAGCACTTGGCCTGTGTGGAGAGGCTGAGGGAACTGGGCCTGGTCAATGTGGAAACAAGATGGCTGACCCAGCAGAACCTATGGGAGGTCAGCAAAAAGGGGGAAATGAGGTCTTGACTGTGGTGAAGATGACAACAGGCATGCACTGGAACAAGAGAAGCTCAGGCTGGATATATAAGGACAAACTGTCCACATGGGAATAGGCACACAGTAGAACAGGGCACCCAGCAGGGTTGTGCAGTCCCATCTTGGAGGTTTTCAGGACGCAACTGGATAAAGCCTTGTGCTACCTAGCTAGAGAGCTGAGACCCCTTTCAGTCTGAATCCTATAAATCCTATGATCCTATGAAATCCAAGCAGAAGTGAAGCTGAGGTGGCATTTATTTTTATGGAAGGAACCAAGGAAGGAAGGAAGGAAAGAAATCAAAAGCCCTTAGCTACAGACCATTCTTCTGCCTTCCATTCTTCTTGGCATTTTCATGAAATTTTATCTGAATTTTATCATTAACCGTGGTGAAAAAATTCCCTTTGTCTTCAGAAGGTTTTGCATCAGGTCACAGACACAAAGACTGTGTTCTTGTGAGCACCTATGATATTTTTGGCTCCAAAGCAATGCTAATAGAAATAGTGGTTATTTTCACTTCAGGCTGGGGTTGAAGACAAGAGAGTATATTGAGTAGATGAGCTTGGCTGACAAAGGAGGACAAGAGCCTTGAAGGGTTTAATAAAAAACAATATTCTCTCTATTTCAATCTGAATTGCTTTCAAGTTTACATTAAATTATTATGTTTTCAGCAGTGTAGCAACCCTAGTACTTGCTTTGTGCTACAGTCTCTTGGGAAACAAGTGTTACCACTGTATCTTAAACTATTGTATTGATTCACTTCCCTAACATGTTCAGTCATATTATTATTTTATTTGGATCAATGTTAACAGTCTTTTGTTAAGAGCATCCTCAGCGCAGCACAAGCTTTGTTCACAATAACTTCAAATCACTCCCTGTTCAGCCAAGAGCAGACACCACTGCTTCCCTGACCAGCACATATAATAAAAATCTCAACCAAAAATTGTCAAGTCTAAGCACCTTTGAAAGACAGGGCTGAAGATACTGTCAAATCAGGTTTTGCTTTCTTAAAATCCATGTGGAAGCAAAACTGCGTGCTGTAACATATTTTCCAATTACATTACAGTATCTATTGCTGCATTCAGTTTTAGGCCATCGTCAGGAGCTTTGTCATGAAAGAGAATGGGGGTGTTTAAAATTAAACGAAAAATGCATTTACTGAATATTAAAGTCGCATTTCCCCTTTTTTCTCTATAAAAGGAGAGAACTCCCACTTGCAGAGAAGCCACGTTGTGCTACTGCATAGCTAAAGATGAGTTTTTCAGGACATAGAAAGACAGCTTTTTTAGGACAGATATGTTAACTCAGCTCCACTGGGACTCCCTGTATACTAGCTCCTCAGGCTTGGGGGAAACACAGACAGGATTTCTGTGTTGTTTCTGTGTTGTTATTAACCTAACCCAAATTCAAGTCCTCTCCTGGAATCCATTGTACAAAGTGGTATACAAACTGAGACCAAAAAGACAGTTCCCTAACCAAAACCATAATGAAAGCAAAGTACATGTCTCAGCTTAGATTTTCCATCCCTCCCTATGGAACAGAAAAGGAGGCTCTGTGGGACATAGTAAATAGCATTCCCTATTTTGTAATACGTCTTCCCACTGAGCCTACGTGCTCGAATTGATCTCCACAGCTGGATTTAAAACTTCAGGAATTTCCAGTAAAAGACTTATTTTTCAAAGTGATGTTCTCCTTGTAAAGGAACCACTTCTCCAGCATTTACAAATAGTGCCACTAACTTCAGAGAAAACAAAACTTCTGCTTCTCTGAATATAGCCTGGAAGCTTCAAAGAGCAGGGACAAGGAGGCTAGAGAGAGAGAGGGCCAGGATAGAGAATGAATGTCCAGGAGAGATGGATTCACTGAGCTGATTTTAGTTCTTGACACCTTGCTTGAGATGTCTACAAGTTAGTCAACTGTGAACTAGATACCCCAAGGCTCCTCTTATCATCAGTGAAGAGAGATGGGCCTCTCTGGAGTGTGATTCAGCAGACCTATTTAAAGTAGCTATTGTAGGCGAGGTGAATTGCCATGTACTGGGGTAATTTTTTTCCACTGCTGTAAGGATAGTACAGGGTGACTGCTTCAGATATTTAAAATGTAGAATAGTCCCATCCACAAGACAAAGTTGCAGCAATATGTAAATTACATTTTCTTCCTTCTCTTCATATTGCTAAGTGTTAAAGGTGCAGCTTTCCTGAATTTTCTTGTGGAAGATAGCTCCAGAAGGGGAACTTCTCTAAGAAGCCTCTAAGAGGCCTCTCTAAGAAGCAAGAGTGACAAATACTTCAAAGGGAAACTTTCTTTCAACAATTTGTTGTCAAGAGCTTGAGTTAAATAAAAGCTAAAAGCACAACTAAAACCTGACAGTTTCTAACCAGTCTGATTAAAAACCCTGCCCCTCCCAGATTTCATTTTTATGACAACCATAATCCTCAAGTTCTCAAGACTTTCATAAAAAAGATGAAAAGTAAGACACAAGTTTTCTGATGTACAAAAGAAGGATGAGAAAGACCTTTTGAGAAGCTTTTTCTAAAATTCACCATCAAAAAGTACACAAATATCTTAGTCTGATTATCTTGCAATGATGGCAGTAAAATTCACGTTGACTTCAGTGGGATTATTTACATCAACAGGTGAATAGGGAAGAAAAAATAAATCCAAGTCTTCTTTATTAAAGAAAACTAAAACTAATGGGCTATTCTTCAAATAAATCAGCACTGTAACAGTCTTACCACTGTAGTAGCCCTACTGGTACCAGAGGGTTGATTTTACCAGTAGTTCTTCAAGAGGTTTATATGAAAACCAATCTTGATTTTATACGTAAAAAGTAAGGAACACTCTTCATCCAGTACAGTCATTTTTTTTTCCAGGAAATGCCAGCTATTTGTTGTACATCTACTATTTCTTATTTTTGTCCTACTAGCCTCTCAATGGACACAGCCTTTTTAAGCCTGCTCTTAATTTCTCTAGGATGCTGTGCTCTATGCCAAGCAATGCACGTAGCACTAGAAACTCCCCATACCTACATTTAAGTGCTAAAAATAGCTCCTCTGCTACTCTTTTAGAGAGTAAGGCTTTGCTTCAGCAAAACACTTCACATATATTAAACCATTAGTACATGCTGAAATCTTCTTGAAGTCAGCTCAAAACATAGGCATGAATATTAAATAACGAACTTAAGCGCAAGATTAAAATTAGCACTTTCTTAAGCATTTCTCTTGAATGAGCCTCAAATTCTGACTCTGCTGCAGTAATTCACAACAGGCAAAGATTTAGGGACAAATTCTGCTCTTTTAGCCACTGCCAGCATGTGGAAGTGACACACTAATGCCACTCACTGAATGAATGACATTGTGGGCTCACTACGGGCTTATGTCTTCATTGCTTCATGCAGGTGTGCATGGCTGTACAGTGTGGCTTGGCAAGGTCCTGCCACCTCAGACTCATTTCCCCCCTCACGAGGGTGAGAAGTGACATTGCAGAAGTGCCTCTTGTGCTCCACACAGCCCACTTTTACCAGGTCCCCACATCCCCTGGGGTCTGAAGCCTTGTGGAGTCCCCAAGCCTCCCACAGACAAGACTCCCTGCAAAGCCACTGTAGTTATTACATGCAAAATTCATTTATAACAATATCCTCAGAGTTTTGTTACTAAACCCATTCAGCCACTGGGCAGGGATGAATCTCTCCTTTCAGTTCAACCGTTCAACCCCCAGAAAACCACCCCAGCAGCAGGTCAAGAGCGTATGTGGTACGGAGGAGCTCATTCCCCCTGGAGGAAGAGCCAAGCTGCCTTGCCCTCCAGCTGCCTGTGTTTAGAGCAGCTGTCCGTCGCCCAACCCATCAACCACACTGGCCACAGACCCTTCGAGGTATGAGGGAGAGAGCAAGGTTAATCAGTGAAAAACAGCCACAGGATGGGTGCTGATTGCTGTGAACTCCTGTAACCCAGCCCAAAACATGACTGCTCCAACCCTACATAGCAACTGTTTCCAAGTCGTACAAGCTGCCCCCCACACTAATAGTTTAACATACTAATAGCAGGCGCCAGGACTGCACAGCTTTGTATTCTCCCATCTGATTTTGCAGTGAATTATTTAAAACCAGCTGCACTCGCTCTGAAGTCCAAGCAGCAGGACTTACGGGTATTTTATTATTTCAGAGGCTTGCATCAGGGCGATAGTATAATTAGCGTGGTTGGGAAATTCCACCGCAGCCTGCAGAAGAAGGAAGGAGCCGGCACGGCTCCGTGCCCCTGGCAGGCAAGGTAATGTGCCTGTAAATTCCTCCTGACAGCAAACGCATCCCGGCATCAAAAAATGACAAAACACCCAAAGCACGGAAGAGTGACAGCCAAACAGCTTCAATAGCACAGAGGCTGCTCTGGGAGAAAACAGGCAGAGGCAGCTTGGATGAAATCCAAGGACTTGCTCTGAGGCTGGGTAAAAAGCACCCCTGTTTGCTCTAACGGGAGGCAGAGAGACCAGCAGAAATTGCATCAGTTAATGGTCTGTCCTAGGGTGAATTAAATGGGTAGGACTCTGGCTTTATTCGAAGCCTCTTAGGGAAACCATCACCTGCAAACGCAGTTCTGCTCAGAGACATTCCTACAAAAAGACCCTCGAGTTTTTGAGGGAAGGACCAGGGCATCTGAGGGAAAGAAGTCTTTCATTAGAATTTCACTGATCACATTTTCACCTTCAAAGTGATAATCGTTGCCCAAATGTACATATCAGAGGCAGCTGTCTGTCAGAGAAATCACCCATGTCTTCACAAATGTAAATCATCTGAGAAACCGCACCACAGCATAGCCCTAATGTGAGCTATTGCTGCAAACTGCAGGACAGGGAGGGTTTGGCCTCCCGGGCAGCTGTTGCTAATGGAATATGAGCTCTGTGTCCCCATCTAGCTGCTGAACCACTTCGCAGATAAAAGCTTCATCTTAATAAGTATCTTTTTCATCTCAGCTGAGAAAAGCCTGCAGAAGTCCTGTCTGCACTTTTCAGGACAGCTTCCGATTTCCAGAAACACCAAGAGACCATGGAGATGCTACTAGCTTAGATGGGGTGCTTATGGGTGGCTCTGGTTGAAAGGGGCGGAAAAGCAGTGCCCAGGGATTGGGAGGGTTGGCAGGGGTCAGAAACTCTGGGTGCTTCGTTAGAGACCTTTTCCAGTGGAGCATAGAAACACACATCTCAGTTATGGTCATGTTAAAGGGATTTAAACACATGGCTATGCACACTGATAAGCAGATCAGATTTGCCTACGAAAACTTTACCTTTCTTTATGTGCCAGAACCTCTTTAAAGTCAATGTGTTTATGTATCCGTGCTTGTGAGGAAGAGAGCTACCCTTCAAAAATCCACATGCTTTGTCATTAGAATATATTCCAGGTAAGCAAGCCAAAAGCATGTTGACAGTTTTGACCCCCTTCAAACATTTCTTCACTTGGAGAAGCTTATTGCTTTTCTCTTCTTGTCACCAGGCAAAATATATGATGCCAGGTGCTAATAAAAACAAACAAACAGAGGGAGAAAAGCACAGAGAGAGAGCAGAAATGTTTCTGATTTGGCGTGTAACAAATGACCTGGAACCTCTTTTGTGATCATAGCAAACGGCGAGAAGACTGGGAGCGATCAATCTTTGTGCGATTAAAAGAGGGAGGCTACAGGCTGCAGGAGAACATCCTGTTCCATCTGTACGTGAGCACTTCGCCCTGCGGGGACGCACGCCTCAACTCCCCCTATGAAATCACAACCGACTGTAAGAAAAAAATTCTCTCTCATTTTTCCCCTTTGTGTGTTTTTTTGTTTGTTTGTTTGTTTGTTTGAAGACCAAACGTTTCTTTGTTCGTTTGCTTGCAGAAAATGTGTTTTGGTCGACAGCAGGGCTGTGTGGCATGTGTGTGGCTGTGGGACTGGTGCTCCATCCTGCATGTTGGGAGGGAAGGTGTAGGGGGAAAATCAGAGCTGGGCAGAACTGGAACTGCTCTGCCTACCTGAGGCTCCATGGCTCTGCTGAGCCTGCACTTCATGCTGGGAAATGCAACCCCAGTGTTAAAAAATGCCTTGGGAAGGGTCCTCACGATCAAACAGATTCTTGGCTGGACTAGAGGATCGGGTATCCAGCTGGGGCTGCATGCACTTTTATCAAGGCTTAGGCAGTGTGGATGGGTTGAGGGGCTGTGTTTATGCCAGACCTGAGCTGTCCAAGCTGCAGTGGCTGGAGTGTGAGGTAGATCAATTATATGAGATAAGGCACCTGTAGTGCTGGTCGAAGGTCAGGTTCATTCCAAACACCACCTGCTCTTGCAGCAAACACTGTCAAGACCCTTCTGGGAAGAATCCTCCACAGACCATCCTACCTGGGTCAGACCAGCTACGTAGTCATTGCGTGGCAGAGGAACTAGATAGAGACCAGCAGGCCAGCCTTGGAGACCCTGGGCCCATATCTATGATATTTAAACAGGGACATGACATTACAAGGAGTTGTCCTCTAGAGGTGATCCCGCAACTCTGGTAAACAAATCAGACCTTGAGATAGTGTGGATGCCACCAAGAGACCTGCAGAGCTTGTTGGCCGTGAAGGGACAACCAATCTTCTCCACACATCCCAGTGATCTCATGATGTCAGCCCCCCACAGACGTGCACATCGCTGTCATTGCCCCACCAGCGAGGAGGCATGTCCCTGCTGCAAACCCACAGCACCACCTTTACCTCTGCCTGGCCTCAGGGCCTGGTCCCACCAAGCGACAGTAGACTCATGAGATCTGTGTCTTGTTATCACAGGTCTCTGTCACTCCATGATCTAGTGCATGCTGCACGAGGTGCACACTTATTGCTGTCCCTAGGCACTGTTTCCAATACTTTTGTTTTACAGCAGCATAATGCTCATAGTCCTCATTGCTAAATGTACATATAATGAGAAACAGTCCTTGCCCTGACTATCTTGAATGTGAAGCAGGCAAGACAGAAGAACGGATGGAGGGGAAAGCGTAGGCACAGGAATGTAAAATTAATCATCCAAGGTCACACAATGACCTAACTTCCTCACAGGCAAATTCATCAGATGGTGGTTTCATTCCCGGTTCTTATTTGTATGAGTTATTTATTAACGATTAAGTATTATTCTCCTCAGACTGGAATCTTTTTGTCATGTGTGAAACGGCAGCTTGCTGGGGCGAGAAAAGAGAATGCACCTATTCAGAAAGAAAATACTCTTCCTTTCCAGACATGATTTCTACATTCTATCAGCAGGGCATATAAAATAAAGAAAAGCAAGGAAATTTTTAAAAGGCAAGCAGCAAATAGACAAACTCATGGTGAGGTAGCAAAATGAGGATACACAGGCACCACCTTATAAATAAAACTAAAAACAAAAACAAGTACCTATGAATATCAAAAATGAGAGGCGATTTTGGCCTCACACTTTTTGTGCATATTAAAAGATATCAGAAAAGATTTATTTGTGGTTAAATGCCCTCATGTTTTCCAGAAGGTAGGCTTCCTGGGGCTCTCCATTCTCAGCACCAGAACTGGAAGCAACGGAATTAGTTATTATTTTTAAAATGTGGTCCATTCTCGAGAACGGTCGCAGACTATCTGGGACTGGATGCAGCTCTCGCATGCACGAGGAAGCGGGCGCTTCAGGCCCCGTTTGGCTCATGGACTGCTTCAACAAACATATAAATCTGCCAGCTAATGAGGGAATGCTTCTTTAGATAACAGCGTGCAGGAAGCTGCATTAGAGATATATTTTCATGCAACACCTGGCATACACAGGGTGAGCTTGTAGGGGCCACAAAAATACTTTTCATGACAGTTATTATACCAATTGTTGCTCTGATGCAGAAGCTGAGGCACAAAGGGCTGTGTGGCTTACCAAAGGTTACAGAGTGATTCAGTAACAGGACTTGAAGGGGCACCACATCTGGTTTGTATTTCACTGCTATAAGCAGCTCCCTCTACCTTTGTCCCATGCTCTTAAGAGAATTTAGCTCTGTATAAAAAGCAATGTTGCCAAAAGCTGTCCTTCAGTGAGATAAGCATTTCCTTTTAGCTCACATTATCCCAGAGACATCTGGAAAGATAAGTATTTTATAATGTTTATCATTCAGATCTCTCTCTCTCCGTCTCTCCCTCTCTTTTTTAACTACAGAAATAACCTTTCTTTCATCCAGTAATGACAAGGAACTCCAGATGAATGCTGTTTCATTTCTTAAACAACAAAGAGGCTTCTCCTAGAGCTAGCACAAGCCATCAAACGTTACTGATTATTCTCTAAAGATGCATTAACATTTAAAAACAGTGTCTCGCCATGTGGTTTCTGTTTTTGCAAAGGAGTATGATAAGCCTTTATCAATATAGGGAGTGAGTAAAATCCACTTCTCAAATCTCCTTCCAAAAATTTCCTATTATCCACCGTGTCTTCCCAGCACCCTCAGGGAGGCCTCACATTTTCTTCTTATGAGCTTTGTTCTGGTAAGGGAGGAGATAAGCTAACATGCACTTGAAACCCAGTTTATTTCTTGCTGGATAGTGCTGGGTAACAAGTCAGTGGCATGTGTAAAAATCTGACCTTACCATGGTTCCTGGTATGGCTGGGAATGGCTGCAATGCAGAGCAGGAGAGGTCAGAGAGTCCACACCCATGCTAGCTTCACTCAGAAAAATAAGAGATTAGGGCCAAAGAGAGCAAATCGTGCATTGATTTGCAATGATGCCTTTCATGGGTCTGAGGGGAGCCGACTTGTTCGTTGATGTATCCCAAGCCAGCTCTAACAAAGAGGCAAAATCCAGCTGGTACAGGGCTGCAGTGAGCATGGAGTGAAGTTTTCTAACTCTTTTTGCTGTCTGTAGGTCATGCAGCTGGAAGAGCTTCTGAGGGGATTCAAGGAAATTTGAAGCTTTGGAAGATGCTGGTACAACCCAAGAGAGCAGGGGAGGAGGCTCAAAGGAGAGGTGCAGGGGTGGGAGAGGGCAGTAGGAGAGACCAGCCAGGTTCGATGGTATCGCAGGAATAGAGAGGCTGGGAAATACCAGAGGGGTTTCAGGCTGTTGTGAGAGTTTGTATGGATTTATCCTGGCTCCTTCTCCTTAGCCAGTCTCCATCCCAAGAGTCTCTTCCCTTCCTCATTTTCCAACCACAAGGCTGTAGCCCAGCTATATCATGAAGCAGCAAGTTCTCAGTGCCCTCACCACTCTCTAATTACTCCTTCACACACATTTGCCCTGCTTCAGTTCGGTGCTATAGGTCAGCTCATCTCCTTCTCCAGTACTTTTTTCTTTTGTGTACATCTGAGCAAGGTATGCCTGTATTTCTGCCTTCTGCCAGCAGTACCGCAGCACAAAGTTAACATTGATTTCCTGGAGGTTTCAAGGTGGCTGGTATTTCCCATTACATCACACACACTCCATCTCCTGAGCTGGAGCTGAAGCCATGGGGACAGCTAGCCCTACAGTAACCGTTGCATATTTTACACCTTTTCCTGAATCTAGGGCAAACCATAGAACAATCAAGCCCTTGATTTGCTGAAGTACCTTTCCAGCTAATTTAGGGCTTCTTGACTCGCTGGCTTCTTTTTTTTTTATTATTTAAGAACCTCTTGAAAAGCAAAATGAATTGCTTAAAAATTGAGCTAATAAATCCACCACTTCCCCACTACTCCTTCCCTGGCAGGATTTTACCTCTTTGTCCATCTTTCTCCTAGAGATGCACTCTCTTTTTTTTTTCACTACATGGACTGCGAAAGAGACGAACAGAATCTGCCCCAGGGCTTGTCTCCATTCTTGTCCCCTGGGCTGCTTTTCTATCTCTTGCTGACATGCTGTATTGCCTTGTACCATTGACTCCTTGATAGCCCAGCTCCCGCTTTATCCCACGCTCCCTTTAGGTCTGAAACACACCATTGCATCTGCTCCACATGGGGTCTTCCTCCTGCTTGTCTATTAACCTACAGCTGTGCTGAAGCTCTCATGCACACACATTCAGCAGCGCTATCATCTAAACAGGATCCACTTGCGACCACGTGAGCTGGATCATTGCCTTAGTAGGTGATGTGGTGGGGAGATGTGCACTGGAGTTTTTCCAGAAGCTGGGGAGCTGAGGAGTACCCTGAAAGACAAGTTTGCCCTCTCTAATTCAAGCATGCTTTCCCTGTACAAACCTGTGCTTTCCGTGCTTGTGGCTCTGGCTTCTGGATTTTCCATCCCATGCTCAGACGAGATGGTCTCTGTTAACCCCTAGAGATAGGGTTGCCTTGAAGGGTTGCTCTGCTCACACCAGAGAATCAGCCCTGTGTTCAGATGGGGCTGACCCAGACTGCAGCAGCATAAGATACCCAAACCAGATTATCTGAAATCCTGGGCAAAGTGGCTGAAGAGGGCCAGATTCAAATAGAAGCTAAGGAACCTGTCCATCTGCAAGAGAGGGACATAAATGATCTGCAGCTGTCAGGAGACTCTCAGCCCCATAGCTCTGCATTCAGGGTCCTGCAGGCAGGTAGCAGGGTGCAAATACAGTGAAGATGCTTATGACAGACATCTCCTGGGCTAGAATCACACCCAACAGCATTGGTTTGGGGGAATGTTACTGAAAGTGCAAGGGGAGAAATCTCCGCCTTCCTTCTGCCAGTCCCACATTTTGTTTAAATGGAAAAAAATCTCTTCGTGTGAGTAGATAATGAGGAGGAAAAGGCATTTCAAGAACTAAATAATAAATATAAAATATATATAAATATAAATCTAAATAACTCAGTGACCTGAACAGAAATCAAGTATCTGTAGCTATCACAGGTTCTAATAGATTGATATACACCCCTGTTAGGAAAATCAGGAGTAGTTATCTGTCATCACTGGGGCCTGGACACTATTTATTTCCATTGTACAAGTTCTCCCAGGTATCATTTTGTTCCATTGTGACTGCTGGCCTGCTGCAGCTTGGGAATCCACTGTGGAAATTCGTAGTTATTCAGTGCGTGAAGCAGCTTCCTCCTAGGTTGTAAAGTTGATTTTACACTGATGAATGACCTGTCTATGGAACTGGGATGAAGGTGCATTATTTTCCTATTTTTCATATGACTGAGCAGAATGATACCTTGGGGGACCTCAGGAAAAAAAAAAATTATCATAGAGAACCATGCCCAGAAGTAACATGAATGAAAAAAAAAATTGCACACAGCACTGTAGGCTGTAACACTGAACACTGCCTCAAGAGAAATAATCCCAGCACTGGATGAATTTTTGTAGTCAGCCCAGATTGCTTTGTCATTTACAGGATACTGCAGAAATGGCAGACACAGCATGAGGCTGTTGAATTGTTTCAGTGGCTCGGGAACTGGTTAGTAAAGAAGTTGAGGTGAAATTTTCCTTTCGCTTCATTAGGGCTAGATTGGGATGGTCCAAACAGTTTGGGTTTGGGGTCTGAGCACAGCACCATTTGTCAGCCACCTATGAGATCAAGTCCTATTGAAGCAATGACCCCTTTCTGCACACCACCAGCACAGCCTCAATTTGCCAAAATAAGTACAGAGGAAATGCAAAGACTTTCTATAGGTAGCTAGAAGCTGGCCTGCCAAGGAACTTATGTCCCTGCTCAGGTCTGGGAGCAACTCATCAGCTTTAAATGCAATTGCCCTTTTCTCTAACTCAGTTCTCCCACACTGTTGAAATGCTGTTTCAGAGTGTGGCTGTTTTCATTCAAGTTAACTACATATGGAGAGCATAGACTCAGCGCACTCACCTCTAGCTAGTGCTCTCCAGCACGTGCACGTCACTCATGGTGTGGAGGTGGTGCTGCTTGGAGCCAGCTCAAGGATTTCTCCCCAACATCCAGCATAAGTTTGTTCTGGGACCATGGGGAAAACTTATGGAAAAGGTGGGCGAAGGGATTTGAGGAGAAGGCAGTGTGGTGGCGAGGGAGCAGTGGGACCCTGGACAGGAGGGCCATGGTGAGGATGGGAAGCCTGAGGGGGTTGGTAATGGCCAGCTTTGCTGGCTGGTGGGTGACAGACAGCAACATCAGGCCTGCGAGGAGTGGGGAGGGCTCTACAGAGCTTTGGGATGAGCAGAGCTCCTCTTCCTCTTCCAACACACACCGTCCACCCCACACAAGGCCTGTGGGCAGTGCTGTGACTCACCTCCAGTGCTGCAAGAAGCTCTTCCTCCCCCACCATCTGACTGCTGAAAATCCCGTCGGTTTTGGTAATCCGAAGGATATGTCTGTTGTCCTAAACAGCTTGCCATACTGGTTGTTTTGCCAGTGCCTAAATTCATCTCTAATCCCTGAACCGAGCAGGGAACAAGTGATCCCCTGGCTTAGAAAGGCTGAGGACAGAGTGAGGTGAGGCTGTGAAAGCACAGGTGGGTTTGGTGTTGGTGTTACCATGCCCAGAATGGGCCTTTGGAGGAGGTTTTGCTACACTGGAAAAAGATTTTGGTACCAGTTAATCATCTTTTCAAAGTTTGCTGTTGCTTCGTATTTTATTATTAATCTCTGTCAGGCCAGGTATTTAGGCATTTTAGTGATGTTTTGCTAAAGCTGACAGAAGAATAACAACTATGTGGACAACTTTCAGGTCTCAAAGTACTGACCGGCTGGAGACGAATCAAAACCTTCTGGGCAAATTTTTTGAAGTAAAGTAGCTGTGTGAAAATGGGATCTCATCGCTTATTTTTCATGTCCCCTGGTTATCAGCAGACTAGCCAGAGGTAGGAAAAAAAAAAAAAAAACCACACTTCCTTCCATGCCTAGTTCAGGGTGGGTTTTTCATTCAAGAGCACTTAGGCTCAAAGAGAAACTTGAAGCTGTATCTCCCAAGTCCTAGATCAGGGCTCCAGTAAAATGACACTCAGCTGAGCTAGCAGGTCTCCTCTTTTCAGTTTCTGTTATAAAACTTTGTCAAAACCGATACATTATGAGAAAACTCTTTGGCTTTGACAATGCATTGAAAATATCCCAATTTACTCTCCTTGTGATATTCTTGGCTGCTTTGGCTTATTTGGGTTCTGTTGTTTCAGGGGGAGTTTTCAAGTAGAAAAAAGGATTTTGTAGAAGTATATGTCTGTGTAGTGTGTGTCTATCTTGGAAAAGAGAAAGAGGTTGGAAACTATGGAGAGCTCAAAGACAGCATTGGGCACAGCATTGAAAAGCTTTCATGTAAAGCAAAATGTGTTTGTTAGGATTCAGGAAAACAGGTTTCCACAGCTATAATCAGATACTAATTTTAACAGAATGTTTGAATCACCAAAGAGAATTGCACTGTATTTATTGATTTTTCTTTGTTGTTGGGTTTTGCTGCTGTGTAAAACATTGCATTCGGACACAATGTTCAGATGTCATAAAAAGGCTACGTTACTCAGCAAAAGGTCATGGCTGAGAGGCTTTCAGAATAACAGTAGAAATTTTCACCCAGACAAGCTGCTTATCCCAGAATTTGTCTATGATTTCCAAGGTTCTCTGAGATCTTCTGCAGAATGGCCCAAAAGACCACATGTTCCAGGACCCTGCTGCTCCAGTTCCACCCCCAACATCCAACAGCCCACTGGAGTTTGGAGACTGAGATACACATCTAACCGTGGCATGTATTTTGGGTAGAAAAGATCAAACTATAACTGGAAAAAATTCCTGTGGTAAAAAGTGCACCCACTCAGATCTGATTCGGTCCAATTTACTCTTCCACTGAGAAGGAGCCATAGGTAAAGCTCATGAGCTGAGTTTTATAAAGCTTGTCAGGCACCTCTAGGTCCAGCTGAGATCTGTAGGGCTTTTCAAAGTCCTTAGACTCCTGGGGAGTTTCTTGGAGTCTTCTGAAGAGAGAAATCTGGAGACAGCTATGTAAGAGTGACAAACACAATTAAATCTTAACTATGACACTGCTGCTACTACTCCAGCTAGCCTTGAACTCACTTTACTCTGGCTATTTCTATTTCCATACACGTAAAATGGCAATAAAAGGTATCCAGCTGTCTCAACTTTGAGGAAGTGTAATTAATGCATAGATTAGGTATTAAAGTGGAAAGCACTATATATTTTAAAGACTATTATATTCAGAATATTCATTATTCAGGATAATTTAGCAATTGCAATTCATAGATTTTTAAGACCATCGGGGACCATCTTCTGATGATCTAGCCTGAATTTGTCCACCCAGAGACCATAGGACTTTACTCAGTAATTGTAATCTGCAGCTCCAGAAGCTGAAGCTGAGCTGAGTGTGTCCAGTGATGCAGCAGGAACCACAGCCTCTCTAGGCTCATACCAATCTCAGAGGGGCTGACGCTGATCTTAACGCAGAAATATTATTGACAGATTTCTGTTGTTTCTGTCTCCTGGGCTTCATTTTCTATTTTCATATTTTGCTGGCTTCTTTCATAACATTTTTTTTTCCAAATCACTCTTGAAGATTCCAATTTCCAAACAACAACAAAAACCCCAAACTCACATGAATAACAGCATGTTTCTTTGATAAAGAAAAGAGGGTTATGATGAGTAGTACATTGCCTCTGTTTGTGTAAACTTTTTGATTAAAACATGGCAGGGGGAAAATTGTCACCAAATGGGCAATTCCAGGAATGTTGACAATTTTTCACAGAAAGCACATTTAAAAGATAAAGCTCAGCTTTAAGAGAAAACCTTTTTCCATTTTCTTTGAAAATGGGCAGAAGATATGATGATGCATAGCTGATGACATAGGTGACCCATTGGTCCCTGCTGGTCTCCAGCTGATGGCACACCACCAAGTCTCTTGCTGTCCCCATGCATCTCCCACTGCTGCCCTGGCTTTGCTCAGCTGCTAACCTATGCACCAGCAGTCCATACTACCAAAGATCAGCTGATCATTGCTGGAGTCCAGCTAATTTGCCTCTGTGGCTGGAGATGAGGCTAATGACGGCTTCAGAGGCAGAAGTTTTCTCCATCATGGAGTTTCACAAAGCCAACACAGCCTTTTGCCAGGTCTCCAAACTTTTCTCTTCAGGGGCCTCTGTACTTGCAAAGCAACGACACTGCACATCTAATTTTAGATGAGAGGAGCAATTAGTAATTAAAAATAATAATCCTGAAGTGTTTGAGTTGTACTTTCCTTGATTGCCACATGCACAGAATCTTAATTCCACTTACAGATCCTGTGCTTTTGTCTTTAACATACTAATGCATTTCTCCTCCAGAGCAGGCTGGAGTCTCCAGCCTGGATTTGTGTGTGGTGTGAAGGATCTCCCTGACCCAGGACTGCTCATTCCTCCTTGCCTGTAAAAGTTATTTATAGCTTTCAGAGAAAACTGGGCATGATTTTGTTGTCAACAAATTGTTTTAAAGAGAATTTTAATTAGTTACTCATATTGTGATCCCAGGGGTTCCTCAAAGACATAATGGAGAACTTGTTTGCAAGGTACATACTTTGATGTATTTCTGTGGTTCGTTGGTTTGTTAGGTTTTTTTGTCCCAAGGGGTTAAAGCTTGATGAGGGACGAGGGCTCACTTAGAAGTTAGTCCAACATCAAAACGGGTTTCTTGTGTTAGAGTGCTGTTTCCCGTGCTAGCAGTTAGTTTCATAAAGGTAGCCAACACCTCCCCCTAGGATGAGCATGCAATGCATTTCATATTGTTCTACAAAAATAATAAAAAGTCTTTATAAAAGTTCTATGTCACCTGAAAAGGTGAAATTTTACCCTTCATTGATCATATATGGAGGCGTTTTGGTGGTCTAAAATGAAGAATTTTCATTAAAACACAGCAGTGAGCTTTGCTATGATGGGGTAGCATTCTTACACCCTTCCTTCATTTACCAACTCTAACACCACTGCTTAAACCTAAAATACTAATTTAATTGACATGTACTTAAACCAGAAAAGGACAAATAATGCAGTCATTTCCTTTCTGTTCAACTGATGGGAAAAACTTCACATTTTTTTCATCATCAGTGAGATGGATTAAATGCCACATATTGATGCATTATGAATGGGCAGATTCCCTTCGCTTTCTTATCTGTACATTATCTGTACGTCACTTGAAACTATTGACAGATGAGAAATTATGGAAGAAGTAGAAATATTCATGAATGTTATCTGAGGATTAATGATGAGGAGAAAGAATAACATCCTAAAGGCAGCACCTTTCATCAGGCCATGGGCTACCTGACTGCTTTTCAAAGCCAGGACTTCAGCAAGAAAAGACACACAGAGGAGGGAAAGGGTAAAGAAGTTCAATTTCAACTTTTAATTTCAGTTCCACAGATCACAGGTGTTCTTGAATAAAGTATGTGTTCAGTACTTACACTTGCATATCTGGCTTAACGACACGGTCCAAAACCAAGATGTGAACTGAGCTCTGGCACATGGTAGGTGCTGCATGGCTCTGGCAGTGGGCAGAAGAGCTCCCTGGAGATGTAAGAGGCCTCCTGGCCTGCATTTAAAAAGCATGTCTGGACTTTAAGGGATTCACCTCCATGTACATTTGACTGGTGTAAGCCAGGTGCATGTTCCCAGGTGGAAGGATGCATCACTGCACTTGCCACGGAGGGAACTCTGCAGACCCTCAGACGAGACCTTTGCCTTTACCTGCCTGGCTCTGGGTGGCTACCGTCAGTAGCCACAATTCAACTTAGCCCTTTGTGAGGGGCCCTGTTCTTTTTTCCTAAACTCAGTCTCCTTTCAGAATATCCCTAAAGTTTCTTGCTTCCAAAAGCTGGGCCATCTCACCTTAGCCTTGCTCTCTGCCGGTTGCTAAAGAACAACGCGGCAGAGATTTATCTGGGCAGCCGCCTACCAGCAAAGCAGACATGTCCAAGGCTCTCAGAATGCTGCGATGCTCACTGCAACACTTCCAGAGACTGCAATGGTGTTCATTTATCCAGCATCTGCTTGAGGAATGGGCATCTCTAATAACCATCAAAGTACAAAGGCAGTCAGATGTTAACACCTCTCTTTCCACCCCTTTGTTTCAAACCACTTTAAGGAAGCTTTATAAACTATGCTGATGAATGGAAGGTCCAGCACTGAGGGAAAAAAAATGTAAGATATGCTGCTTTATTTCTTCCTTCATGAGGAGAGAACAGCCTCCACTGAAGCAGGGAAATAGAAAATGAACCTCGGAGGCAGTCAAGCAAAATTTCAGACAGAGCCTTACTCATGTGATTCTGTTTAATCACCGTCCATTCCCTCTTCACTCTTCAACTAAATAATAAATATGGAGTGGCTTTTTTCATTACCATTTAAGCCAGAACTGGTCCTGGAGAAAATGTGAAAATAAGGGTCGAGCCTTGAAATCAGTGGATTTCAAGATGCTATTTTGAATACAAGCCACCTGTGTAAATTTATAATCCAATAATTAATAATCCAGCACCTTTTTATCTTAGAAACTCTCAGGAGTAATTTCCACATCTGAGCACAGCACACATCATAAATCCACTCCAAATGATTTTTAAATTTGTCCTTTCCAATTCTGGTTTGAATTGACATTTTGTTCTGGTTGAAGTGGCATCCTCAGACGCCTTCTCCCCTGCAATTAGCTGAGATTAAGCAGTTGGAGGAGCAGCACAGCAAAGATCAGAAATGCTCGTAGTCACTGACGCTTTGATCATGCTGAACAGCAGAACAGCAGTAGGCTGTAGTTTGTGACTTTGTTACATAAATAAAT
The DNA here is from genome assembly GCF_009769625.2 of Cygnus olor. Lineage (NCBI taxonomy): Eukaryota > Metazoa > Chordata > Aves > Anseriformes > Anatidae > Cygnus > Cygnus olor. The sequence continues at coordinate 11,742,873 of NC_049170.1, read as the reverse complement.
ATATTTCTGAGGCTGCTTTAAAATGATCCGTAGCAGACTGTGCCAGCAAGCAGACTGCATTTCTTACTGCCAGCAAGCAGCTCGTGTGCTGGAGTCTGTCTGCAGCTCCAGTGCAAAACACGAGACATCTTGTTCTTTCTTCAATATTTGTATCTTCCTGCACTATTTGATGACATTAAAAAGGAACTAGGTGTGTTGCAAATGCAGATCTGGATTTATTTAATCATTGCCAATCTGAAAGTACTCAGAGGTCTGGGTTATTAGTATTTTCTGTACATACTACGGCTCTTTTTGGAGCATGGGTGCCAGCTATCCCAGTAATGTGAGCAGCCTGAGACAGGCAGCACAGCAGAGGGTTTTAGTCACACCCTATTCATTGAATTTAATAGCAGTTGAGCAGCTAAAACCCCTTATCGGTGCTGTGGAAGTGCATCCCAGGGTGAGCGTACGCTGGCCTCAGCAGCCTGAATCCTATCAGCTAACGCTGCCTGCTTGGCTGCACCCTGGGCAGGGCACACAGTGCGGGAAGCAAAGTTTGATACATGGGCTGAGTTAATGTCAGCATTTGGAAAGTGAGATGATCTGTGTAGTCACACACACTTCTTAATGCTTTAAAAAAACTTTATTTTCAGTTCCCGGTACTTGCAGGCCGGGTCTGAGATGCTACAGGAGCAACCAGACCTGGAGTACTTTGGCCTTTGTACATCCAGACAAACAAAAATTAGACAAGTATCCCCCTCAAAACTCACAGAAATGTTTAAGATGTTCTGCATTCAACTTGTTGGCCTATGCTTTAGATTCCTCAAATGCTCAACAGGTGTTTGCAGGGCTGCTGATATTTTTATACCTGAACTGGCTCTCTCCCTATCTCTGTCAGCACACTGGGGGATGCTTTGCCACACCCTAGATAATATTGTACATATATATATATATAGTGAAATCAAAGTCACATACATAATGGGCTGCTCATCTTGTCATGTGGTCAATAAAATTCCCTAGCAGTTGCATGGCCCCTTGCACATATGCAAAGCATATGGGGAACCAGTTGAAATAGAGAGTGGTCAAGGAGACCAGTGCTTGTACAGGAGAGGTTCAGAGCAGGAGCTGAAAAAGTGAGGGGAATGTAGAGAGATGTCAGAAATGGGGAGAGAGACCCAGCTAGAGAAAATATTCTTTAAAAAAAAAAAAAAAAGATGGGGAAAGAAATACTAACAAATCATTTTGTCCTAGGGGATTTCCTGCAGGTGGACTCCTGTGGTAGATCTTTACTGAAAGAATAACATCTGGCTTTCATAAATAGCTTTTGAGCAGTACCTTTAAATGAATTTGCAGAACAAGGAAGCATCATTATCTTCATTTTACCTGCGGGAAAGCTTAGGAAAAGAGAACCAATTTACTTAAAGTAAAACTTTCTTCCAGCCGAAACAGCAATAGCCTCTTGAGTCACTCTTCACTGCTCCCTTGGCAGAGGTCTGGCTCTGCCATACCTCCAGATCTCAGTGTGATGAGACTGAGGCATAGTGGCTTTGCTGTACATTTCCTCTGTTGCACAGCTAGACACATTTGTTAGGCAGAAGTGATCACTTTCTTCTTTTGTTGTCCAAATTTCATGCTTCCTTCCCCATCCCTCTGTTGTTTAATAATAAAACATGCTGCTCATCACTGCTCAGAAGCATTTAAAAAAGTTTCCTGCAGAGACGCCAGAAGACTATGGACCGGTTCCCAGACAGCTAATCCCATACACAGAGCATCCTCTGAACAACGCTGCAGGAGGGACCCCAGGCAGGAGAGATGTACCTATGGGCAGTGCACACAGCCATGGGGATGGTTTCCCTACAGAGCTGGCACAACCCAACTCGAGGGCAGAGGGATCTGAGATGTCTCCGAGAGGCTGAGATTTTTCTTTTTTTTCTTTTTTTTGACCAAAGTTTGACAGTATCCACCATGTCTCCCACCAGGGACACAGCAATTAGTGGGGATGGCAGTGCAATAACCACTCTCCCCAAAATCAATTCCCGAAGCAGCAGTTTGCAGCATTTACAAACTTTTCAGGTATGATGGAGCCTGGTTTTGGGTGGGAATCAGTTTTGGCTGTGGCCACTCAATCCAGTCAATACCTGGTCCAGCCAGCTGCCCACACGCACATCCCCACATTGAATTTTTAAAAAGCAGGAAGGGATCCAAGAGGAAATGATCTGTGGGTGCTCAGCCACCACGTCGGCTGGCAGGTCACAGCTGACTCTGCTGTTCTACATGTGTTTGCTGCTTCCACTAATCCCAGAGGGCTGAAGTGATTTATTTTCCCATTCTCTTTTTGTAAGCCATCCATTGGCAGCAGCCAAAGTCAATCAATTGCTTCAACCAGAGCTCGCAGTGCAGGCAGCAGTCCTACAAGGCAAAGATGAGAAGTGGCAGGAGGGAGAGAGCGGGTGGCTGGGGAGCATCCACGGACGCAACCGCTCATGGCCAGAGGTTTGAGCAGTCAACCTGTGACACCCCAGTGTTACTCAATGTGAAGAATGAAGCCAGACAACCCCATAGCACACTAAGGGCTGAGGAGCATCACTTTCACCAGCAGAAACCTCCTGGTTCAGCTAAGGAGCTGGCCATGGAAAAATACACAGGAGATTTGCAAATATGGTCAAAATCCTCATGTCTGTAGAAGCAGTACTTCTTTCCTGGAAAGCGAAGGCCACCTTGTACCATCTCTCCTTTTCCTTTGGGCTAAAATGTAAAAGGTCTGTTGCATGGAGAAGGTATTCTTCAGGTGTCCTCCAGCAAAACCCTCTGAGGTAAGACAGTGAGCAGATCCAGAGGATTTCCTTGCTCCTACATTGCTATTCTTTTACAACCAAAATACTCAGGAACAAAGAAGCATGATAAGACACTAAGAGTAATTTCGGTAATAACCTTTTATAAAAAGTAAAAAATTATGGCAAAGTACTTCAGAAATGTCACTATATTTTGCACTCACTGTATATCTGCGAGACAAGCTCACCACGGCACAGGACACATGTATTAGCTGCTTGCCCTTCACCACCCCAACAGCAGTCACCTTGTCCTCAAATATGTGATATCGCTGAAGTGACGGATGGCAAAGGCAGAGACCGGTATGGCACAAGGCAGTAGTGTAACTCCCTTTAGGGGAAAAAATCCCTACAGAGGGAATTTAAGCAAACAGTAGTTACTGAGTTCTAATTTTCTTTAGGTCCAGAAGTTAAAACTTCAACTTTTGAGAATTTTCAGTGAAATTTCTTGGTAACAAACCATACCTCAGTTCTGAAATCATTTAGAAAACACCACTGAATGTCACAGCAAGCTATTGGACTGGCCTGGATCAGACATCTGAGCCTCTGGTCACCAAACCAAGACCCTCCAGCCATTGGGAATTCCAAACATTTCCAAACAGCTCAATCCTATAAGATTGAAAGAAAAAGAAAAGAGAAAATAGTAAAAAAAAAAGAATCGTGTTGTTTCTTTAAAAAGAAAATCATCTCTGTTCTTTTCAAATATGAAAGAGAACATCAGTGTGACCTCAATTTGTGTAATGTCAATATATATGAGGGGGCTGGAACACAAGTCATATGAGGAGCGGCTGAGGGACCTGGTGGTAGGGTGATGGTTGGACCAGATGATCTTGGAGGTCTTTTCCAACCTTACTGATTCTATGATTCTACAATATAAAACTTTTTATTTATGTGAAAAGCAAATAATGCTTTTCTCCATTGTACCCCTTTCTTGAGCTATACTTTCACCTAATTTTGCACCCAACTTCAAGGCACTCCACAGGCGGTTGCAAATGCAAGCCATGGCATCACCACAGCCTCTGGGTTTCTTTCAAAAGGCATCCAAAAGCATCTAATTATTGCCACTCTTGCCTTTATTTTGTGCAGTGAACAGCAGCAAGCACATAGTGAGAAAATACCGAGGGCACCTCCGAACAAAGATCGAGTCTGGAGAAGGAACCATACCCGTCCGGTGCCACAACGCGGCACAGACGTGGGACGGCGTACTGCTGGGAGAGCAGCTCATCACCATGTCCTGCACAGACAAAATCGCCAGGTACCGTACCACCAGATGTGCGTGCATCACAAAGCTGTTTGCATGTGGAAATGAAGTTTGATGCCACAAAAAAAAACGATGGCTACTGATGGGGGAATAACTCACAGGTGCTGACAAAGCCTGCAGAAACAAAGACTGCCTTTGTATGCAAAGATAGACCCTATAAATAGGATGGAATGTAAATAGGACGTTTTCCCAAATTCTCCATGGGTCGTTAGTTGCTCTTTACAGTGTGACAAAAATATAAACCCTCTTTTCAGCGTTTTCTGCCAGTAGAATTTCAGTGTGCAAATAAAATACATCTTATTGCTCTTACTGGATCATTTACTGCAAAACTTGCAATCCAACCATCATGCAGATAAGCTTACCTCATCTGTACCAATAAAGTGCCCTAAATACTGTTAAGAATATTGCTAATATTTTGAATGTCATTGCAGAGCTCTCTTGTCACAGCCACCTCTGTGGCTTTCCACTCTGTCTTGTAAATATGACATATCTTTATGTAGAATAATTGCCATTTACAAATATTTCATAATTACTCCATGGTGGCACATAAAATGTCATCATACTTGCCTTTCTCTATTTAGAGCATTAACTGATAACAAATGATGGTTATCACAAACTGAAAACAAAGCGTGTGCAGTTGGATGCATACTTATACAATCGGTATATACCTCTACATGCGTGTATACTTATGCTCATAATTATATATATAATGTGTATAGATGCAGCTCTCCATGTAAAATACACTACATTATAGCTATAAAAATGTAAATGTTATGATCAAATTCTCTGCTGGAATATCATTCCTAAGAACTCAGCTAAATTACAGCAGTTGAGAATTTGGCCCAATTATTAAAAGCCAATATAAGCAAAATCTTTTTAAAAAGTGTAAAGCTTTTGTTTAATGTAAATGTATAAATTATTAACTTAGCTTTAACCAGATGACCTGCTAAAGTTCAATTGGTCTCTAGGCTTAGCAAAGCCTCGCATTTTGGCAGAAAAATGTACAACTGAACCAGCAAATGTAAATACTAACAGGCTCAAAAGACAGAACACAAAATCCACACTCTGCTAAGTGTAATCGTCACAAATGCTGTGCTTGCATGACAGATGAAGAGCATCTTCTGCTATAATATTTTCATTTATTCATAAAGAGATAACAGAAAACCCAAACTGTTTTCAGTGGATCTCCAGCACTGTTCTTAGATGCAGCTGGGTTTTCCAAATTCAGACTCAAAAAAAAAAAAAAAAAAAAAAAGTTTGAGAATTGTGAGGATTGAAATATTGCACTCTCTGTGGTTTTGAATGCCATTAGCCAGTGAATTAAATATCAGCTTTGCAAACAGTATTACATTTGCTGTTGATGTGGGTGCTGACTGTAATACACACTCGCAGAAGCTAGTTTTTTTCCAAGCACATCTGCTAAGCACGTTCAGTGAATCCTTTCCTTGTTGCCATATGTCTAAACAGCATTAATGTCTGTGAAGAAAAAAAGAATCTACCACAATGTTTTTCCAGGATAAAAAAAAATCTTGCAGGTCTCATCTTTGATATTATTATTCCAATATTGTATGAATTATTGCAGTGTTTATTTTGCACTGTAATTCAACTATGCATGGGATTTTCCTAGACAAAAGAAAAAAAATTAGCAATTGTTAATCCCTGTTATGAACAGCAAATATTTACTCTCACCAGGGACAGTTAAAAGCTGTGAGAAAGGAGAGGGAAAAGTAACGTTTGTAGGAATGGTGGTAGTGTTGTGGTGCTACCAGTGCTTCAGAAGTTCTTTTCATGTTGCACTGTGCAAGGAGCTCCAAGAACTAGAAATGGTGGAAACCTGGGAAGAGGGGCCCAAAGGAGGATTCTGAGGAGAAAAATTCAGTTAATACAGTAGAAAGCATGGAGATGACTGAAAAAAAAAAAAAAAAAAAAAAAAAAAAACTTTCTGAAAGCTTCTTGAGCAAATGCCCAAGGCTTTCTAGAGATGTTCCCAACCCCAGCTACACTTGCAGTTCACAGTTTTCTTTCCTTTTTCCTCTTCTGGTCACATCGTGAGACTTGGTTCTGCGATTTTATTTCCACCAGCCTCCAAACTTCATATCTTTGTATCATAACTTCAGCTGGGTTCACAAGTTCTAGTTTGGGAATCACTGTGGTAGTGAAAGCAAAGCACCAATACAGGAAATGTTCACAAAAACATGTCTAGCATGGTAGAAAATAAGCAGTCCCTGCAGGGCAAGCTGCTGGTGAGCATGTTGCCAGTGATTTTTGGCTGCTAGAAATTTTATGTAGGGCTTAGGAAAACAAAGACCGGTGAGAAAAGGTTTGGATATGACATATTCAATAAACTTGATCCCAAATTTCAGTTTACCATATTAAATACGATCTATGATCGATCTTTGTCCTTCTTATCCTCCTCACCCATACAGGGAAGAAGTCAAAGGTTTCACCTCACCTTTGTGTCACCACATATAGAGTATTTTTTTGCCTTCATCTCTGGACATAGAAAGTACAGACGGGAGTGGAGTTTGGTGAACAATGATATTGCTGTGCAAGGGCCCTTTCCTCCCTTCTCTGCCCCAGTGGAGAAATCAGAAGGTGGTTTCCATGCCATTCTTCAGATTCCAAATATTTGCTCTAACACAATGACAGTTGACTCTTCAAATGCCTGCAGGATGCAGGAATCTAGTTTCACATCATCTGGACTTGTCTAGCAATGAGAAAAAAAATCTCCAGAGCTGAAATTCATGTTTGTATAACCAAGATTTGACAAAAATCTGACTTGTATACTTTGGATTTTATTGCTTGTAAAAGCCCCTCAGGAGCACTGGGCTATTAGAGAATGTTTCCTCTTGAGAACCTAACCAGCTGCTAAAATATACATCATTTTGCATTATTTGCAAAGGACATTGCTATCAGAATATCAAAGATCCAAGAATAGAGAGAGTTACCCGGAAAAGTGAATAATATTCTATAAATCTTGTATCTAACAATTTATGTTCTTTCCTGCTCAGAGGATAGCCACAAGCAGAGAGTGATTTAATCAGATTTATTTGTTATTCAAAGGCATTTAGCAATTTTTATTACTATCACCACAAATTTGAGAGAGTTTGATGCTTGGTATGCATTATTTGGGTACTGTGGCTGTGTTGAGATTGCAGGATAAACAGCCTGGTATTATACCTATTCCCTTACTGAATTAAAGCACAGACACTTCTAGCATGAACACTCATGTTATTTGGCTCAGGCAGAGAATTACGAGGTGAAATTCTGCAACTGCATTATAGAGGAGGTCAGACTAGATCTTGGTGGTTCCTTCTGGCTTTAAAATCCTATGCATTTATATGTGCAAATTTAAAGTTTGGGCTCCGTGAATCTGCAGATAACCCACCCTGAGCAAGTGTTAGCTTTTACACTCAGAACTTTTGTGAGTCTCACAATGCAGCTAAAGTCAGTTCAGCCTTTTTGTGCCACAGATTTTAGGATTAAACCATGTTCTTTAGACCCGAAATTCATTAGTTACACTAACACCTAGGATTTTGACTTTCTTTTCTCTCTAATGTAATGTACACTGTGAAAAAGAGCAGTATCATGAGCTAAATAATTCTGAAAAAGATCAACTGTTTGGGGGAAAATGTGAGTAATTTAACATTTTCTTGATGGTAATCAGAAGTTATATTATGGATTTTATATCAACAAAGACATCCTAAGTCAACATCACAGCCCTAAAAAAGCTTAGTTTTTCTTTTTTCATGGAACCAAACCATTCATACAATGGACTAGACTAAAATTCTGTTCCTCTTGCTTTCTCACACCAAGGCTGGACATGGAATCAGCTCATTTTAGAAGGTCAGTGCAAAGTTAATGTTTCTGCTGGTGGAAGTCTCTACATTTGCTGTCCAGGAACAGACAGATGTTTGATGGAAAACTTACAAGCACACACACTAAAGCACACGCAGTTAGATAAAGGATGTGTCTAGAGTTCCGCTCCTCTTCAAAGATTCAGGTGTAGTGATCAATCTTTAGGAAAGCCCAGCACTAAATTCTCACCTTGAACCCTCGTAAATGTCCAGAACAGCAAGGTCTGAAAGGCACTCAGGCTCCTACTGGCCACAGGGGTGAGCTTTGCAGCATTCCCTTGGTGCCCTGGGGCTTGGGGACGAAGGCTGTCTGTGTCCCTTTCGGTGACACAGTCCCCAGCTGCACAAAGACAGCCCAGAGCCTCCACTCTCCCCTGCACAGCTCTGCTGGCTTCCCACAACACACCAAGCATATACACGCACTCCAGATTTGCAGGTGATAATTTGCACAAGCAAATACATACATATATAAAATAAGAAGTTCCAAATGTCTCTACTTCTTTTTCTTAAAGTAGAAGAAATATACTGAAAAAAAATATTAAAAAATGGTATATTTCTTTTACTGAAGTCCATCATCCTTTGGTTAGATTTATAGAGGAAAGACAGTCTGCCACAGAGTCCAGAAACTTCCTTCCTTTCCATGAGCTTTGTCTTCTGACTCATGGAAACTCTGTCTGAGCTTCAGGCCAAGCTCCTTCCACCATGACTCAAGCCCTAGTCCCACCATGCCCCTGGTTTGCCAACACATACTGTCTGTCCTTCCTCCTGTATGGTTTCTTGCTCTGCACTCTGAGCTCATCAGACTTACACATCTCATCACTAGCACCTGGCTCCCTTCATCTTCCATGCAGATAAGGTGAAGAAATTATTTCTCCCATCATCAGCCAACCCATAATAGCAGGGCATTCCCCCCTGAATAGCTGCGCAGAAAGGTTTAATGATGACCATTGCCCGTGGTTTGGTAGAGTAGTACAATAGTGCTGGGAGTGCAAGGAGGAGACCACCATGACACAGCAGCCTCATAGCATAAACCAGTGTTCCCAGGTCATTTATCATTACCATACAAATGTGTGCAAATTTGAGGATCTAAATCCAAGTGTTCAGTGCTAAGGTTAACTTAAAAAATTGGTTCTTGTCTGGGTGTCCCTTTGGAGGCTGAGTTGTGCAGTGCACTGCTCTTCCCCAAGAACCTCTTCCTTGATACACCTCAGCAACTGGACTGGAGATCTTAAGCTGACCTAGGTGATGTATTTACTCTGGAGAGGTGCCAGCTTTCCGTGCATCCAACTTGCATCTAATAGTGTATGAACGTACCAGTAAATGCATGAGACGAGGCGCTTGTCCTCTTCCAGAACTTGGCCTCTGCCAACTGCCAATCCGCAGCTGCCCTTGAAGGGTGCAGGCCTGAAGAACGTGTTTACACAGGATTTGAGGGAAACAGTCCTCACAAACATTGTCTTTATACAGCAAATAAAAGCCAGAATTCAGCATGTATCTTGTAAGCTCTGGCCTTAAAATTGTTTTCTTACTACAGCTTCTTAAAAGGTCACCCTTAAAAGACTGTGTATTTTCTTGCTACCAGGTTAATGGTCATCAACTTCCTTGTACTTCACAGAAACGGTGGCATTAAGCCTGGAGGTTAAATAAGACCTAGAACATCTAAATTATACCTCCACTATGAAATGTCACAAACAGTAACAAAGGACCTCCAAACTTGGCATTACAGCCCTGACAGTCTATTCCTGTCCCATGGATAAGGTTTGTAGTTTACGTTGTAAGCTAGAGGAATCTTTTTTGAGAATATTGTCGGAGTATTGCAAGGTAATCTGGTCTTAAAGCACTGTTTCAGGATTTAGCAGTGGGAATCTGAAGAGCACGTTACAAGATGATTTGGGCACATTAAACTATATTTAAATGTAGCGTATAAAAATGCAAGACTAAAAGTCAGTGTTAGAAACTGGCATTCTTAGATCTATTTTAGCGTTAGCCCATCGACCAGAGCCATTGTTAACAGAAGGCTGAGCCTGACAAGGTAACTGTTAAGAAAAGCTACTTCAAAGGCTGCATATTAATGTAAATGAAAATCAATTAGCACAGCGAGATCTTCAATTAGAGATGATTTGTGCACATGATTTGTAATTCTCCCTCTTAACCCCTTTCTGTGTGACTGAGATTTCAATTTCAATCTTTCACCACGAGGTATATTCCAGAAAACATATATAAACCACCCACTGTTAAAATACAGATCAAAAACTAATGCACTAGTTCCAGTTTCCAAACCAATAATAGCTAAATGGTCATATAAATAGGAACACCACAGGTGTTCTGCTGAGCACAGGCCACCGTGAATAACAATTTATATTGTGTGAAGCATAGCTGGAAATATCGGTAATAGAAACTGTGGTACAGGAGGTTAACAACACGCCAAGTGGGTAAGACTTAAAGCTCTTAATAACGACACAAATAGTGTGTCTTTTATTAAAAGCCTTAACAAAATAAGCTTTGAAATTCATCAGCAGTGCGTTTTAACAGACGAGGTTTCCAAAGGTCCCGAGGAGACACTTCAGCCTCAGCTTCAATGGCAGGTGGACACTGCTCCCCAAAACATTGTGAAGCATCAATGCCAATTTCTCCACATCTTAGTTTTGAAGTGATTTGAGGGCAGGCAGGCACCAAAGTTTCTCTTTGAATGATGCCACGTGCAAACCAAGGCTGAAAATAACTTGGGGGGGTGGCTTGGGGATGTATTTCCCCGAACGCCTTGCCGGTGGTGTTGGTTGGCGAGGAGCGCAGGAGCCGGCTGGGGCTTGGTGGGGCCGGGAGAGCACGGGGTCTCATTAAAGAAAGGCCGCCTTGGTCTGGGATGCCTCCCAGCTCGCCGCTGGCATTTCCATGATTGACAAACAGGCAAAAATATATTGATTTAAGGATTATCTATATTGAAAACCAGACTCTGGATTTTGTCTTTGTAAACAGTGCAGTAATATCTGCTGTTTGAACAAAAGGAAGGGTATTCTTTCCTTCCATTTAAGCACCGAAAGCTCTCATATTTAGGTGAAAAGGGGAGACATTTGTTTTTGTTGATCCTGCTTGCTGAAGATTTTGTTGTTCTTTTCTTTTTTTTTTTTTTTAATGATCTGTGACTAAGGGAGCAGCGGGTTGATTTTCTCTTTAGTGTAAGGGTTATTAAGGAGCACACAGCATATAAGTTATTAGAGAGATGCCTGGCCTTGAAAACAGCCCTTAAAATCTTGCTCAATTAGGAAAATTCAGAATGATACAGCATATTTCTTCATAGTGAGAAAAGTCACTTTGATATATTGAGGACCCAAAATGTAACACTGCATTGCTCTGAATAATAATTTTATTTTGAAAAGCTGCATTTGAAGTGAGCACTTTGTTACAGATGGGAACACAGCTACTTTCATGCACCTAAATTAGGCTATAGAGAAATTGCTCCTTCAGAAATGAACACCCGTATTGATAGCTTCACTGTTGCTCAGAGAACTTTCCTTGTCATCCACCTTAAAAAAAAAAAATGTTAGGTGCTCAGTTATCAAAGGACCAAGTTTTGTTGCTACAATTCAGTGCAGTATTCATGTTTGTTGGTCAAGGGATGAACACCACACAGAACAAGAGACCTTCCCCCCAATATTTGTCAGTTAAGTCTATTCCTATTGCAAAATGCTGAACTGGCAGCCCGTTAAGGTAGGTCTGTTTATCCACAGACCAGAAACGGAATGAGTAAGTGAACATTTCCCCCATCACTAACATGCTTGTCCTGTGCTCTGAAGGGCAGGAGCGGCAGTGCAAGGGTCTCGTTTTGCTTGGTCAGCTCAGCGCAGGGCACCTCTTTTCCTAGGGCTTGTGCTGGCATGGTGGGACTCGTGCACATGCTCAGGGCTGCTTTCCAGAATGAAACAACCAGCCGAACACTGAACCTGGGCCAGAGTTGCAAGCAAAGCTCCTTCTTTTTTTTTTTATTTTTTTTTTCTCCCTCTTCCCTGCATGGTTGCAGCCAAACTAAGGCCATGCCGAACCAGAAAGCCACCAGCAGCACATCACTTGCCGGTGCCACCCTCATCCTGTTTCCCCCCTGCCATGAAAGTGGACACCAGCCTTGGTGTTGCTCAAGGAAATCCATCAAGACATCCAAGCTGCTTTCCCCTCTGAATCTTGTCTTGTCGATGTTGGCACCTTTTCTGCTTTTTTTTCCCTTTCTACCACAGGATGGTATCTGTTTCTAGGACAGCATGGTTTTTACACCACCTTCTCCCCACCAGGCACGACTTGCTCTCGTGCCGTGTATGTCCCCTGTTTTATTCAGTCTCACCCCTCCACCCAATCTGTCTTATAGCCACTTTTACCTACCACTGCTGATATAGGAGTTTTGTGCCCCCACCCACCCCACCAAACCTTTCTGGGTCTTCTTTTGGGATGGGAATAATGCCACAGACTTCAGCAAATCGTGCTGCCTTTCCGTCTTGATTTCCCAGTGTGTATAAAAACGGGGTTTTACCTCCCTTAAGCATTGTGAGAATTAATTAATGTTTATGAAATGCTTTTGACACATAGGGGCTGACCTGATCGTGCTTATACTATGATTTACAATAATGTAATTCCATTGACATCCCAATCCCTTTATATGCTAGGGTGAACATGTTCAGAATTAGGCAGAGAACTATCTCTAAAGAAAAGGCAGGTTCCATGCAAAGAATTTAAATGAAATAATCACTATTACTTTGTAATTTATGATCTGAACACTATTTCCTATTTTGGTAAATAAAGCTCAGATGATTTCTTGTGATGTGCATATCATTAAAATTCCAATATTGTTGAACATATGTTGTTTTTCTGTTTAGCTGTTTTTATTCTCTCCTTCAATCATACTTTTTTTTTTTTTTTAAGGAAATGTCAAATATTAAAAACAACACCAAAATCTCACAAGCTTCCAACTGGACAGAGATATCACTGTCTAATTTTTTTACTGTCCTCAGAAGCTCATTTGAGGCATAGTGCTGTTATCTGAACTCAACTCAATTTCTTAAGCTTGCATTATTAATTTTGCATCATGGTAAGATATTTATTCAAAGAGGCAGCTAGTGCTTTCCTTTAAAAGTGATGTTATTTGCAGGAATGACCACGCTTTTTTTTTCCGAAATGAAGTTATGCAAATCTGATCAACTAAAGTAAATGTTTCATAAAATCAATGACTGTTTAAATTGTGGGACTAAATTGTTTGTATATAAATATTACCTTTTATATTCCATTTGAGTTTTATGTAGATGAACACATTACTTTAATGACCTGCATTTACAGAGGGAGACAGGGAGAGTCTGACTCTGAAATCCTCGGCAGCCAGATGGCTGCCTTTTCTTGCATGAGATTAAAAGATGTTTCTCATTCACAGCCCTGCTTCGGAGGCAAATTAATATAGCCAGCTAAATTGCTTGTGTTTTTGGAATAAAATTTAAAGAGAACTTTTTAAAGCAATTGGTGTCACAGGTTCCTAGAGCAGATTGCTCTCCAGGTACAGCATGCTGGTTTTAAACATTCAGTAATTAATGGAAAGTATTCCGTGTTAATTGACTGCTTCAGGAAAGGGAAATATAATGACTTCTTATTAATCATGAAAAGAGACATACAGCACTGAGGCACTGCAATAATTGCACTAACGGTTGAGAAATGTTAATTAATGAAAAGAACAATGATGTAAGAAATTAGCTACATAATGCTTGCTGCTGATGGAGATGGTGCTTTAAACACATTATTTAGCATGGCAGTCACTGGTTGTTGCCTTAAATAGCAGGCACCTCTTACCCTCTACTTCAGTCAGCCACAGAGTTCCAAATGTTGCCGGTGTTTTGGTTTTTAATGAGCCAAAATACACTCTGCAAAACTACATTTTCCGAGGAGTTTTCAGTTTGAACTCCTGAACTCAAAACTATTCAAACAGACTGACAGCATTCAGCTTTCATAAAAATATTGTCCAAGGGTAAGAGAGCACGTTAGTGTTTCTGTGGTGGGGAACAACTCCTTTTTAGATGGGCTGAGCTGAGCAGGTTTACTACAAAAGATAACTGCATCACACAACATCTCGTCCTCTTTTTTTTTTTTTTTTTTCCAATTTTTAGCCAGTCACCTGTCCCCTGAAGAACTCAGAACCCATTCATATATGTGCCTAGCATGATGCAAAAATGTGTAGGAAATTAAAATAAATGACGGTTCTGGCAACTAATCCACCAGTAAGGAACTCAGTCATAAACAGACTGAAGGCCCCAAGGTTTTCACCATCATTTTGTTGCACCTTTGAGACATCAGCAAGGTGAGACAGGTTCATCTCTGGGAACACTTTAGAACGAGTCAAACTATTGGTTACAAATAAATTGCCTATCAGGAACAGGATTTGTTTCATATAGATGTCTTCATATCTGCATGTCCATTTGTGCAAGGAAATGTCAGCCTATGAGGTTCTCAAAAATCATTCACAAGACCTTTGTGATAATTTTGGCAGCCTAAGTCACATGGCATCTTGCCTGTATGAATAGGGATGGTAGTAATGTAGGACAAAGGGTAGGTAAAGGTAGAATAACAGAAGCACTCATTATAGCTCTACCCTTGCAATTGAAAAAGGATATGTGCAGAAAATAAATAAATAGATAGATAGATAAATGGATTCTGCTAAAGACATGCTAAATTAACTTTAATCAAACCAAAATGCTTGTATAAAGAATAGTTCTTAACAGGAAGCCTCTGCAATAACAGAAGACAGAAATATGTCCCTTGAGTCAGTGGCATCACAGTAATCTAAAAACATTGTGTGGGGAGAATCAGTCCTACAGGAGTATAATAAACCATCAGTGCAGTGCTTCATGCATGATAGGACAAGGACAGGAATGGTTTCACCCTTCATCCCTCCAACCCATGTGTTGGTCTTTGCTGATTTTCCCAGGGCTGCTCTCTTGTGGCCATTCCTCCACCCGTGTGTTTTCTCTCTCCCGAATTTCTTTTCCAGATGGAACATCCTTGGGCTCCAAGGTGCGCTCCTCAGCTCCTTCATCGAACCCATGTACTTGCACAGCATCATTGTGGGAAGCCTCTGTCACACTGGTCACCTTTCCCGGGTAATGAGCCATAGAATAGAAGACATTGGTCAGCTGCCAGCTTCGTACCGGCGCAATCAGCTGCTTCTCAGTGGTAAGCGAACACCTGCCTGGGAGACAAACGAGCCCCTCTCCCACTGCTAATTGCGCAGGTCACTGACAGGAAAGTTTACATGTTTGTGAGTAAACGATTAGCCCGTGCCTTCTTTTTTCCTGCTGAGTATGATTTTGTAGAATGAAGAAACATGCTTTTAAATTCAGTGACCATGAAAAAGATCAGTAGTGGATATAAGCTGACTAGGAAACCCGTCAATATACTGTGGGAAAAAGGTATTCATAATAAAAAATAAATAAAAAATAATAGAAAAGAGGGAGTGTTCAGTACTTTTTAGTTTAAATCTTTCATCCTGCTCTCCCTCACCCAAAGAGGGTACAAAGGTGCAGAGCCAAGAGAAGCTGTCCTCACATCTCTGGACCCATGCATGCAACCCCCCACCAGTGCCCCTTAGTTGGAGCCCTGCTCCTTCACCAGTCGTACTCAGGGCAAACGGCCATCAGATGGCTGGGGGTTCATGCAGGAGGCCCTGCCTGCTCAGGACACCTCCTGGAGGCATTGCTGCTCCCTGCTGAGCCAGCTGCCAGTTTTGTGAGCAGCTTGGTGGTTCCCGGCTATTTTTTGGGCTTCTTCCATTGCCACCACTTCTTTCCAGCCCTTCTCCCTACCCCAGGTCTCTGGTCCTTTCTTCTTCATCTCTCCCCATCTCCACCCCAGCTTCCTTAACCCCCAGCCAGGCAGCAGCTGCCCAGCCTCATCCCAGCAAAATCCCACAGTCTTGAATGCCTTTCAGATCCCCATGAGGCATGTGAGTGTAAGGACACCAGCTCTGCACAGAATCAGACCCTTATTTTGCTCTTAGACACTGATAACTGTTTTCCAGGAGGATTCACTGAGACACCAGTACGATGTCAGGAGTACAGAAATGGGAGGCTGGGATGCTTTAGTAGGGTGTAACATTGCCTTTCATAGCCCTCTAGGTCCCTAAGTCAGGCAAGTGTTGTTTTATCCTTTATCTATTTCTTGTTTTTTCTTTTTTTTTCTTTTTATGTATCCTTGTGACAGAATTAGTTTAGCTGAGGCAGAAGTGATAGTTTAGCCACTGGGGAAATTCTCAGGTTCTGTGTGGTTTAGTACATCTGGTAAGTGTAATATGCATGTACGTGTTATAAGGTGAATAGGTCAAAAGGCTTATCTTGTTTGAACAGCTTATCTCAATTTTTAACTCTTCAGTGCAGCTAGCCAAAGCCTGTGTAATGCAAGTATGCAGGAAACTGTGCTCCACACTCCTCGTCCTCCTCCGTGTCCCTCCTGCCCTGGTCCAGGCTGGGCACCACTCAGCCCCCTCTTCCTTCCCACACCACACCATGGGAGGGAGGAAAGAAAAACCTCCCCACTTCCCAAACCTGGTTGTTATTTTGCTAACATACCCCTGCTTGCAGGAGGCATCTGCATCTCCCACCGGGGAAGCTGTTCGCATCCCGTGCCTCTTCTGCCAGCCCTAGGTCATTGCAAGCCCACCCATACATTAAGATCAAAATCACACCCAGCCTGACCCGCTGGAGGACTGAAAATGCAACAAGGGATTTAACCACAGAATAGCCATTGTTTGGCTGGGTTGGACTTGCAGAGAAGACGTAATGGCTCAAGTGTGTGTTTATATCCATAAGTAATTGCCAGAGATTTCAGGGCAGTTAGAAGTGCATCAAAGGGGCACTGGTGGCAATCTAAGCAGCTGCATGCTTCGTGGCTGGCTTCCTCCTTCCCTGAGACTTCTGTTTGAAAAAGCTTTTGCTTTGCTTTCAGAAGTGTTTGTGGGTTTTCTTCAGCCTAGGAGAAGCAGTGGGAGGAGTCTGTCTCTCTCTGTCTACATTGTTTTTGTCTCTAAAGCCATTATTTGTAATCTTCCTTCCCCCACAAGTCCTAGGGAGCCCACACTGCAGCCCTGCTTAAAACTTACATCGCTGAGGCTTATGCTGCATTTCTCTTAGCTGGAAAACTGTGCCGACAACATATTCAGTGACTGTGGGAATGACCACCTACCAAAAGCTGTACCGAATTCATTAAAGACCAAACCACAGCGACCTCGACCAGGCCATTCCACCTCCCACTCCCCTCGCAGGGATCAGACCAGCTTGGGATTTTAAATTGCAGGAGACCTCCAATTATAAGGAGACTGATTATTTTGGCACTTCGTCATAATGCTACAAGCATTTCAGTGGAGAGAAGAGTCATACTGTGTGATGAGATATCGTGAAATATCTCCTTGGCCCCACAGATAAATAATCAGTGAGCTTTTCTACTCATAGTAGTCCCGGCCAGATGGAAATCCTTTCATTCACTGGAATTACTGTTGGGTGTGTGTTTTAAAAGAAAGAAAAACACTGTTTAATTTTTATTTCTCTTTCTCTTAAGACTGAGGCCATTCTAAAGGGTATAGTGAAGAGGCAAGAGGCTTTGCTAGGAGGGAGAGGAGAATGAGAACAGATTTCATTTCATATCCCACAATGCTCAAGTTCATATTGTTTGCACAAAGCCTTTTCTTTTCCTTCAAGTTCCTACAGTCTCCTATTGTACTCTTTGTTGTGTTGGTTTTAAGGAGAATGTTTTACATAAAGGAGAGAAAATGATCTAGATTATTTGGGAGTTACCTTTCAAACAAAGTCAGAACAATTACTTGTCAAAAGGAAAACTTGAAGAAAAATGTTACAAAAAGGATCAAAAACAACAATCATAGAATATATCCAGGTCTGCCATCCCATTTGCGCGTGGCATGAGTCTCATGGTGTTTGCTTTGAAGCCTCTTCTCTTGCATTCAGACAACGATGTGAAAATATCTTCCACTTACCTAAATATGCATACTGACATATGATAGCTGGGAAGAAAAAGTGTGAAAGCAGAACTGGCACAGAGCATTTTCCAGGCATAGTGCAAGCCCCCTGCTCTCAAAGACACCCACCAAGAGCAGAGGGAGGTCTGGGGCTGGGCATGGGACGGGGTGTACAGCCCACACCTCCCCACTGATGGGCACCCACAGCCTGCTCTGGCCCCAGTGCAGCCTTTCTGTTTCTTCTGCGCAGTGTTTTCACGGCCTTCTTACTGATTTTGTGATCCATGGCAGCTTCTCACGGGAGGGTGTTTGCTATCGCATTTTTTGGCACTCATTCTTTTTGGGTGCTATCTTGACAGAGCCGATGTGTAGTGTCAAACAGTAGATTTTGATCTGTTTGCATCTTGTTCTGTACAGAGGCGTTTCAATAGCTCCAGGAGCTATCTGATTTTCAGGCTTTCAGTTTATAGTCTGTTGCCTAGGTGAACTGGAATCTTAGATGCAGACTGATCTGCTATATCAGGTGAAAAAAAAAATGAACGAGGTATTAATACGCCATGAATGTGTTTACAAATCCTGGGTGAAGTTATGATTTAGCTGTAATTCTCTTCTACACGGTAGTGAGTTTGGTCCCAGTGACTGAGCTGATTTCTGCAGTTCCAGCTTTGCCACCAGTACAAAGTGGATGTGCCATATATTCTTTTCCCTTCAGTGGCCACACTTCTCTCACTGTGTGTGCTCAGTCCTGCCAGGCTCTTGCAGCTCCCTCCCAGGGCAGAAGGGACCATGCTGGAAGGCGCAGAAGGGAAGCATGTCCCTCGCTGACATTGCTGAGGGGCCGCAGGCAGGAGCTGCCATGAAGGCAGCATCCCCACCACCACCAGCCCTGCACAGCCCTCCTCCTCCATCACAGTCCCTCTCAGGGGCTTATCCAGCTCGCCATGTTTAAAGGTAGTGGCAGATGCCTCATTTCTACCAGTTCCCATCTCCTCCCACATCATCCAGTGCCCACGTTGTCCAACATACTTGGACTGCTTCAGATTGCTCTGTCTTTTCCAGCTTGGGAAGCTCCAGATGTTAGCTGTCTGCTCCCAGAAGCACTAATGAGCAGGGCGAAGCAGAGCTCACTCCCGTACTGGAAAATGAAATACGCAC
This sequence comes from Cygnus olor, assembly GCF_009769625.2. NCBI lineage: Eukaryota > Metazoa > Chordata > Aves > Anseriformes > Anatidae > Cygnus > Cygnus olor. Next base: position 11,723,805 of record NC_049170.1, on the reverse strand, counting down.
TTTATTCCTCTTATCTCCTCACAAAGACTAATCTTTTCCTGGTTTCAGGAACAAGAAGAGGGAAAGAGGTAGACATCATGAAAAGGACAATGTTCAGTAAATGATTAAGAAGGGTCAGGAATACACCTGATTAGCGATAACTCTGGCACACAGACATCCACAGCTGACCTCGTAGCCTACCCTCCGTTAGAGCCAAGGGAGATCTCACCCACGTAGCCTCCATAGTGGACTGCAGATTGTTATTCAGATGTCCAAAACTGGCCATGTGAATGACACAGAGGTCATTCAGTCACCACAGGCAACTGAAAACATCACTGCTGTAACTGTATAAAAGTAAAGATGTATCACACTTAAGCATGTCTGAAATACTGCCATGGTGAATTTAACTAGATCTTGAAGAGAGTGTCACTTCCATAGAGGGTAGGCATCTTGTGGGCAGATGCAATGAGAGGAGTGATTTTATGTGTTGGTCTGTGGTGTCTACAGGATCTTCATTAACTTGGATATAATAATCTCTCTGTGGTGCTCGAATGCATCTTTCATATTTTCTTATCCCATGTTTATATCACCTATGATCAAGAGTATCCATCATAGAGAAGGTCCCCACAACTGATAGCAGATAAATACACCAGACCAGGAAAAGCTCACTTGAAGGAACTCATGGCAAAAGCAATTTGTTTAGTTCCTTTAAAAACTGGTCATTCCATTAAAGCCTTTCTGGAAGATTTCATTCAACAACCATGACACTGCTGTCAACACCATACATTACAAACTGAGAGAGTGAGAGTTGGGGTTGTTCAGCCTGGAGAAGAGAAGGCTCTGGGGAGACCTTACAGCGGCCTGCCAGTGCCTAAAGGGGGCTGCAGGAGAGCTGGGGAGGGACTCCCCAGGGAGGGACTGTCAGGGGTGTAGTGATAGGACAGGGGGGAATGGCTTTAAACTGAAACAGGCTAGATTTAGGTTAGATAAAAGGAAGAAATTATTTACTATGAGGGTGGTGAGGCACTGGAACAGGCTGCCCAGAGGAACTGTGACTGCCCCATCCCTGGCAGTGCCCAAGGCCAGGCTGGATGGGGCTGGGGGCAGCCTGGGCTGGTGGGAGGGGTCCCTGCCCATGGCAGGTGGGTAGGGACTGGATGGTCCTTAAAGGCCTTTCTAACCCAAATCATTCTATGATGCTATGATTCAACCTCAGGCATTCCTCAGGCTAACAAAAGGTTTGCCTGCCAGGTAGAAAAAGCTCTATAGGAATTGCACATTATCTCTCTAAGGTGCTCAGACCAGTCACATTTAACCAGCAGTGACAGGAGCGAAAGCATGTGCAGTGCATTCACCCAGGGACATTGCATGTGCTGCAATGAACGACCACATGTTCTCAGCCTCTGAAGGTTTGGTGCTCTCGGTGTTACTGGTGTCCTTCTCTCCTGCCAGGGGTTAGTCATGCTGATGCTCGTCAGTCTGGAAAATCTCCTGGCTTCAGCGTGAACTGGATTGTGGGGAACGCCGACCTGGAGGTTATCAATGCCACAACGGGGAAGAGGAACTGCGGGAGCCCCTCACGGCTCTGCAAGCACATGTTCTTCGCTCGATGGGCAAAGCTTCATGGCAAGGTAAACCTGACACAGTGACGGAACATTGCTGCCTGCCCATGGTGGTCTAGTCCTTACCCAGGAATCAACCCTGTCTGGCAATCTCATGGTAAGAGACCCTGTGGGGTCAGGTGCAGTAGCTGAGAGCACAGAGAAAGCCAGCAGCAGAAACCCAGGCAGGTTTGGAGGGGAGATGGGTGTTCTGGCTCTCCATGGCACTGGAGCCAAGCTCAAACGAGCAGTGAAAAGCCAAGACAGTGCTGAGTGTCCACACAAGCAGAACTGGGGAATTTTTCACGTCTGACCCCAAGTATCTCTTTGTCTCCAAGGGGAGTGTTCAACTCACCAAGTCTCAGAGGCCTGAGGGATGTATTTGTCATTGCCCTGGAGGCATCTACATCACTTCGTTGCCTACACAGGGGTTTAGACTCCCAACTTAAACTGCTCCCAGTCTCACCCAAGTTAACTGACAGAAGGAGGTGCTATGGATTGCCCATTCCCCTCTTCTTCCCCACTCCCCCAGATGAGTTATTTATTACTGACAAATCTATACAATGACAAAGCTGTTTGTCACAAGGTGAGTGACCAGGTGCTGAAGGCTCTCTGATTTCATTACACTCAGCAGCAGTACAATCTCATGGCATTAAAACTACAGGCTGTATTAGTTAAAATAGCCACCAGTCCTCAACAGCCCCACTTTCTCTAGGAAAGATGGCCATGAACTCCCCTTATTTGAAATGGTACCGTGGTCAGCCTGCCTTCACGCTTCACTTTACTTCCCACAGACAGGAGACAGTGGCAGGTCAGATGGATGGTTGAAAACTAGAAGGTGGAGCTTAGGGATGTAGGAAATGTAGGAAGAAGCTTGATGTGGAATAAAGAAATTAAAGCAAAAAGGGTTCAGGCAAGAAAGGAGAGCGAGAGGGAGTGGGGAGCAGGGAGCAACCACCCCCTGCCAGGGCCAGGTGAGTGCCTCAGCACCTTCCTCTTGCTGACAGGTGGGAAACATGAAGCTGAGGAGATCTGGTTACGAGCTTTTTGAAACAGAAATGGGCCTAACAAAATGAGAACATTTTCTGCATTCAGGCTCCAAACCAACCCGGGGAGAAGGGGTGATTTTTAAAGTAATTTCAAGCCAATGTTGTTGCTTTACATGAATAGGATTTGGCAATTTATCAGGGAGCACATTGTCTCCTGAACGCTTGTATGAGGTGTTTTTCTGTCATTATTTCTGGTTCTGAAGTCACTGTTTCTCCTCTTGCCTGACATTTCAAGGAGGTGCTGGTGGAGGCAGGGACCAAGGCAGCAAACCTGACCCTGCCACCTCCAGGAGGAGCAGCAGGGAAAAAGTAGTGCGTCTCCAGCCCTCCTCCTTTCACTGCTGTAATGTTATTTTGCTGTAATGAGGCTTATCCAGAATCATCCTGTAGTCCATGTAGGGTGAGAAAAAATGAGGACAAGACAAAAATGATTTTATTAAGTGCCCAATCCTTTTTCCTATGGGGAAATGAATGGGAAAGAACAAGGCAGAATGACGGCAGGGAAGTCTGCAGCTGCTTCCACTGCCAAGGTCATCCAGGAAGGCATAAGGACAGGCATGGTGGGGAGGTGTGAGGATGAGCTCAAAGGGCTTGTTCTGCTCTGCAGGACACCCCAGGAAAGGCGTCTGATGGGACTCATCCATACCAAGCAGTAGCAGGGACCTGGAGGCTGGGGACAGCAGAAGGGACCAGCCTGGGCTTCGTGCCCTGTGCTCTGTCACAGTGTGGTGACACAGGTCCCGACCTGCCATGGGACGGGAGGTGAAGAACACTCCTGCTGCTACCCAAAATGGAGGGATCCTCACAGGAGCAAATCACGGGACAAGCCAATGGCAGGGCTGTAGGTGGTTTGCGGCCCATGTACACCCAGCTGGAGCATCGCTCTCCCTCGCTGGCTGGGCCTACATACCCCGGGGCCGAGCAGGCCCGTGCTGTGTGCCCAGATGGCACCAAGCGAAGCAGAGCAGCTCATTTCAGGCTGCGTGTTCCTGTGGACTTTTCCTGCAGTCCCTCTTTCACCATTTCTGCTTTTAACAGAGAAGGAAAGCAGCGCTGATCGCTCGCCAAGGCTGTGCTTTGACAGTGTTTTTTCCTACAGGGTGCTATTTCCCTGGCTTGTAAGCGCTGGACTTTCACCTGCCTGCTTGCTTTAAGGCATTTTCCAGATTTCAGTTTCTTTCGTATAATGTCAAAAACTCACCACTGCTTTGGCGCTGTTAAGGCTTTGGCAGGTCAGGGAAAGTTGTCTGCTTGGTCCTTGTGAAAACAGAGGGTGCGTACTGCTGTGTGCGCGCTCGGGGCCATGAGGGCTGCAGGCGGCTGTCTGTCTGTCTGGCAGCACGGTGCTTGCTCCGCTTTCCTGCACCGGCCTCCTTCCCTCCAGCACCGGTACAAATCCTGACACTGAATTCTGCCCTGTCCTGGGCAGGTTTCACAGCATTTCTGACAATAACAGATTAAAGAAGTGAAAGGGAGGGTGCGGCAGGAGACTTTCCTCCTGCAGCCTCCTAGTGTTGCTTTGAAGCCCTGAGCTACTCAGCTAACCTGTGTACATTCTTTAAAGATTCCAAGACAAGACTTTTCCCTTTCTTTTCTAAAAATCATTTTAACCAAGAGGCAGATGTTTGCCATTGCAAAGCACACTAAGATTTGCTGCTGATGATGCCCACTCCAAGGCAAAGCTGTTTACCTCATTCCTCTTTGCAATGGTTCAAAACAGTGTCTTGGGCATTCATTGCTTTCCTGTTGTTTGTTTTTTTTTTTTTTTTTTGCTGTTGTTGTTGTTAAACCAAAAGCAAACACACGAAGCACAGTGATAGTTTGTTTGTTGCTTATGAAATGTAGACAGGAAGATTATACGGCTACTGAAGCCTCCTGTTTCTTTTGGCTCATGGGTTGATTTTTTTATTATTATTTCATTTTTCCTCTTCTCCGACTCTTGTTTTGCAGCTGAGCACACGAACACCAAACCATGGAGACATGCCATCAGTGTACAGCGAGGCGAAGCTGGTGGCTCAGACGTACCAGTCTGTCAAGCAGCAGCTGTTTAAAGCGTTTCAGAAAGCCGGTCTGGGCACCTGGGTGAAGAAACCCCCAGAGCAAGATCAGTTCCTACTAACTGTGTAAATCACTCGAGACCTTTGCTATGTAACCAGATCAAATCAGCTGGAGAGGAGGCTAGGCAGGATGCGTGAGCCGAGGGAATTGAAACAGTTTGGCATTTAATAGCAAACTCCATGGGAATATTTTCTTTTGATTCTGTTTTGGAAATACGTAAATATAAATGTGTCTGATGCACTGAAGTCGACTTTAGAAAACCGCTTTTTAATGACCCCTTCCCAAGAATGTACCTGCCCAAATAATAATGCCAATCCCACAAAGATTCTGCTTTTCATAATTTATCGCTGTTGGTATTAACAATTTGAGGCATTAGCAGGCCACCTGACTGATCCCAAATAGAGTTTGTTTTCCCTCACACAATCAGTGCAAGAGTTGTCACCAAATAACAGAAAATAGTACGCAGAGATGGAAGTACCCCAGGCACACAGCAGGTCTCTGACCATCCATAATCATCCACAAAAAAAAAAAAAAAAAAAGGTATCTAACCTCTATGCAAAAATCATCCAGCTCGCTGCCTAAATCTGTGAGAAAGAATTTGGGCCTTGAAGATATGCAGCATTTTTAAACTGATTCCCACTGCTGTCTCTGAGCACAAAGCCGGGCACCGGCTTTCCCTTGGTGTTTACACTTATTCCCTCTGGCGCCGTGGCCAAACTACTTCCCACCAAATTTTCAATTCTGGCCATGAGTTTTGCACACTGCAAATTTTGATTATCTGAGCCCAGTTCATCCCACATGACCTGTAGGCATCGACAGGAAGCAGGGCCACCTGGGTGTCCCTCAGCCTGTGCTGCAGGGGCAGATGCTCTCCTCTGTCCACCTCTACACTGCCCTGCCAGGGCTGGGGGTGAGGACCACTCTGCTCCAAATCAATCAGGCTGGAGCCTCAGACCACAAAGATCCCAAGGGTCCACCGCTCTAAATTGAGTCAGCGTGAGCTCAGGATGCTCCCTACAGCTGAAAAATCACTGGGTTGGGTAGCCACAACTGAGACATCCCAAACTAGACAGCACGTTTGATACTTGTCTCTTTCCTGCCTCAGTTTCTCCATCTGTTAAATGGGGATAATAATACTTACCTGCTTCATGTCTGAAGAACTTGGCAGGAGCAAAGTTCTCTGGTCAGACACCACAACAGTGTAAGGTGCAGTCACTCTTACTGTGAGTTCCACATCGGCACATAGTCCAGTTGATATAAGTGCAGTAGATACAACTACGAGCTTGGGTAAGATCTTACTCCATGTAAGTTTCCAGATTCTAGCTCTGTATAAATGGCAAGTATTATTATTATTCATATTCATCTGCAGTCTGAAAATCAGGTGGTTTTTTTCAGTTAGGAGATGAGTAACACCTAACAACTAAACATCTCCTTCATAACTGTGGCTGGGTTTAATATTATCTCAGCTTCAAACCATCCCAAACTTAATCAGAAGGCAGAAGATACTGTCATGGGAGAACTGAGCTTTGATAGTCCCACTGCAGAACCAACCTTCAAATGCCCTGTATATTTCTTTAAATGTTTTTGTTTTGTTTTGTTTTCTTTTCTTTTTAAATGACAGAATTTGCGGGTATATAACTACTTTTTTTCTTTTTATTCCTGTGATTCTCTTTAAATCTGTATGTAACATGCTGCTACTGATTTGTGATAATTGTCTTGGTATTTTCTCAGAACTGTCAAGCTGAGTTACTTTTCAAACAACATAAGGCTCATATTTTTCCATGTAATTTCCTTTACACGGGAAACTGTTCCTATCAATAAAGATAGATGCTCTTTGTATAGGGTTTATCATGTTTGGAGAGCCATATACAGTAAATACATTGTTTATTGATGCCCACAATAGAATAGCTACAGTATTTTGATGAGATTTTATTTTTAGATTATAAACTACAAGATGTATCTATAGTGTCTTGTATAAAAACAATTGTGATAAACTAGAATTTTTAAATTAGATAAAAGAAAGCTGTCCCCTCCCAGAAACCTTTTCAACAAAATAATACATTCCATATTAACTACCAAAAATATATTAAAAAAAAAAAAAAAAACTTAGAGTAGAAATAGTTAAGAAAAAAAAAAGAAAAAAAAAAAGAGAGAGAGAGACATGTCAGTAATGGAAGCATTTTGTAGTAACCACTTTGTCAATGCTTTGACCACTTTGTCAGGAATTCTGATTAGAACTCAGAATATTTCTAACATCTCCTGAAGCTTCCCGCTACCTTCACGTGGTCCTTTCCTCCAACACAGCCATCACTGCTGCAACTGCCCTGCAAATCCTGGGCAGCAAAGGCACCTGGGGGCGGCGGGAGGGCTTGTGGTCAGTCCCAGGACTGGTGGGGCAGGAGATGCTGCTCGTGGTGCCAGCAGTGGTGGTCCCAGGGGCTTCAGCTGCTCCCACCAAGGAGAGGAGCCACCAGGCAACCACAGAGGAGGACCAGGGCTCTAGCAGAGACCCGTAGGACATGGGGAAGCATGTCTTCTACTTTTCCTCTTCAAGTTAGTCTTTACCTAGCACACAAGAGACCTCAAAGGCTCCTCCTTACACCTTCCTGCCCTCATCCGCCCTCCTCCAGCCCTGGCACGAAATCAGCTCGCTAAGGTGACAACAAAATGCCACGCCTGGTTATTCTTAAGGACAAAAGGAGAAGTGCAGTCAGATTGAATTATCCTTTGTTGCAAGAAATACCTAAACCTAATCTTGGCTTCAGCTGCCAGAACAAATCTAGGGGTGGGGATCTAACTGAGCCCCTGCTGCAGGCAAGCACCAGCCGATCCCTTTGAAGACAGTGGAGTTGCACCTGCTTGCACTAGGGTTGAATGTGACCTTAGATGTCTACTTCTTCTCGTTATGTGCAGCGACAGAGTGTGGTGGGACCACCTCCCAGAAGCACGCATGACCTACAATGCAGCATTTCCTGAAGCAAAGGAAAACTCACTCAGTAGTAACTCTTTAGCGAAGATTTCTGTACATAACACGCATGAGTGAATGGCAATACTGTACTAATGGCTGTACATTTGTAATATTTGTAAAAAAGAAGAAGAAACGAAAAAGACAACAAGGGAAAATAAATCTGAATTTACATATGTGAATTTGCTGCTAAGTTCTGTAAATGCACTTCAGTGATACCTGATAAGTGAATGTTTCTGTTAAGTGAATAAAATGCCAAGTAAAATTGTTCTTTCGCTGTTCGTTGACCATTTTTCACAGTGGCTTAGACATCAGTTTGCGCTTGCTCCAAGATGCACAAACCGATTTTTATCCATAGGTGCCACGGATCTGCAGACAGTATGTTCTCATTCAGATTTAACTGAGCTGGGTCCACCTCTAACATCATCTTTTTGGGTTACTCTCACACCCCTTTCTTGGGTCACGAGTAGCATTGGCTTCCACCACAGAGGGGCTTCAGAGGGGACGTGCTCCAGCTTCAGCCCTGCTCCAGATGTGGGGGCTGAGCACAGCATGGGCCAGGAAAGGCAAAAGGGGGCATGGAGGTGGCAGCCCCGCACGTGCCCCTCATCCCCATCACCTGGAGGTCCCTGCCAGGGCTTCCCGGCGAGCTGGGAGCCCCCAGCCCACACCTGGGCACTTTGGCCGTGGCTGAGTTCACTGCAGGTGGCTCTCAGCCTGTTTTCTCCTCCAAAAGTAGCTGCTAGTGCCCGACCATGGCAGACACTCTAACGCGATTTGGCTGACGAAAACAACTACAAAGCAGTCATTAGGGTAAATTATATGGATGGATTCTGTGTTTAATCTCATTAAGTTTAAAGGCTAAATACCAGAACTGCATTTAAAACTTTACAGGCATACATCCCGGCCTCGTCAGGCACAGTTATTTCTTTTCCAACTGTATATTGGAAAAACAACAACATAAAACATGAACAAGCTGATATATCGACTAATAGAGGGCTTCGGAGAAGTGCCTGTTTCTCAAATAAAATAAATAAGTCCTTCTGCTGCAGTTAAACCTTGATAGCCATGCTTGTGTGTTGAAGAATGAAATAGCAATTTAAGAGCTTTTTAAGCCTTTTGATTCATTACTGTTGTGCCTACTTTCTAGCCTTTAGACCTGATTACTTTGGTTAGTTTCAGCTTGATCATGTGGATACACCAGTTTAGCTGGAAATCTGTGTGAAGTCACAGAAAATCTGAGACTTTTTAAAGCGTAGTGACAGTCTGGATGCAAAGACACACACACACACACAAAAGACATGCGAGCACATCCACACACACAGGCACGTGTTAATTCTTAGCAGTCTGAGGCCTCCTGAATAAATAATTTGGGCTTGGAGAAAGGGGATTAATAATCGTTGCCTCTTCAGCGATGAAATAGTTCTGCTCAAATGCTTCATTCAGTCTGGCTTTTCTGGTAATTAAATCCTCCATTAGAGAAGTTTATGTTCTATTTTATCAACTTCCTTTGCGATACAGAATTACTTCCACTAGACTATTAACGCCTTGTTCTGCCCAGGAGAGGAATAGGTCCTATTCATTCTCCTTTGGCCCTGAACAGATGCCTTCACAGCAGCGATCACTGAGGAGCCACGGAAAGGAAGAGGCAGCTCCTTCCTTTACACCCAACAGGACCAAAACAACCTCCTCTAAAGGCAAATAAAGATATGAAGAGTGGTATTAGTTGTTGGGTCTGACCAGTCCCTCTGATAGAGCACTTGGTGCCCACCTCTCCTTCTCTGGGGTGCTAAAAGTTGCGCTCAGGCACAGGCTGCACTTCACATACCCACCAAGGACAGTGTTTACCTCTGGTGCCCTTCCCCATCAGCACCACCAGCCTAAATACACCCACCCCTGCCTTCCACAGCATATCCTTTGCCACAGATTGCTTTTGTTTCACTTGATTTTAACAAGCTCTTTAAGTTGTTTGCTCACTAATCTAGTGTTTAACTCCAATATAGAATAAGATAGATTTTTACTGTGTATTCTGAAGTAAACAGTTTTTTCTAAGTCAGGCTTGTTCGCATCCTGGTCTCAGTGGTGAAATGAAGCATTTTTAGAAGTAACAACCTGATTTACATACCAGCATATCCTTGACACCACAGGCTCCTAAAATCGTGACCATTACCCAGAATAGTGAGACTTGGGCTCCTCCATCTCAGATTTCAGTGGGAGACACGGTAACATCCAGAAGGGTCTTGTTACTCTGCCTCTCATTGTCAACACCTAAATCCCACATTGTTGGGTACCACCCCCCGGCTCAGCCTCTGGCATTAAATATCCTCTGTATGCCTTCTGGACAAGCCTTGTCTTTGCTGCCTGCTGTGGGCCCGGTGCTGATCCCCACCATGCTTGGACCTGTCCGGATTCATGAAACACACCTACACTTCCTAGCTGTGGTCCTCTCAAAGCTTTTACAGGATCATGCCCAAGAGAAAAAGGACGGCCCCTCATCATTAAGCAGCCAAACTGGTAAATGATTGATGCTGCTGTCTAAAGGGACAAGGAAGCATTGTAGTCACCAGAAAGGCAGGCACTCTGAAAGAAAGGTATTGAAAGGATGTGCCTCACAGTTATATTGTTTTATGCTACATGGAAAAAGTTAAATTACTTGTTATTATAATTTAATAACATTTTGGCATGAGAGAAAAAAAATATATGATAAGATCGGTGGTTTTAGGATACTTACCTGGGAAAGGGGCAGCCTTGAGTTCTTGTCCATGGTCTGTCTCTTGAGTGAAGCAGAAGCAAGTAAGCAAAGACCTGAGACCCAAACTGAGCTCAGGGTAGGGGAGCTCCTGCCCTTCAAGCAACTAGTTCGTAACACATGGAAGAACGGTCTCAGAACAAAATGGCAAGGCTCATCATCCCCTAAACCACTTTATCCACCCAAGGCTAGGTGTCTGGTTCGAACCCATTTTCCAAGCTTCATGGATAGGGAAAAGTGGCTCCATAAGGCAGTTACCCGACTCAACACAGTGTCTCAGAGACATGGAGAACTTGTCCTCTCAAGGGTCCGGCCTCTCCCGGCTGACAGGAGAGGGTACCTGGCCTCCTGGTCTCGCAGGAGGACACGTGGGCAGGTGACTCCCAGCCAGGGAGGCTGCACACCACAGGGCCTCCTGTACCTCCGTTTTAAAAAGCAGTGACTCCTCTTGTCACAGTGAGCTCTCTTCTGAGTATTAATTAATGCTACGAGGCTGTAATCAAAGACTATTAAAGAGGTTTTTTAATTTTCTTGTGTATACTATACGTGAGGTAGATTGGTCTGCTTTTAAAGTGTGGCCTTCTTCATGGAAGAAGGCATTCCAACTCTAAGTTTCAATTGCTGACTAAATTTACATAGCTGTACATATTTAGAGGTTTAGTAAGGGAGTTTATTCTTACATGACTTTGCTGCCATTGAAATCATGGAAAGGGTCCCTGCTGGCAGCAAGTAGTAGTAGGACTGGGCTGACACTAAATGCATGTTTCAGCTTCAGAGCTAAGAGAACTGCTTCCTATTATTTTTGTGCCAAAACTTGGTTCCTAGCCCTGATGCACCTGTACTCGCTGGAAAACGAAAACCATCCATCACTGCCATCCGAGCCTTTGTGTTAGAATTTCCTTGTGGTGGCTCAGCGTTTCCCAGCTCTATTTTTTCATATCTGACCCAGTAACTCTTTGACCCTCAGACAGGTGGGAATACATTTGAAGAATCTTACTCGTTATTTGAAACATTCGTTGTACAAGTTTAGCTCTGTTTTCTGTGTGCGTGGTTGTCCTAAAATATCCTTTTACCTTTTGGGGAGATTTCTCAAGTAGTGATGCAGCGATGAGAAGTAACTAAACTGTTCGTCTATTTGTCTCATTGCTGACCTGTTTCTCTTGAAGCATTGTGGCAAAAGCAAAGACTGACTAATTTTGGGAAAAAAAGACCCTTATTCACTCAAGAGGTGATGCAGAGATCGCTCTATCCCAGGACAGTTGGTGAGCTGTACAAAAATAATAATTTTGGCCCACAGTGCTATGGGATTGTCCAACTAAGGTAAAACTCTGTTGCTTTAATGCAACCCCATTGACTTCAGAGGACTCAGACTACTGTAACTGAGCAGAATTCACTTTATGAAGGGGGTCAGGGGGTCAAGGTCACATAAAAAAAAGGTAGGTGAAAGCACTTAATCATTCCCTCTCCTTGTATTTTCCCTGTGCAACTCAATGATTTGCACCACTGAGCACCGAAGCAGCCTGCTAGTGTCTCTGGACAAGGCTGGCTAAGGATTACCCTGTGAAATGACATTAAACTGGTGAAGCATTTTAGTGCTTATAGGTTTGGCCAAGGAGTGCCATACTTTACTCCTGCTTCTAATTTCTCACTTCTTTTGTTGTCTTTCCTCCAGTTTTCATGGGGAAAAAGCACTATGCAGCCGTTGCAGGGAAGATTAGACCTTCATGAGAAGGTGGGAGGGAGAGTTTAGTGTGATCCCACACGTCACAGCAGTTGAGCACCTCTGTCCTGGCAGCAGGTCCATAACATTATTTTCAGTTGTTGCTGTTTTTTTGGCTTTTGTTTTGTTTTGTTTTTTAATAAATGTGCTCTGTTTCTGCTGCTGCTTCTTTCTCCTTGTTGTCTCTTGCTCCAGATATCCCTGACAGAAGGATCCCTGATCATGCCCCAAGCCAACTGGTTTTGTTGTCCTACTCACGTGGAGGTCAGGTGTTTTTGGGGTCCCCTGCTAGCTAACAGAGATAAATGTAAAACAACTCATGAAAAAAGCAACAAAACAAGCTAAAAATACATCCTAACTGAAGCAGCTCTCCATCTTTTACAGGGAGGTTTACAATAGCTTCTGACATCATTGTTACTGTCATCACTGGTCAACCAGTTTGATAGCCCTCCATCCTCCAAGGTATCTTTTTTGCCACTAGAGGAGTCCTAAGCCACGTGGGGATGAGCCAACGCGGAGATGCTGGGTGGTAAAATTACTTGGGGTCCCCCATGCTGGTAGATCTGTGCCTGCAGCAGCTGGAGAGTGTGCGGTCCTTTGCCTTTACCCAGCCCTTCGTGCCTGTTCCCCACCTGTAGCAGGGCTGTAGGAACCACCATCAGAGCTGATTAATGTCTTCTTGCCACCAGCGATAAGATAGAGCACGCTCATGAGTCATACTGGCCTTTAATACCTGCAAGCCAGAGAAAAGAACACTGCATTAATTTATACTCATTAAAATAAATTAACTAACTGGAGCCCTTCAGTCCTTCGCATCCCTCTCCCTGAGCACTGGCAGCAGCAGCCGGTGCCAGAGAAAAGGCAGGGGCTGCCCAGAAAAAGCCAGCAAACGAACCAGGTGCCTCCAGCTCCTCTTTCAAATGGAAAAACCCTCAGTGTGTCCACGGGGCTGCTGTAGTTCACAAGCTGGTAGCTTTGGTATGTGTATATCTCTCTGGGAGTGTGTGTGTATATATACACCTATATTTTATCCGTTAAAGGGCCCCTTCCCGCATGCTGTGTCAGGACACTGGTACTTAATGGCCCGTCAGCTGGTCGGTGCCTCCACTGCCAGAAAACCAGGGGTAAGGTGCTCCATGTCCTGCTGTTTAAGAAGTAGTTTTGCTTGCATTTAAGCCAGGACAGCCTCTGAAAACAGCATTACTCCCTGCGCCATCCCTTTCATTTCCTTATTCCTGCACTACACTGGCACTGGAGCCCAAGTGATGCAGAGCAGGAAACCTGATACAGCCGAAAACCTTTTATTCTTCTTTTTTTTTTGGCCTGTTATATTATTTCAGAGAAGGCCCAAGCGCTTGGCCTGGTTCACTGCAGCAGCAAACATGTGGTCTTCACATGTGAGGTCGCTATGTCTTAGAGCTCCCCACTGGAGAAACTGCTGCTTTCTTTGCATTGCCATTTCCCGTCTTTAGAAATAAATAAATAAATAAAACTAAATAAATCTCTGTATATGTCTAAATACTTTGTGCAGTCAGAGCATCGTTTGCAGAATAAGAGATGCTAATGTATAGGCAGAAGCTGGAAATCTGCACATCACAGCCCTTCAGCAGCCTGTAAAGGTTTCAGCGCAGGAGCTTGTCTTGTTCATGTTGGTAGGTAAATGGAGGTTTCTTTCTGCCTACTCTCACCAGCACATAATGGAGCGGTTCCTCCGATAGTCACCGTGATATAAGCACCTGCACTTAATACTTAATTCTGTCAGTTGTAGAATTGCATTTATTCATGGACGTTTCCACTTGGTGTGTTTCGGTTCTTTTTGGTATTTCCCACCTTGCAGCACCGCTCGCTGCCTGCCCCCCCTCCTGCTGCCTTCCACAAGGCTGGAGCAGGCGCGTGCTGCCGGGTTGGGCAGGGAGCTATAACTGAGCACAAGGCAGCACGAGAGGCAGGGGCTGTCCCCACGTGCTTCTTTCCGAGCTTCAGCAAAGTCACTTGAACCACTCTTTTCCTCCCCAGGGACCACAGGCACACTCCAGTTGTTGAAGTCTCTTTACAAATGCACTGTAAGGGGACAGATAACTTTGTGTTATTCCACACTGAAGCATCAGCACAACGGGGAAATCTCTGCGAGATTTCCTGCCACCATGGCATGGAGCTGGGGGAAAGGACTCAGTGAGACAGGGATGGTGTGTAATGCTGTGGCTGAGGATTCAGCTGGGCAGTGGGGTGTCTTCCAGACATCGGTTAATATATCGATCGAGCAGCCCTGAATGTTTGGGACTGCGTAATTGAGCAGCTGGCGTCCTGTGAACAATCGAAGCTTTTGAACTGGTACCCTAAGCCCCTTGAGCTAAAGCACCAGAATATTTCCTTTACGCATAAATCCATCTGTTAAATAAATAAAATAAAATAAAATAAAATAAAATAAAATAAAATAAAATAAAAATAAAATAAAACAGCAAGCCAGCCAGAAACAGTTTTAAATAAATCTCATTAAAATGTGTAATGGAATTTTAAAATGTACAATCTGTTATTGTGTCCCGTCGTGTTATTGTGTGCAATCGCATGTTAGTAACATGTATGTTAGCAATATGTATACACACACATATTTTAAAATATGCACAAATACAATATGATGCTTTACTTGATGTAACCTATATTCTTGTCACATTAAAAACTAGCACTAAAACCTCTAAAATTAAATTCCCCTGAGCACCACACCAGTATATGCATTTTTTTTTTATTCTTCACCCAGGGAAGCACCCAAGACTTGGCTCTCGGGGTTGCCTCAACCCTGCTGTGCTCCAGGCTGACCTGCAATGAAGCAGCCAGGTGAGTGCCTCTCCCTGCCTGCCAACAACAATCCGAAATCTCCTGTATTTCTCTGCTGGAGTATTTAGTTGCAACATGCATTTTTTCAGATCCTCCTATCCATCACCTGCAATGTATAGCGGAAGTGTTTGGCTCCAGTACATTTACGTGGCCATCAAATCATTAGCCTGGGGGAGGCATAACACATTAACGACTTCAGAAATGTTGGTTAAACTCCAGCCCTGATCAGAGACCAAAATTTATTGTCATTCCTCTAATAGCCATGTGGTAACCAAAATGAAATCAATTTGATGAAGATAATTAGCTTCCCATCTCCATCACCACACGCTTAGAACAATTAGGTGGAATGAGCTTCCCCTGCTAGCAGTATGATACTGTTAGCGCAGACTAAAATACTTCAATAGCAGCAGCCAGGAAACATTTACTGAGACAACTGTTTCTTAAATTAGAAATTGCTGATTCACCAGAATCTGGACACTCCCAGGAGTTTTGGTACCACACGCACGGGGCCTGGGCAGACACGAGCAGAGTGGCATCATCCCAGGACCTTGACTGCTGGATATGCATGGTCAGGTCTTGGATCTTGGATCTCCCTCTTCCCATTCCCGAGGGGCGGTGGGGATGGTGCCCACCCCTGGAGCCATATCCCTCCATGCTGAGCCACGGCCATCCCATCGATCAGGGTCGGTGGCTTTTTGGTGAACCTGTTCACGGTGTCCAAGCCAGGTGTGGGAGGATGTCGAGGTGATGCTCAACAAGGTGGCTGGGGAGCCAGAGGTTCTCCAGCCTCTCCCACCAGCTGGGACACCTTCAGGCTCTGCACCCGCCTCTCCCATCTGCCAAGACCCCAGCACAATTATCTTTCTCACGGAGAAGCCTTTGTATCAGCTTGCAGCTGAGCAGGAAAAGCAAATTAAATCTTCGCAGAATAAGGAAACCTTCTTCCATCTCTGAACTCACTGGAGCCAGAATTTCTCCTTGCCTTAGCTTCATAGGTAGAATATATTAGTGCCCACGCTAATCAAATAATGGGAAACCTGATTTGTTCGTATACTCATTAACAAGCAGTCAAACTGCTTTTCCAGTTTTCTAAAAAATAAAATATTCCATTTGTGAACATTCAGCTGATACTCATTTAATTTATTCTGAATGTTTGAAAACTTCTATAATTGCATAGATTTTAGCAAAAATGACCCATATCTTTTCAACACAGACTTTCAGCTTCACAATAACTGTTGCCAGCAATTTGAAACAGAGGTAAAAAATAAGTAACTTAGGAATGCAAGACTGATTTTTGGTCAAAGCTTTTGAGAAATGCCCCCAAGTTTTCATTCTCCACCTTTTAAAAATAAGATATTTTGTCCCTGAGATTATCCCACCACTTGGGAATGAAAGTATTTGTATTTCCTCAGGTTTTAAAATCTTACACAGTGCCCATACCTTAAAAGCCGACTTTCCAACAGAAAATGATTTATTATGTCATTTCTATGCAATTTCTCTCTTCGCATTTTTTAAAAGTCCCGTTACAGTGTCTTTGTGTTGTGTGGTGTCGCACACAAATCGGTATGACATTTGAGGCAGGTTTTTCAACAACACCCCCAGATATCATAGTGAGAAGGGTTTTATAGATGCAGGAGACAGAGGCCTAGAGAAGCTATGTGCCAGAATTAAAGCTATTTTTTGCCCTTTCATCTTCCAGGTGCGTCCCCCTTTGCTGCCCTCAGAGTCCTCCCTAGGCACATTTTGGACAAGTGCAACCTATGAATCCATGTCTGACATGCCCAACAGAGCATGCCTGGCTTCTGCAGAGAGATTTTGGAGATGACTCAAAGGAAACTGGCAGAAGAAGAAGAAGACTGTAGGGTTGGTAGGCAGAAGATCATATTGCTCTTTGGCGAACTGGACTTCCTAGGTCCCTCTCTTGTCCTGGCAAAGGGCTATGGACTACGCCTCTCATGATACGTATAATGAACAAATTTGTATAACAGAAATCTGTCTAAAGCTATGAAATATGAAGATATCATAACTGACTCAGGAAGATCCTGCTCCTGAAGGCTGGGACAGTATTCCTGAGAAATATCACGGCCTGCTTGTCCTCTTCTTATGCTTTTCTCTAAGGGCATCAGTTATCTGTCGTTGAAATCAAATAGCGGGGTGGGTAATTAGAGGTTTGCTTGGCCCAATAAAGCCATTCTGTAATGTTTCTACTTAATAATGTTTTTTAATTAATAACTGGATCAAGACCAAAGCAGGTATCCTCTTGGGCTTATTATGTCTTGTCTTAGGGTCTTTATAATATTTCATTAGACCTTGCTTGACCTTGAGGCTGTTGCTTTAATTATTTTATTTTTTTCAGTTGGATCCACTAGTCTGTGGCAGAAGAAGACAATAACCTCAACCAGAAGCTGAAAAGCACAGTTTATGTACAAGGCACTGTGCATATTTGTCATAAGTACATCAGGAATGAAGGCTGTAAAATAATTAGACCCCCCCCCACAAAAAAAAAAAAAAAAAGGTGATAGAAACCTCAATGAAGAAACTACATGAATTATTCCTGTGCTTAATCACAGTCTCTGGTATTCTCGGTGGAAACACTATGATGAATAAGCAGATCAAATGATCAAAATTCATGTGTAATGAGCCCTACGTTAATTGCCCCACTGTCCATTGAAATACAAACGATACTAATGAAGCACACAATCTCATCATCTTCAGACTGACTTTCGTTAGGCCTCTGCTGTAAGTTATGCAACCAAAAGAAACCGTGGAATATGGTGAATTCAGTACAGGGCCTCAACTTCTATCTGGGGGCGAAACATCCTTCAGTGAGACTCTCAATGGCAGAAATACGAAATAATTCCTAATTATTTCCCACATTACAAGGCAACACGTAGTGACCCCAGTCCCTACCCAGCCATCAGCCCCTTACCACGTTGTACATCGCAGACATTCAAGCCTTTACAGCAGCGGGACAGATAAAGGTTGCCTTTTTTCTCTGTTTCAGTGGGACACATTGCTGTCACTGGAGTTCTGGAAAAGTTTTTGCTGGCTGTCGGACTGTGGGATTTAGGAAATGATACCCATCCTACTGAGAAAATGAGCTGTGAGCTGTACTTCAGACACCCCACGCACACACACGAAGCTCACCAGAGTTGCCACAGCCAAAAAGCAAGATGGGCAAGGAACACATTCAGAGCAGAGGCTGGGAAACAGAGTGTTTTGGGCATTGATGAGTGTTTTTTTTATGTATTTACCATGCAGGGAGGGGAAGGAGAGCATCTGGATTTCCTCTGGACCTACATGAAGGTTACTTTGATCATGTGAATTCAAGCTTACTCTGAGATTTCCTTAATAAACAAGTTGTTATTTCATACATCACCTCTGGCTCTCCAGCCAAATGCCCTGAAACGCCAACAAAACCTTTGTCCTTTTCCCACACTGCAGGTTCAAGCAGTGAGAGCTCCGCTGGGGAGGTGCGTGTGGCAGGGAGATGTGAGATGTGGCCATCCTGTGCAACCCATACTCCAGGTCATGGGGAGATGTAGCAGACTGGTCCCCTCCACCCACACAGCACTGGGATTGGATTTAAAGCTGTCTGGAAAGGCTTGGCCACCTGCTGTTAGTTGGCAACAGGCGATAGCAACAGTTTTCCTTCCCCCTTCCTCCAAAACACTTTGAGATCCCTAGATGAAAAGATAGTTCAAGTGCAAAGTATTTTTGCTTATAAAGTATTTAAGGAACATCAGTCTGACTCACAGAACTCATTTCAGACAAATGAACAACCTTTGAAAACATTTTATGGACATTATTTCCTCTCCAGCTGAACTTCATCTCTTGAATTTAGTCTTGTGTTATGGTCTGATTATTCTCAGAAAGAATTAAATTGGAGCAGGGAAGAAATGAAGGTATTCCCTGGAAATCCTTTCATTTTATTAAAGTCTCTGTTATTGCTTGTGTTGTGTTTGTCCAAACCACTTGTCAAGATTTCATTACCCCAATTTAAAACAGCAGCACTATGTCTAAATGTGGTTATGACTGAAAATGAAGGTACTCTGCAATATTCCCAGGGAGAGCAGAGAATGCTGCTTTCCTGGGCTGAGCTTAGAGAAAATAGGCTACAGATAATGTACACATTCATCCATCAAATATCACGCTATGAAGCAACGCTAATGTGCTAAAAGAGAATTTACAGCCCCAAAACATTAGTGAGTCAGACAAGTTACCCTTCTTAAGACAGGAATGACCAACACTAATCACTTCAGAAGTGATCAAATGTTATTGCTCATTAAGTGCCATGGGTGAGCCTAGCCCTCTGCAAGATTAATTAGCAGCAGCAGCTTCCCCAAAAGAGCTTGTAGAGAGACTCAGTAAGAAATCAACCCCAAAATTCTCTGAAAGGAGAAGTCCCAGTACCTGCCTGTTGACATTTGTGGGCACAGACCGGTCAGGAAAATGAGGCTTGGGCTTCAAGGGCTTGAGAAAGAAGGGTACAGCCCAGTGTACTGCAGGGCAGGAGCGGAGCATGCACTGAAAATGAAACATCTCAGGATAGAGAAAAAGGTGTCTGCACGAAGATGGCTTTCAGGAGCAGTGGTCTACCCCTTTGCCCTGTGTGAAAATGTGCTTGAGAGCTGTAACAGTGAGGCTCGAGCGAAGCCTGACATCTTGGGGTGATGGTCAGTCATCAGCCTTAGGAGAAGGCAAGCCATGCTCTGGGTTTTGTTGGCTGTATCAGCAGAGCTCCGAGGGAAAACACAGTGTGAAGTATTTCAGAAGTGTTTGCAAACAACCACCCCAGGGCTCCCTGCTCCCTGCCGCAGCTGCCAGCAGCCAAAGCTGGCTGCCATAGCTAGGCTGTGGATGGTGTCACCTAGAGCTTCTTGCTTGGCTTTGGTGCCCTCTTGGTCTGCACCTGTTACTGACACCAGTCTTTTAGGAATTATGCAATTCCTGTACCATGCCAACTTCACAGATTTTGAAATATGCTAGAGAAAAAACCTGTGGGCAAATCACATGGAAATGCTACAGTATGAACTTTGTCATGGTCCAGCTCCGTGCTCTTAAGAAGGCTCTAAATGTCATCAATGTTTTAATTGTATGAGATGCTGCACGAGAAGTTATGGTAAATGAAAATTGAACAGAACGTTTCAAAGAAATGTTTTGAAAAGCCCCGTTAATTTACCTACGGCTGGTGTCCAGTCTGAAATAAAAATATTGCTGCACATTTTTCAAAATGTGCTAGATATTCACATTTGCTCTTTGTAGCCGAAGGTTTGTATTTCTGTAATAATCATGCGCTTCAAAACAAACATTTAACTGAGACTTGACACACATGTACACAGAGTTAAACTGCTGCTTGGGATGATGTATTTTTCAGTGTTATTATTCATCTCTAACAGCTGTGTGTTCTTGGTATCAATCAAAAGAAAAATTCATGACTGCAATTCTACTGTGCCCAGGAAGTTAGTCAGGTTTAATTCCCTTTCCCCATAATTACCAAACTTGCTATCATTCTTTCTCTGTAGGAACATATAATTTGTATTAACCCCTTACTAAAAGTGTATATATAATTTTTCCTGTTGTTTGAAAATGTGTGCCAGCACAAAGGTAATTTCTCTGAAATTCTGAACAATAGATGATATCTGTAGCAGAGTCAGGTGTTTTATTCCCACCTAGTGACTTATATATGTATAATTCTGACTTTTTTACATAGTTTTTATTGAAATTAGCTGGACTCTGGTGTTGATTTCAATAGGAAATGTTCAAATCCCAAATCGTCTTAACTTGGCACTGTTGTCCTACAAAGGTGGTTTTGGCCTCAAATCAGAAAGCCAACCGTGCTCAATATGCAGCTAAATTCATGCTTGAATGCTGGTCAATGAAAACAAAAATTTTGTGGATCCCCAAAAAAAAGGACTGAGCAGCTCCCATGATGGCACCAAGGACAGCAATTGCTGGGCAAGTCTGTGGGGACGAGTCCATGGTCAAATCAGGAGGACAAGTCATGGATTGCTCACACCTGTCTCCTTTCTGGTCCAGGGCAAGATCTTCTCTGAAACAAAGCCCTGATTTGCCCCATTCACTGCTGTCCCCTTCAGTGACACAGGGAACCGCGGCGGCCGTTGGTGTCCACACATGGGAGACACTCAGGTGTCTGACCGGGAGCACACACCCACCACACAGCCACCGGACTGGGCTCAGATCTGCTGTGGCTGCGCCTCTGCCTGTGAACACAGCTGAGGTAGGAAGAGCTACACCCAGTCCTTTGTTTTGTTCACACCCTCGGTGCAAGGTGTTACCCTTCCTCTTTTCTCCACCTGCAATGACGTGGTCCTGCCAAGCATTTCTAGCACAGACCAGCTGTTCCCATCTACACCTCATCCACTCGATGTCCAGCACAGGCAGGGGTGGGAGCTCCAGTCTGGGAGGGGAAGGACGTTCACAGATCCCCTCTTGGATCCAGCCACAGCCCCATCTATTAGGCTATAAAAGCCTAACTTTGTAAGGGCTGGAAAGCTGTTTACAAGAAATGACTGCTTATGATCTATTAGCTTACATTTTTCTCTTTCTAGGAGGCTTGCATGATTTGCCAGTTAGAGGAGCACAAAATCAGCCTAATGACTACATTCCAAGTTTTCTAAGGCATTTCTAAGGCCTGTAATCTATAAAGAATATATGATAGCTTAGGTTAATAACGTAGAGTGGCTGCCACTTATCCTGGCACTAAGTTGTGATAAACACAGACCCAGTGCACAGAGAAGAAAATAAATATATGAGGGGTGGAAAAAAGGAGATAATTATAGGCAGATATTTTACTTTTTTTAACTGCTTCTCTATGCTAGGAAAACCATGATAGCTTCCTGTACTTCAGAACTGCCATTTTACTGAATATATATTTTGCCATGATGGAAACAGATGTAAAAATACAAGCGGCTTGGATTTAAATTTGTGGTTTTGTAGATGTTTCATAAAGACCTCCCAGTTACTCCTCACTTATTGGGAATAACGTGGCTACTTAAAACTTTGTATACAACCCCACAGAGTGCATATGGGAGTGTATCTCCTATGACATTTGCCGTTCACAAGCCACACACTTAGTGTAAGCTGGGCGTGCAGGGGCTTCTATCGATGCTGGGGAGGCACTTCCCAGAGGAGGATTATCCCACCTGCCTTGGGGAGCTATTTCAGGAAGGAAAATTCACCCTCTGGAGATACCTGTCCTTGCCTTGACGACACCAGGAGCACAGATGTCTGTCAGCACCACGATGCTCCATTTTGGAGGGGGCTGTAGGGAGGTGAGATGACCTCCGGCTGCTAACACATCACCAGCACGCGCTGCCAGCCTGGCTGAGGTCCCCAGTCCCTAGAGCCAAACCAGGGGTGTCCCGATGCTAGGGACGGTCTGGGGCACGCAGCAAACAGCAGCAGAGAGGCAGGCTGTTTCCCGGGCTGCTCCATTGATTATAATGATTGTTTAAGGCAGGGATGGAAGTGAGCTCCAGGCACGGCGTGAGCACGGCGGTGGGACTGCTGGTTACGCTCAGCTGCTGCTCCTCTGGCTGCCGGCTGAATGTTTAGGAGCTTATCCTGTTTGGGGAATTACCGAGCAAGAGCTTGGCAGAGCAGACAGCATGAGACGAAATTGGTCCATAAGTTTACAGGGCAAGGTTTAATGAACTCTTAGAGTCCACGGAGGGTACCAGTGCCTTAGGTGTTAAACATGTTTGTTTATTGCTCCACCAGTTCTCTGTTAGTTAGAGTTTATACATCTTTTGGCCAAGCAAAACAAGTTTGGGGGGGATTTTTCGTTGTTCTGATTCAGGAGAAGATATTTTATTGGGAAATTGATTGTGTACCAAAGGCAGTATTGGAAATATTCCTGTATCTGTATAAAAGAAATCTTCTCATAAAGTGTGTGATGTTTTCCACCTACACATTGCTTTTACAAGTGTAGTTGGGACCACCTGAATATATCTAAGTGTTGGGTTATTTCCTTTCTGAAGGGAAAAATAACAGATTTTCTGTTGGATTGAGAAAGATGTTTCAGTTGATTGCAAACTCCTAATTTAATTTGGGGATCGTTTTACTGCTTAGCTAAAAGAAACAAATACTGCTTAGTTACTTTGAAAAATACATTCCTTCAAAGCAACACTAATATTCAGGGGTAGGAATAGTTGGTGTGTTTGAAAACCTTGTTGGTCAACCACAAACTATTGTGGCAAACTAAAGAAATATTACTTTAAAAGACAGCAAGGAGAAAGATTTTGTGCTATCCTTGAAATAAATACTAAATGAGTAAAAAGGAAGGAAGGAAGGAAGGAAGGAAGGAAGGAAGGAAGGAAGGAAGGAAGGAAGGACGGAAGGAAGGAAGGAAGGAAGGAAGGAAGGAAGGAATCTAAGCAGTCACAGGGAGAGCCACTGGAGGTGCTGGGGTTACCGCCTCCTGTGGGGCTGTCCCCAGGTGTCCCCAGGTGTCCATCTGAGTGCACAGGACTTTCCTTGCTGAGGGATCTTATCTCACCCCCCTAAAAACTTGTGCAGAAAACATTCCTTTAAATGACACTCCTCCCATGTAAACCAGGAGGGGTTTGGCCAGCTGTTTTTTGCCCCGATCCCAAAAGGCAGAGGTACACGGGGGCGGGAGAGCCACCAGGGCTGTGACCCCACACCGGTGAGCAGCAGCTGAGCCGGGGGCTCCGGGTCTGCCCCTACCCACAGGCGTGCAGCGTGACCCTGAGCACGGCGCTGCCAGCCCCAGAGCAATGTTAGCTCTGTGCAAGGAATGGCCGAGGCCCCCATACCCACCTGCCAAAAGAAAATCTCATTTTAGTGAGTCTGCGGTGAGAACTGTGTTTCTGATCTATGAGAAACTAAACAGCACAGGAGAGTTTGATTAAGCACTTTGCCTGATTAGCTAAAACACTTTTCCTGTCTTTAAACACTTAGAAATCAAGCTGCGATTTTTCTTTTTTTTTTTTTTTTTTTTTTTTTTTTTTTTTTTTTTTTTAAGTGGTGCAGGTTTTCCACTCCTGCAGCGAGCATCAGCCCCCATGCACCTGGGTTGGCCTGGGCCACAGGGTCACCTTAGCACCTGGTCCCTTCAGCCGCTGGTCCCACCACCAATTTGTTCCACCAGCCCCTTGCACCACCACAACGTGGTCCCATCAGACCCTCAGCCCACCAGCAGCAGCGGAGGCACAGGACAAGGCGAGCACCAGCCTGGAGCCCCTGCCCCATGGACACGGAGGACAGGGGACACCCTGGGCTTGATGGTTCTGCATGGGGGGTCCTCTGGGCAGATCCATTCATTCAATGATTGATAATAACAGCCAGTGAATCACTGAATGTCCTTAATATCTCTGGTAGGAAGCAGTTGTGTATTGGCACTAGCTGGCTGCTGGCATCTCCTGCCAGCGGGATGGCCGGTGGAGGTTTTATTCCCCTTAAAGATTCACAGAATCACAGAATCACAGAATCGTCTAGGTTGGAAGAGACCTCCAAGATCACCCAGTCCAACCTCTGACCTAACACTAACAAGTCCTCCACTAAACCATATCACTAAGGACTACATCTAAATGTCTCTTAAAGACCTCCAGGGATGGTGACTCAACCACTTCCCTGGGCAGCCTATTCCAATGCCTAACAACCCTTTCAGTAAAGAAGTTCTTCCTAATATCCAACCTAAACCTCCCCTGGCGCAACTTGAGCCCATTCCCCCTCGTCCTGTCACCAGGCACATGGGAGAATAGACCAACCCCCACCTCTCTACAGCCTCCTTTAAGGTAACTGTGGAGTGCGATAAGGTCACCCCGAGCCTTCTCTTCTCCAGGCTGAACAACCCCAGCTCCCTCAGCCGCTCCTCGTAAGACTTGTTCTCCAGACCCCTCACCAGCCTCGTTGCCCTTCTCTGGACTCTCTCGAGCACCTCCATGTCCTTCCTGTAGCGAGGGGCCCAAAACTGAACACAGTACTCGAGGTGCGGCCTCACCAGAGCCGAGTACAGGGGCACAATCACTTCCCTAGACCTGCTGGCCACACTGCTTCTTATACAAGCCAGGATGCTGTTGGCCTTCTTGGCCACCTGAGCACACTGCTGGCTCATATTCAGCTGCCTATCAACCAGTACTCCCAGGTCCTTCTCTGCCAGGCAGCTTTCCAAACACTCATCTCCCAGCCTGTAGCGCTGCTTGGGGTTGTTGTGCCCCAGGTGCAGGACCCGGCACTTGGCCTTGTTGAACCTCATACAGTTGGCCTCAGCCCATCGGTCCAGCCTATCCAGATCCTCCTGCAGAGCCTTCCTACCCTCGAGCAGATCGACACACGCACCTAACTTGGTGTCGTCTGCAAACTTACTGAGGGTTTCAAAATTCACACAAATTCACATTTGTGTGGTCGATCAGTAGGATGTTCAATCCAACCTAGACCAGCACACTGCATTGGAAAACACCTAACGCCACAAACCTACATACTGTAAATTTAGCCCTGAAGAGCAACAGAATTGACACGGTATAAAAAATAGAGATGCAATTATTAAAACAAAAACAAAAAGCTTCTGTGCTTTTACAAGAGCAAATGTCGGCTTTCAGTTCTGCCTTTTACCAATTATTGTGAAGGAAAAGCTAATGGGAAAAGACCAGGTAAGTCAGGGGAGGGAGGGAGGCACTTTTCATCAGCACATCTAAAATGCTGCTTCTGTGGTTGTTTTAAGATATTTTGTTGATAGCATTTTTCAAAGCAAAATACCACCACTTCCCTGACAGACCAATTATATTCCCTTACAATGTCCTACAGGCACATGAATTATGAACCAACAGAGTTTCGCCTAACTCCTCAGACAAACTGCACATACGTAATTTCGTTTCTTTTGCCATCCGCGGATCTCGGCGTGCCCTCTGGTGGCACATCGCTGCCTGCTCAAAGCCCCCTTGCTAGGAACACCCGGGGCCAGCAGCTCTGCTCGGTGTTGTTGGTAAATGCACGTAATGAGAAACTTCTGGAAATAGGAGAAAATTAAGGCAAGTGCATCCTTCGTCGCCTTAGTGGCAAGAGAGGCACCCAGCAGACACCAACAGACGCTGTCTTCTGGCAGGGACCACGCACGCAGCCGCTGTCCTGCCACAGCCAGAGCGTTTCTTTCCTTCTTCCCTAAAGAATGTAGCTTGGTGCTGACTTACCCCTGGAAAACCAGCTCACTTGGAAAAATGGAAACATAAATCCCCAAAAAGAAGAATTCAACCCCGCGTATTCTTGATCAGATTATGCTACTCTGGGGGCAGTCTGAGAGATTTCCTCGTTTAATGCCTTTTAAGTGTCTATATATTCCTGAAGGGTTGTTTGTTTTTAAAACAATCAGAACTTTCTGTCAAAAAGGACCAGGGAGCATATGGGCAGGAAACTGCAGTCGTCTCCCTGCAGAGCCTTTCCTAATGATGAAGAAAAGACTTGTTTTCTTCCCAAATAAAAAAAGGATCTGGCTCTGCTCTCAGATATCCCATGGAAAGACGATGTTGCTAATGGAGCTGCACCGGTATAAAATCAACATCATGGAGAAGTGATGGGTTCTCTTATGGGGAAAAATAATGCAGCCCTAAGGCAGTGCTTTTAGCAGACCCACGGTGAGGAGCTTCCTTCCACAGCACTCGGATGTTAAAAACAGAAGAAAAAAATATATATGTTCTCACCCATTTTCTAACTGCCCCCCCCCAGGTCCTCAGAGGAGGATCCCAGCCTTGTCTTCATGCCCCATCACCACCGGTCCCAGCTCCCCAAACCAGGGCTGTCCCACATTTCCACCCCCTGCTGAAGATGACCCCAGGACTGCCCCTTCCCTTCGCTGTGCCATGGGAAATGGCAGACACCAGAGTCCTCCTCCCCCCAGAGACGTAGGATCCATGTGCGGAGGCTCCAGCTCACCAGTCACTAATTAAACATGCAGTAAGGGGTTGTCCCTGCCCACGAGCTTACAGTATTAAAAAAAAGGGAAAAGTAAAGATATGAGGGAATAGAGGCAGGAGGCAACCACAGTCAGCAGGAGCATCTTTGCTACCTTCGGGGCTGAGCTCTAAACAATGCTGGGGGAACAACCTTCACACTGTACTTGCAGAGACACCCTTTCATGACACTCAGCAAATATTTTGCATAAATCACCCAGTTTATGGGCAGCTTCCCCCAGTCAAAGACTTCACATTTGGTGCATCTGCAGCCCTGGGCTCCAGGACTGAAAACTTCTGCCTTAACAGGGCTCCACAGTACCCAGCTGGACCCATACAATGGTTTGACTTGTGGGATTGGGGCCAGTGTTTGTGTTTTGACATTGTTTGTTTCCAGCAGGAGCTCTGGAACTTGTTGGCAAGACCGACTGTGTTTAGAGGTCATTCCTTCCGTTGCATCTGGAGAAGAGGAGATAACTTTAAATACTTGTAATCGGCTTATTAACAAAGTGGATCAGAAGCTAGATACCATTTCTCCTATGATTTTATACTTGTAAACTTCAAGAAAACAGGTCAGAGGAAAAATCAAAAGGATATTTAATAAGAATCAAGATCAAATTAAGCAGGATTAAAACAGCTCTACATGTTATTTAGCACAACACAAGGCTTTGTTGCAAGGTGGAGTGGACGTCCAGATAAATTAATCTTTGGCCTTCAGTACGGGAAAATAAATATGAAGGAGGCTGTTTACAGAGCAGATTGGTTGCAGCCAAAAGGAAGTCTGATACGGACTTGTTCTAGCGCTTGCTTTTACCTTTCTCTCCCCTCTCAAGTCACTTTGAGGCAGGAAGACACCAAAGGGGGAAAAATCACTTTTTCGGTGGAGGAGAGGAGACTGGAAGGGGGCATCTCAGTAGTTGTGGCTTTCAAGTGAGAGAGCAGAAATATGTTATATCTCAGAGACACTCCTATGTGGTTCAAAGTGAGAACTCAAGTGAGCAGCTGAGACTCTTGCAAACACTCAGTTGCCGAAGGCCTGTTGAGGCCAACAGCACTGCGTGGAGGCACAGGGTTTGGAAGAGGTGAAGCACATCTGGATAGTTAAGACCCCCCCCAGAATAGTGTACTTGTATCTATGTAACATTAAACAGCATTCCTAGAGCACTCGGGGCGATGCACAGCAGCAGTACAAACACAAGTAATATCTTGTTGGGTCAGGACCCTACCCTCAAGGAGATTACTAGAACAGATGCTCATCCTTTAGGCAAGGATTCTTACAATCAATAACAGAAAGTGCTGTCTCTTTGCTAAGGAGAATATTATTCCAATCTTTCTTAAATTTCAGTTATAAAGACAGCATTCTAGGAGAAGGGGGGGAGGGCTTTTTCTTTGCTTGTTTTCATTTTTAAAGGCTCAAATTAGCCTGATTTCTCAGTCTGTGAAGACACCAGTCAGGATCTACCTGACCTGAGACTTGTGCCTCAGTGGGTTCCTCCTGAAATGCTTCTGCATCCCACGCCCCTCTGGGTATCACTGCACTGAGTCACTCCAGCTTCCTTCAACAGAAAACTGGCAACAACGCGACGTCACCTTCCCTGTCCCACAGCCTGCTCCTCCTCCTCTTTCACAGATGCCGACTTTTTTTTTTTCGTCTTCTAACTCCTTCACTTGCCTTAGTGACTCAAGCCCATCGCCTTAACACCCACACACACTTTCATCCTCTTCTGAGCTTTTTGTGTCCTTTATTTTTCTTCTTTCTTTCTTTTTAATTTTATTTTTCTGCTGACATCGAAGTTTTCGTTGGTCTTATATCCTGAACAATCCAGCCCCACAGGCTCTGCCCTGGCCTTCCTCCTCCCTCACCTTCCTCGCTGAGCCCCTGGCTGCAGGCCCCATTACCCCCTTGCACCCTCTGCCACCACCTCTAATGCTGTCCCTCATTAAGTCCCCAAGGCAGCGAGCCATCTGCCTCCTGTCACACCTCGCAGCCCAAGCTGAAGTGCCCTTTGCCAGGTCATCATCCTGTGGGGCCAGCCAATGCCACCAGTCCTAACCCTGCTGCTCCTGCAGAGCTCCTGGCCGACATCAGACTCTGTCCCTGTGGCACCACAGGGCCCTGTTGCTGGTTTCCTTCTGGGCAACCTTGTTTTCCCCATGAAGCCCACTAAAATCCACTCAATGTTTCCTCATGCTCCCTGGCTGTACCTGTGTCCCCCTGGTCCCAATGTGTCCCCAGTGAGGAACCGCACAGGGCCGATGGGTGGCTGTGCCCAGCATGGCAGTATCCCAAGGCCAGAGTCGTGCTCCCTTACTGGCTGCACCCATGGTTAAGTCTTCTATAGGTTATGGTAACAATGATATTGGGCTAAATAACACTAATTTTCTGCACATTGTTCCCCAGAAGTACGTCAACCTACTTGTGTCTGTTCCCAGCAGAGGACAACTCAAGGATTTTGGGTCATCTTCTCTTGTGATATTCATACTTTTCTCATGAGCGCTTGACTTACGTGGGCCACAGCTAATATCTGCAGGGATGTGGCTCTATCTAGCGTTTGCTCTTAAACTTTTCTTCAACGCACTGTTGATCTGTTTATAGCTGCCTCTTTTAAGAACTTGCCAATGCTTTTTTTTCAAAAGACAATACTAGTCTGACAAAAATCGATTTACTGAAAATACTATCACAAGCACATACTTGCGTGAACGTGAGAGAGACACGCTGCAGCCCAGCAGGTAAAGGACGAGAAAAGTGCAGTGTTAAAAGGCAGCTGCTGAGGCCCCTTGCAGCCTGGTTATTCTCTCACCACAACACCAGACTTTGCTGCAAGCGCTGCAGAGAAGCGCTAAGCACACAGCAGCAAGGTCAGAATGTGGACAAACTAACGGCCGAGTACCAAATGGGAAAGAGGCTGTGTGAAGCCGTGAATGCCTTCTTAAAAATGCCTCTCTCCAGCTGCGGGGCCCTCGGCCCACAGGAGGCCTGGGGAGAGATGGCAGGCCCTCAGCGCTGCAGGCGGCCTCCTCGTAATTCAGGCTCTTTCTTCCTGGCTAGGCCAGAGCTGCTGCTGGGGGCAAAGCCCCTGACAGTCCCCCACCTTGCTCCATCTCTCACTGGCACAAAAGTTAAGACCAAGTTTCATTTTATGCCATTTCAAATACAGTAATTGACATTCATCGCCAAGACCCTTTGCCTGCACCAATGCAAATAAACGCTGCTCACTTGCTCACTTCAAGGAGGTGTTGTTTTCTGGTGAAATAAGCATTTGGACACACCTCCTCTCCCTCACTGCCTGTTTTTACCTCAGTACTTTGACACAGAAAGTGCCCCTCAGTAGCTCGCCTGCTGACGGACATCCAGCGCTGCCCTCAAGGTAGGCATGGAAGAGACCAAACTGCAACCCAAGGTATTGCACAGGCAGTTTCTCAGAAATAAGGCACCAGTTTGAAAGGTCAGGTCCCCATAAATATATGCATTTGGATTTGATTTCCTCCATTTTGTACATAATGGAAGAATGATGGAGGATTTTATATTTTTTATATACATGTATATATATATATGGATGTGTACAACTTCAGTCACCCAACTCAGGTAACAGACTTGCTGAGGCTCTGTAACAAAGCAGCACACATAGCCACCAATGTAATATTTACAGTGTTCAACTTAAATGTGTCTGTAGCTAAACCTTTGGTTTCCTTCACTGTGGAAAACATATGCTAAGACTTCCAAGCCGGGGAGAAGATTTTTATTTGAAAGAGGAGCAATGAGTTTCCCAAAGAAGGTATTTATTCCCTGGTCAGTGAATAGTTGTATCTGGAGCTGACACAATGTCGCTTCAGTTTTTCAACAGCAAACTCCAAGAAGCCTTATATAACTTCAAAGGGAAAATAATCTCTCTACTTTTCTTACATTTCATTGAACTATGCGTTTGTGTCCAAGAACTTTTCAAGTACATTAATTCAGCAACAACATAAAACATATACAAAATTAGGGTATGGTTTTCAAAAGCAGGAACCTAAAATGAAGTTTCTAATTCCACATTTAGGCACATGAATCTGATTTTCCAAACTACTAACCACCCACCAGCCTGCACAGAAGGCTGACGGGAGCTTGTCATTTCTGGAAGTTGCATCACTGAACTGCAGCATCTGACTTTTTGACAGCCTTCTGGCGAGCAGTTTGCACAAGCCTCATAAAACATCAAAGGCCAAAACAACATGTCCTGCAATTACCCACCAAAAAACAATCTTAATTAATAACGATATCATCACTACTCCCTCTACCCTTTAATTGCTGCTGAAAAGTTTTGTTTTTCCTTCATGTGTCCCTGCTCCTTAATGCTTTAATCCTGCCCTTCAAGTTTTTATCATACTATCAACCTGATTTTGGTGCTGTTTATTGCTCACTGTGTCAGATTTTTCTCTCTTATTTTTTCGATTAGTCTGCTTGCTATATACTCAGCAACTACAGCCTCAGAGGACATGCATTACTCCATCAAAATACTCTAAGTTCAGTTTTACATGTGTACGAGGCTGATCTTAGTGACATCATAAAAATTTAGATAAGGTGGAAAAAACTAACAGGAAAATAAGAATTCGGATTTCTGGCTTTATCCACGTTAAGCACTTGGGAAAAAATAGTAATTAAAAATATTAAGTACTGAAAGCACATAAGTTTAGAACATTAACCTCATGGAGTTGACCAGTTATTTGTTCTCCTTTCCATCAGCTAACGGTTTTGATGTAGCCACAGAATGTCACGTTTGCATAAGACTGATAGTGTCTGTATCCTTAGGTGTGTATTTTGACCAAAAGTCATTGAGGTAAACTGGAATCAGAATTTTGACCACTGAAGCCAAGAGTAATATTTTTACTCACTTGGGTTTGTGATGGAGAACGTCAAATTTTGTCATCTCAAAGTGAAAATTGGAAGGAAGGGCTGGTTTTGTCTTTCCCAGGACTAAGAATTATTGGAAGTACAGCCATATCTCCCCGATGCAATCTGTACATTCAAATGCCTCTATTTTGGCTTGGCTGGGAAGCATCCCCAGTCAATTCAAATTAAATTGAAATAAACAGAATTAAGGCAAGTATTTAGAGCATTTGGGCCTGAAGTCATGCTGAAATTTAAAATGCTGAAACTTTCTTTGTAAACTAGCCACACGTACCCAAAGGGACCTTGTAAAACATCATGACCTTCTTGCAAATCAATTGTTTATTCAAAAAAGGAAGAGACATCCAGTCTAAGAGTGACTCCTAATAAGCCACATGTCATGCTGTCATACCTTGAGTTTGTAGGATGGAGCTTGTTTGGCTGTACCGTTTGTAATCCTCTACTGGAACAGCCCCATCCCAGGAGTGCTTCCATCAACTACTCCAGTAATCACAGCACCATTGCAACAATTGAAGTAGAAAATTGAACATATATCATTAAAATTGTGTTTATATAACTGAGGTTTTCCCCAGACCAAGGATATTGAAAACAACTACCTATTCTTATTAAAAATGCAAAGATCTTTAATGTCCAGCAGTTTCCACACCGGGCTCTGAGTACCAGAACGTCCCGATGTCCACATTTCCCAGCAGCTCAGGAACTGCTGCTTCTCCCTGCCCTGTTCCCATCTGTTCTTCCTCTTCTCCTCATCTAGTCAGGGGCACACACTAGGCTCTGCTCTCCCAGCACCGTTTGTCTCCAGTTGACCACCAGGAGGGTCACAGTTTCACCTTTTGGGCACACACACACACCTCCTCCTCATCGCTTTGTTCTCTCATTGTACCTGTCTTCCTAAGCTGGTTTTATTTCAGCTTTGCATTTCCCTTCATTTTCCGTGTTCCTCAACTGCAGTCCAAACACTTTCATCGCAAATTTGCCCCTCTAAGTTCTCATACAATCTTGCTTCTTTCTCAAATCAGCTCTCAAATGCTGGGTCAACATCCCTGCCTACATCACAGACTCTTCATGCTCAGTTTGGGCCCTTTCTCCTCGCCACTGGAAGCAGGTGGGACCGTGTGGTTAGCAGCAGCTGGAAATGGAGCCTCAAAGTGAACCACCCTTCCGAAACCTCCAAAAGTTTTATGAAGACCCTAAGGTGATAATTCAGGCACTTGGGTGAGATCCTGCTAACACTCACCAGCCTCAGCTCTTCACTGCTGAGAAATGCCGTGTCCTGGTAGGAAGAAATATTCTCTGTAGGACACTGATGAGCTGCATCCATGACACGCTTGCACAAATGCCCTTCTCCAGCATGGTGCCTCTCCCAGTCACTGGTACCTTCTGACCAGGATTTACAGTCAGAATTAAATGGGATTTTCTGTGTAAGCTCCTGCAAATTACTTATGTTCTGGAAATTATGAGCTGTGGGAATTAGAAAAGGTAACAACACTACTTAAAAATAAAATATCACAAGGCTGAGTAATTTTTCAGTGAAATACTTTAGCCTCAATGGAGCATTAAATAAAAATTCCGTGCCAGTCAAAGAAGCACAGTGTGACGCACGAGAGCGGTTCTCCTGCAGCTCTTCAAGTTAGAGCACAGACATCCTACTGAAACCGCTTGTTTGTGCATGCGATTTACTCACAGGTTTAAAAAAAGGCATCAGAATACTCATCCTCAACCCCCCCTTGACCCAAAGTATGAGCAGGAATAGCCTTTGTAAACGTATATAACTTAGGAGATTTAAGGTTGTAAGTATTGCAAGTTTAAAATCAGTTGCAGTAAGTCCTGATCTAAATTCCTCAACTGAGATTGACTAAACATATAAATAAATAAACCAAAGAGTTGCATTCTATCCCAAACCAGCCCCCAGGTCTGTTGTGTCATCCTGTAACTTTGGTCTTTTATTTCTGATCCATATCACCAGTGACATGAATAGCAATTTTCCAGAGCACTAGACTTTGAGGATTTGAAGTAGCAATACAGGATCCCGAAGAACACTGAAGGGAACTGCAGTATCCTACAGCTGTGTTCTGCTCTCAGGTGCTGGCTGACACTCTGCTAAGGCACCTGAAACCAGATGGCATGGCGTGCTCTGACACGAAGCTTCTTAGGATTGATTTCAACACTGCAAAGCTCTGTTTCAAATGATATGGGTGCAACGAGCAAACCATCATTAACCTAAAGCAATAATGATGGCAGGTTTTAGACTGCATTAAAAATATCAAACTATAGAGCACTGTGAAAAATCACATGGAGACTTCTGTTTAATCTGCATAACAAAATGTAATTACAAAATGTCTCATACAAAACTGAAGACGAGAGCACAAATGCCAAGTCTGAGCACCTTTCAGCCCATATACTTACCTGCCAGCACGACCAAATGCACTCCCGAAGTCCTACCTCAGGGGCAGACTTGGCCTTCTTCCTGAAGAACTGTGCCCATCATTGCACTGAAAGTGAACTTTTTGAGTGGAAGAGGGGAAAATGGATAGGAAGATCATCGGACTATTAACAAGATGAAATGTTAATAGCAATTTTAATGCAAAACAGAAGAACAACAGGTTGCAAAAAAAAGTTGAATGTTTTAATGCATTTTGAATCATAATGAAGAATAACATATTACATCTAAAAACAAATTAGCAGAATAATAAAAAGTGGTTCCACATAACTTATAAATTCTTTTTTTCCAAAAAGATGGTTTTCACAGATTTAGGCAACAAATAAGATGTTTCACTCCAGATCTGATTGCAAAGTATACACACAACTTGTGAAAACTGATGTGCATTGCTTAAAAGACATAAAAGCTTGATTTTGCCCAGTGATCAATTTCCTGTGAAATTCTGCACAATACTGAAACTGCAACTTTCCTCCATTTTATGAAATGTTGGACATTGTTTAACGCTGAAAAACTCTCTCTGGAACATTCAAAACCATGAAATGTTTTCCACGTGTTTAGTCAAGGCAGTAGCATTCGCTGCTACTGCTCAGGGGTGATTTGCTTCAAGGGGAACAGCAGCCTGGAGTTAATCTTCAGTACAGTATATAAAATTAAGCTAAGGGATAGTTCAGTATTTAGCTGATTGAGTATTAGCCTGCTCATAAGAACGTGGCTCTAGCACCTTGTCTGGTTGATTTTTTTTTCCAAAAGTAAAAGTGTGTAATCATCCCGTTCCTGGTGCCAGAGGTGTGTCCCTCTGGTGATATAAAAAGCTTGCAGCAATGATTAAACTGCATAGAATCAGTGGTCCTGTGTTACATATGTATATTAGAGAAGCTTAAGCTGTCAATTTAGTTTAGCAGGACCAAAACAGTGACCTTCTCCCCCACCTCACGTAATTAAAGGTTAGTCATTGCTCAAGATGCTACACAGGCCACGCTGGAGAAACCGCTTCTACTGGCTGGAAAAAAGTTTCTCTCTTTGTTAAGCAGCATCAACCTGCCTAAAGCTCTCTCCATTACCAACTGAAAGAAAAAGTGAGCCTTTTTTCTTGAAGAATAAAACCTGCAATCCAATATCAGATGGCCTTACCCAAGAGTTAAAAACCCAGAAAAAAAAAGTGAAAACAAACTTTGACACCATCCTTTAACCCTTGTTATCAGAAGGCTTAAAACTCTGCAGCTGCTTTCCTCAACCTCACTAGTTTTGGTGCTTTAAGATTGCTTCAGTACAATTCTGCATGTATCTTGTACCTCAGAAAAAAAAAAGCTACGACGACCCATACTATAAAGATACTAGACTACTCCATTAAATACCTTGAGCTTCCCCAATGTTATGCACTCAAAAACCATTTCTAGGACCCCAGCTTCCCTGTAACTACTCAATGATGCATTCACCATCCCCTTCCATTGCACTCTAATGCCCTTATGTGTTAGTTAACAGGCAAACCAGCAAACACATCAGCCTTAATGTCATTACGAACAGTGCTGTACAGGACACGAGCACAGCTACAGCTTCATGTAATCCTAAGAACGTGATAAAAAGTTTTGACTACTTTACTTACGGCAACCCAATATACTCTCTGATTCCCACTGTAAGAGTGCTTTCCCTCACCCTTCATCTTACAGTGTGATATGTCAGACAGATAGGGGCAGTATCTCGCTCCAGCTAAGAAGTGTCTGTCTGAAGCAGCCTTCCTGTTCTTTTGCAGATGTCAGCTGCCACTTGCATTTACTTGCATAATCAGCAGCTGTGGTGTAACACCACATTGCCAGTGCAAAAGAGGCTGAGCACAGCGAGGAGCAAAACCAGAGTAAGATCATTTGGGAGAAAGAAGGGAGACCTGTGTTAATTATCCCCCTTGGAACACGATAGGGACTGCAGCAGCCCTTGTCACAGCTGAGAACACAAAGGTGACAGATGATGTTTACTTACCATATTGCTCCATCAGCCTTAAGTGTTAATTATCTTAAGGATCACATTTAGTATGATTGTCTTTCCTCTCATGTCAGAGAGAGTTCTTCAGCCAGAGACCAAAAGTGCTTTTTTCTAGGCTACAGAGAGATTCAATGCATCTTGACCAACATTCACTTTTGAGGTAGTACTAATTTATTTTGTATTGCTGGCTCAAAAAAAAAAAAAATACGGGCAGTGAGCACATTTAAAGCATGCTCACTGTAGGTATAAGAGAAAAAAAAAGAAAAAGAAAAAACCTATTTCCTTTCTGGGCAGATCACCAAAAAGAAGCAATCCTTCTTACAAAGGTCAGCTCACATTCACTGGTAAAGTCAAACTTTCATACATGGTTTATAACAATAGCTATAAACTAAAGTGCTTCAAAATTTGCTTGACTAGATTTCAGTGATTAGAATCATAATATTCTGGATTTTTGCTAGTGTGAAATGCCATGAGTTTTTTAGAATCACTTTATATAAGAAGGGCAGAATGAACGTTTTTCTTTTTCAAAAGAAAAAGTACAAAAAGCATTCAGAATAAACCTTGCAGCCTATACTCACTACAAGTAGTTTATATTTTCCTTCTCAAATCTACTATTTCTCCAGTAACTGGACTAAAAATGGAGTTGAAGTTGCACTATTATACTGCAGCACTAAAAAACTATTCCGATCAGATGCAAACAGGAAAACGTTTACAATCATATACCTAGTGAAATTCACACTTCATTTCAAACTTTTAGCCCTGCAGATTCTTTTTAACACAAGGCAGATATGTAGAGTCATGGAAAAACGTAACAGACTGCTATGCATTCTCTACACTTACTACATAAATTTCACATTTATGTCACAAATGTAATGCCCTACTGTTTATCTATCAAACGCTAAATAACTTATGAACATTTATGTGCTCTATGCAACAGTGAACATATTGACCAGTGGATGCCAAAATATAAAAGTTCATACACGAGACGAACTAATTTTAAAAAAATCACATTTTCTGTACAATTCATGCAAACTGTGCACAACGTGGTAACAAGAACAACATTTGCTGAAGTCTCCATTTAAGGAAGAGCTTTTGGAGCAATAGCAGACCGATATCCGGAGAAGTCTGCGGGAGTGTAGAAGTCCACGGCAACATAAAATGCAAAAATTCTTCCAGCATTTCATTTTTCTTGTAACAAAGCGGGGATGTTGATGTTCCAGCCAATAGCCTGACGATCAAATCCACATGTGAAGAGGTTACAGATTGGGTGGTCCTCACTCCACGCTGAGCAGCACACCATTCTTCTGTGGCCCTACAACAGTTCGAGACACATCAAGTACTGCTTACAACAATTTTGAAAGCTTCTGTGTCAACAACTTAAAGTCAAAATAGAAACTTGTTCATGCTCTCACTACTTTTTTTTGTATTTGAGATTCCTAAAGATTACAGTCACTTTCATCTGCAAGGTAAAATCTTTATGACATTGAGACTGCTTAATACCAGCACTGGGTCCATAAAGACAGAAGCATACAAACAGGTGAATCAAAACTTTTGAGGTTTTCACAGTATGCTATCTAATTGCCACTTTATTTACAAAAGCAAACTGAATTTTGATTTTAAAACTTTTACTTATAAAAGCAATCTTAAAATAAGGAACTGCTTGCTGGCAACTGCTTTCTTATGAACCTGCAAGGTTTGCTGTTGATTTTTTTTTTGTCTGTCATGTTTATAATTCAGAAAGGATAACAGTACAGCAGGAGGAACTGAGGAACTGTCATACTGAGGAAAAGCAATGCCTTATCTATTGTTCAAGTCCAATAGTAAGAAAAATACCTCACGGAGGATTCTGACAAACATTCAAGTAAAAAAAATCTCCATGATTTCTGTAGTGTTGACCTGAATGTAAATATTAATGAAAAATAAAGAAAAGAAGAAAATTCACAATATCAAGACTTAAAAATAGGTAAGCACTAAACAGCTCTTAAAACCCTTTCCCAAATTCTGTCAACAGCTGCTGCATCCACATACGTGCTTGGTTTCCACAAAGCTGTGAGTGATGATACAGGACAGTCAGAAACCCTGCCTTTCAGATGGTTAAACATACTACTGCTTATAAAATATTTGAAATGTGCTGGAAAACTGATGTCTTCAAAAAAGTATTGTAAAAGGTCCCTTTGAGTGACATAATCCAACTAATTTCACTTAGTCTAACTTGCTACATTAGCAGTGCCATGCCAAATAGCACCACAAATGAACAAACTTGGTGGCTACAGAAAGGATGGTTGAGTAGTTGGTATCAAATATCAAGAATTTATTTGTATAAGCATGGGAGAAAAAAAGATTATCATCAAATCATACAAAGTGAGCTTCTCAAACTGCGTCCCATTTTTTCCTTTTATGTTTCTTTACAAAACAAATTCACCACACGGTAATTGAAAAAAGTCTGAAACCTCAAAATGAGTCACTTTTCTGACAAGATTCACGTCAAGATGTTTAAACACATTTAAAATTCCCTTAAACATTTTTACCCATTTCATAGAGAAGGCAGACATTAGGATCTCTTTCACAAGAAGAAAAACTATGATGAAATCCGGTTGAAACATTTCCAATTCCAAAATATGATTTTACTTATTTGTACATTGGTCATTTCCAACAACAGTGTATTTGTATAGACAAGTGTCTTTCAGCATTTCTTCAGCTTTTACACTACAGATATCAAACCCTATTTTTAACCTTGTATGAAAGAGAAGAACAGACATACTTTAAGGCTATAAAAAATATTCAGTTACCTGTCTATTACTGCGAGGGAGGCGTGCTAATCGCACTCCTGACATGTCAAATAACCTAACCTGTCGGTTGTCATGTGGAAGCGCGATGATTCTTTGGCCAACACACACGTTAATCCTGCACGTAAGAGACAAAAGTAGGTTATGCACAAAACAGTCAGCCTGGCAGACAAAACTTGATGATATAAATTTAAGCTCACAAGAAGTGACATAGCTGAATTTTTCCTGGTTAGTATTCAAAAGTGGAAAAAAGAAAGTATTAAATCATTAAGATGACTTTCATTGCACCAGATGCTCTAACAGGTTTAACTTCTGCATCCCATATAAAAATCTCAGAAAATCAATACAATATATTTATTGAAAATGAATGTTGACTAAATCTGTATTTTGGAAAAACACTTTCAAAAACTCATAAATCTCTCTGCACAACTTTAATTATAGTGACTAAAACTAAATTTCTGTTCAGTGAATTAAGAAAATAGTAACTTGAATATCTGCTTACCTATTGACTGCTGAATCTGTACGGATGGTTGCAATAGGAGACCTCATGTTTTTCAAATCCCAAACTTTTACAGTACGGTCATCACTGCCAGAAACAACATTGTCTCCCACGGTGAAAACTGCAGATGTCACAGTGCTGAACAAACAGGAGTAAAAATGAAAAAAGGCCAAGCTCTGAAGTTTGTATTTAAACTAGCTGCTGATTTAGAGTTCTACTTCCTGTTCCTATGTTTCCGTTAGGATATATAGCTTGCCTTTCCCCCAGCTTGATGTGGGTATCTTAGAATAAAGTAATCTTATGAGAGGTTGTTTCACTTAAGGTCTAAACGGCTTGACTGGCCAACATGCTAAGAAGAGAAGCCCAACAGTGCCGAGTCCATTTGGAGGCACCTCTCACATTCCATTTATCCTAATAGGACTGGGCACATTTACCTCATGAAGCCTTAATTCACTTTGCAGTTTCTATGTCAACGTTCACTATGCTATCAGACACCCAAAACTGAATCAGTAGTATACAATCAAATTCTTCCTCTCAAGTGTCTTGAGACCACTAAATCAAGTTATTTTATTTTCCATTCAAAAATTTCTGTAGAACTACCACAGGCATTTGTTATTGACACTGCAGACACAGAAGAGATCCACAATACCTGACCTGAGATGTAACCAATAATACTTTGTACATACACCTAAACACGTTACACAAAGAGCTTCCAGAACAACTCTACTAGCAGCAACTACATCAATCTAACAATTTCCAATTCTGATTTCAATTCCTATTCAACAATAGCTGAAGTCTAACAGTCAGGTAAGAAAAATGGCAAGTAGTAATATCAAGAAGCATGACCAGCCAATTCTTCAAATTTGACCTATTATGGCTTCAAATGCACAAGTTCAACCAGAGAATGACTCTCAAGAATATTTATACCAACTGGAAGCATAAAATATTACTTTCAGAAAATGTTTTTATTTTATATTATTTAGGTATATATTAAATATATATTTATATTATTAAATATTAGTCACATAAACAATTTTATTTTAGAATTTTCTCTTATTTACATCTTTTACCTGTTATTTCATATTGTACTGTACCAGTAGTACTCAGTATTTAAACAAAAATAGTAGTACAACGTCAATTCTCAACTCAAAAATAGTTATTTTTAGCTCACAGAGTGTACTAAGAAAGCATATAATCTCTCCCTAAAATCATTAGGAAAGGCTTCTCAACTCTGCTTCTGCAGATTTGATTTAATGACCTATCTTGTAACTTGGGTCATGCACATCAATTTCTTAGAATTTAGTAATTTTAATTTAAGTTGTCAGTTGTTACTGTCACTTTGGTTGTTCTGCAGAAATTTGAATTCATGTCCTACCCAAGCTGCTGATTGAGATTAGCACTTGCCAGGTCACAATGGACCAGTTTATGCAAGCCTCTTAATTTAAATTGACACCAAATTAAGTGTTAATTAGGATGAAGGTCCACTTTATTCATGACACCAAGTTTCCTAATGCATTATTAGAGTGCAGCTAAGCTATCATGGAGATGATTATAATAACAGGCCTTTGCCTCATCTTCAGGACTCATGAACCAAAAGTCAAGAAGTTAAAAGATACATGAAGGCCACAACCGAGGAGTGTTTCGATAAGCACCTTCGCATTTGGGAAGAAAATTCATCCGCACAATCAAGTTACTGCAGACTGGAGTTGGTACGTTCTTGGCACAGAACCTGCCTTCCACCTGCCTGACCTCCCCACGACTTAGTAATTTCTGCATTTCCTTCCCCAAGTTCTTGAACACAAGCTGCAAAATACCTCACAGGAAAACGTTTCAGACTTCCACTGAACTCCATATCAGTGTAACATTTGAAATAATGTTTAGCAGTTTAAAATTGACTATTAAATCTGTACACTTTGCACACATTGCGAGACCACCTTGTACATGACAGCATGAGGAATTCAAGTCGTAGAAAGACTCCAGGTGAGTGAAAAGGCAGCATTTTAGTATTCTGCTACAACACACAGACATGATCTGTTTTCCCATCATACATTTTGTTCCAATTATCGTCGTAATATGTTCCCAAACTGTCTTTAAATAACCCTCCAATTTTGGATGCTTTTTTCACAACTATAAACAGTTTTCCAGCTTCTTTGATCTCGTTTTGGTTCTCCTTTATCACTTATCACTGTCAAACACAGTTAAGTACAGTTAAGTCTTTTTGACCACATAAAGTCTCTCTTTCTTAGATTTATCATCTTTCAAATGAAAACATTCAAAGCCTTTGCCATGAAAACAGAACGCCAGCTCTAGGTTTGCTCTGCTCTTTCTGCTCCTCTCAAAAGGAAAAGATTTCCAAAATAAATCAAAATCCTTTTCTTTACTACTTTCAGTTTAACTACACATTCAGATATTACTGGGCACATCAGGAAGAAGTTTGTAAAACAGAAGTGCAGTGGAGTTCTCCTGTAGCTCTCTGTGATGACTGGGAAAAGGGTAGAAAGGCAAAAGGAAAGCTGCCATGCTGTTTTCCATGATGTCCTTAAAGGCATTTAGTAGTATTCATCCTCTGGCTCCCATCCCAAAACTTCACTGGAAGGCACTGCAGACTGAGATATGCACTATTTACAAGCACACGTGACTACAATAGCCTTTTTCATAAGGAGCTCTGAATTCAAAGGCTAGATACAAAAGCACTTTTTATTGCAAAAAGGCAACATTGAGAAAACCCACTTCCTGAGAAGCAAGCAAAGCAAAGTCTGTGTGGGAAGAAAGAAGTTGGCAGAGCAGCCAACATCACAATAACCTTTCAAAAGTATTGCCTCCCTAATCCCACCCACATCGCAAAATTAAAAGGCTGCTTTCTGCATTTTCACGGGGCTGCTTTTACTTTCCATCGATACTAGTCTTCAATTTGTTCTAACCCAATTTAAATTGTGGTTAACGTCCCCTTGGCAAAATTAATAAAAAGTGTCAACAAAAGATCATCAAACCCCCGTGTTAATGGAATGCTAGAAGACATTAGGTTTTTAATAACTCAAAAAGATGACAGGTATTATAGGACGTTAAAAAAAAAACTGGCAAAGCAGCAGCAGTCTTATGACACTTCAAACCATGGGTCCCGCAGGGAGTTTGGTGTGCTACGACCATTCTCCAGAAAAGCATCAGCCTCCGCCAAACCCCAGCAAAACTCATTTATCTTGTCGTAGGGAGCAGCCGAGCGTGTACTTCCAGCTGACAGCGTGGCACTTCCTCACCACACACCGCTGCCTGGCCTCGAACATTCTGCTCCCTCCGTGGGTCTCAATCAACAGAAATACTGTAGTGCTAGCACTCCTCATTAGGCCGAACAGCTGTCTCCCCAGTCACACTGAGACACGGAACTGTTTTGCATAACAATCTGCTGAAATTTCACACACAGGGAAAAAAAAATGATGTGGAAAATGTTGGACCATGAAATGCTGATGCAGAACACTTACTGGCAACGCACCAAAAAAGAAAGTTAACACTGCTGTTTCCATTTTGATTTCCAACCTATGCTGGGATTTGCTGCTGAATACTTGGAGAGGACGTGTTTTCCTGGCAGTGGGAAGGCAGCTACTAAAAAGCACTAACCCGCATGCGGGCCGAGGTTCTGGAGAAAATGAACCAAAAGAGAGTTTTCGGATAAACACACTCGATGTACACCAAATCATAGTTAAGCAACAAAATCGGAGTGTTCCAACTCGTGTTTCATATTCCAAGCGGTAAAATTTAGGAATGAAACCTAAAGAAAGAGGTATTTGGGGCAGCCTTTCCTGTACACAGGAGTTTACCTTCTGTTAGGGGAACTAAGCATATCCTCACACAGAGCACCCCACAGTCTGTGGGGAAGCCTGGACCTGGATTTAAAGCCTCCAGATAAGGACAACAGACTGCCCTGGCCACAGGAGTACCACGTAAGGA
The DNA here is from genome assembly GCF_009769625.2 of Cygnus olor. Taxonomy (NCBI): domain Eukaryota; kingdom Metazoa; phylum Chordata; class Aves; order Anseriformes; family Anatidae; genus Cygnus; species Cygnus olor. The sequence goes on along the minus strand of NC_049170.1, from coordinate 11,680,390 downwards.
GCACACCAATACCTCCACATCTGATCGTGCACTCAGGTTTTAGAAGTGCTAAGGAACTTAATTCCAAGAGCAGCTACACACACAACTCCCAAAGTCTGTTTCTGCGTTTATCTCCAAATATCAGCAGAGCTTCTTCCTCCCACTTGAGAAGCACTAAAAACAAACCACAAAAGAATTAACACAAAAACGGTGGGAATTCAGAGACAGCTTCACACTGAAAAGTCATCTCTAGCTTTTAAATCAACAATGCCTATTTCAAAGATATGCATGTCATGACATTCAGAGAAAACAACCCGTGTCTCTTTTTCTCTGTCTTAAAAAAACGATACAGGATTGAAAACCAATTGCTAGCTTTTATGAGAATTACTCAATGGCAAGTTAGCAAATTAGTTAAGGTGCAGATGTCTTTAAAATCAATTCCATTCCTTTATGATGGGATAAAAAAGGTTCATTTATCCCTGCAGTCTTGCTGCATGTGTTAGGTAAGCTTTAAAACAACAAAACACTATGAAGTGTTTTCCATTGAATAGGATATAAAGAAAAGGCCTTTGGCTACGCTTTTTTGTGGGTCATTTGAAAAAAAATCATAGTACTTTTAGAGCATGCATTCACAAATGGAATTAAGATTCTCTCCATCTACTGTAGGAAAGCGTAAAGCATTCACAAACAGCTAAATAGATTTATTGCCCACATCTCTTTTTTGAAGTGACTGACAAAAACTCCAATGGCTAACATCGAGTACAGTCAAACTCTGTGTTATATACCCCATTCCCCCAAATAAACGCATGGTGGATCTTATTGTTATTACTTAAAAAATTACTAGCTACAGGGGGTTTTAATTGTAAACAGTTATTCTTCCAGATTAAATAGATGTTCATTTTTTTATATTTATTAAGTAAACGCAATTTTCTCTACAAGAAAATTAGTTAATGACAAATTAAAAAGCAAAAAGAATATAAAATTATCAAAGAATATTATCTTTTAAACAGCTTTTTCACCAATTCAGCAACTCCATGACGGTGCAGTAACTCTCTTTATTTGTCAAAATATTCAAATACTGACATACCTATAACTAGCATTTATGGAATGACTCATTTTCCAGAATTTCAAAAGTGATTGCAGTACATCTCTTTATTTCTGAGTGCATACTACTGGTTATATAGCAGAGAACTTGCTAAGATGTCAGTCACTTGGAACTGTAAGTAGTATACCCTACAGCAAGTTTCCTTGCTGTACAACCCTACAGGAGGTTTCCTTTCAACTAATTTTCTCTACAATGCTACGTACATTCCTTTTATAGGAAGAAAGGATTAAACTTCATCAAGTTTTGATTATTCTCTCAAAATAAAGACGGCAAAAATATTTCAAAAACAGAGTCTAATTGTCATTTAAAAATATTTAGAATCTCTCTAATATCAATATTCCATAGCATCACATTTTAATGCCTTCCCTCTTGTCTGATGATATAATGTTTACAAGAAAAAAAGCTACGTTGAATACTACTGATTATTGGGGCTTACAAACCCAGTTATGTTACCATTTTACACGCATGGTACTGACACCCTAACACAACTCCTAACTTTGTGGAGGAGACGGAACAAGATAGATACAGTATGAGAAGAATCATCGAGTTAATCAATAAGGCTTGGGCAGAAAAACAACAGATTTCACAGACAAATTTTGCACTTCCTACAGAAGCTGAGCTGAGAGACCCACACACGGGGAATGCCAAAGGCATTCCTTGATTAGGAACAGTAGAAAAATAGTAGACACAGTAAAGCATCGCAGATGGCATTAATAGCTAAGGAAAGACCAGGAATATCTCAAGAAGACCCAGTGCTTGAAACTGGTTGAATTTCACTGACAGCATCCAACAAGGTATTCCCCCTTCACCCACATCACCTTGGCTTTCAAAGGCGAGCAAGACACACAGCAGGGTAAGAGAATTAAACCTTGCAGAATAAAGGATCCGGGAAAGCCTGCTGACCTTGGCAAACTTGAGTGTCCATGAAACTAAAACAATTATTAGTCTCTTAATACAGGATGCCATTTTGACATTAATTCCACACTCATTAAATGTCAGAATTCAACCCAGCATCCTAATCAGCCACTAATCAAGTATTTTTACATTTTTTAATTCAGATTTTACAGCAGAAATAGGAGTTAGAAGATGAGAAGTTGAAGAAGTGAGACATTATTTGCACTTCCCTCGTTTCACAGTTCTCACAACAAAGCACAACTCACCATCAGCCATATATTCAGAGATATATGGCTAGCAGAGGTACTGGAGCCTTCCACACATCTCCTGTAGCCACACATTTGGAATGAAAGTCGAAGGCATATGCAGTAGTCTGGAAATGCTACAAGCCACCCCATTCTGCTCTTCATCAGCAGTAACACGAGATCCACTTTGAGCAATTTTTCTCTGAGTTTGCCCACAAAGACATAAGATCCAACAACTAACACATTCATCTTGATGCACTGGCTCAAACTAGCAACAAAGATTTGAGTCTGAGAACTCAGATTATGCATTTTTTTCAGCCTAGGTCAAAAGCACCTGCTCAGATGATGTTTCTGAAGCCAGAAACATGCTTATTGCCATGACAAGTTGGTGCCTAACGAGGCACTGAACAATCAAGAAGCATTAACAAAGGGCATTCAACTAAGAGCTACCCAAAGCTGCTTTTGAAGACAGTATTTTACACCTTGAAGGTGTAAATCTAGAAAGATCTCAGCACATGTAGAACACCTGAAAAGACAGAAGAGCACTGACATTCTCTAGCTCTTTCAGATTATTGCATATTCCTTCTCCTTTCACTGTGTGGCTGCAGATGACAGCAGTGGAAAGCTCCAGTTCACCTGCTGTACGCAGCCTCTGAACCTCACAGGCTGAACCTCTGCTGCTGATGGGAAGTAGTCAATGAATTCCTTGCTTTGCTTTGCTTGTGGGTGCAGCTTTTGCTTTACCTGTTAAGCTGTCCGTATCTCAACCCAGCAGTTTTCTGACTTCTACCCTTCCTGTTCTCTCCCCTATCCCAGTGCAGGGGAGTGGGCAAGGAGCTCTGTGGTGCTCAGCTGCCTGCTGGGGCTCAACCACTTGAGTGCCAAACATTGAGCTGATTTCCTGAGTTAAAGCCTCTATTAACTTGCAACAGGTCAATGTCTGGATGATACTGCATTCTTTTCCAAGGGCTCTATTAAACGTCTCATGGAAGAATGTGATTGGAAATTAACAGTACTAGGAATATAAATTCCTTGTGGTGCACACAGAAAAATCAGAAAGGGAATAGTAGTAAGTGATACAAACTGGAGGTATACCAGGTATAATAAAGAGGCAAGATAAAAATCCTGTTGCCAGAAATTAAAGCTAGGCAAACTCACACGACAAAGGCACAAAAAGTTTAACAAGGAGGTTAAATGCTGGAACAAGCAACTTACAGGATGTACCAAGGGCTAAGTTAAAACCTTTATTACTGAAGAACCTAACATAAAATTGGACAATTCTTCTAAAATTACCTCTTAATTAAAAATAGGCATCAATGTAAGAAGCCCAAGACAGATGCGATGATCACAACGGGTTCCTTCTGGCCTTACTGGACAATGTTTTATTTTCTTGGACTATAGCAGAACCATGACAGGAGTAAACTACAAGAAATACCCCACTTCTAATAAAGCAAACAGTTATATGCTCAGGACACCATAATAAGGGGTGATTCCTTAGTCCATTTACTTAAAATACAAATAGACTCTCATCTCTGATATACATACACCTGTTTTGAAAGAGTATCACTTGATCACACACGGCAACGCACAGTAATTGCTTTTTGTTTTTGGAAGTCAACTTATAAAATCATTCTCTGTATGTAACAGTCTCAGTCTGTTACATTGCAGTTTATTTCTAAAAGATAAAGTGCCATTTTGTCTTAAATCATTACAGCTAATAAAAAAGGAATTTGAAATTACACTATCCACCTACGTCTTTAGTAGGCAAACAGACACAAAGCATAATATGGCACTGAACAGAAAATGTAGTTTCTGAGCAGGTTTAAAGTTCTGACTTTCTCCCTCACATTCCCGAAACTAAGAATTGCTTTTGGAACCAGGAATCACATGTCTGATGGCAAAGTTTTAAGAGGCAGAAGTGGTATGCCACCCTCTGAGTTCAGAGTCTGGCACCTAAGAGCCTCTTTTACGTGTGAGTTTTTTTCTTTGACAGCTCTGAGCTGGGGCTGCAGGCACCCAGGCTGGCGGCCACCAGCAGAGCTGTGGTGCCATCTGCTGGGCGCTCTGGTGCCTGTGCTCCTGGCTCTGCCACCCCAAGGCTGTGCCACCAAGCAGCGAACCGTTTAGGAAAAACTGCTCTTACCCTCCCACCACAAGTTTTACTGCTTTCAAGAGAGAAGCAAGTGCTACGAAGTATCAAATATGGCAGAAAGGAACCAAACTTCAGTTCTGAACCATACATTACTAGGGTTCGATGATGGTTTGGATCTCAGATGAGAATAAAAAGGCAGTAACAATACTGACTGTAGGTGAAAATAAAAACAATTTTCACAGAAACTCTTACCTGTTCTCCTTCAAAGTCACACAGTAGTACTCAGTTTCCAAAACAACAGCCAGAGCTCATGATATATTAAACGTATACGGTAAAACTAAGTAAAACTTACAATTAAAGGTGATTTTAAGTATGAAAATTGATTTTTCACAGACCAGATAACCTCCAGAGGTCCCTTCTAACCTTAACTATTCTGTAATTTGGTGATTTATTTCACACTGAGTATCACGACAAGCAGAGATGACCTGTTTGATCAACTGCAGCAATACCCCTAAACTACACTGTAACTGATGCAAAAAAAAAAAAAAAAAGTAGTCTTATAAAACAGGGAAATTAACTTAGTACCTCAAAGAGCACATGAACGTCTTTGCTTGGATAAGCAACTGAGGACATTCATACTTTTAGAACTTGTAATTTTTTTTTTTTATTATTATTAATTGTGAATTAAATGTCACTTACTCTGTGTGGCCCTGAAAGACATTCACAGAATGGATAGAAGGATCTCTGAAATCCCACAGACGGAAAGTTGTATCGCGGGATGATGTCACCACAAGACGCTGGGTGGGATGCGTACAACAGTGCGTTAGCTCTTGGTCGTGCCCTACAAGCACAGATGAGAACACGTAAGGTAATGAAAATAAGACTTTTCATTTCCACATATGCTTGGAATGAAATGCTAGTGATTTATTTATTTTTTTTTAACTAACAGTAAACCAACAATAAGCATCATTCCAAACTTTCATTTTACTATTGCTGTAAAAGTTTAGAACTGTATTTAGAAGCAAAAAAAAAAAACACGAAAAATTACCACTCCTTTCACATGATTATTAAGTAGCCATAGATTATTGCTATTTAATATGCCATGAAGACAACAAAAACATTTTGCAAGAACTGAAATTTGGCTACAATCACTTTACAAACAACTGCTTCATAGGCCATGTATCACATGCTTGAAACAACACAAATTCATGCTCACAGGATTTGCCAGGTGGGAATTTTAGAAGCCACTGCAGCACTGAGCAGCAGCCTAAGTCCTGCACACGCTCACACCACACTCCAGCAAAACAACTTAACTTTCCCAATGTTTCTATATCCAAAAGTAATCCCACGTATAACACTAAACCACCAATTTTATCTTTATGTGAGTGAAGAAATACCTGTAAGAGAATGGACTAGTTCAGAAGTCTCTACATCATACAGATTTGCTGTCCTATCCCACGAAGCTGTCACAGCTTGCTTTCCCCCCACAAGCCAGTCGGCTGCTATGACCACTCCTTGATGGCTTTTGAGCGAAGTTAACGGGGCTCTGACAGTGGGACAGTCACTAGAACCATCTCCATCTCCATCAGGTTCATCCTTATCTGAGAACTCAAATTCATCTTCTCCGGACACTTGCTATAAGATGCAATAGGAAAAAGAATAAAAATAAATGGGAAGGAATGTCTCAAAGTTACATTTTACAGTGTAAACACAACCAAACCTCTTTAATGTTAACGTGGGTAGCTTAATTCTCTATAACCTAGCCTACTCAGGTATATACTATGAAAATCTTAATTGAAGGGGTAAGACAGGTGAGTTAAATGCATTTTTAATAGCTTCTTCATTTTCAAATCTCTCCTGAACTGTTTAGCTCTGAATATCTGTCCACCTTACTGTCTGGCAAATCTTTTCCGTAAATCCTCTCGCTGTATTACCCTGAGTTTCATTCCCATGCATGTATCACGGGACTTTCTTACCTTTAGTTTTATTTAAAAATCAGAAGCATCTAGCAGGACGCTATTTTTTAATCTTTGGGATGAGAATCATTTACAGTAATATTTTTATCCATTAGAATTAAAATCCTGACATCAGGATTTATCTGTTGGTCTTTACATCAGAACTGCATGCTGACAGAAACCAGATACAAAATAAACTCTTATGCTAAGGTAAAATCATCCATCTCTGAATCCTACCAAAATACACCCCTCCTTCATCATATTCAGATGTGAGAAAGTAACATTTGTACTGCTCTTTCAAAATAGAAATTCCAAATCAACTCAATTGAATCAAACATTTGCCATTTAGAAATCTACCTACATCTCTCTTATTATACAGCCATCCCCTGCCCCTACGCAGCTTACTGAGAAGCTCTCACTATGAGCTACATTTGTCTTCACAATTTAGTAAGGGTGACTTGAAGTCAAATACAGCACTTGACAGTCTACAGTAAATGTTGTTCCCAGGCTTTTATTCAGTCAGCAAATGTCAGTTAGTATGACGAATACTGGCAAGGGTCAAACAGAAATCAGATTTAGAGATACAATTAAATAAATGCCAAAAATATGAACCTTTACCATCAGGTCTCATCACAGCAACTACAGCTAATACAGGTACCTCGGTAAGGTAAGGTACAAGAACTTAACTAGTTTAACTTAACTTCATTATTATTTATGATTGTACTAGTTACAAAAAACATACGTGCCACCTCATTTACTTATATGCTTATCACCTTCAGAAAAAAGTCAAAGTACTTGCAGTTTCATAGTCTATTCTGCACTTCTATTCTGATCTTCAAAAACATGAATCTTTTTTTTTTTTTTGGAAGATGCTGAAATATACCCGTTCAACTAAAACCTTAAACCCCACCTTTTCCAATCCTGAAATCATGCAATTTTTTAATTACATATAAATTTAATGTTCAGTATTATAACAACACCCGTATCTGATGAAATTGCTGTGCAATTAGCTGAGTTGCAGTAAGTTGATTGCTTACACTGCAGTCTGCAGTTGGCTGAGGTGTAGGCAACTGTACTATGTATCTCCAGATATGAGCTGTCTGGTCTCCAGATGCTGCAGAGGGAAAAAGAAAGCACAAAGAAATGGAGGGGGAGGCAGAGAGGGAGAGACTAACTAAATAAGAGCATTTCCATGAGAAATAAAAACAAGCTTTAATGTTACATATTTGGCAATAACGTCTGTGTGGCATCTAACAGACACCAGTGTTACTTTTTTGGCAAGCAAGTTTCAATGAAATGGCCCCTGGCTTCAATACAGATCAGAACATAATTCATTCTGCAAAAGGTAAGCATCTACCAAATTAAGCCTTCTTACAGTGAAAATATCTACTTAAATACTACAAATCAAAACTCTACTATCACTGCTGTTCTAGTATGGAACATTTGAAGAAAGTATTTAATGCATCAGCAAGAGCCATCTTTCATTTGCTATTTCCCAAAATGCTAGGGTTCTTCTTCATTCAATGATTTCTTCTGTTACATGTTTCTAGCACATTTTTAATGAGAAAACCAAAACAGCAAGAGTGAAGCTATTCTGCCTCCGCCTTAAGCAACTCAGCTTAACTAGCACCAGTTCACAGCTCAGCAGGTACCATTTGATTTTAGACTTGACCCATTTTTCAAAGAAACTTACCCATTACTAAACAAGATTCTCTTTGTTATGGACAAAACAAACATGCTCCTAATACTTAGGGGGTACAGTGTTGAGACTGCTACATTGAGAAGAAAAACAGTCTGCTATGTGTGTGCACAGACTTGGGAAGTAAAATGTATGTGAAAACGTTTGGAGAAATGTCTTTTTAATAGAACAAGTAAGACAGGTAAAAGGAAGTTCATCAGCCTTATATGCTTTTGGGTGTCAGTATTCTGGATCAGGGAAGGAGGTGTTTTACTCGCTTGTAGCCCCTCCCCCCCTTTTTTTTCATTTAAAGTAGTCATGTCAATCAAGTGACACATTGTCAATGGAAATATTTTGCAGAAACGCTTCTCAGAAAACCAGAAGTCTCACTATGGCTAGTTTTTTGCTTTGTTTTTCGTTTTTGGTTTATTTGTTTTTGTAAGTCAGTTTACATAACAATATTATTTACGGTACTGCAACGCTAACTGCAGTTAGCGTATGAAAATAGGAAAATCCAAATAGCCGAACTTAAATCACCATTAGCCTAGCTAGCCTTCTTTTAAGGTAGCCACTGCTGAAGCAGAAAGCAGCAGCATTTTAATTTCTAACCTCAAGAGCAATTATCTTCATTTTACAGTGAGTTACCCAAAAGCCACAAATTGAATCCAGATCTCTTTAATGCCGAGGGCAGTACCCTAATTGCTGGACCATACAAAACACAGCACTAACCACATTAGACAGTTCTCAAACCCAAAGCTTAATGACAATATTCTCAGTCCTGAAAACATCGTTACACCACTATCCATATTTTCTTTCCTTTTTCTTTTCCTGCACATTCAATATCAACCTTTTCATTCACTTCTGGAAATATAATTTAATCCAAAAGGGCTAAGATGTATGATTCCAAAGGTCTGTTTTGGAGCAGGCAAGCACAAGTGACAATATGATATGATAAACTGATGGAAAGATCTAGCTCTGATTTCTTACACATTCAAATATTAAGATCATTGTATCAGCAATGATACTGACAAAGTGGTGAGAGGGGAGACAGTAGCAAAGGATGCACTTATTTTTCCAACACGATTAAAATACTCAGCAGATGAAAACAATGTACGTACCTGTAAGAGCCACTTGCTCAGTTGGATGAAACTTTATGGAATTTACTGTGTAAAACAAAGTAAAGCTTTAAGCTAGCATACTAAAAGAATTATTTCACAATGCTTTATCATAAAAAGTATTGAGACATCAATAAGTCTTCAGTTGTAAATAACTTCTTGTCAGATAGCAATCTCTTAGGTGAGAGAAACCACAATGATATTTGAGTACATAAACCTATGCAGTATCAAAGAAAGCAGTCACTGTCAATCACAGATACCACAGTACACATTTTCTAGCAAGTTATTTCCTAAACCTAGTGCAAGTGTTTCGTGTTAAAAAGGACAAACAAACTATACTCATGTAATCATGTGCAAGATGGCTGGAGATAAATTCACTTTGGGGAAATTTAGAGCAGTAAGTAATCATAATTATTTATAACATAGTGAAAACTTCCTATATAGGACCATCAACTTCCTGATTAATGCTGCAGATTACAGGAACAAATGCCTAAAGATCCAATGGAAAGAACATAAATCAGACTTCAGTCCTGCAAAACTACATGTAATTGAAGCATGATTGTTTTAAAATACAGTTCTGCAAGAATTCTATCAGCCTACAAAGCTGTTCTTAGTTCAATGTATACGATTCAATTGCTTACATTACTAAGCACTTTCATTTTCAAAATCCATAAGCTTCTCTTCAATAGTTCTTCAGGAAAGAACTTAAAAATCATTACTATCATACAAGTAAAAGAGATGTCCATGATCTCAAGAGAGTGCTAAAATTTAGTAGCAAGTTGGAAAAGTTACTCACTATTCATGCTGAACTACCTCAAGTCTACTAACTGCTGCCATCCAACATCCCTGCTCTATTTCCAATCAACTATCAAACATAAGTAAACAAAGTTTAACTAAATACAAGCTATATGAACTGAAATTTAACTGTAATTATTTTCTTTTAAAACTTAGTTTACAAACTGTTTAAATATAGTTTGAAGTCTTTTATTATTTTCATGATTACCCAAAAAGCAATTTAAAAACAAACTAACAAACAAAAAAATCTTCACCTCAACACAGGAGCTGGGTACACGCTAGCTAAGTTTGTGGTTGATGCTAAATTAGGGGAAAACGCTGATTCCCTTGAGGGTAGAGAGGCCTTACAAGGCTATCTTGATAGATGCAAGTGCTGGTCAATCACCAATCGTATGAAATTTAACAAGAACAAATGCCAGGTTCTGCATCTGGGACAGCATAATCCTGGATGTACATGCAGGCTGGGGGACAAGAGGCTGGCATGCAACCCTGCAGGGAGGAATCTGGAGGGTTTTGGTTGATGGTAAGATCAGTATGAGCCAAAGACATGTCCTGGTGGCCAAAAGGGCACCATTCGTACCCTCACCACACTGCAAGCAACCTGAGAGACCTGTATGAGTTAAGTGTTACCTGTTGTCTGTATGCATCTATCTATTGGGTGTTAGAATCCTTATGCTACAGGAGCTAGAAGTCGTAGCAGCAAACAAAAAAAAAAAGTAGAACTCCTGGCTGAAAGCAGCTGACCTTGCTGCACAGAACTTAATCCTATTCGTGTCCTTGCCACAAAGGTCACGCGATGTGCCAGCTGCATTACCTAACCAAACATACCAGGTTAACAATGGTGTTCCTTATCTTTTGGCTGCATGACTCGATGCTCCATACGAGATATGAGAGCTCAACTCTCATCAGCAAGTTAAAGCTATGGAAAACATCACCACCTTTGGTCTATAAAACCCAATATTCTTACCCATTACGAGGTAGAAGGGAGCTAAACAGGTGCTTGTTGTCAAACTGGACACCAAAAATGAAGATCAACATCAAAACACTTACTGCACTGCATCTTTCCACCCAAAGAGCAGTACAAAAACACTAAGGTCACATTTCTGAAACGTTCATACTGGTATACAGGAAGACAAATAAGGAATTAACTGTCTTCAAAATAAGACTTTAATACCATGCAGTAAATTATATATCGAATCACACATTGAACAAGAAGTGAAGATTGATGGTCACCCAGCACCTGTATCTTGTATCCCAAATAAAACACAGCCTCTACCAAATAACCAATTTCTGATTATGTAAGCTTCTCTTTGTTCTGCATACGCATGAAGGCCTTAATGAATTCTGACATTTAACTTCTAAGTGTTGTAACCGTGTCTGTTAAATTTCTTTATATGGAGTTGTTTATTCGTTCAGCATTTGCAGAACTGTCGTAATATTCCTCTCTAAAAAAGAATCACATTAGAAAACATTCACTGTATGAAGACTCATGGAAATTTACAGTTAACTTGCTAATGGTGTTGGCAAACCTGACAGTAAAACCACAATAAACATTCTTGCAGTTGTCCAAAACACACTTCCCCCTCCCAAACGCATTCTGCTTCCAGTTTACACAACACGCCCTTATCTTACCTGATCCAACGTGCCCTGCATACTTGACAAGGGACTTCCCTGTTTCTATGCTCCAGAGCAAAGCAGTGTGATCTACAAGATTAAAAAACAGCTGTAAATATTGTTACAAGTGTATACTTTTAACTCTGATTCAACAAGCTAGTTATCTTGGGCTGTACAGCACACCACACGAAATGGACTTCAAATCCAGGTAATGCCAACTCCTCTTGACCATTAGCTTACACATAAAATAGAAAAGCTTCCAATCATTACAACTTAACGCAACTCTTAAAACAAGTAAAAGGAATTACCCCAATCAGATTAATCTGCAGGAGGTATCAAATGGCTAATTCTACTTGTGGCATTTTTCCTAACTTGAAAACTTGATTTTTGGATCACTACAGGTACCTCGAATAAGTCAGTGACCCACAGGGAAGTTAACTGACACACACTTCAGGAAGATCACCAAGGATGCCTGAATTTTCTGAAGGCTAAATGCATTTCAAGGAAAATCCAACTTAAGGATTTTTGAGGTACTGAATTTCTTTATATCGACTTTTTCAGAGCTGTGCTCACTGGTGGAGTGAAGTATTCAGGAATGCTTTTGATCTACATTTGCTATTGTTTAGAGACTACACCACAATTTTCAGAAGATTCAAGCAACACAAAACGTTACCAGCAGATGCAGTTCCCAAAACCACGGGCTGAGTTTTCGCGACACTGACATCCCAAATACCGTCCCTGTGGCCAACATATTCCTTTACCAGTTGACAGATTGCCCTTGATGTTGTAGTCTTAAAACTGGAGACAATCTGAAATAGCAGAAAGATCAAAATCTTTTTTTCCACACTAACACAAGATTAAGTAATTATTTCACAAATACAAATAGATAGCAATTTTTTCATACCAATTCTTTAGTTTTCAACAGTTCACTGTTGTCAAGAATTTGACACTTGATAGCAGGAAAGTGAGTTTGGATGCAAACATACCACATGGTTTCTTATAATATGTCCCTTTTTACAAAAGGCTAAACAACTTTGTACTACAGTAATACAACCTCTTTGAAGTAAAATACTGTATAAATGCAGTGCACGCTTCCCATCAGTGTGGGTAAAAGATTGCCAACAACAACAACACACCTTCCTATTCCCTAACGATTCTAATTCCTTAACAATTCCAATTGTCTATTCCCAAACAATTATAACTGACAACTTAAAGACAATGTAATCTTAGAGAAAAATCTATTAAATAATTCTAATAAAAAACAGAAACATTTTTTCACCTTTTTAAGTTGCAAAAAGCTAATCAAATCAAGCTTTAATCTGAGAGCATCTGACAGTTTATTTGCACAATAACACATTTTTCAAGATATGTCAAACTCATCTAAGCATCTGATAAATACATTCCCTCAATGTTGTTAAGGGAAAACAGAGAAGACTCAGTAAACCCAAATTAGTATGTGCATAAATAATAAATCAAAGGAAGAGAAAATCTAGCAAAAATGTGAAAACTACAAGACATTATAGTACAAGAAAATAAAAGCCTCCCAGTATCTATAGAAAAGTAATCCACTTGCAGAAGTTTTGTATTTTCAGATGACAGGGGACTGTAATACTTTTAAAGAAAAAAAAGTTTGTCTCCCTGTAACACTTCCAGAGACAACTGAAAACAAGACTGGTGAAAGATTACTTCAGTGAGAGCAAAGTCTCATTTAAAATTACCCTCTTATTATCCCACAAATCTCTTCTCCTGCATGCAATTAGGGGAAAGTATCTGTCCAGCTGATTCAAAACCTTTAAATGCTTCAACACAAATCACATTAAGACATCTACAATGTAGCAGAAGTTAGAAAATTAAGCCTACATTTCAGATACAGTAAACTAAGGTTAAAATCTCATTAGTTTGTGGCATCAAAAAAGAAGGTCCAAAGCACATCATTAAAGCAAATTATTTTTAAGAAATGTTCTTAAAGGGCATCTTCCAGACTTAAAACTAGGGTACATTCCAAATCCTGAGCACGTCAGCTTTCCAGTGGCAAAATGATAATGCCCTACACGAATTCCAAATTAACCGTTAATATGCATTTCTGTTTCATGGCAGCAGAAGCAATGATTATTAAGGCTGCATTGAAAAGAGAATGGGTTAATGGTAAAGTTATTAGTTCAGCCATACTACAGAGTTTTATAGGTGATGAATACAATCTTGTGGGTGCAGCCTTAACACTGAATGTTGTCCTTGAACTAAACAGAATCTATCTATGAGAAACAGAACAGCAGAATTCAGTAAGGAACTAAGTAACAGTTACTGAATAATACAGCACTCAGCTCAAATTCCAAACTTGAAGTTTTTCAACTCTCAGACCCACGCTCAAACTACTTTTACACTCTGTTTTTCTAATTTTGAGTCGAATCCTCATGCAAAAGTTGTATGGGAAACCTAACTCCTATTCATCAACAAGCACTGATGTTTCCAAAACTACTGGGCAGTACTTTCACTAATTCTTTAATAGAAAGGCCATAATACTCCTCCTGGAGTATCAGCAGTTTTGAATGAACATGAGGGATAAAAGCTCAAGAATATTACATGTTTATAGATAGATATAGATATTTATTTATTGACTCTTTCTCTACACACAAAATCTTTTACAATATGTATATATATGCACACACACACACACATGTATACACTCCTCTTTTGCTGTCTCTCAGTTCACATCCCAGTAATTGGATTAACTGGATCTTCCCTGGGTTACATTCTGGCTCCTTACACATTCACAAACATTTTTTCCAGGAAAGGAAAGGAAGTATTTCAATACCATGCAACTTGCTAGATGGCTCTGCACTGCAGAAAGTTTTTAAATTACTTGAGCAGACCTCCGATTATCATATGCAAGTGCAAATAACTGAGCAATATCTTGACAGTGTTCCAGTTTGTCCTATTTGTTAAATCAATACAGTTTCCTGTACTTCCTTCTGTACAGAGATTTGCTAGTGAGAAAGCAATTGTTTGCACGTAGTGTCAAAACACTGTTTAAAGATGTCTCTGAAATGGACAGGATACATTAGAAGTAAGAATGAAAACTTGGCCAAGTCAGGATCAGCAACACTGCACTGTGACTGACTAATGGAATTTACGGTCGAACAACATTAAAGCACTGAGGTTAAACACTACCTCTACCAAAAAGTTTTATTCCTTTCAACTGCTCAATGGACAGGTGAAGAAATACCTTCCTTTAAGAGTCCTTTTCCTGGTCCAAAAGAATCAGAGATCCTGGAAGATAGTTCATGACGAAGCAAGTTATGCAATTTCAGTTTATTTTAGGATTCTGCATAAACTGTTAACGTGCTCCTGACATCTTATAAACTGTTACAGCTGGGGGTTGTTAACATCAGCAATAAAGTTGCCATCAATGCATGAATTTCATGGAGTAATTCTTGCATTTGCAGAACATTTAATTTAACGTTAAATAACAGCATCTTGTCCATTAACATACACAAAAATGACTTTTAGAGTATCAAGCACTAGATCTACTCTCTCCCCAGGATTTGAGCACCAGTGGGTTACCCCAGGTGCCAAAAGAATCCTTATTCTCTGATAAGAGTTTTGCCAACTTGAACATTCTCACCGCTCCTCTTTACATCCCAGTAAAATCTGATTTAAAGTTGCAGAAAGAAATACGCCACCACATTCAACCATGTTAGTTATCAACTGATATAATCAATATGATGCTTATTGTAAATTAAATTCTTGTTTCACTACTCAGGACTACTTCGATGTGCATGCATATCAGAACACCAGGAAGCAAAGCAGGTACTCAGGATTCTCCCAGTTTCCCATGCTGAAGTTATGAGGTTCACCTGTCTTGCCCAGGAAAGAATGAGCACTACATTGCTGGCAAGTAAAAGAAGGCAAGCATTTAACAGCAGCCTTAAAAAAAAGATAAAAAAAATAAAGCAGAAAGTATTAATTGATAACTCCATAGTATTGTACTATTAATACTATGTTGTCGCTACGTAAGTGGCCTCATTAAAGGATTTATGAGTCATTAGCTATTTAAAAAAAAAAAACACAACAAAGTATTATCTCTGGTCACCAGCTTGGCGAGAATAAAAAAGAAAGTTTGAGAAACAACAGGAAAAAAAGGGAGACCAAATAAAACATGAACTCAGATGTATTTCACCACACTATTCTTATTCTCTCACTTTCAAACTACTTAATAGATTGTACTTCCAAGACACCTGCAGTCATTCTATTGCCTGCAACAATAGTCTCCACAGCGTTTCTCATAATTAGGTTCACAACCAGATCTCACTGTTTTTTCCTCTGAGACATCACTTTTTATTTACTCTTAACGTATCACAAAATTACCCTGAGACAGGGCAGAAAGAGCAGCAGCTAAAACTTAAAAATGTGAAAACCAGAAGTACTGAACAGACGTCGCTGTACAAAAAGACAACCATCAGAAAGGGTAATTGTGCTAAGAGACCCGACAAAAAGATAGCTAGCTACTAATTTGCAAGGCTTGTGACAAAGAAAATGAACTCATAGTTAAAAAAATAAACCTACACTACAATGCCTATTCATATCTGAGGTTCCAATTTCAACTGCAATATCCAAATCTATATTCAAAAAAAAGTCATCTAATTTCTGTTTCCTTCATCAAAAGGTTAGCTATCTCTACAGAAGAGCAATCTCACACAGACATACACACACATGCACGTGCTCTCCCCTCCAACATTCGCTCTTTAAAAATGTGAACAGTTACTGTAAAAAGGTGGTGGTAGCGTGGCTGAAGCAACGAGTAATAGATGAATCCAAGATAAAGATACTGTTCCTCATTAGGCGGGTTCACATAAAGCACAGCACTACTCAGCTTAAAGAAACCATAATTTACAACTTCAGGACAGCCATGTTAGTCTCATGAGTACACAGTGATGAGTAGAGGTTTAATTGGTCTCATACCTTGCTAGTAGATGCCTTGTAAGTTGTCTTTAATTTCTGAGAAAGCTGACTGGTACTATGACTGGCTGTTGAGACAAATAAATTTAAAGGAAGATATTTCAAATACAGCATTAGCTTATTTGTGATAGGTAACTGGCATCAATTCCCTTTAATAAATTCTAAGTTTAGGCCAGCCAAGTACAAAAAAAAGTACATTCAGAAAGAGTATATAGAATTATCTGTGGTTCTCTTACCTTTTGTTTTCAGTTGTCCTTTGCTCAGTTCAGCTCCATCAATTGTCTGTCCTTCAGCTGCTAAACGCTCATTAAGCGTATCAATCTCTCTACGTACTGATGAGAGCAAAAATTCACATTAACACAAAAAAACTAAGTATCATTAACAACGTCATTAACATACTATTTAAGAATTGTTATGTAACGTCTGCACATAATGTATTTTGCACTAAGGACAGGAAAACAGATAACTGTGATTTTATAGAAGCAGTTCTCACCAAGCCATAAACCAAGGCTCATGCTGAATGTTCCAGAGATCAACCTTGACCCAGATTCCAAGGAAAGCATTACTGGCTTCTAATTACTGTTGCTTTTACTATTAAACGTGACTAAAGATTAACGAAGCAACTTCTGTGAAATAAGTGACCCACCTTTACTGACTGAAATCCAAGAGAAGGCAGAAAACTTACATCATCAGAAATATTTTAGCCACAAAATTAATATGTCATTTCTTGGCAAAGATTTTACTCATCATGAAATAGTATTTTCCCCCGAATGCTTGTCTACTGCTAGTTTCAGAAAAAAAAAAAAAAAAAGGAAAACAAACATGCATTTTACACTCTGAAATACAGTAAAAGTGCTGAAGAATTACATTTACATTTGCATTTAAGTGTTTTAGAAACATCAACTACAATCAAAATGTTTTTGCATGTTACACAGAGCATGTATTTGCAAGAAGAATCTGCTTTTCTGTCAGTTATTGATGACTCTTGCTAATGCCATTTGAACACCAGAGTGATGGCATAGCTAAAACAGATCAGGTACTTGGAAGTGATTTCCAGTTGCTGGGCTGGTTTAAAGTGCCCCAGCTTCATTTTATAAAGATGAAGATGGCTTAGAGTTTTTCCTCAAAATCTGTGCTGATATTCTTCAAGCATCTTCCTTGGGTGAAACATGATTGAGAGGCTTTAGCTAAGCAGTTTTTAACTGTTCTTAAGTCTAGGTCTGTCTTTTCCACAAATTCCTAGGACTACTATTTTAAAAATAAATAAATAAATAAATAATCACTCATTCCCAGACTTTGGAATAAAGCTTTCAGATCCGGGAGAACATAATCCATCAGGAGAGTGGTTTTTGACATTTCTGAGAAATTCACAGAAGTCTCAGTCATAAGCACTAGAAGGCAGTTCGCGACTGTGTATCAAATCCAAGTGCCTGCAATGAGCAAAGCAAGGTTCTCTTTCCTGTGTTCCAGGTCACATGCACCTAAACTCATTAAACACAGAGTGAAAGAGAAGTAAACAAAGAGACAAGCTTGTAGTAACAGATGACTGAAACAGACAAACCTGGCAGACTACAAGAAATGGCTGAAAAAATTAAAAAAAAAAATCAAGACTGCAGCCTGGAAGGAATCAGAAAAGGAAGAAACTAGAAATTAGCTGCAATAAGTGGATATATGAACAGCCAGGAAAGAAAAACTGAGGTTCTCCACATAAAATAACTAGGAATTAGACCATAACTCCACATAAAATAACTAGGAATTAGACCATGAGCCACAATAACAGACTCAGCATCAAAAGAGAAAAATTTGGAAGTTGTCAGGGAGGCAGAAAGAGATCACAAATGCCAGAAGCAAAATATAACTACCAGGTGAAGAAGAAGGATGCAGAAGCAACAGAAATGGGACGGAAGGAAAATAACCATGCTCTGGAGGATAAATTCACCCTTTGTTTTCTGACAAACATTTGTGAATTTCTGTAAAATCTGGGGGGAGAAGGGGACACACAATACTTTTCTTACTTCCAGCCAACTTCACAGCAGGAGGCTGAAAACTGAGGTGTGCAAATTGTCACTACTGCAAGAAGTGTGTAGTGTCGCTGACGGCCTTTAACCACCACTACCTCCGGTTTTTAAAATAAGAAAAAGGCAGCACATTTTCCAAAAGCATGCAAGAATGTTTTTGTAACATGAGTGTTTGCTTTAACTGTGATAACAGATTAGGTTTGGAAAAAAGTTTGACTGGGAGCCAAGACAGACAGACTCCACAATTCAGAAGCCAAGCCATGCAACACAGCTTCCAGAACCCAACAAGGAAAATTTAGCAGGGGCTTCACAACATGGTTGCTTGTTACTTACTTTGGATCCTCTTACACCACTTTAGATGATTTATATTACAATACAGTCATTACACATAGAACACTTTTTCCAGGTAACACCTGGGATTTTTAACCAAGTGCTCAACTTCAAAGTTCATGAGCAGCTGCAGGTGCTGGTTATGCAATGCATGAAGCAGTATGATCCAGAAACACTACATTTTATACTGTTGTGATGTGGGTTTTTTTTGTTTTAAGACAATTTCTGACTAAAATTACATCATTAAAATGGAGCCTGTAAATATATATTGCAGACAGTCTCAAATGTCAACGGCTGCACAGAGTTACTGCCAGATTAAAATGGTATAAAACCAAACGTACAGCGACAAGGAGACAGCCACTTCCCTTTTTTTTGCCAAGAGCCAAGGAGGGTATCACACATCAGTTCTCGCTACTTGCGTCAAAGAGCTAAGAAAGTTATTTTTCTGAAAAGGGACAAACGCTGTCTTTCACTACAAGTTCAAAACAATTCTTGAATTCCTCACAAAAAATAAATTAATTAAATTACAGTATCCAGTGTAAGCTCTTTCAACTAGAGCTCCTATATCCTAAGTCCAAACAGTTCGTAAGTTGCTGAAAGAAAGATATACTCACATTCCAAATTTTCAATATACAGGTTTTCAAACTCCCGCTCTATTTGTCCAAAAAGTTCAAGGAGTGTGTTCCGAACAGAAGATGGTAGCTTAGAATCCTAGGAGGCAAAACACCAGGTTTTATATTTTTATTTAGATATTATCTATGTATGCATATATATATATATATATATATATATATATATATATAATTTTACTCTGAGCTGCAGTTACCTTTCAATCTTATGCCATTTTTTAAAGTTTTCTACCTCCTGGCAAAGAGGGAAATTAAAGCTTCTTCTAGCACAGAACACAAAACAAAAAGCTTTGGGGACATTTCTGTCCAAATAATTCATTTTACATACGCTTTCTCTTTCAAGGGACAGAATTCAAGTGACCAATTTTTTCTGTTGTTTTTACTAGAGAACAATTATAAAAATGTAACACAATAAAGGCAAAAAAAAGGTGAAAAAAATGTATTGTAACGTCAAGATGCTTCTAGTTCAAGAAGGAAAATACCTCTGGTTGACAAAGCAATTTACAAGTTGACTATGCACTACTTAAGAAACTGCTTTGTGATGATACCTCGCTATCAAACCTTAAGACAATCTAAGCTTTTAAACGGTCACCTATTTTTGTCACTAGCCATAACTAAGTGTGAAAGAAACAGCAATGTCTAATCCTTCCCTCCCCCATATTATTCAAGAATCTCCTCCGCGCAGAAAATATTTTGAGATAAGTTTACAGAGAAGGGCTGAATTTTTCTTCAGCATAATCAGCATCGCAGTTCTGAGGCATAAAAACAAGTACAAGATAAAACCACTAACACAGGATTTAAAGGGCCCAACTTCAATATGCAGCTCAACCACAAGTTTCTGAAGGCAAACTACTTAAATTTTATTCATCTGCCTCTGAAATACCACATTGGCTCTAAAGAAACACATACCAACATACTGAGTACTGATTTCTGTTGGGATGCAAGGTGCCCACTCTATCAGTTACTGAAGACCTTTGAGAAGACAGCAAGTACAGAAAAAGGCAAATGACTGCAGCACGCTGATAAATTTGCGACCCAGTACTAACAAATATGTTATAAAACTTAAAGCACAGTATGCTACTAAAAAGTGGTACATTAGAAAGGAAAAAATGCCGTCAGAAGGATGATAACTAGAGTAAATTAATCCACTAGCTGGCCTAATCTACAATGACGAGCTGTCCTTGTACACCATGCAAATAAATTATACTAAAACTGTTCTTTTCTTCTGCTGGTGATAGACCACAATATGTAGTTGGCTTACTGCAGTTATCATTTACCTACTTAGCCAGTTGTTTTAAGAAGAGTTTCCACTTAGTGAGCCCTACCCTAACACTGAAAAAGCTCAACTATTCCTTTGTAGTATATCTAACCTGTCATCTTGGAATTCATCTAGCAAAAATACAGGGAATGTGCCAATTAGCAACTTTTTTAAAAAAAGTAAAAGTATATACCTTAAAGTCTTGAAACCATAAGCTCTGAACAAAAAAAGAAATTGAGTCAGCTCCTGCCACAGCACAAACCACCACTATTTCAGGTCTTGGAAGTACAGGAAAACCATTACTGAGCGGAATATTAATACAGAAAACCACCCAAATTAGAGTGAACGTCATTATTTCAATGCAAGTTTAAGAATGATTATGGCTTGTTTTGTTCTTACGTGTTCCAGCAAACCCAAACCAAAATAAATCGGTTCCATTCCTATAAACTGACTGAAATATGAAGCATGTGCACACTAGCCATTAGAGGGCAGCATGCATCTTTGATCAAGTCAGCATATAAGGGACCAGAATTTAGCCTAACATTCTGGTTCGTATATTCAGGATGACTGAGTTAAAAAAAAAAGAAAAGCCTACCATAATCCTCACTCTGTATTAGCTAACAGGTTGTCTCTGGACATCAAGCTTAAAAAGAGGAGCAAGAGCAACCAACAGCCACAACGCAGAGCACGCCCGCTTTGTGCACAGCTCTGTCTTGCACCTGTTTCACGGCTACTTTCAACATGGAGAAGCAGGCACAGTGCTGAAAGAAGCGGCCCTACACTCCTCATGTCTCCCCCGTTACTCTGTTCTCCATCGTCATCTGCCTCCCCCCGGAGAGGGTACTTTTGTTCATGCATTCAGAGAACCAGAATATCAAACAGATCCAGATTAAAACCAGCCTGGGATAAAATTGATTAAACAAGAACACTACACAAATTAAACGCTACCAAAAGAAATACTGAAATCCGAAGAATTATTTCTGATTCAACTACCAACTAATTCCATACAGCAAGGTTATAAAAGACACTAAGCTAGCTTACTAAAACTCCAGAAACAGGGAAGGAGAAGCAGGAAAAAGCTTTTAATTTACTTCTCGGAGCCTGATAGTGTTAGAAAATCTAAACCTGTCCTAAAATAACCAACACGGTAAAACACACACAGAAGCAACAGCACGACCTCTCAGCTGCCCTTCCCTCCTGAAGTAAGGCTGTAGCAGCCCAAACACGAGCAGTTTTCTGTCCGAGGAAGTATTTCCATCCAACTTCCAGATGACGAACAGCAACACCTTAGGCTCTGTCAGTTCTCAGAAAACTAACAGTGTAATTAAGTAAATAATAGATTCAGCACAAAAGCCTGTCACACCAGAGAAAACACAAGCTGTTCACTTCAGAGTATCTGCAGACCAGAAGAGAAAGTGAGGTTTCTCATAGCTAAACGCCGTTACTATTTCAAGCCAACTCTCTGATAAACATCAAGTTTTGCATCATCTTTGCCAGGCCCACACTAATATTGCACGTTCAACTCGAAAGCAGATAGCTTTCAAACTGCTACTTGCTTATCTTTGCTAGTACTGCTATAAGCACCTCCTACAGGGGTCTTACCTACAGTTAATTTCAATATTTAAGGTGAAGCATTCCAAGTGGCTCCAAACTGCACCCACTATAGAAACTGACACGATTTAAAAAGTTACAGAAGTTTGTGGCTGTTGTTCTTTCCCTTAAATTAACTGCACAGAAAATCCCACCTGTATCTGAGCCAAGTTCAAAAAAAAAAACACACCACAAACAAAAATCTAAGTTAGCTCAAGCCTGTCAAGTGGGCAATATTTATTTACTTTATGGAAAGGAACCTAGAAGAGTGTTCTCGCTAACGCCTTCCCTATCAGAGTTGTAATAAACACGTATTTCAGTTTATCGTACTCCTAAGTTACTTCTGTTCCAATTTCAAACTTATGAAATCAAGAACCAGTCTTCACCTTAAAGGTATGGGGAGATGGCAGGGGGACATGCAGCAATCTGAACAGGCTGTTTCTTTGGATTTGTTAATGGTTTCACCATTCATGTAAGAATATCTAAAAGCTAATAAAAAGCTTCCCAAGTCTGAAAACAACCTGAAACACTCAACACCTGCGTCAATGGTCTTCAAAGACAGTCACCACTTGAAAGCAAACATGTCTGCAGTTTCTCCAACTTCACTGGATGTATTTCATCACTTACGTTTACTTAGCTTCTTCACGTAGGAAACACTCTTCATTAAGAACAAAAAACAAAAGCTAAGGAAGTTACCCACGCAGTAGCGTACTACCTTACCTGCCCTTCCAGCATGTCTCTCTGCAGCGCGGCCCGTTCTTGCTCGGAACTGTTGGTTCTTCGGATGGAAAGGCTGTGCGATTTACGTTTCTGCTTTGCTTGGCGAGCAGATGCACAACTTCCACTTTCTATTGGCATTACTTCAAAAAAACAGCTTCACAGAGGCTCCTATGATAAACTAAGGACAAGCATTAAATGTCACAATTTGCTTTCCCAAACGAGTTGGAGGTTTTTGGTTTTTTCCTCAAAATAAAATTCTACTCAATTTTGGAGTTCTTTGGGGTGTCATTAAAATAGAGAGATCCTATTACTCATAAGTTCAAAATCATATGTATAAATGCAAATAAAGAATGGAATCACTTCCGCATTACCGTTTCATTAGCTTACAAACCTCTGCAAAAGGAAAACAAATTCCACTACCTTGCCCATTTTGGTGAATACCAGCAGCAATAGCCCCAAAATGCTTCCAGGAAACAATTATTATGCGTACTATAGTTCACTGAAATGCATGCAAAAATTAAAACCCAGCTGGAAAATGAAAGCAAACAGACATGATAATTTAAGGACACTGTCAGGTTCAAATTGTATACGGCAACTTTAAGCACTAGCATAGGAATTTCAGTACACATGCTTGTTTGCATATAGCAGATTTTAGTTTTAATGACATTCTGAAAACTACTTTTCAACATTTTTGACAGCTCATGGTTTCACTTTCTTGGATAGTAAAAGTGCACTTGCCTTAACGTGACCACTGAAAGCGAGCCTGACTTACCAAGTTGTTGCTGTTAATTTTCAAACTTTGTCAACCTTTTAAAGGCAATTATGCGTTCTGACATCCTTAAAAAACCTGACAGTATCACCAAATAGCATTACCATGCATGATCTACTGCTTTCCCCTGTGTAAGAAAAATCAAATCATATTTGATTTCTTGCATAAATACATGGAGAATATGTTCTTTACCATCAATTTTTTATTATTTTTAAACAAACATTTAATTTCTGGATTTATTTTTTTTTTATTATTACACCTGATATTCAACACCAATTATTTTAGCTTCATGGGGTACCAGCTGTTAAACATTTTGAATGTTTCAGGATTTGTTATTCAAAATTTTTTGATCGTGAACATTGAGAACAAAATAAAAATTCATTCTCCAGCATAAAAGATTTCTGAAACAACAATTACAACTTAAAATAGCTGCAACAGTCTGCAGAGAAATAGGAGAGCAGAGTTGGCAAAGCTAACAAGGCAACTGAGCTTCCTTTCAGACAAGATGATCAAAGAAAAATTTAAAGCAAACCCAGGGCCACTTCCAATTTAAGATCCGCCAACACACTAGATCTCAAGCTAGGAATGAGCACCATAGCTACGAACAAGATTAGGCATTAACCACTTCGGTGTTTTGGACATGGTTTTTCCAACTTTTTAACATATCATAAAGCCAAGGAAAAGCAGAGCTTACTAAAAACACAGTATACCATGAATAAAAACAGCTTCAAATTTGCCTTGTTTTTTATACATCTTTTTATATCTTCATTTTGTTGTATAAATGAGCCTAGATTTAATTAAGGTTTTGCTGCCCATAATCCTCAAACCTTCTAAAAAATATAATTGGTATTTCAATTAGTTGCTGGAACACCTGAGCTCCAGTAACCTGACACCAACCCCCAAGTGGATCTAAAATAAAATTCAGGTTGCACCACCAGTAGCTTGTCCTTCACTGAAATGATTTCATTCATTTCCACCGGCCCCTGCACAGCCCTCCCCTGCACCTAATCCCACTGGAGCTCTTCGTGTGTGATTAAGCAGTAGTAACTAATTACCTAAATTCACAAACCAAAGGAGAAAGAAGAGAAAGAACTATCATTTAGTAGTTTCTTATTTCACTAGGTTTCTTTCTTCCCCTGTGGCTGGATCCCTCTATCACAGAAAGACAGGGCTGAAATTACAAAAAAGCCAACCCCATAATCGAGTTATTGCCAATTTTCTGGGCTTCGCTGAGTATTTTCCTGTTCTTGAACATGTGGTCAACAATTAGGAACAGGCTTTCAGCACTCCTCACATTTGTGTTTCTTTCTAAAGGCATCAAGCACTGTTGGAGATTCTCCTCTTTCTTATCTCACCTGGAAACCCCTCTTTTGGTGGTTTTCAGTTTACCAGTTTCTGTGGTGTTCGCGATTAATTTTTGAGGCCCATTGCAACAAACTGTGCACACGTGCATAGATGTGTTGAACAGTTTTATACCTACACATACACACAGTTGCATATAATCATATAAATCAGTTTATACCATTTCACTTCAACTCTGTGAAGAGAAATCTGACTTCTAATTCCTGCCAGACACCAGCTGCTAAGCTGTAGGTACCGACAGAGATGTTAACAGCATTTATATTTACTCCTTACCAGGCATTGTTTTAACTGTGTTAACTCCGCCTGCCCTCCGCTGCCAAGCTCCTTCATTTTAGAGGACGTCACCAAGCTACACTCTTTTCTGGACTGCTCCAGGACGTACAGATTCGGCAGCTCTACATCAGTACGTTCCACCACGCAGAATTTAAAGGGACACGGTCAGACAAGATTGTACTTTTACATAGTGAAATGCTCCCATTAACTGCACGAGAGTTTCTATTTTCAACGCCGCTAAGCAAACAGAAAAGGTAAGAGACACTTCCATATTGTATGCACTTCACCTGCAGCCAGTGTCACTGCCAGGAGCCGCGCTCTCCTCATGCACCAGCAGGACCACGTCGCTCATGCACTGCTCTGGAGACAGCAAAGCATGCACGCTCCTCCCCAGGCCCGGCACCAGGGCACAGCCAGAGCAAAGCTGCAGCCAGAGAGGCAACAAGCAGGCACGTGTATACAGAGGACAGGAAGGAGACAGGGGACTAGCCCAACTCTCTGGAATATTAGTCATAATTCCACCCAACGGCCTCGAACTTTCAGGAAGGGAGCAGTAATTCAGAGCTTATAAAAGCAAGGCGTAAATTCGGGTGGAAAAAGGAATGACAGCGTCCCTTTAAATATTGACTTCTTGACAATTTCAGAAGTGTTTGGAGGCCACAGGGAGAAGCTAGGGATTTTCCAAGAGCAGATTTCACAGAACAAATCCTTGGCAACACGATACTAAAATTTAAATAAATAAGGTGCTCATTTCTAGCAGTTACCTGATTCCCCTCATTACGTAAGGTTTTCAAGCAGTGAAAATTACCTGTCCAGAATATCAGTGTCATGTTACATATCCTATGAAAACCATATTAAATATTGATTAGTGAGACAGTCAGCAGAATGCAAACCAAAGTTTTTCACATTTCTGAAACGTTTGTAGTTAGAACACAGAAGACTACGGGAAAGGGGGGAAGGGAATGTATCAATACAAGTTAGGGCTAAGCACCAAATCTGAGTCAAACAAAGTAAGAAAAAAGGCATCAAAATGACCCATTATATACTGTTAGTCAGACGTAGTTAATCAGAGCTTTGGAATGCTATAAACGGGTTCTGAGAAGACACATTCATTTCCCTTTGCTTAGCAATACTACCAGGAGGAACAAAAAGTCACCAAGAAGCATGGGACTAGTTTCCTGAACCAAATGAGGCTGAGTTCACAACAGCTAAAAATTAGCATGGAGTAAATAAAGCTGAACAAAAGTACTTCCCAAGAAAAAAAAAACAACAGAAAAGGCGGAAGGCTGTTGTATTACTAAACTACACTCAATAAAGGCACACCAGTAAACCAGCGCTGTACTGTTACAAAGTGAGCTTGTACGACACACCGAGCATTCCTGCACGATTGTTTGGGAAAAGGCTGTTTGCGTAGGGTTCTTCACACAATGATCTGTCAGAGCCTCAGGACTGCTACCAAATGAATGTCCAACAAAGTCAGCCAGCAGAAGTAGGGGAAAAAAATGTGTCCTAGAAAACAGTCTAGACCATAGGTGGTTACCGCTTTCTGAACGCAAAGCTACTCTGGCATTTCAATTATGCTGTTTAATTAAACTCCTATCATATTTTATAGCACGTTAAATTAAAGCTCTGCCACCTACCTTTCTGTAACAGATGTTACCATGTATTCAGTCACAGGAAATATTTCATCGGAGTTAACAGCAAACCAGTTACTGTTCTATTCAGCTACAATAAAGAAAGGGCACTGAACAGACGTGCACACACAGGTCTTACTAGACTTAAAAATTAATTCACTGCAGCCATCAACTGATTCTCTTTGCACGCTTCTGCTCTCGAGCGTGGAACAAGAGCAGCAGACTGCTGAAAGGAAAGAATTCCTGGGGTATGCATACTGCTGAAGCCAAGGAGAAAATCTGTTTTAAGAAGTGTCAGAGCGCAGACAGAACGGCTACAGTACTGCATTTCCTTTTTTGTTCATTCAAGACAACACACAAGGCTGGAAAGGGAAAGCATCAGGAAATTTCAGCAACATCTCTTACCCAAGATCTCCCTGCTCCATTTTGTTTAAAGTTTAGCAATGCTAACACTTACTATTTAAAGGATCGTCAGAAACAAAACAAAACAATTTGACTGGGTTTGTGTGCGCTCTTAAATCTCTTGAACAGTTTCAGGTCTCTCTGTTTCAAATATGTTTTAGAACAAAATTTCAGCATATACTATATAAGAAATGAAGGCTTATTGCAACAGCAATTATTGTCCTGCGCAACAATAAGACCTTAAGATACAAAGATGCAAATTAACGTGTCTTTTCATAAAATTGGGAAGGAAAGGGGAAAGAGGAGAACGACTGCAGTTATGAGGTTCTCAATTACACCTAACTGAGTTTGACAGCATTACTCAGGAGTTAAGGGAATTTAAAAATCAACTTACACCACTACAACCTTTATTAATATGCAAAGGAATCAAATTTAGAAGAGTTTTGAGGTTTTCACCTAACAATTAGTTTCGAGGATGCTATACGTTCAAGTGCAGTTAATTCAATGCAAACGCCAAGAACACAGCACACCTGAGAAGGATCAGGCTAAGCAGACTTCTTTGCAAGGCTCAATGTTTTTCTAAAGATAAATATTTAGGAAACAAAACCATTCCGGATCATCCTAGATGATGCTAGAACCACTGATAAGTGTGCTCAAACCTAACAAAATCCACTCGAGCGTTACAACACGATTTTTCTTTCCCCTAAATTTAGAACAGCACGCTCTCAAACAAAACTGGATGTTACCTGAAACGTAAGAGGGGAGAGCAGCCCCCAGTGAAAAGGTGACAACCTCCCTTTGGCAGCAAGCATGGTAAAGGAACCGCACCGATGAATTTTAAGTACGTTATACAGCTGGGAAGCGATGATAAAAACTTCAATGGATTAGCAGGAACCTACCCCGAGCAAGCTTCTAACACCAACATTGAAGAGTAAAGCAGGGCAGTTTTGCTGCTAGCAAGCTTTGATCTTGCTGATTCAACTCTGTCAGCAAATGTTGCGATCGAAATGCAACACAGACCTAGCCTGCCGACTGTTAGTCTACTAAAGCAAAAAATTATACCCCTAGCCATACATACTTGCTTTAGCTGATATTAAACAATAATTATTAAAAGTAGATGACTTTTTATTTAGAATATGGAAGAAACCTGCCCGAGTCTACTAATAATCACCAGACCAAGACCTCTGAAGTGAAATTGCTGATGTCGTGAAGGTGCACGACGTTCCTGTGAGAGCTCTGCTACCTACACTCACGAAATGGGCTCACTGTTTCTGCTAATTTAAACAGCACAGTGTACAATGTAAGCTTACGTTTAACACTAGTTACTTACCTCTGCAGTATATACTGCGCTCTAGTTTATTAACAAGTATTGATTAGCTGACTTTTCTTGAAGAGCTCAATAAACAGCATCAAGTCCTGCTAAACTACTTTCTGCTGGTTAAATCCCAAAGAGCAGCTTTCAAACATACTTTATTTCCTTAGCTGTTTCACAGAGCCTTTAGCTCTCGCTCCTGTATCAGCAAATCCCTAATAGCTTGGAAGTAGTCTAGATGCTTGCACAGGTATGCAAATACAAGACCCGAGGGCGAGGAATCCCAAGGAAGCTCAAGCACAAAGGTGGTTTAGCCAGGTATTTGTTTAAGGAAGCCCTGCATCTAATTAAGAGGTCAGATTCTTGCTCTGCTGTTCTCCAAACAATACATAGGTGCTTATTACCAATGTACTAGATAAATTGCCATCACATGTGTACGCAAGCAAAGTGACCTCAGGTATCACTGCCTTTCACTTGGGAATATATCAGTTGCTAATAAATTATTTTACTGCTGAGACATCAGCAGAAGCAAGCAACTTGGATGCTAACTGTAACACACCTAGCAAGCCTTTCTGAAGCACCAAGAAGCAACCCTTAGACAGCACACCCCTGAAGCATTTCCTCCTGTGGCCGAGCAGGAAGAGCTACCAAATCTTCCGACAGCACACATAGCAGCCCTGCGAGTACCCAGTCCCACCATTTTGAAACACCAGGTCTCAAAATAGTCGGCAGGGGTTATTCATTGAGGAGAAAACAAGAAACCCCTCTGGCTTAGGAGACTGTCCTGGTCCCTCACTGCTCACATGCAGAGCACTAGCAAACTTATCCCACAGAGGTTTGAAGTGGTGGCATCTGGAACAAGCCCCACACCCAGGCCTACACCTCACAGGCTACAAGCCTTAGTTAGCTCCTAGACTGAAAAATTGCACAGCGTAACCCCTACCTCATCTCAAACATACAAAATACAACGCAGCTTCCCTTCTTGCTGTGACACGCAGTAATTCTGGTTTGCAATTTCTGGATCGTGTAACAGCAAGCTACTCTTTTAACACACGTTCACCCCACTCACGAGACTTCTCCCCTGACTATACCAACGCTCCCAAGCACTTCAGTCCGTACCTGTGGCTCTGCATCCACTGAACAAGTCCTAAATTTAAAAGAAACATGACGTTATGAGCATGTCCACATTAGAGAGAGACGGTCTCATCTCAGAGTTACCTTTAAATTCAACATACTAAACTGAGTTTAGGGACAAGTGTACACATAAACAAGCAGCATTAAAAAAATTTACACTGGCCTTTGCCTTAAATTCTAACACTTTGTGCATGCTCTTCTTAAAAAACCTGCCCAAGTACACAACACATACAGCTACATTTAAAGTTACTACAGAAAGACAGGGTAGGGCTGACGCATGCACAGATCTTATCTAATATAAACTACCCATAAGAAAATGTACCACAGGATTCTTGAGGTTGCCAGATCTCTTTTAAAAATCTGATGTTAGAAAAAATGACAACAGCAGGCTTGCTTGGAAAACAGCCTCAGAACTTTGTTTAGGCAGAAGGATATTGCTCTGATGTTTCAAACCCAGCGCCTGAACAATAGAGATTTGTATAATTTCAAGGTGTACTCAATGACATTGAATCACCTCAAAGAAGCTGTTCCACCAGTTCTTTAGGTAAATCCTCCATGAATTACTGTTACAGACAGCGTGCTTGAAAGTGCTGTAACAAAACAAACTTCCACAAGCTGGAAGGGACAACGAGTAATAAAAACACACGTCGAAGTTTCCCTTTTCTCACAAGACAGCCTTGAGCAACATCTCAGGGCTTAGCTTGAAAAAGTTTCCCTCATCTCCACATACACACCATCTTTTTCATTTCCTACAACTGGAAACAAACCTACTCAACCTTTCAACATGTGAAGCATATTAATTCCTCCCTGAAATTTGTTTCCACGGTTTTTAGCTCAGGGAAGGATAAAGACAAACTGCAAGTGAACCTTTACAGGCCTGAATTCCATGCATTTTGGCCAGTTCTGAGACACCCTCCCACTGCCGGAGGCCAGGTCTACCCGATGCCTCCCCAGCCAGCGTTCCCCGTGCTTGCCCAGCCCTGCCCCGCTGCAGGGGATGTAAAATGGGCCTTTTGGGGTTTTAACCCCATTTCTACGTGATGAGAGGGTCTGAACCGAGCCGTGAGCCGCGGCGCTTGGCTTGTCCTCTGGATACACAGCAGGAGGCAAACAAAGTTCGCCAGCAGCCTCCTGAGGAAGCGCTCCCATTCCCACCGCCTGCAGGACTGGACCATCCCTACGCCCTCCGGCTCGATTAAAGAATAAAACTAAATATATATATATATATAATAGCTGGCATAGGAGAGCGGGCAGGCTCGCTCTGGGCGATTTTCGTTTTTAGGGAGGGATGCGCCAGGCGCTGCCGGCGGGAGCTCCGCTTCCCTCAGCGGGCCCCGAGGCGCAGGGAGCCCACAGCCCGGGTCCCCCCGGTCCCCACAGGTCCCCTCCCGGTCCCCCCCGGGTCCCCCCGGTCCCGTCCCCTCGGGGCAGCCGCTGCCGGCGGCGGGCGGGAAGATGGCGGAGGCGCGCTGAGGGGAGCGGGCGCGGCGGCCCCGCACTCACCTGTCAGCACCGGGCGGGCGGCGGGGGGGCAGCGGCGGCAGCAGCAGGAGGAGGAGGAGGAGGAGGAGGAGGAGGAAGAGGAGGAGGAAGGCGGGCGGGGCAGCGAGCAGCCCGGCAGCGACCCGTCGCGGTGCTGAGCAGCCCCGGCGGCGACATCCGGCTGCGGGCGGAAGCGCAGCGCGGCCCCCGCTCCGCCGCCATGGAGACGGGGCCGGGACGGGACCGGGCGGGAGCGCGGCTCTGTGGGGTCCCGCCCGCTGAGGGGCCCCTCTGTAGTGGGCTGCCCTCACCGCACCCCGTCCTGCCCCAAACCCCAGCCGTGGGCGTGTGGTGTGGGGCGAAACCCGCCGCGGAGTTACAGCGGGTTTGGGGGGGCTTGGGGAGTCCCCAGCAGGGAGGCACCTGTGTGGGGAGCAAGGCAGCGAGGCACCCCAAGTGTCCCCCTAAGCATTCTCCTCAGCATCCCGCAAAGTGTCCCCTTAAGTGTCCTCCTCAGCATCCCCCTCAGCTTCCTCCCAAGTGTCCCCTTAGGGGTCCTCCTCAGCATCCCCCTGAGTGTCCCCCTAAGCATCCCCCTGTGTCCCCCTCAGCGTCACAACTGTCCCCCAAGTGTCTCCCCAAGTGTCCCCCTAAATGTCACTCTCAGCATCCTGAGTGTCCCCCCAAGTGTCCCCCTTCAGCATTCCCCTGAGTATCCCCCTAAGTGTCCCCCTAAATGTCCACCTCAGTGTCCCCCTCAGCATTCCCCCAAGTGTCTCCCCAAGTGTCCCCCCAAGGATCCCCCCCACCGTCCCCCTCAGCCTTCACTTAATGCTGACATTTAAAAAATCCGGCCTGCTTTTCCTTACTGCACCCTCACCCCTGGCTGAGGAGGGAGATGAAACTTCACTAAATCACAGACAGAATTCCCTGGTTTTTGATACAGAAAGGCAGAGAAACGCCGAGTCTCGGTGCTCTGCCAAGCGGGACCGCCGACACCGTGACAGAAACCGAGAATCAAAGGTAGCCGCTGCGGTCTGCTAGCAGGCTGTTCGCTTTGAGGCTTACAACGCGTAATTGAAATGGGATTAATTCCTGTGCTGATTAACGCTTAGAAGAAGCCCCGATGTAAAATTCATTGTGGCAGATTATGAAAGTCAGAAGAGGCCTTTGCCTAATTATTTGCTCTCTTTCTTCAGATTATCTAGCGGCCTCTGAAGAGGTCTGTAAAAAGGCCAGAAGAATATGGGCCTCGTTGTGAGGGCTAAAAATGTTATCACATTTTCTTTTCATGTGCTTCCCAGCTACAACTATGCCTTCCGATCTCTTTTGTCTTTTATTCCTTTCTACCTCCTTTTGTGCAGTCATGTCTTAATTGCAACTGTACTAACAGGAAAAAAAAAAAAAAAAAAAGTGTTTTTTTTTATTTACTAGAGTCTTTTTCTTCATTGGAGGTTATTCCAGAAGATAACCAGCCTAATTAGTTGAGAGCTTCCCGTAGCTTTCACCTATTCCCTTTTTCAACGCCCCCAAAAGGGGAAAGGAAGGGAGCAAAAAGAGTAGCTAAGTGGCTTTAAGGAGAGGAAAAGGGGGAGAGAGCACAGGCAAAGGAAGATGGACAAGGAGTAGAATAGAGTCGCCTAGGAGGAAGCTTGAGCACAACCTGACCAAATGGCACCGTTTGATGCTTAAAATTGTCCTTATAGTTACCGCAGGTGCATACCTCAGCCGTGTTATCTAAGGCACCGCTGGAGCCACCACTATTCAGTTCCTAAGTAAAAAGTTGTTTAAGCCTCATTATTCCTACCGAAATTACTTCATCCTAATGTAATTGTTAATGTAATGTAATGGAAAAAATGTCCAGAAAGCACACAAGAATCCACATTTGAGATTTCCCTGAAAAAAAAAAAATGCTTGGCAACTGTGTTCTCTGGAACAGCTCACTCTCTAACAGCAGGGGGCAATAAAGATAACACCATTTCTTACGCTGTAGAAGCAATGCAAAATACTGCAATAGAGAAAGACGGGTTTAAACAACTTCTTCCTTGACACGGGGTGACTAACCGGAAAATCAACAGGGCTTGTATGGATGCAGTTGCCTTTTCACGAGAAATGCGTGACAAGCAGCACTGTTGTCACCCTAGCCCTGGAACTGGTTTTGTTTTGCTGTTGCATTACAAGGGTAGCAAGGCACCGTTTAACAAACAGTAATGCATACAGAACAAACTGCTTTTCACAAACTGCTTGTTTTAAAAAAGACACTTGCACAGGTACCGGTACAGGAGCCTAGGGAAACATGGGGCAGGATTAGTTAGCATGAGTCTTACCAACTGCTAGGTGTTTTTTGTTTGGTTTTTGTTTGTTTGTTTGTTTTTTAAGTGCTACAGTAAATGTAGTGGCAAACATTGGGTTGTCCTTGACACCACCTTCCAGACCATCTGCAGCTGTACTTCTGCACCCATGGCTGGACTTGAGAAAACAAGATACAAGGCTTGGGAAACCAGCAATAGAACAGAATAATAATTGAATCCTCTACATAAAAATTTTCCAAGCCTGCAAATGTAGCAGGAAAAGGCAGAACTTCCTGCCCAGTGCTCAAACCAAAAGAAAGAAAATAAATAAATAAATAAATAAAAGAAAACCAGATCTAGGGGATAAAAGCACTCCAGGGTTATTTTTTCCTTCTTATAGGAAACCTCTTAATAATTCCTGGCTAAAAGAGCTGTTTCCTATATTATTCATCGTCACCTTATGCTGTACATGCAACTTTCCATCATAAGTCTTTCCATCACACTCGAGATAGCAAACTGCAAATACAACATCCTACTTATATATTTAGCATACATGTATTACATTTTTACTACAAAGCCATCTGTCTTCTCCGAAGCAGGCTGAAACCAACCCACTTTCCTGCAGTTGGTCTTTTAAGAAAGCAAACAGCAGAGTATTTAGGACAGGGAGTTATTACCTGCCAATACAGATAAATTCCAGGCTGGCGTTAGCTCTGCACGTAAGTGTAGCCTTCAGACGGGTATTTTCTGAAGAGCTATGACTCAGGGCAAAAGCTGACTTCTGGCAAGGATGCTGCAGGGAGATCAGCAGCTAGGTCTACAGCTGAGAAGTCTGAACTGGAAGTCTTAAGCTTTAAAACAACTGAATGGGAAGCTTAAAAAAAGGCAGATTGGATGTGAAGGGTGGAGAAAAATGAAAACTTGTTTTCTTTGGCAAGTTGAGAACTGAGGAGAGGCTTATTCCTCAAGTCTGTGTGTTCTGAGGTCAAATCCCATGGAATTCTGCATTTATTTATCCTGCAGTTTACTGCCTTCTAGTTTAACTTCCTGGATAATTATGATGTTTTGCTCCAGTTTGGTGTATTTGCATTTCCTTTCAACTCAGTAGACAGCAAAATTCTGTCAGTAATTTGCAGCTGGGTGGATTTTCAGGTGAAATGAGAGACTTCCCAGTGGTGACAAGTGTTCTCCTTGTTGGCAGAGTATCGGAAAACAGTCAGCAGACTTCAAGAGATGAATAAATTAAATCAAGTCTTAAAGCTATATATATGTCACTTCATGCACGCTTCTTTTCAAGCAGGGCAGAGCAAAACTTCTGAGGTTTCAGTGTAATGCATACCGTTACCAAAACTAGAATCTTTTATTTTCAACACAAATAGTTTGTTAGCAGGTATAAGGCAAAGCAGGAGGGGTGTGAGTGAGATGAAAGATGATACAAATGATATAAAGCACTTGGTCCTGAAAGAATCCTTAGCGAAATGCTTGGGACATCTCTCACTTGTCTGTTTTGTGATAAGATTTACTGTCGTTCTCACAACATTTTTTGGCTCTCATCAGCCACTGGGACTTGTTGCTCACAAACACCACTCCAAGTGAAATACTTCGCTTCTCTGCCTAGGACAGAAACTGTAGTTGTTTTCTGACAGTCAGGTTCTAAAATACCTCCATAGAAGTTCTCAACAGCTATTACTGGGAATAAGATCTTTCTTTTCCTCATAACCTACACGGACACTTAGTATGTCTCCATCGTGCAGCCTGCACATCGCCGTGCACGCCCGCTGGTTGTTTCTCCTGCATGCCAAACGTCAGCTTGGTCCCGCTTACAGACAGCAGCTCTGGGTTTAGGGCGGAAGCTTCTACACCAACAGAGCTTCCCTCTTGGAAGGCCAATTGTTAACTGCGTTGTCTCCACGCGTGGTGCTGGTTGGTGTGTCCATCTCCGTAGTTAGAGTGGTTTTGGTAGAACTGCATAGCTTATATTTGGTCACGTTAGGATAATGAAAGAAAAGTTACTATTTTATTTTATTTTATTTTAACTTTTTTTTTTTTTTCACAGGGATCAATGAACCTAGCGAGTGTTTGATCTGGCAAAGGACATCAGGCATCACCACAAGGCCCAACGTCCAGTTGCTCGGGTCAAAACGCTTCAGTGAGTGTGGACGATACAAAACCTTTCGGTGACTGGGCAGGCTGTGGGTGCTTGAGCCCTCTGTGAGGGCACCTGTGGGTGTTTCTCCTTCTGCGTTTTCTATAGCTAAGGGGCTGTGCAGCAGATGGTGTTTTTACATATATATATATATTTATTATTATTATTTCTTGTGGTGCTGCCTGTTTTCGCGTTGCCCCCCCGCAACTGCTGCCCCTGTGGGGGGCTCTGCCCCCGTGAGGCCCCCTGCCAGTCACCGACGTCGCCCGCCTCAAGCGGGTCCCGCCCTTCCCACCCTGATTGGCTAACTCGCCATTCCCCCCTCTCCTCACTGGCCCGTGCCACCACCCCGCCGTGCGCCGATTGGCTGCGCTTCACGCCCGTCCCCCCGCTCCCTCCCCCCTCCCTCCATCCCGTCACGGCAGGCCCCGCCTCCCGGGCCGCCCGCGCCGCTGTGGGGCGATCGGACGATGCGCTGACGTCGGCGTGCCACCGCCCGCCCATTGGTGGCGGCGGGCTGACGGGCGATGTGGCGCGTGCTGCGCGCCCTGGGCCGCCGCGGGGCCGCCGCGGGGCATCAGGGGCGTCGCTGCACGCGTTGCTGCTGCTCCCGCTCCCGCTGCAGCTGCTGCCGCCGCCGCGAGCCGCCGCCGCCGCGCGCCGCTGCTGCCTTGCGCGGGAACTGGGCCCGGGCCCTCAGGTGAGGGCGGAGGGGCTGCGGGGAGGGGGGCGCGGCGACGTCGGCGCCTCAACGGCCACTAACGGTCCCTTAACGGTCCCCAACCGGCCCCAACGGTCCCCAGCCGACCCCAGCGGGTCCCCAGCGGCCATCAGCAGGATTCCTGAGGGAGAGGGCGGTGGGTGCGGGTAGTGGTTCGGGGAGCGCCCCCTCAGGGCAGCCGGTCCCTCAGGAGCAGCCCGGCCGAGGGGCTGTGAGGGGCCGAGGGGCTGTGGGGGGCCCCGGCCGTGTGACCGCCCGTCCCGTCCCGTCCCGTCCCGCCCCGTTGTCCCGCAGCACGGTCACCGCCATGCCCGAGGTGAGCACGGACAGCCTGGACGAGCAGCAGGTGCGGCTGCTGG
Organism: Cygnus olor; assembly: GCF_009769625.2. Lineage (NCBI taxonomy): Eukaryota > Metazoa > Chordata > Aves > Anseriformes > Anatidae > Cygnus > Cygnus olor. The sequence goes on along the minus strand of NC_049170.1, from coordinate 11,643,532 downwards.
CCGAGATGTGCATCCTCATCGACGAGAACGACAAGAGGGTGGGAGCGGACACCAAGAAGAACTGTCACCTGAACGAAAACATCGATAAAGGTACGGCAAAGCAGAGAAATGTGTGATCATGGACATAAGCACTATGCTGTGATAAATATTTCTGAATTGCATTGTGTTGGTAAAATGGTATTATTTTCCTGTTATAGATACTTGATTTTATGTAGTTATTTCTAAGCAGTGCCACTTGCTTCTTTGCCGGGTTGTCCTCATGTAGAGGAGGCTTTGATGTCCATCTTTAACTAGCTAACATGGAGTTCTGCTTCAGCTGATTCTAGCGGGATAGGGTTTTTGGTTGTCATTTTAATTGGTGATGGGCTTTATTTTAGGCTAGTCACGTTTGTGAATCTCTTAGCAGTTTGTGACTTTTCTTTTTTCTAGTTATGGGAAGCATTTTCCTGAAGAGTGAGGAATAATAAGCTCGGAATTGTTTAAAAAAAAAGCAATTATGCTGTGCTTGAGAGAGTTCATTTTCTGTTGTAATTTTTGCATCGTTGTTCATAGCACTTTGTTAATTTCATAATGTTTAGCGCATATTGACACAAAAACCTAAACAATAACTCTTTTTTGTCAAATCCTTGATTTTTAACACTTGAAAAATTTTGAGTTTATCAACAAATGAGGCCGTTCTAAGCCCTGAAATTTTGTCTTCATGTGATTCTTCTCCTTTGTAAAATAACTTTGTGTTTTTGTTTTTAGGGTTATTGCACCGAGCATTCAGTGTTTTCTTATTTAATACAGAAAATAAGCTGTTACTGCAGCAGAGATCAAATGCTAAAATTACATTTCCAGGTTAGTTCTGAAACACACTGCACATAAATGTTACATTTAAATCTATATTTAAAAATATTTCAGTCTGATTTTGCAGAGTAACTCCTTCTGAGGCTTTAGAATTTACTTTCTTTGGAGGGGAGATCCTTTTAAACACTTCTGAGTTGCACTTCTCTTGTGGATGAAGCAACATAATGGGAACGTGAATTTATTGGTATGCATGTTCTTGGGAAATGATTGCTCCCTGACTTGTTTGATCCTGTTTATGGCAGAGTATATGTTGTTTACCTTATCTGTTGCAAGACATATTGTATGGCACTGGAGAAATTGCTCTGGCAGCTGTGGAGAATGCTTTAATTCCTCTGGGAAGGACATGCATTTGATTTATCATGGAACTGTTTCTAACTTGAGAAAGGAAGACCTTTCCTTCCTTCCAAGCAAATTTTTATTCTACAGATTGATTTTTTTTTTTCCTTGACTGTTAATTAATCAAAATGCCCAAATATAGCTTGTAAGTAATCAGATTCCATTTTAGATGCTTTTTGAGCTAGACTGTTAAAGGTGAAAGGTTGGCTGATCGGTTGCTCTACGTTACTGATAAATAATTTTTAATATACTTGGAGTATGGAGGGTACGTTCTTACAACTTTTTACAAGGATAAATTGCCTGTTTACTTACTGTCAGCTGGTCTTGCAAGCGCTGGAGGTATTGTCAATATTCTTTTGCATATCAACTCTCAAAAGTCGCTTTAGTCAGCATCTGCAAGGTCTCTTCAAATTGGGTTTTGAAGTAGATGCTGTGCAGTCAGAGAACGCGTGTGTTCGTATTTATCAGACACTAACCTGCAAAGCAGCACATGACAGGCAAATCCAGGTACATAAATGGAAAGAAAAATAAGGGGATGGAAAACTTCCTTCCTCTCTGAACCTTTTCTCCAAATGAGAACAAAAATGTAGTATGGTGATTAGCTAGTCTATGTCTCAGGCTTTGTTTTTTGTGTTTTCTTTTAATGATTTATACATGTTAAAAGTGTGCTAACTGAAACTTCTTGCAGATTGTTTTACCAACACTTGCTGCAGCCACCCACTGAGCCACCCACTGGAGCTGGAAGAAAATGATGCCATTGGTGTGCGAAGAGCGGCACAAAGACGAATGAAAGCAGAGTTAGGAATCCCCATGGAGCAGGTAAAGGAGAGAGGGCAGTTCTTAACAGCGTGTGCTGACTCACAGACTAACTGCAGCTAGCAGATGGGGGCAGCGTGAAATCTGAAAATGAATTTAATTTTGGAGATGCAGAGGACTTAATGAATTTGAGGCCTCAGCAGTAAGGAAGGAGTGTATTGCTTCAGCTCTAACTATGGGTGCCTACATTTTCTCCTGAGCAGGCTATCCTGCTTGCCCAAGAGAACTCGCACCATCTGTGTACGAGTCCCTTTGTGATTCCAGGTTTCCTGTGGGAAAAAGGGTGCCCTGGGCACCTGGTTTTCCTTCCAAAACAACTGCACTCCCTGCTTCTGGCTGCCTTCTGGTACGGTGGCAATTTGGGAGTGCACAGAGAGCAGGGTAAAGCTGGCTGGATTATGCTGGTGATCAAAATCTCCTTCCACGCTTTGCAGCTAGGTACATTTGTGTCGTGGGACACAGAAGCTGTGGGCTATTGGGGAACACGATGGTTTGTGATCCCCTGGACTAATTCCCTGCTCTGCTGTTTGCACGGATCCCTGTTGGGTCAGCGTTACGCGTGGTCTGTCAGCAAGCGCTTCTGGCCTTGGTGTCAAAGAGTTGTTGGGCCCTTGGGTTGAGAGAGAAGGGGCAGGTACAAGTGGCTGTCCGTCAGTGCTTCCAGAAGCGTGCTGTAGGCTCTGGGAAATGTTATTTGAAACTGAAGTGTACAGAAGAAATCCTGTCAAAATATTATCGGGTGAGTGTGCCTAGAGAGATGCTGTGCAATTTGTCTGATCAAAGTGCAACAAAAATTATTTTTTCCTAGTAATTATTTATGAAGAAGTGCAGTGCAGCTGTATACTCGAGGGGAGAAATAATTTATGTGGCAGGATGGTAATAGCTGGTAACTCTCTGTAACGCCCAGCAGTTGAATTATGCTGCCTTGCTCCTGGTTCTGACGTGTGTTTTGGTTGTAGGTAACTCCAGAGGAAATCCTCTATCTGACCCGAATTCACTACAAGGCCAAGTCCGATGGGATCTGGGGTGAACACGAAATAGACTATATCCTGTTCGTGCAGAAGGATGTAACGCTGGACCCCGATCCGAACGAGATCCAGAGCTACCGTTACGTGACGCAGAAAGAACTGAAACAGCTCTTGGACAAAGCCTCCAGGAACGAAGTCAAGATTACTCCGTGGTTTAAACTGATTGCAGAGACCTTTCTTTTTAAGTGGTGGGATAACTTATCTAACTTGGGCAAATTCGTTGATCATGAAAAAATACACAGAATGTGAATAGCTGCAGTGAAAGATGCTGAAGGCTAGTAATGATGCGCTAAGCGTGGGAACTCACGACTCTAGTGCAGAAAAGTGCCCCACGTGGAGCACGTTTAACGAATAATGTTATGCAGAGCTGTTTAGAGCCTTATTTTTCCTGCTTCTTCACCCCTTCTTCCAGCCCCATTTCCCGTGAGTGAATTAAGCTTGATGTCATTTAAAATGAGCAACGGTCATACAAGAATCCCCCTTGGGTTCGTCTTTCTCCATTGCCTCGGGTGATATTAAAGAATCCCCAGCCTGCATGTGCCCGGCTGGCCCTTCCTTGCAGAACTGCGTGTCCTGGGGAGGGAGCTGGGGTGCCTGCTGCCCGGCTCGTCCCCTAGAGGTGACTACATCTTCTGAAATAGCGATTACAAAGGAATTTGGGTTCTGCGTTGATGTTGGGAAAAGTAATCACCAAAGGAGAAGCGATTAGTTCAAAGTGGTTAGGGTGATTTTAATTGCAGAGCGCGTCTCTTCAACTGCTGTACTGTATAATTAACCAAGCACATAAAGGTTAAGTAATTGGATTGTGTGGACTGCGTTTCCACACAGACTGCAAGTGCTACGTGGTGTGCTTTAGATCAAAACACTGATTTCTCCCTGTCCCCCACCTGTTTAGCTGACAACCGAATACTGGACATTGCTAATTGGTATAATTAACCATTAATTTTTAGGTATAGATGATAGGTACCTAACATAGGTAGTAGCCTGTCCTTGCAGGAGGGATATGCATTAGGTAGCTCTTCCTCATCTTCCAGAAAACAAAGGCCTCCTGCTGCAAGTTCTTTTTTTGTGCAACATCTGCTGTGATAATCTTCCCAAGGTCCTGGAGAATGCAAACTCCTCAATACCGAAATTCAGGATTGAGAATTTGGGGGTTTATACCATGTCTTAACTTCAGTTAATCAGAAGTTCCAACAGAGTGTAAGAGCCAATCCATTGTGATCTCGCCTTTTCTTCCCAGCCCCAAAAAACTTAAATTGATTTCTTCTCTTAGTAGACCACTCAATCCAGGTACCTTCAGGTCATTTCTTGGTGAAATAGGGTATTGTTCCTACTGGCTCTCCGTGTCCGTGAGCTGTGGTTATAACTAGTCTGTGCCTGGTGTCGAGGTAAAACCCAGTTTTTCAAATGCTTTGTGTTTTTCTCATCCCACTTGTGCCAGCAGCTCTACGCTTAAGGTTTTAGGGGCGAGCTGTTGTATGTTGACCTGAGCGGATTTATTGTCATGAAGCAAATAACGGGGGGTGGGGGGGATAGTAATGCAGTGTAACAGCTCTCGAATTGAGTTCAATCAGCCACGTTACCCAAGTAATGTCTTTATAGTCCTTTTGAAATACCTGGAATACTTTTTAAAGATTGTCTTAAATATAAGATTAATTAAATTAAAACTCCTGACCTAAAAACGTGGACTGTGCTTTTCTTTGCAGACTTAATTGCCCCATGAACAGGCTGCCCATTAGGCATCACTGAAGCGATATGACTGGGAGTAACGGGGCACACGCTTGTTCTGACAAAGGTCTCCTCTATTTCAAATAGCCACCTGGGGCATGAGCTGACAAAGCGGATCCTGAATAATGGACACGAAAGCTGAAACCAAAGTTTTGCTAAACAGGCCTTTAAAGTTCTCTAAATGTTTTGATATTAAAGGTTTTCTTGACATTGAACTTATTTGCAGCATTAAAGATAATTTTAATGCTGAATTTATTGCATGAAGGAGACGAGGGAAGGAATACGAGTGTAAATCCACAAATACAACTCCAGTATGTAAAAATGACACCTGAGCGCTCCCGTTCCCCCTCGCGGTGGGCCTGGTTGGGGAAGTTTTCTTCACAGTTGCTCCCAGGGTGCTGTGTTTTGGATCCGTGATGGAAAACCCAGCGTGGCTCACACAGTGAGGGTTACGCGCTGCTGAAGGGCGCTTACAGAGTCGAGGCCCTGTGTTGCTCAGGCTGCCCTGCCAGCGAGCAGGCTGCAGGTGCACCAGGAGCCGGGGGGCACAGCCAGGATGACACGGGGATGTTGCCTACCGTGGGGCTTTGGGTCAGCAATAAAAGCTGGGGGCAAAGAAGGGGGGGGAGACGTGGGAGTTACAGCACTTGTCTTTTGTTAAGCGTGATGGCTCCTTCTTCGCTAAACGTCTGCCTGATGGTGGGAAACGGTGACTGAATTCTTTATTTTGCTTTGCTTGTCTTATCTCAATCGTCTCAGTCTCAACACAGGAGTTTCTCGCTCTTGCCCTTCTGCTTCCTTCCCCCATCTCCCTGGGGAAAGTGAGCGAGCAGCTGTGCGCTGTGTAGCTGCCTGCTGGGGTTTAGCCACAACACCCTCTGCTATTGAAAAATGGTTCAAAGTAAAAACAAGATCAAGGATTCGCCTCCTTACCTCTTTATCTTTTTTTACGTGTCTTACTGGGCTCCAGTATAAACTTTTAAAACTGTGCTTCGTGTTTTGTTCATGCAACACATTTATAACGCACACTTTTACGAACTTACAGATATTTTCTACCTTGTTTTTGACCAACTAGGGACAAAAAGGGGATATTTAAAGTTTGACAATGCATTTTGCCTTGAATGTATACGTTTTTTGTTTTCAGCTTCTGAAGAGAAAAAGTCTTGACGTGAACTCAAAACATTTTAGTCTGATCCTTATTTTTAAATACTAATTAATATTAATCTGAAATGAGTAATCTAGGTTGTAATCTTCCCTGCCCATGCTTTTACAGATGGTTAGGCTGCAGGGCAGCACTAAAACTGCGACTATTGCTCCAGCTGCAGTCACCACTCAGCTTAGTTGACTGGCAAGTGTTTCATTCCCTCTTTCAGTGCCCAACCCCTAACTGGATGCGGTGCCTGCCAGTCTCCCGGCCCTTCCCACCAGTTCCAGCCTTACCGGCAACATGAACCCATCACCTACATCTGGGAATTAACAGGCACGCAGAAAACCAAGCCTCATTGATTCAGCTCCTCATGAAGCTGCGTGTTTTTAATTCTGATGGCAGCTTTATTAACAAATACTTTTTTTGGTATATTTTAACCTCATTTTAAACCTAGCTTTACATAAAATAGGAAATGCTTTATTGCTCCAGGAAAGCCAGCGGTGTCATTTTTCATGGCTATTTAGACATGGCTCCTGCCGCTGGTACTAACAAATTTCTCATGCTATTACTACCCCACTTAGAGTTGCAACATCAATGTATCAGAACTTTTGGAGCTTCAAATGCTTTACCCCTAAGTCAAGCATGTGCTTTTTTTTCCTATTCTCTATTACAAAAAAGTCAAACAGGACCAAAAGTGAGTTTTAATAAAATTATGTTTTAATTCAGAAGACTGCTCATCTTCTCTGTGTTTTACCCGATTTTCTCTTTCCGGCCAGCAGATGTTTTGGCTTGGTGTCAAATATGTGTCTGTCCGCCTCTCCTTTCCTGCCCATGCGATTCATTTTCGTCTGAGCTTTCTTTGCCATAGTCTTGACCTTCTTCACCATCTATTTAAAAACAAGCATACAAACGTGCTGAGTGACTTCCTCGGCAACTCAGGTAACTAGCTTTACCTTTAAAAAACCACAAAGCTAGAGGATTTTAACGGGGACACTAAATACTGCCCAACACAAACCACCATCTGCTACTCTAGCATATTGTAAGTTTAAGTAACACTAAACTTCCTTACAAAAAACACTTTTTTTCTCCCCAACACACTAAAAATATGATCATGATACCCCTAGAACTCACTAAAGGTGGAACTCCACTATTAGATTATAGAGTATATACGGATTTTAGAACTCTTCTGGAATAACTGCATTTCAAAAAAAAAAAAAAGTACTTTCTTAGTCTGTATTATTACATCTTATTTCTAAGAATGAACTAGGAGTTTTTATAGTATAGAGAGTTCAAACAGATGATGAAACTGCAAAGAGAAGAGAGAGGAACTCTCAACGAGCACAACCAACCAGTATTGCAAGTTTCCCAGAAGCTGGTTTAAGTACAGCGGTGCTGTTCCACCTGCTGTAAAGGGCAGGCGACTTTAACAAACCTTTTCATCACGGAGCCCGGAGACATCCCGTGGCGGGCGAGAGGAGCTGCGACTGCGTGCCACAGACGTAGGGGTTTCGGACTCGTCACGTTTACGTTTCCTTGTGACACTGCGGGACCTTCTGGCGTAATGTGCCTGAAATTCAAAGCAGCACTTTGGTTATTGAAAACAGAAACAAGCAGCTCGGACAGATGCCCCATTTCTAATTAGACTAACATGAAAAAACAGGAGGTAAACTGCTCTGATTCACTGTCATAATGCAAACAGCTACTTTGGATACCAAAAGACAAAATGATACCTGAGCCATTTTGGTTACTCCACAATAACAAAAGACCTTGTCAGCTGGTGGTCATTGTCTTTCTGTCCCAGAGTAATATTCAAATTTCAGTGAATATTAGCATATTCTTTTCAAAATTATGAATTCCATTTTTATAATTTTTTTTTTCACTAAGTTCATAAGTAATGGATAAAAAGACACAGACAAACTAAGGGATAGCAATGCTGAAGCTAATTTGCAACAGCAAAAGAGCAGTGCAGCAATCTCCCCTGATTAGCGCCTGCTTACAGGACAAAGCCCTAGGGAACCATCATCCCACAGCCTGAGTATGAAACTCCTCCTCGCTGAGATAGCTCTTAAGTCAACATGGCATATCAGCCCTGAGAACCGTGAATGCTTCCTTCAGATGGGCACTGTTGACGCTCCTTGTTTCCTAACTCCTTGTTCAGTTAAAGAATTCAAGGTCTCAAGATCTACATATCCATAATACTGCTGGATTTGCTGTACAAAAATATTTTTTTTTTAACTTAAAACAAAAGAAAATGGCTCCCTAAGGCAAATCTAGGTTTGAAGTACTTTGACTTACATCTAAAAATGCCAGTCACAGTATCAAAAATTCAAGTACAAATCACAGCATTAATGAACTGTAAAAAGATGAGCCTGATCCAATATCACTTTCTGAAATATCACTACTTCTGACATAGTTGTGTCTCATCCAACAAAGCAGTCCTGAAAATTAAACCCAGTTCTTGAATCCTCTACAATTCCAGAAGACTTCTAATAGAAAGCACTGCATATATACATGTGTGATTCTACAGCAATATACATTAGTACATGTTTTCAGCCAGCCCAACAGGTTATTCTCACATCACTCAAAAATTCCAGCATCAACTGCCTCATTTAGGTTTCCTGTTTCCTCCTTAACAGATTCCACCTCTTTCTTCTGTCAACTGTGACACGCAATTCACATGTGCACAAAGAAATTTAGCATATAACGGAATTGATCTCTCTTAGATGAGCACAGTGTTAAATTAGCAGAAACTTACATCATCTTTGTTAGTCATGTCAAGTCCAAGATCACTCATTTCTTTCTCTAGCACCTTCCGCTGGACCTGTAACAAGACAGTTAGGAAATCATGTTTCTTTTAAAAAATTGTATTTATATCTTAATTTTGTTTTAATACGTGAAAAAAAGAAAGATGCAGCAACCCAACTAAACAAGCTGAATTATATTCTTAGAAACTTTTCCTACAATATGTATGGAATCCTATAAAAGACTCACTTGTGTTACAGAAAAAGAAAAAAAAGAAAGGTTTGGCCTCCATAACTAAGTAGTTTTCAGAACTCCTAGGAGCACAGAAGGAAGCAAGCAGCAAGGGAGAGGGTCAAACGTGAGAAAAAGCGATCAGTGCCCACAATTATTACACGGTTTTATAAGTTATTATACATCAACAAAGTCTTACTACATGATGTGTCCTATACTTGCCTTCTTAGCCGTTCGAGGCATCCTCGGCCCTCGAGTATCTTTTTCCTTTGACTGCAGGATTTTCAGTTTCTTTTTTTCTCGGATCTGTTTTGCCAGCTGTCGGATTTCCATCATTTCTTCATCTTCGCTTTCTGGTTCACTGTCATATTCTCCAGCAGCTTCTCTCAGCTCTTCTTCTTTCTCTAATTCTTCCAGTTTCTTAAAAGAGATTAAATGAAAATCAAGATGCTCATCAAATCCTTGACTTACAATCCTCAACATCACATTCTTGTATGGCGCAGGGCCTTTTCAAGACAGCATGCAGACACTTCAAAGATGGAACTGTGTTATTTTAGGGCCCCTCCAGCCATGCTTAGTGCAGTTAGTGATACAGATTACTGAGCAAGAATCCAAGGGGATTCAAGTCCCATGAAGACCTACTTGATCACAACACATCACATCGTCGTTTGGCTGTATTTGTACGGCTGCCCTGAAGTTGCCCACTGTGTGAGTTCGGATGTACGGTACTGTGACCTGTACTAGCTGTGCTCTTTCTGGTAACACGCTCTCAAAAACCCTCCTATTTCTAATTTACCATGATTCTGGAGCACCAGCAATTCAGATGAACCCAACTGCACAACCAGCAGGCTCCGCCGTCTGCACTCAGAACTTCTTAAGAACCACCAGGAAATAAGGATGGTTTTTGTTATTAAATAAAAATGCTATAAATTGAGAATTCAGTCTATTTTGTTTGATAACTACATTCCTTCTGGCTACAGTCACAGAGTAAGGAAATACAACTTCCCCTGCAACACTCATATTTTAAGATTCAAAAGATAAGATCACCATTAGGTCTGAAAGGGTGAAGTAATTTTCCATTCTTCTGAAACTGTGTCCTTGATCGTTAAGAAAACAGTATCTTTTCCCATGGCAAGCGCAGACAGTGTAGAAGCATTTGTTTTCGTAGCATACTGTTTTTATCCAGGAATACAGCAATCTACGCTAAATGAATAAAGGGATGAAGAGGCAAGAATGTGTAAAAAGTACAAAGGAAAACTCACTTTCATTATATCTGGATCAATGTAGTCGAGGATATTGTGACCTTGCCATATCTCTGGTATCTTGTCATACTTTTCAGATGCATTCATTAAGTCCCAGTATTCTTAAATAAAAGCAAGCACACAAAATCAGACGTTAATAAAAAGACAAAAACAATTTCAAAGAACGTGCAATGACAGAAAACAAGGCTCATCGCAATAAAAAAAATAAAGTCAGCTCCCTCTGTGGCAAAAATATGACGGCATCTCTGACGTATTCATAAATACCTCTGATCCCCTGCCTACTGCCAAATATTGTTCAGTAATGACAAGTCCACTGCAAGCTATAATAAGCAACGGATAGCCAGTTCTCATATTGATGCTTTCTTAACAAAGTCAGCATCAACAATTAATGAGACACCACAATATAAAGTGAAAGGGAATCACAAGACCAGTCACTCTGTCCGCAACTCTAAAATGGGAAACCACTAAGAGACATTACAAACCAAGGAAGAATCAATGAAGATCACCAGTTTTGGAACAAGAGAAAAGGATTGTAAGAAATAAAAAGGTGGCACTGTTACTCAGTTGAAAGGAGTCCAGGTTAAGCGTTCTCCAATAAGACTGAAATAGTTAAACTTTATTGATCAGTAATAATACTGAGACATATTATACTTACTCTGAAGATCCAAAACATAATCATCTCCCATTTCAAGTTCAAGATCTCTCTCCTGCAAAGACATACGCAGCTTTATATATCTCATAACTGTAAATCTATGTGCTATTATTAAGCATTTAAAAACCATCCGCTGATTTCCTAATTAAGAGATGCCACTTACTGTTTTCCTCCTGGGTGTGTCTACTTCCATGCGCTTCTTCCGTGCTATTGCTCCCTCGGGTATAAAAGGCAGCCGCTCCTGAAATTAATGCAACAATTCATCCCGATAAAAAAATAGGAAGAAGTAGTCTTGAAGTCTTGAATCCATTTTTTTATAAAGCTATAAATCACCGTTTTAAAATAACGGATTTTGAAAGAAAGCAAAGGCCCAGGCTGACTCACCCACCAGCAACGGCAGTTATAGGTTAAAAAAAATAAGCAAATCTCATCATACACACTGTTCACGTGTTAAGCAAAGAGAGAATTCTTTTCCTTCTTAAAGAGTACTGGAAAATATACTAAAAAGTGTAAATATGTAACATACCTTGTCATCTCTTTTGGCTGGCATGGCCAAGTGTAATCTATTCAACACTTCATTCACTTTATTTCCTTTCATTTTAGTATCAACACGATGGGCTAACAGTCTGTCACAGGCCTGAAAGTGCACGTGGCAACAGAAGGTAAGGGATGAAGTCATCCTGACCCAACAAATGACACAGTAAGCTTTCAATCCCAAATATCTAGCTTTGTATTTTATCTTCTGTCTTACCTCTCTAGCTCTCAAGAGAGTATCAAAGTATTTTATACAAAAAAGGAGCATGGGAAGATGCATATGATACTGTTCTGTTGGTATAACCCATCTTTTATAATGAGCTGACTATAAGAAAAAGCAACAAGACCCTGACAAAATATCACCATAATTTTTGAACGGTATTAGATATAAGTTTCCATTTGCCCCCAAGTCCACAGAGGCTCAAAAGGACATTAAGGATAGCATGCTTAAAGCTTGTCACTATAACGCACAGTTTAACTGAGATTAAATTCATTCAAATGAGGCAAAAACATCAGCTGTTCCTTTTGAATGAGATTGAGAGAAAAGAGACGTACCTCTGTTTTAACTTGGATTACACCTTCTTCTGTTAGAGTACTGGTCTCTATGACAGAAAATCCTTCTGCTTCAAAAGTTTCAAATATTTTCTGAAATAGAAACATTATGCCAAATAATTACATTCTGCCCATTTCTTAATATATCATTACATTAAGAACTGAAATTTTTATCTAACATCAATATATGGAACTCATTACTGAGTATTTCATTAAAATGTGTTTCTAAAAACGAGAGGAATTTAAAACTACAGTTCTATCTTTTTTTTTTCTTTCTTTTTTTTTTAAGTAAATAGCCACTTTCTATATGGTAACTGTTAATGACACATGCATTAAAAAAAAAAAAAAGAGAAAGAAACACTAATTCTATGTGTCCTTGAAGTCACAGATAGAAAAGAACTAGCCCTGCATATACGCAAACTGCTGCCCAACGGGAGCTCCTGCTGCAACTGGCAGCAACTATCAGTTCAGCCCGAACTCTTAGTGAAATGGCATTTTTGATCAAGGCCATTCAGTCTTCCAACTACTGTAGTAATTAACAGTAGCTCTCACAGCGTGTCCAAGATTTCTGAAACCACTAGGGAGTTGCTTTCTGTTTGGCATTTACAATAGGCAGGCAAGTACATACATTAGACAATACAAGTACATACATTAGACATATGGATCAAGACCCGGAAAACTACTTTCCGTTACACTATTAGACAATGAAATTTAGAAATGATCATGTAAAATTTTTTGCCCAATATAAATTATGCAAACCCACAAGTCTTGCATAGTATTTCTGTAAATTTCAGAAGAAAAAGAGAGGTGGGAGTAGTCGTCTCACCTGACTCTCTTCAGGAAGTTCCGCAATTCTCTTCACATCACATTTGTTTGCAACAATTATAAGTGGCTAATAAAAAGAAAAAAAAAAAAAGAATCATAATCCAAGCTATTGCATTACAAAAAAAAAAAAAAAAAAAGGATTTTATTAATAATGTAAAGCAAACCTACCTTGTTGGCAAATAATGGCTTAATGTTTCTGAAGAGTTCTACTTGTTCCTCCAGGCTATGCCCACACTGTTCAGAGACATCCATCACATAGAGCACAGCAGCACGAAGATGTGCGAGTGCAGTTATAGCCTGCATCTCAATGGTGTTCCTGTCCTCCAAAGGATGATCCAAAATACCAGGAGTATCTACTACCTAAAACGAACAGAATTAGCTCAGGCCCCATTACAAGGTAATTGATACGCTGTAACATGTATGCAATTTCTGGTCGATATTATCCTTTTTAGACAGCAGTATTCCTTCCTTTCATTCATAAATAAGACTGTAAACATGGCCAAGCTGAGAATGGGAAAATGGAACAGGAGAAGAATGAGGTTTCAGAATAACCAATACTCCAAGTAGTGAGCAAGTACGGAAAGCCCTGCCCCAACCTGGCCCAGGATTTGGTGGTGGTTAAGAAATGAACCATCCTTAGTCAGACGTTCCAGTTCCAATTCTTCCCTCCAACTAAAAGCACATACATACATACACGTTTTTGAAATAGATTTGGACTGCTGCCTTCATTTGGCACACTGTATTAGAAGATGTTGCACAGAAGCTCTCAGACAGTGTTTCTTATCAAGACACAAAAACGCAACTCACACTCCAAAATGGCAAATCAGATTATAACCAGTTAACTCCTGTAAGAAAATGCAGAATAGTGACGGTTCTTACCTGCCAACGCAGATACTTGTAATCCATATGTCCCACGAAGAGAGATTTGGTGGTAAAGGCGTAAGGCTGCACTTCTACATCTGCTCTTGTAACCTTAAAACAAGTTATTCACACACATTTATTGATCATTTCCTAAACTTGCAAGGAAGACATCCTAATTGTAACACACTTCCTTTGCTACAGGAAAGCTAAAAACTAGTTATTCTGACTGTTTCTCTGCAAGACTTAATCTATTCGAAAATATGTTAATCATATACATGCTATTTTGGAAAAGATAATGATTTTATGAGCGCAATCTGTTGCAAGCTTCCATATAACCCTCCAGAAATTTCACTCAGTCTCTATCCACACATTTAAGTTTCCCATCCTTCATATCAGACAGTGCTATAATGAAATCAAATTGCTTAAATGTTACTTCATCTTAATTAAATGGTATCTCAGTATAATTAAAACAAAACAAAACAAACAAACAAAAGCATTCACACACCTTATTTATAAAGCTAGATTTTCCAACATTTGGATAGCCACACAACAGAAGAGTTCTTGTATTGGGATCGATGGTTGGCAAACGAGACAAATGCTGTCGCACTGAAATGTTGAAAAAAAAATCTTAAGTATTTGGGATAATTTCAGTTTGGATGGGAGAAAAATTCATATTATGAAGCATTTACTCATGACTTAATAATATTTTTGGACATCATAAATTTATTGAGTGATTATTTATGAAAATATATAATTGCTTGTTAACTGCAGAAGTATCTACACACAACAACAACAAAAAAAGAAATTTATCAAGTATTTGAAAAATAAAGACCACTGTCTCTTAGCTAGAATGAGCCAATCAACACAGCCTGAAGGAATAATGAGCCTGAAGTAAGAAGTAATGTTTGGAAAACGTTTAGTACTAATCTTTCAAAATATTTAAATGAAATGATAAATAAAAGCATGGCTGTGATCTTTAAGCGAGGAAAAACATTTTATAACCATTAGTAACAAAATAAAGTTTTAAATTTAAAACGAGAGAACCACTCAGTTGAAAAATAAGTTCTATGTATTTGGGGGTTTTGGAACTATTTCTAAGTTCCCATTATCTCCATTCCATATTAAACACATTTTTCTCTTTTTAACTGTTATTCTTTGTACAAACAAATTTTATATTCTCTTTATGCTCCTTTGTTTTAGCCTATTTATTACACAGACCTTGCTCCAAGTATTCCAAGCTTTGTTTCTGTCTTTTGATAATCGTGCACATTCGTCCCAGAGCAGCACGTTTCAGTTGCTTGCAGCGGTACAGAGAATCGCCGTATTTCATCAGGCGCACGTAGTCTTTAGCAACACTGCAGAGACAATGAAATAAGAAGTTAGCTAGCAACCTACCACACAGGTAGAAAATCAAAGAAATGCATGTTCCTTACTTGTCAATCAGATTCTTGGCAATATTAATCTGCCCCAAAGCCAGCTTGTAGTGATCTTTGTCATAGAGAACGTTCATCAAATCTGCATAAAAAGGATGGATGTCCTAAAAAAAAAGCATAAAGTAAAATTAAGGTTCATATTTTCTTAAAGATGACTATGTCTTGGCAACTATGTAAGTTCATCTTTTTCTCTAATATACCAACACAAGTGACAATACAACCTAGACTGTTTTCATTATCATCTTACCTAAGGAAAACAATATCCTTGGTCATTACATGCATAATTCCTAACACGTCAAATTTCTTCTGCAAGCATATCCTGGACGCATTCATATAGTCTCCATTTCTTCTTTTGCACTATAAAATACTTTCCAATTTCATCTTAGAAGGATATTTTAGTTACTTATGTATTTATTTGCAGAAACTTCACCAAGAGATTATAAAATGCAGAAGACATTTGTGGAAATCCTTCAGTAATGATCACTGGATACAAAAACAGCAGGAAGATATAGGGCTGCATTAGGTACAGCTGTCCATAAGGAAGTCCCACTGGACACCTGGATGCAGCTGTAGCTGTTGGGAAGTTAAGACTACATGTGTCTTGTCGAAGTGCATTTCCAACAACATCCTTTGTGTGACCAAAAATAAGGTTTTTGTTGTCAAATTAACACTTCTGAAGAAGTGAAGACAGGAGGCAATGTGACATGCTTGGTTATTGCTAACTTCCAGTAGGTGTTTTGTAGGAAAGACTGACCATAGGAACATAATGACTTACATGTACATACATTAAGAAGAAATACACAAACACAACATACTTAAGGAAAAGAAACTTTCCTTCTCATCATTTAACAGCAGTTTCTGGCCAACACTAGCTCATCAGCTAAGACCTTGAAAATGCATCCTTTGGCAATCACAGGGGCACAATTCAGGCTTTTCTTAGTAAGAATGAAGTATTTTTGTAGAACAAGTTTGCCTAAATTTACTCCCAAAAAATCTGCTGAGAGTTATTCTAAATCTTCCATGCAGGGAATCAGCAGTGGGCTGCTCAGACCAAAATAAACTCTAATAAAACCACTGTTGCAGAATAATTTCTGATTCATGAAGTTCCTTTATGATCAAATGAACAAATACTTACATCTAATTTGGGGAAGTCTGTTAAGATCTGAGTGAGTCTATCATGGTAATTCTGTTGAGTATATTTGACTTTTCGCATGTAAAACTGTCGAATCCGATGGATTTGGTAATGTTTATGAATGACGGTTGGAGTCTTTCGCTGAGTCTTTGACAATGTCAAATCTATGAAGTCCTGCAATCAAAGAAGTGTTATTAATGACACAAGTTGTCAAGTTTTAATAAAGTGATAAAGCAGTAATTGTATTTTGGTGGAGGAGCAGGCAGAGCAGTTAGGCCCATTAAGTGGTGCGGCCCACAGCACTGCTCTGCAATGGATGAATTGAGCATGTTTTAGGATAAAACACCCGAACCACAGACTTTTATCTCCAAGCAATAACAGAAAGTTTGTGCATTCTGAGTGGGGTTTTCCTGCCAATTATTTGAGGGCTGGCCTCCTTTCCCCAGCAGAGCTCGGTAAGTGGCCCCACTAATGCCCAGGCTCGGCTGTCACCACCACGGACCCAGCATGGCTAACACCCCACTGCTACGGAACAAAACTCCTTCGTTAAACCAGGAAATAACTTTATTTTCGATAAATGCATGGTGCGGAGCGGGGGGGGAGGGGGGACGGACGGAACAGACGGGATTCCTGTCAGGGCCAGCCCCACCAGGGCAGCAGAGCCGCAGGACCCCACCTCAGGCGGCACCCCCGCGCCCTGCATGGTACAGCCCGCCGGGCCGCCCCGCACTGCCCTAGGGCGAGCCCATAAGCCCGAGGGGGGGGGAGGCGAAGGCCGAGGCCACGCCGGGCAGCGCGGGCGGCGCTCCCCTGAGGCGCGGCGGGAGCAGGGGCTGCCCGCGCTGAGGGACGGGGACGGCGGGGGGGACAGGGGAGGGCACCGTACCTTGGCGGACGGCACCACCGTGATCTTCTTGAAGTTGTAGAGCGCCATGCCGGCCGGCTGCCCGAGCCCCACGCTGCCGGAAAGGGGAAAGAGAGGCCGTGCCTCTCGCGAGAGCCCTGAGCTTCCGTGCCGGGGAGGCGGGGAGAGAGGGAGGGACGGGGGCCGGCCATTACGTGAGAGGTTTGTGGGGTCTCCTGAGGGAAGACCCGAGCGTGAACAGCCGCTCAGGCTTGCTGGGGTGCTTTACAGCAGGCCTGTGCTGCGCCTTGTTGCACCGTGACAACGACACGTACCCTCATGTGTTCGCCCCGGGCTCGCTGCCTGCAGGCGTGAGGGGCTCCTGGGGCACGGGGAGGAGTCGTGGAATATCCCAGCTGGAAGGGATCCCAGAGTGTCTTGGGATCGTATGGGGCTTATGGGGTGTTTAGGGAAAGGATCAAAGCAAAGATAAAGGAGGAAGCAAGGTTCCACGTGTTGGGGCGGAACAGGTGTTAGAAAATAGAAAGGGGGATAAAAGAAGCCAGTAACACGTCAGCAGGCTGGTCAGTGTGGTCATCCGACTGTGGGCTTTGTGCCAGTCACCACAGTCTGTCCTTCTGTCTTATTAAACTCAATTTCTAACTGTTCACCTTGTTGAGAGACTTTTTCATTCCACGTGTGTGTGTGTGTACAGATCCAAGTACCAGGGAAAGGGCAGTGGTTCAGAGGGGCCACACGCCGGGCACCAGGAACAGCAGCACAAACACTGCATGGCTGTGTATGTCGGTGTGTGTATGCATGTAACTGGGAGACCTGGGAATCCAAGGGCCAGCTACCGCAGGGTTCCTGTGTCTGGGGCTCATTATGTGGAGGGGTGCATAGGGCAAGGCTGTGTGAAAGAGTTCTGAACACCAGCAGCTGGAGCAGGGCTGTGGGATTATGAGGTTCACATGTGAAAGTGCCAGAAACTGGAGACCAGGAGATACTGGGCCCAGCTACTTGGTCTGAGTGCCCAAGACTGGCTACTTAGACTCATAGAATCATTAGAATTGGAAAAAGTCTCCAAGATCATCTGGTCCAACCGTCCCCCTACCACCAATGTCCCCCACTAAACCATGTCCCTAAGCACCACGTCCAACCTTTCCACTCCTGTGTGTGCTGGCACTTCCTGGCACAGGCTGGGACAGTGCCACTGTGGACACACATGCTAGCATGGGAGGGACACCAATCTTTGGGTGAGGGAATTTAGTGCACCCTCAGTAAGTTTGCAGATGACACCAAGTTGGGGGGAAGTGTTGATCTGCCAGAGGGCAGGAAGGCCCTGCAGAGGGACCTGGACGAGATGGGTTGATGGGCAGATGCCAATGGGCTGAGGTTCAACATGGCTAAGTGCCAGGTCCTGCACTTTGGCCACGACAACCCCATGCAGTGGTACAGGCTTGGGGCAGAGTGGCTGGAAAGCTGTGCAGAGGGAAAGGATCTGGGGGTGCTGGTTGATGCTCACCTGAACATGATCCAGCAGCGTGCCCAGGTGGCCAAGAAGGCCAACAGCATCTTGGCTTGTATCATGAATAGTGTGGCCAGCAGGACCAGGGAGGTGACTGTCCCCCTGTACTCTGCTCTGGTGAGGCTGCACCTCAAGTACTATGTACAGTATTGGGCCCCTCGCTACAAGAAGGACATCGAGGCCCTGGAGCATGTCCAGAGAAGGGCTACGAAGCTGGTGAAGGGCCTGGAACACAAGTCCTGTGGGGAGCGGCTGAGGGAACTGGGGTTGTTTAGTCTGGGGAAGAGGAGGTTCGGGGGAGACCTTATTGCTCTCTGCAACTACCTGAAAGGAAGATGTGCGGAGCTGGGGGTCGGCCTCTTCTCACAGGTAACTAGTGGTAGGACTAGAGGGAATGGCCTCAAGTTGTGCCAGGGGAGGTTCAGGTTGGAAATGAGGAGACATTTCTTCTCAGAAAGAGCAGTCAGGTGTTGGGTTGCCCAGGGAGGTGGTGGAGTCCGTATATTTTGTACATTTTCTGCTAGCAGGTTATGCTGATCAGGTAGAAAGGGGAAGAGGACCAGGACATTCCATCTGTTGTGTGCGTGTATATGCTTATCATGGGTACGCACCCAAACAACCCCAAACACACATCCGCTCACTTCTCTTTTTTTTTCTTTAATAATAACTATTGGTGGCTTGTCTCACACAAAAGTGTAAAACCTTTAAGATAAAGGCATAGCTTAAGTGAATTCTGGAGCAGTTTGTGATCTTGACTACACCTTGTGCCCTGTTCTTCATTGCTTATCTCCAGCAAACATGAGACCCAAACATAGACCAAGGACATAAACTTGAAATGCACCGAAATGCAGGCCTGTAATGCAATGTGCTTGTCCGTTCCTGTTTTCTACTTGACGCTAACACTAAGCTGGCATGCACCAAAATACATCTGTTTTAGATAAATTACATTTTATTTGATACACTTTGGAAAATAAGTTAGATTAAAAATTGAAAATTCTTTGGCTTCCACACTTTTTTTCCTCTCTCCACACAAAGCATGACATTTTCCACTTGAGAGAATCTAGTCAAGTATTGCTCTGTCACTGCACATTTTTCTACAGTACTAGAAATTCAAATGCACAATTCCTTCCACATTTCCTTTATTTCATCATGTTACTAATTTTGCTGGCACGCTCCAATGCAGTGGAAATTTTTAAGGTATTAGAAAATTAAGAGTCCCTATAATCAGTCAAGCCAGTAGCTAATCCTTTCCAGAAATTAATTTCCGTAATGACTGTACGAACATCATTTGATCATAAACACGCTGTTAGAACCATCCCTGTTGCTATAGCCTCTCAACAATGCTGCAGCTGCCCCATTATGATGAGCGTGCTGCTTCATAAATATTTTGATAACAGTACTTCAGTCTGCTTTCCTGATGCGTTCTTGAAACAGTGAGGTTTGACTTCACATTTTGTGTGTGCACATTTTATATGCGTTTTGCCTCCAAAAACATGGGTTTATAGAGCAGAAGGAGCTCTTATCTAGCATATCCCCAGTTCTCCCCAGTTTCTGGCACTTCTACATGTGGACTCTGATCCCCACAGCCCTGCTCCACTTGCTGGTACTCAAAACAGTGACGCACAGATGTGCATTATGCACCCCTCCACAAAACTGACCCCAGACGCTGGGATCATCCAGTAGCTGCCCCCTGCATGCCCTGTTCTCACACAGCGTGTACATTGCTACTCTCCTGGGCAGTTTTGAAGAGAACTAGTTCCTTCCAAGTCAAAATGTGGGTACTGTTCTGGATATTCTGTCCTCTGGAGACTTCTTCTAGGAGCCAAGAGAGATGAGACCTTATCAGGCTGTTTTTCTTTCAGTCCACATGGTTCTTTACCCCAGCTGGCCTTCTGCACTCCGATGTCCTTGTTCATGTTCATGCCAAACTCGAGGCATAGTTTCATGTTTTAAAAACATTGCTCCAGTAGACTGTAATTCATACCACTTTGAAATTAAAAACAAAATTGTTGTTGTGCCTTGTACAAGAGCAGCTAATAGCACCCAGCAAGACCCAAACCATGCTCAGAGAGGTGCTCAGGAAAATCAGCATGAGAATGGGCATCCTGAGGGAGCCAAGGAAACACTCTTCTGTAACAAATACTCCTGCAGGACATGTGTGACATTGTGCTGTGCCTAGCTATGGCATTAGCTTGATATCCATAGTTTCTCTGAAGTGTCAGCTGAAAATTCCAAACATAGCCTCAGATTTGGGGGGTTGGGTCTGAATTTGATTTGTACAAGGATTTGTTGTGTTGGATATACTTAAAAAATTGGAGTGTTTCGATTAGATAGACCAGAACTTTGCTTTCTTGTCCCGCAAAATGAGAAGACCAGTTCACAGTGTCAGAGAATCACAGAAGGGCTGAGGTGGGAACAGACCTCTGGGTCCCTCTGGTCCAACCCCTGCTGAAGCAGGGCCACCCAGAGCAGGGTGCTCAGGACCACATCCAGGTGGGTTTTGAAGATCTCCAGAAAGGGAGACTACAGCCTCTCTGGGCAACCTGTGCCAGCGCTCAGTCACCCTCCCAGTAAAGCAGTATTTCATGATGTTGAGACAGAACCTCCTGTGTTTCAGTCTGGGCTCAATCCTTCCTGGCCTGTCACTGGGCACCACTAAAAAGGGCCTGGCTCTGTCCTCTTTGCACCTTCCTTTCGGATAATCCTATACATTAATAAGATCCCATGCTCATACAGGTCTCTTCCATCTGTAAGTACATTCATTCTGTAGAATCTCACCCAAATTAAGTTAAAGTTTAAACCATTTCAACAATTTGCTGTTGCAAAGCTATTTCCAGCATCAGCCCTTACGTATGTATGCGTTCAAGTTTTAAAGCTCATTTCTCAGGCAAACCCTGCACGCACTGAA
Organism: Cygnus olor; assembly: GCF_009769625.2. Taxonomy (NCBI): domain Eukaryota; kingdom Metazoa; phylum Chordata; class Aves; order Anseriformes; family Anatidae; genus Cygnus; species Cygnus olor. Next base: position 11,622,124 of record NC_049170.1, on the reverse strand, counting down.
CCTCGCCCAAGTGAAAAGCTTAGCCTCTTGTTTCCTTATCAAAAAATAGTTTTGAGTGGGATTTATTAGATAACCTGGTGGTCTGGCAGCAATATCCAGTCCCCCTCACCTTTGATATCAACACCTTAAGTCAAGCTGGTCAAAACCTTAACAGGCTGGTCAGCAATATATTAATTCTGAAGGCAATTTTACTTCAGTGGGCTGCTCGGATTTTGATGGGAGCAGCCCAGGCAGAAGATGCCTGTCAGCCTGAGAGCCGCCAGCCTGGGAACCAGGCCTGTGAGCTAGAGGCATCCTTGAGAGGCACCGCTGGCACCTTTGAAGTGCAGCTGAGCACGTGGGAACCGGAGACATCCTGCAGATACCATGGATAAGGGCAAAAGCAAGGATCTGTAACAGCAGCTTATCGTCTGACAAAGAGAAAACAGTCTGGAAGAAAGGGGAAAACATCCTGAGAAAGTGGGAACCAGCACTGCTGTTGTCTGTGTTAGCTGAAAGAAAGGAAAACAGTCTGGGGAAAGGACGGCTCTGCCTGAGGGACTTGGAAACACCCTCGACCATTGGTTGTCTCAGGTGAGAACCAGCAACCAGCCGCATCCATTGGGTGCTCCGAGAGGTGGTGCCCTACGCCCCCCTGGGTCTCCAGGGTATATCAGGGCCCTGGTCTCCGTCCAGAATGGAGCCTCTCTCTGGGAGCACGTCCCGTGCCGCACGGACTTCTCCTTTCCCTCCGGGATTCCCGACACAAACCGACCCTTCGCTGGGGACGCCCGGCTGCTTCCAGACGCCGTGACGCGGATCCCCCTCGCAGTGAGACTTTGTTCCTTACTTGTTTGGGCCCACAGCTGGGGTCGGCCTTTGCCGGCCCATTTCTGAGGTGGCTTTGAGTCCCCTTCTGGGATGGGCTTGATAGCGCTTGGTACCGGTGTCATTTTGTATAGATAGAAGCATATCCCTGAGCATATTAGTAATCAGTCATAACTAGGTTTGCTGCTTTCCTGGTGATGGGTTTGTTGTAACCTGTAGTATTAATATATATATGTATACTTGCTGCTATATTATTGACTGCTACTACTATAGATTGCTGCTGGTATTGATTGCTGCTACTATTAATAACAATATATCTATATACTTGCTCTCCTGGTAATAGATCATAATAGCTTGATATATACGTGCTGTTTTAATCATAGGTGTACTTGATAGTGGTGATTTGTAGTAACCTGTAATAACGTAGAGAAACTTAGGAAATAAAGCCTCGGTGTCCTTGTGTATTAGAGAATCCTGTGAACCCACTGTTGTGATCTCTATAAAGCTGCAGGCTCGGTGACCCTTTAGGTTGCGATATTAATTGGTGTAAGAGGTCAGATTCTGTAAAATATACAAATCATGGATGCTTGGGAAGAGGCAGTAGAAGAGCAGCGAAAATGGCAACAGGATAAGGGATGGAAAACCCCTAGGTGGGACAGGAATTGGGTAGCCGAGAATTGTTTCAACTGGGAAGCCTTGCGAGCAGAGTTTCAGAGGTGGCAGGAAAGTCATAAAAGTAAAGGCAAGGAAGGGAAAGGGTCCTTCATTGGGCTCCTCACAGAGGCATTAGCAGCCGCAGGCACTTTGTTTAAAACTACACGGCAGAAACTAGAAACTGCCTCACAGGATGCCTTGCAGCGAGCTAAAGACGCCGAAGCACAAGCGAAAGATGCAGAAGCACGAGCTAAGGATGCCGAAGCACGAGCAGCTGCCTACGAATCTCACAGCCTTATTAAGAACCGCTTGCTGCAACAATTAGAGACTAACCTCAGACCCCTGGCTTTAAGCCAGCTGGAGCAAGAGCATACGCGCCCGGTCTCCGAGAGTGAGATCATTGACGAAATGCACACGCTGAAAACCGATAACGAGGATTCCGATTTTAGCAACGGGCTGTCTACGCCCACCTCGTTGCCTGAATCTAACCCAGACGAGACAGCCGCTCTGTACCCTATCACACAGCTCCCGGCTCCTGGAGGAGATGAAGGCTCTCCCCTCCCTCCTCAGGTGACGCTGGCCACTTTAAATTTTAATTCGGGACAGCTCTGGCAGAAGTTCGTGCAGTTCAGCAAGAAATCAAGCGAGGACTGGCTAGGGTGGGTGGCGCGATGCTATCAGATGGGAGCTGGAACACTTATTCTTAATCAGAACGAGGCTAGACAAATATTCCTGGGAGGGGGGATAATTCTTCACAACCCCGATGAGGGGGCCGAACAAAACACCTTTTCTCTACTATCTTCAATAATACATGCTGTCAGACAAATGCAGGTACGATGGGGATACAGCCCCCCTCCTCCCTGGAATACCCGCGATGGGTTTGCCAAGTGGACGATGAGGCTGGCTGCCTGGGATGCCCTTAAGGCCCAGGGGGCCATACCAGAGGACATGATGTCTATGATGGCTACAGAAGCAGGGAAATCGAGGCTACTGGAAAACGCAGCGTACGGGGGAGCGAAGGGTTTAGCCTTAATGCTGTACAGTAGGACTTACGATTGGAACACTATAATGGTTCAAGGGCTGCAGTATTGGGTAGCCTTTATGAAAAGCACCCCCAAATCAACAGCTCGCCAAAGGGAAGGGTGGGTCAGGGTCACCCAAACACCAAGAGGAAATCACAAAAAGGGGCAAAATGTTCGTAAGTTCCCCGTTGAAATGAATCGGTCTGACACAAGAAGATCCCCTGACAAACAGGAGCGAGACCTGGAACGGAGACGCTTATGGGGTCTCCTGCGAGGGATAGGATTCACGCCAGGACAATTAGACAAGATGCCCACGTTCCTCTTACAGAGACTGTGGGATAATCGCAAAAGGGATTGCTCCTGCACCCCCAGCGTGAGTGATGAGAAGCTGACAGACAGCGTTGATCCACCTGCTCCTCTGATCCCGACCCCAGATAACCCATCCCCTCCCCCAGTCTCTGATTCAGGAAACTGATGGGGGAACCCCCAGCTTCCAGCCCAGGGAGTTCTGACGACCTGTCCCAAGAGGCTGAAACTTTTAGAATTAGTATTAGCAAAAGTCTTTCTATGCCATTAATAGTAAACGGTAAATATTTTGTTGTTGTTGTTGTTTTCTCATGGATATGGGAGCCCCAATATCAATGATCAAAGCGGAGCATGCCCCTGGATTAATTAAAAACAAACCAACAAACAAACAAAAAAAACTTTAAAAGGCTTCCTGGAGTTGCTGGAAAAAGACAAGAGGTTCCCGTAGCCAAGATAAATCTGACTGTGCCCAATGGAAGAACACTGAGAGCTGTAGTGGCAGTAGGACCCTCAGGTATATTAGGTGTGGATATATTAAAATCTCAGACTATGAAGGTTCCTTTAGGCACTTGAGTGCCAAACCATCAAACACAGAACTCTAATTTCTGTAGATGAAATACCAGCTGAAGGGTCTACTGCTTTTCTATTACAGGCTGCTCCTAAATTACCTAGAAGTACCTTAACTCATGCACAAAATATCGTATTGGCCCTGAAGCCTTGCAAGGTGTAAGTGCTGTCAGTCAGGATTTAGAACATTGGGGTGTTAGTCAGAAAACTCTGTCCCCATATAACTCCCCTGGGTGGCCTGTCCATAAGCCTAACGGCACCTGGCATTTGTCAGTAGATTAGCAAAAATTGTGTGAAAATAGTGGAAATAGCAGAGCCTTACATGCAGCTGTTCTCTCTGTTAAAAATCTTATTTTTGCCGTACAGCAAGCACCCCATCCCTGGATGTCTCCCCTGGACAAGGCAGAAGTATTTTTCATGGTCTCATTGCAAGCTGAGGATCAAGAGAGGTTTGCTTTTACCTCAGCAGAATCCAGTACGCTTTCGCCTGATTGCCCCAAGAATTCAAATATAGCCCTATGTTGTCACATCAGGCTTTGGCTAAAGAATTAGAACGCGTTTGACAGGAACCAGGGGTGAAAGTGTAATATTAATATATAGATGACATTTTAATCAGAGGAGATTCCCCCAGTAAGGCCCAAATAATAGGTGATCATACGAAGTTCAGTGACGAATCTATGTCATAGGAATCTATGTCATCTGAGTGACATCGAGTCAGGAATCTATGTCTCAGAATCTATGATTCTGTAATATTCAAAGACCACCCCTGGAAATTCCATCCACCCTCACTCGGTCAGGATGTCCGGTTTACACAGAGATGCCGAGGCTTGGTCTGACATCTGGTTCACAGCTGGACCAGCTCAGAGGGCTGGAGGGGAAGGGAAGGGCAAGGCTGCTCTCTGGCGACCTGAGGACGGAACAGCTCAAGGACAGGAGCTGGATGGGGCGGCTGAAGTGCCCGAGCTCCTGGCCACGGTGCTGGCCCTGGGCAGGAAACGCCGAGTCCTGTGCAGCAAGGGCTCAGTGGCTCCTGTACTGGAAAGCTTCCGGTAGCATCCCCACTTCATGTAACTTCCACTTCAGATGTAAATGATCATCATCAATTATATATTGGACAAACCGTCCTGTTAAATCGTCTGCAAAGGGAAGTTTTCCTTGCATATTACAAACTCTCCTTCAAACTGCTACATGGAAGGTGCTCAGTCGGCAGGGTAATGAGCACCTTACTTCTGAACAACGAATGTCCCAAATACCTAGTACCCAAAAGGAATGAAGCGATTTTGTTTTTCTTTCAGGTTATCCGAGCTGCAACATCAGCAACTGGGAACTCAGACCATTTTCCTGGGATCCTGCTCCGACCTTATTCAGCGAGCTGATTGACTGGCAGCTTGCCATGGAAGGAAACAATGTCAAGAGCAATTTGCTTCCCTTCTTATAATTGTTATTTAATATATGCAGTGATTGGCTTATACCTAATAATCATAATCACACTCATTCACTTACCCCTGGGATGGAATAGCAATCACATTGGTTAATTTATGAATACAATTTCTCGAGTGGGCAATGAATCAGGCAGTTGGTGTTGCTTATACCACCCACGAACACCGATTGCTAAATTTTGGTGCTTAGCAGAACCCATCCCTGAGGCATCTTGGTCTCAAAATAATTTGGCATACTAACTCCCCAGTACTCCAAATTATTGAGGACTGGGGCAATGCAAGACATGAGCGCAGACTGGGAGAAGAACATGTTGAGAGCAGCCCTACAGAGAAAGACCTGGGAGTTCTGGTGGACAAAAAGCTCGACGTGAGCCAGCAGTGTGTGCTTGCAGCTCAGAAGGCCAACTGCACCCTGGGCTGCATCAACAGAAGGGTGGCCAGCAGGGGAGGGAGGGGATTGTCCCCCTCTGCTCTGCCCTTGTGAAGCCCCACTTGGAGTCCTGCGTCCAGGTCTGGGGCCCCAGCACAAGAAGGGTGTGGGGCTGTTAGAGCGGGTCCAGAGGAGGGCCACAAAGATCATCAAAGGACTGGAGCACCTCTTCTGTAGAGACAGGCTGAGAGAGCTGGGGATGTTCAGCCTGCAGAAGAGAAGGCTCCAGGGATACCTCATTGCGGCTTTTCAGTACTTAAAGGGGACTTATAAAAAAGATGGAGAGCAACTCTTTGCTCAATCAGATAATGACTGGACAAGGGGGAATGGTTTAAAACTATAAGAGTGTATATTTAGATTAGATGTTAGGAGGAAATTCTTCACTCAGAGGGTGGTGAGGCACTGGCACAGGCTGCCCAGAGAGGTTGTGGCTGCCCCATCCCTGGAGGTGTTCAAGGCCAGGCTGGATGGGGCCTTAGGCAACCTGGTCTAGTGGGAGGTGTCTCTGCCCATGGCAGGGGGTTGGAGTTAGATGGTCTTTAAGGTCGCTTCAAACCTGAGCCATTCTGTGATTCTGTGATTGACAACAAACCTTCTGAAGCACATTCATATGATAAGGCCCCATGGAGCAATAAAATGCCCCAGGGTACAAGTTCAACTTCGGTGGGAAAGATGAGCAGTGGTAATTACACCTGATATTACAATCACAACCAAGTGCAGTTTCAATTTAAATGTGACAAAATACAAACTTAAATTGATTCTGAACTGAAAACCTCATGGACCTGTGATAATGAATCTGTACTTACAAACAAGGGTGGTTTTAGGCGATGAAATTCTGGACTCTCACATCAAATGTTAATCATATGAACTGTCACAGTCCTCATTCTACACACTATAGTCCATGCAGTAACGGCTGGCTGAGTACTGACCGTAGTTGGGATACATGCAGCACAAACAACGGGTCTGGCTGTGTGGGTTGTAACCCCTTTTGGACAAGCCAATCAAGCCAAAGATGCTTAATGAAATGTAATTGTTCTTCTAATCCATGGTGTTCATTATGCAAACATTGCAATAACTCTGTACAGAGCTGGTAACTTTTCTTCTTTTTTTTTTTTTTTTTTTTTTTTTTTTTAGTACCTGGATGGTTCTGGCTTTGTGGCACTAATACCTGTAGGAGTCTACCACCACAGTGGGCAGTACTTGCACCATAGCCCATCTTGGCCTCCATGCTTTTTGTTCTAAAGATTTAACGTGAAACTTTCAACACAACTGTAAGTAATAAGCGCAGAGTATCTAAGCCCTTAGTGACAAGACCAATTAAATTTCAGAAATGTGTACATGCACTGTGCCCAAACTTGGGTATGCTGAATTGGAACGAGCTATCGTTAACATTTCTGCTACCCTTTGTTGCAGAATATCAGGACTCTGAGTGTGTAACAACACAAGCAATTTGAGATAAGCCAGACAGAGGCTTTATTAGCTACAATCATAGCGAGAGAGCACCAGGGCAGCATCTGTCCCTGTGCCCCCATGTTCTCCACCCAGTGGCTGCAGAGACCCACCTCATTTACTGTTTCAAAGAAATGAAAGAAGTGAGGAGAAGCATTCTAATGTTAACAAAGCCAGGTGTGCATTGTCAGGAAGAATGGACTGCAGCCAAAAATATATATGTTAACGAGGCCAAGTACCCGTTGCTTCATGGATGGGCTCCTTGAATGTCTTGTTAACTGCCAAGACTGACACTGTGGTGGGGCTTGTACAAGGGACACAGAAGTGGGAGTTGGAAAGGATCAGACTGCTAGCTTTTGGTCAAAAGGCATGTGCCTTTTGTTAGGATAAACTTCCTAGTGAGACCTCTCAAATCTTAAATATTAATAGTTTTTGTATCACACCTTGAAATCACACAAAATGCTACTGTCGGTGCTCTAAAGACTGTACAAACTGAGATAAATTCATTCTTACAGTTGGCTATCCATAATTATTGGGCCTTGGACCCTCTTTTAGCCTCACAAGGTGTTTGTATGTTCATAAACACTGCCTGTTGCTTTTATGCTAACAAATCCAAACGAATTGAATGCAATGTTAACATTATTCAGCAGTGTCTGTACCTTTCACTGAAAAAAAACAACAACAAGCCCTGCTTGGAAGCCTGTCAGCAGAGTGGTCAGGGTCTTGGTTGTCAGACCTCGGACCATGGGCATAGCACATTTAACGGTATTGGCTCTCAATCTAGCTGTAGGATTTGTGCTTTTCTGTATTGTATCAAATCACTGTATCACTTTTATGTAATCCGGTACTTGCTTGTGTCTCAACTAACAAACCGTCTCAGGAGGCAAAACAACACTGGACATAAACGGACATAAGTCTCCTCCGCCTCACGCACTAGGAGGCAAGAGAGACGCACCAAGCACGGTGTAGTCTCACTCCTAGTGACCCACAGGTGGCCGTAGGCCAAGAGGGGGAGTGCTGGGGGCAGCCGTAAGGTGACCTGGCTATAACGGGAGACAAACTGACAGGAAATGACTGCTGGAACCCAGGCAGAAGATGCCTGTCAGCCTGAGAGCCGCCAGCCTGGGAACCAGGCCTGTGAGCTAGAGGCATCCTTGAGAGGCACCGCTGGCACCTCTGAAGTGCAGCTGAGCACATGGGAACCGGAGACATCCTGCAGATACCATGGATAAGGGCAAAAGCGAGGATCTGTAACAGCAGCTTATCGTTGTCTGTGTTAGCTGAAAGAAAGGAAAACAGTCTGGGGAAAGGACGGCTCTGCCTGAGGGACTTGGAAACACCCTCGACCATTGGTTGTCTCAGGTGAGAACCGGCAACCAGCCGCATCCATTGGGTGCTCCGAGAGGTGGTGCCCTACGCCCCCCTGGGTCTCCAGGGTATATCAGGGCCCTGGTCTCCGTCCAGAATGGAGCCTCTCTCTGGGAGCACGTCCCGTGCCGCACGGACTTCTCCTTTCCCTCCGGGATTCCCGACACAAACCGACCCTTCGCTGGGGACGCCCGGCTGCTTCCAGACGCCGTGACGCGGAGCCCCCTCGCAGTGAGACTTTGTTCCTTACTTGTTTGGGCCCACAGCTGGGGTCGGCCTTTGCCGGCCCATTTCTGAGGTGGCTTTGAGTCCCCTTCTGGGATGGGCTTGATAGCGCTTGGTACCGGTGTCGTTTTGTATAGATAGAAGCATATCCCTGAGCATATTAGTAATCAGTCATAACTAGGTTTGCTGCTTTCCTGGTGATGGGTTTGTCGTAACCTGTAGTATCAGTGCATGTATATACTTGTTCTGGTGTAACCCTGGTAGGCAGCCGAGCACCACACAGAGAATCAGAAATGTAAAAGTGAGAAAGCTCATGGGTTGAGACAAAGACATTTTAATGGGTAAAATGAAAGCTGCACCCACAAGCAAAGCAAAACAAGGAATTCATTGACTGCTTCCCATCAGCAGCAGATGTTCAGCCATTTCCTGGAAAGCTGGGTCCATCACATGTAATGGTTGCTTGGGAAGACAAACACCATAATTCCAAGCATTCCCCCCCTCCTCCTTCTTTCTCCCCAGCTTTCATTGCTGTTCACAACATCCCATGGTATGGGATATCTCTTTGGTTATTTGGGGCCAGCTGTCCTGGCTGTGTCCCCTCCCAGCTCCTCGTGCACCCCCAGCCTCGTCGCCGGCAGGGTAGCACGAGAAGCTGAAAAGCCCTTGGCTCTGTGTGAGCGCTGCTCTGCAACAACTAAACATACCAGTGTGTTATCACCACTGTTTTCATGACAAATCCAAAACATAGCACCATAGAAGCCTCTATAAAGAAAATTAACTCTATCCCAACCAAAAAGCAGCACGTTGCTGACGTATTATTGACTACTGCTGCTCTTGATTTCTGCTACGATTGATATATATACACTTGCTTTCCTGATAACAGTTATAATAGCTTGATATATGCTTTCTGTATTAATCACAGTTATACTTGATAGTGGCGATTTGTAGTAACCTATAATAAAGTAGAAAAACTTCGGAAATAAAGCCTCCATGTCCTTGCGTATTACAGAAGCCTGTGAACCCACTGTTGTAATCTCTGGAACTCTTAAGATCATGACAGATTTTAAAAGCTGCATCGTATCAGTTGTCAGTTTGCAGAAAAACAGCCAGTCCCATTCTGGCCATCGCAATGAAGAGACGCAGGCCTGGACGGAGCTGGCGACTTCCCCGACCTCTTGCTCTGTAAGTTGGATGCAAAGGTCAAGGCCAAGGAATCCTGGCAGAAGGCAGTAACAGAAACTACTGCTTCTTCTCTCGCCACTACTCAGGCCTTGATCAGAGAACATCAGACTCTAAACTGCCAACCCAGTAGCACTGCATTAAGTACGGAGAATAGAGCTATAAACAGGCAATCGTGCTTACACAGATCTGCAGTATCTGAAATAGTGAGAGCATGATTTTATTTTGAAACAGTGTCAATTAGTATCAGCACACAAAAGGCAGGTAAGGGGAAGTCTCAAGATTGAATTAGTAAGTATCAGACTCTTTTTACTAAATTATCATTACAAAGGGCACGCATAGTAATAGATCAAAGAGCTCTGGAGAGCAGCATGCTGCTGCAGATGAGTAATGCCTTCTGATCTGTCTTGGTAACATGCCTGAGACACTCTTAGGAACACTCTCAGGAATGCAATATATGCATGTTAATGGTTGTAGCTGCCCTGTAATCCTGGGTAAACTTTCAAGTTGTTAAAGGAAGTATAATGAGGACATACTGTGTTATCTTCCCCAGCTCCTCCTCTTTAGAGTTGTTTGAGCAAAAAGATAGCTTAACCAAAAGGGAGCTGGGGGAGCCTTGTGGAAGTAGCCCCTCATCCTCAGCGTCTGGATGCACAGGGGCTGCATCCATGCTGCCAGAGCTGGGGCACAACTGTACATCCAGGGAAAGGCTCATGAAGGGCTGCCTTCTGTGCTTGATTCCGTGCAGGCATCTGACCAAGCGTACAGGCTGGGACAATCCTCAAAAGCCTTAAAGAGCCCCAAGGGGAGCTTCTGAAATATCCCGTCTCACCCAGCTTCCCCAAGGCGTCAACAGCCAAACTGAAGTAAACAGAGCGCCTCAGTAGATCGGTTACTGATACTTAATTCCTGATATTGTGAAAATATCCTCAGGTACAATCCAATCTGCTGATTATTGTGGTTAGGAAAGAGTTGCTTTGCTAATCTTTCTGAATATGGATGCTCAGCCTCAGGGCTGGCGGAGTTCCATAATGCTTTAAGGAATAGGTAATTCCTCTGCAAAAAGAGGTGCCTTTTGTCAGTTCTGTCAACGCTCTGGCCCAGACAGAGTGGCATCCATGGGTTATGTTCTCAGAAGGAGTTGCACCCAGCCTTTGTTTGCTGGAAGAAGCAGCTCACAAAGTGAGTGCAGCCCTGTGTGCCCTGGGCACCTCTCTGAGGCACCTGAAGGGCATGGTGGCCTATTGCCCACCTTTTAGGTCCAAAATAAGTGTTGTTTTTTGTTTGTTTGTTTGTTTGTTTTTGTTTTATGCTCCACTAGCTTGCTTTCTAATATTGAATGACCACCCTAATTTTAAATTACTGCAAATCCTAAATTGCTGACCCGTCTGTGACTCCCTGTAGCTCCATGGAAAATGAAGTGCTGGCAGGGTCTGTGCTGGCACTGCCTGCGACCAGACGCTTTTTCCAGAGCAGCCCAAGGTGTGGAATTCCTGGCACTAAGGATAAAACTGCAGTCACAAAAGGCTAATCACTTTTGCAAACCTGCCCTAAATGGCAATAGGAGGAATTAGCCTAGGAAAAAATTTCCGCGTGAGAAAGGAAAAGGCAAGAAAAGGAAAGGAAATAAAAAAGAACAAACAGTAACAGCAGCGTTGGAAAGTAAGGCATAGGAGGGCAGTATTAATATTTTATTTCATCGTTATTTTATTTGGCCTTAATTAAGACTTAAGAACCTTTAAGATCCAGAAGTGTAAATATCAGAACAAATCAGGATTACTGAATGGATATCCCTTACAGTGCAGAAGCAGGATGTGCTTTGTGCTCAGATACTCACATCTACTTCTTTCACATTTCATATTTCTGGAGATGATTTCTAGCATTCTCAGATTTTTGCACTTGAGAACATCTGCAGGTGTAATTTTGCTGGCACATGTAATTGCAGGCACATTTCATTGTACTTACATGTCTATTTTGTTTTGGCTGGAAACCAAGCGATTTGACATTTAAACGCCCCTGCAATCAGCTGTGACATAAACTGTATCTACAGACATATTCTTGATGTAAAATTGGAAACCGAGTTGATGTCCTTTTAAAAAGTAATGCCTTCATCCTCACGTTGCTGGACCGAAGATGGTAGGTTTCAGGTTTTATAATAATATCGGATCCTTGTCAGCATATATTTAAAAGGTGCCAGTAATGACATTTGAGAAATAAAACATCACCCTGTTATTGTTAAACGCGGTGATGCAGCCAGGTGGCTGCAAGCAGATAAAGGAGGACTGGGAGGTGGCAGTTCAGAAAGCTGTGCCGCTGTGCTAGCAGTCAGCAGGTGGTGCTTTCGAGTCGCAGCTCTTCCACATTGCCCAAAGCAGCCCCGTGTAAAGGGAGCTCTACGGCATCCTGCAGCATCTTCAGCTGTGGCTTAAGGCATGGCAGTGATGCTTTGGCCAAGTGCTGTATTTGGGGCTATTTATATCGTTTCCAGCTGGCCTAACCGCTCCGGGTAGACGTGACTTCTGTAGGTGGCCTCGGGATCTTCTGTGCTTGTGGTGTGTCTGGGGAGCTCCTGCTGGCTGTCCGAGGGCTGGAGCTCGTGGCCGGGTTCGCCCTGTAGTCCCCCGGCCATGTCAGACCACTGGCGGCCTGAAGGCCGAAATCAGCTGCCGTGATCAGGAACGTGAAAAGGCTGCAGCCTGCTGTTTAGCTAGCCAGAAACATTTCTGCAGTTCCGTATTCCTGTAGTCACTGAGGTGAGAGAAGAGGCAGGACATTCATCCCGACGTGAAACACAGACTTCCTCGGATGAGAGGAGCTCCCCGTCCTCTGAACACGAGGCCACCAAAGGAGCCGACGTTTCACAGTTTGAATTTTGTATTTTCTTTACATTCTGCTCATGACCTCTTTCTCCCAACTGCCCGTTTCTCCACCCATCACAAACATTTTCTTTCCACATCCTTCATTCGGTGCTGTACAGATCTATATATCGGTCACACCGACGCTGTCCTTGTCAGTCACGGGAGTGCTGACTGGCATCCTTCCTGAAGAAAAACTAAAAATGTCTGCCAGTTTTGTCACTCCTCCTTCTACAAATTCATTTCTTTTAATTTTTTTTCTTAATCTTTCATTGATCCTTGCTCTATATAAAAGTCCTTGCAGTATTTTTTCTTAGCCATTAAATCAACAATAGTCCCTGAGACGTAAACGTGAATTAGTACTCAGCATGTCAGGCTTCCCTTTGCTGTCACTTCTCCTGTATTTGCATCTGCCACACAAACACCCTGCACTTTGCAAAGACGACATTTGTGTTACAGAGATTAAAACAGAACAAAACAAACAAACAAACAAACAAAACCACACACACACAAAAAAAAACACAACTTCCTTACCACTTTCTTCCTGTCTGGGTTTTTATAAGGTCACCTTGTCCCTGTGCTGTTAGAGAGCCTTGCAGAAGTACCCAAATGTCTTCAGCAGTTCTTTAAATAATAGTGGGGTAAATCCAGGAGCACCTTTGTAGCAAACTGGGATAGTGAGTGTTTTAATGATTATAATTTGCTATATAATCTCATATTTACTATGAATAATTGCTACGAAGGTAGTACCAGAAACACAGGAATATTGAACCTAAAGGGCCCTGCATATTACTCCTTGGGGAAGGTGTTACCACAGCATCATTTGTAAAGCATTACTAAAACCTCCCTTTATTTTATTGTTACCAGACATACATACAATTTGCAATACATACATGTGGGTGTATACATATATACACACTCTTTTGTAAATATATGCATTTTACATACCTATACAGACTTACATAATCACAACACTGTCTTTAGGATTTACTTCACACATTTTCAGGGAATTACCATTTGTCAGGTGGTATACCGGGCTGTTATTGTTCGCTGAAACGTGCATGGTACTTGATAGGAAGCTAAAACTGCAAGGAAATATCGGGGGAAAAAGGTCCCGAGCTGTTGCTGTGCAACACTTGATAATACGTAGGAACACTTCTGTAGCGCTTTTCACTTTCCCAACTTTCAAAAAACTGATTAATTAATCTTTGCAACATTCCTGCATAGGAAGTACTATTCTCAAACAATACCTTAATTAGCAGATTTCCAAAAAAAGATCCAACAGAAGGCTCAAGAGACAGTCATTTTGGAAGGAGCAGCAATGGTTGCACGCGTGTTGCTGCTGCGTGCCTGTGATCTGACCCAGAGCAGCTGCTACCCTGGACTACAGAGTGCAAACAGAAGTGTAATTAGTGTTCAATTACTCCTGCTTTCAGTGCATTAACATTAATGACTGGGAAGTACTTCTGCTCCGTGCTTGTGTCTGAGAGAAGTCAACCTGAAATGCCCAGTCACTGAACTGGGAGTTTTGTTGGGATTAGAGAACTGATGCACAATTTACTGATACAGAACAACTCTCCCACTTAGTCTGCAGGCCAGTGCCATGTTCCTGATCCCAACCTGTTGCTGTGCAAGGAAAGGTGTAAATCCTGGGTTGTTAATAATTAGTTTTGTTTGTCCCACCCATCCGCAGTCAGAGAAGGAGCATCTTCAAATATCCAAGGTGACGAGAAGGAACTTGGGGCCTCATCTACTGTGTGCATTGAGAACAGCCTCGAGCCCTCGTGCGAAGCCCTTGTTCTCTGACACCCCACTCCATGTACTCCAAGGAACTGGGACTAAAATTAGGGCAAATCCAGACAGGATATATAAAAAGGAATGGCGTGCTTTAGGGTCTGCATATGGCACATTGCTGCATATGGTCAGACTCTGGAGCATTGTGTTGTGTCCGGCTATTTTCTGGTGCTGCCATCCCAGGGCAAACGGAATAGCCTGCGATCACTTCTAGAAGGGCTCCGACAGCCCCTAGGAGCACTGCCTGGTGGTGATTCAGACAGCTCCTGAGTCCTTCTGCCTGTCTTAGGGTGAGCTCCGGCGCCTTGAGGGCATGCCTTCAGGTAGCACAAACAGAACGCCATAGCATCAAAGGGGAGTGCCTGTGCTGCGTGGAGCATGGCCCAGCAGGTTCCCCCCCAGAGAGCCCAGGTGCGGGGGCTTCTCTGAAACACAGAATCACAGAATTGCAGGGGTTGGAAGGGACCTCGAGAGATCATCGGGTCCAACCCCCCTGCCAAAGCAGGTTCCCTAGAGCAGGTTGCCCAGGTGGGCGTCCAGATGGGCCTTGGATATCTCCAGAGAAGGAGACTCCACAACCTCCCAACCTCCCTGGGCAGCCTGTTCCAGTGCTCCGTCACCCTCACCGTGAAGAAGTTCTTTCGCATGCTGGTGCGGAACTTCCTGTGCTCTATCTTGTGGCCATTGCCCCTTGTCCTATCCCCACAAACCACTGAAAAGAGGTTGGCCAAATCCCTCTGTCTCCCACACCTTAGGTATTTATACACATTGATGAGATCCCCTCTCAGTCTTCTTTTCTCCAGGCTGAACAGACCCAGGTCTCTCAGCCTTTCTTCATAGGGAAGATGCTCCAGGCCCCGTATCATCTTTGTGGCCCTCCGCTGGACTCTTTCCAGGAGATCCCTGTCTTTTTTGTACCGGGGAGCCCAGAACTGGACACAGTACTCCAGGTGAGGCCTGACCAGGGCAGAGTAGAGGGGGAGGATCGCCTCCCTTGACCTGCTGGCCACGCTCCTTTTAACGCATGCCAGGATCCCATTGGCCCTCTTGGCCACCAGGACACACTGCTGGCTTATGGTCAACCTGTCATCCACCAGGACCCCGAGGTCCTTCTCCTCAGAGCTCCTCTCCAGCAGGTTGTCCCCCAGCCCGTACTGATACACATAGTTATTAAACATGGTGCTGTTAAACTTGGTATGAAGCACGGAGCTTGTTCAGAGCTCCCAAAGAGGTTGCAACGATGTAAGTCAACCTCTAGTATGAGCAGCAAGATGTGCCAGACAAATAAGTCAGTTGGCATCTCCATTAGCCATAACAGCTTTCAGATGACCCAAAAGCTACTGGAGTCATAATTAATAAGGTCAGCTCCCATGAGCAGTGTGGTGATCATGGAAACTAAAGCTCAGCTGAACAACAGGCACTGTTAGAAAGCTAATGGTGAGGTCATACATGTAGGAAACAAAAATGTAGGTCATAGTTATAGATTGGTACTTGGAAAAGAATGACTTAGAAAATGGTTGGGAAAGCCTGATGAGTTAACTAAGAACACATGAGCCCCCAGTGTGATGCAGCAGCCAAAAAAAAAAAATCTGGTATAAACAACGTTATTTCCTCTAAAAGCAACAATACTGAGGACATGATTGGAATATTGGCTCCACACTTCTCATTTCCATTTCTTAAAAGAATATTGGCAAATGTAAAAGTGGTCAGACAAATCTATAGTAGTTGAGATCCTTCCAGTACCTAAAGGGGGGCAACAAGAAAGCTGGGGAGGGACTCTGTTAGGGAGTGTAGTGATAGGACAAGGAGTGATGGCTTTAAACTAAAAGTGAGGAGATTTAGATTAGGTATTGGGAAGAAATTCTTCACTATGAGGGCAGTGAGGCCCTTGCCCAGGCTGCCCAGAGGAGCTGTGGCTGCCCCAT
Source organism: Cygnus olor (assembly GCF_009769625.2). Taxonomy (NCBI): domain Eukaryota; kingdom Metazoa; phylum Chordata; class Aves; order Anseriformes; family Anatidae; genus Cygnus; species Cygnus olor. Next base: position 11,606,104 of record NC_049170.1, on the reverse strand, counting down.
CCCTGGCAGTGGCCAAGGCCAGGCTGGATGGGGCTGGGGGCAGCCTGGGCTGGTGGGAGGGGTCCCTGCCCATGGCTTGGGACTAGACATAGACTAGAGAGAATTAAAAGCCCGTCTTGGCCTGTAGGTCCAGCTCAAAATAGCTCCCCTGGACCTTTCCTAGCTACCATATGCCATCCAAAGCTAGCCACGTAGCATCCCATGCCTCTCCCTAAACACATATACACTATGCCATTACCTACGTGTTTCACATTCAGATACACTGCAAAAAGCCACATCTGGCTGGCTGGGAAGCAGCTGTGTCTGTGGTCAACATCTGCAAGAACCATGCCTGCACCCACAGCTTCTTTGGCAAGAAGATTTTCCAACAGAAATGTGAAGAAATAGCAGACATATAAAGTTCAGGCAGCTTTTTAAAACTGAGCAGTGCTGGATTGCATTAAAGAAGTTGGAAGTTGTGTATAAACATGGAAAGGTCGGAAAACAGTCTTTGGCTGCAGGTAGGAAAGGCCAGCTTTGGCACCAGAAACTGTATCTGGTACTTGGGAGACCATGATGGTGCTTCATGGTCCCTTGGCAGTTAGGTGTGCGTGCCAGAACTTGACAGACACACTTTTTTTTCAGACTCTTCAGACTCACAAAAGCAGCTGAAGAGAGAAAGACCGAGAAAGGGAGAGGAAGAGAGAGGACCAGGCAGGCCCTGACTCCAAATTCTGGTATGTTCTCTTCTCCGCCGTCCTTGGAAGCAGCCTTGGGGAGATCAGCTGGCTGAGAGCACGCAACCAGATCGCAGGGCAGAAACCTCGCTTCAGCAAACTCTTGATGAGGACGTCCATGTTACTGTAGGATAAAGAGGGCCTGAGAAGAGGACACGTGAGCTGTGTTCAGTGACAGCTCACTGACTCGTGGTCTGCAGGCCCTGGCAGCCAGAGGATGAGAATCAGCTGCGTTTGGTACCTTGAGGGTGCCTTCCAAAAGTATTTCACCTTGTCCTGACCTTGCCAGCACAAGTAGAAACGCAATTTCTGTCTGTTCACAGGGGTGGTCCCCTGCCTTGTTTGCTTGTGAAGCAGCTGTAGTGGTTTAATGGCCTGCTGTTCGCTGGTCTTGCTCGTTTCTAACAGCTTTTCTTCATAGTCAATGGAACCCAATGGTTATGTCCTCCGCCCTCGTCCTGCACCTCATGGCTGCTACCAAATGAAGCTGGTCTTGCCATAAGCCACAAGGTGATTCCTGCCCTCTGGGATATAGGAAGTAGTACAGGGACTGTTAGCCTGGGGTTTGCTGGAAGGCCCGGCCACAGAGCTGGCAGGTATTTGGGAGGTGAGGTTTCCATGGCCCCACTAACAACATCACAGGCGCAGCCAGAGGATTCCTCCCTGCCTGAAGTCTATCAATCTATATCATAACATTTAATAACTACCTAGCAGTGTAACTCCTTCCCATTCACCCCAGCTAATTCACCTTTTTTAATCTGAGCAAGAATCAGAGCGGTGAGACCTGTCTCTTGCGACGGGGGGGTTGCCCCAGCTCACAGGCCGGGCCTGCAGGAGTGAGGAGGTGCCACCGCGGCGGGGCATTGTGCAGACATCAGGTGCAGCCTGGCCTCGGGGATGCAGAGACACCTGGTTCGGTGGGACTGCGTGGGTCTGGGGACTGCTGAGCCCGAGCCGTGGCCCTGCCTGAACCCAGGCCTGGTTGGGAGCTCGGGTGCAAATGATCATTGCTCCGAAGCGAGCCACCCGCTGCTCGTGGCCGTACCGGGGGTTAGATGCCTGCTGGTGTTCCTTGTACATCTCGAGACATAAATAAACTTAAGCCACCTAAGGATAAAATTACAGGGCATAAAACCCCTGGAGTTGCTGATGGATCAGGCTGCATTTCCAGGGCCTGAAGGGACCTGCTACGTCCCATCGGTGGTAGCAGTCCCCAAGGCAGCCGGTCGCACAGTGCTCTTCCCGAGGGATTAGGGGCTCTGGGGTATAACAACACCGTGTGAGGTGGGTTTTGGAGAGGTGCTCTCGCAAACTCTATGCAGTGTTGTTTTCTTTTAAATAAAAGCACTTCAGAATTGCACAAGCGCAGGGGAAACATCTGATGTTAATTCTTTGTATTATTAAAACTGAAAAAAATAGAAATTAAGCTTCACTAAGGAATAACTGAAATATAGCAATTATTTTATGTCAAATTACAACTTGAAGCAATCCTTTATCTCCACATCATGAATTCACAAAAGCAATTGCAGCATGTTTTTAATTATTAACTATCACATAATGGAGGAGGCAATACAATATACTAGCGATTTTCTTCCCTTTTTTTTTTTTCCTTTTTCCATATGGGAGATCTGAATTTAAATTCTGGAAATGTCTGCAAATCAAATCAAAGCGAATTCTCAAATTTCAGCCTCAACCTTTCACTGTCCACAGGACCAAAAATAATGCCCAATTAAAAGGCCTGTCTCCAGGAGGTAGGTGTGGGATAGCAGTGCTGATGCTATCCAGTTCCAAGTGCAGAGCCACGTGAAGGGACCTTGCACAATGCTTGCATATTAATGTCAGCAACCCTGCATCACTCATCCAGAAAAAAAAGGAAACCTGATGACATCATTCATCTTCCCTGTCAAGTGACCCACAGTGCCCAAAGAAATGGATGTTTGCTAACACGTCTGTGTAACCAGCAGTCAGGAACAGCTGGAGCGTCGAGCACGGCATTTTCCAGTGAACAGTGCTGGGGTCCAGAAGCTGTTCATTGTAAATCCTGTACGGGCCGAATGCAGAGCCTGCTGAATTCCCTCTGAGTGAGACGGACGCTTGATGGGTATGGCTGTCAGTTAAGCTAAGGTGCTTTTCTACGCCACTTGATTCCTCTGAAGGAGTCTGGCAGTGGAAGGAAACGATGCTCTTTGGGTGCCCCCTGCTCCGAGGGCAGCACGGGGCTGAAACCACCCACGCCGGATTTGCTCCAGCGTGTCCCGCAGGGCTTGGGCACGGTTCAGGAGCGGTGCAACTGCCCGAGCACACACCCTGAGCAAGGAACAGGCCACCAGACCCTAAAGGCAGCCCCCTGCTCCACTCCTCAAGGGCTGGGTTACCCACACGTCAGATGGTAGTGGTGTATCTGCAGTGGTCATTTCTGTAGGGGCTGACAAATATTTATTTTCCTACTGTTTGTTTCTAGGTGAAATCCAGTTTGAGCGGTTTAGGTCAGTGGTTCCTAGTGTGTTTTGACATGTTACAACAGCAGAAAGGTAGAGATCGACGCTGTCTCTATTGAAAAAAAGAGAATGGGGCAATAGTAACCCAGCCTGCCCTCACATGCAGCCCTTTCAGTGTCTGGGATTTGCCATCCGGGGGTGGAGGACAAATATCCAATGATTATGTCTTTAAACAAAGAGGGACACGCTGTACTCAGCCCGCATCCTTTCTGTGAGCCCAGGCTAGGAGGCTGGGCTGGGCACTTTGGATTTGGCACTGGAAAGACAGCAAATGGTGTGAGCCTGGCCCCTCCGTCAGAAGCCACAGGGCGAAAACGCAGCTCAGTGCTAACACGGGGAAAGAAATGCAGCCTAAATTCCATGCGTGAAAGTTGTTACTGAATGACACATGAGCTCTTTGATGTATTTACTGCATTTTACACTGAAAGACAAGCTTTTGGGTTAGAGGTGCGTGCAGATGGCTGAGATCAGCTGTACGGACTGTGACAATGTGGGTGGAGTTCCCTGGGAACATACGGGCTGTGCCAGATTGTCTTCCACAGAAGCGGCATAGTGGCAAAACAATCGATGCTGATAACTAGATGAATCTCTAGGAATATCGTGCTGATGCCCTCACAGCCATCTTCCAAATCCTAGAGGTTAACCAACATCGTTAACTTTGATCTTTGCACACTAGGATATAGATTTTAGGAGATTACCTACAGGAGATTAATAATCAGGAGATTGCCTACCTCACAAAAAACAGTGTGGTTAAAAGCACTTTTCTCAAGATTTAGGTAAAACAGAAATTGAGAGAAAAATCATATAAAGGTACAAGTTAAGCTGAAATCTTGGTTCTACTGAGTTCAAAGGCTAGATCCTCTTCTAGAAAGAATTCTATACATACGCATACATAATTAAGTGCTTCTGAGTGCCCTGTTAATAACAAACAAGTAAATTTAATGATTTCAGCTGATTTCAGAAGAGGAAGGATTTTACCTAACTTTCTATATATATTCATGTATTCATGAATACATCAACATGCACTGCATATAGGCACTGAGACACCGATGCAATTTTTCTAGGTGGCTGCCCAAACAAAAAGTATTTTCAGCAATAGCGCTTGTTCCTATCTATCTGTACACCCTACTTCTGTCGCAAAAGGAAAGCAACGATCTGTTTTAAAATCTGAAATTAGGGATGGAAGAGAGATACTGAACAGCTACTCCGTCGCCTTTGAGCACACGAGGGGAATTCTCACTGCACGGGTGTTGGTGCTTTGCCAGGTGCAGCTACAAGTGGCGCATGGGAAAGGTCTCCCTGCATGCCCAAGGCTGTTCCTCCACAGTCTTACTGATCTCACTGAACGAAAATACTCTGGGGACATTCACCTCTTACTTTCCTCTGGTTTGTCCTACCTCCTACATGTCTTATAGCAGAAACGTTGTCATTCATTCCTGTCCATACGCTGCTATGATTACTGCACCAGCCAAGGGGCTCATAGGGGTCTTTGGCTGTGGGTCTGTCCCCTTCAGAAAACAGACACCCAGGCAGCTCTATGAGCTTCCCTTTCCTTCACTTTCTGGAGACCAAGGATTGCTTTAGAAAAAAATGGAGTTTGCTGTCTGGGCTAAGCATAGCCGTGATTTATCTCTCCATATCTGAGGAAGGTGTCTGAGAGCACTAAATTCTGCATTACATTTCCAGAGAACTGACACATCTCAAGGGCATGCGTGTGAATCCCTGCAGTCATTTTCATGGAAGGAGTTTTCCTTAATGAATTTTTGCTTGTGAACTTGTTATGCTCTGATATAGGTAGTGAATTACCATCCTTCTTAATGGTAATTATTGAGGGCTAAGTTTGGAGATGTTAAAGATCATGCCCAGGGTCACTTTTTTAAAAAGATGGTTATCGTATTACAATTTCTTTACTCCAGTTTTCTTGTATACACTGTGTTTTACATGGTTTCTCAGGCAGTAAGGCATGTTATACAATTTTGAATCTGCCTAAAGATGCTCTCCAGTACACAAGCAAGCTGTTGGGGTTTTTTAAACAGTAAAGGTATTTGTTGCCCAAACAGCTGAAATCTTACCCCATGCTTTATGAAATTAGCTAGATGGGAAATAGAAGTCTCCCTATACTCAGTCAGACTGAGCTCTTCAGAAGATTCATCAGTCTTCCAGTACAGCATCAGCGTGCAGCAAAGAGCATCTCAGTGTCATCTAAACGCATGTATGACCTAAGACCTGGGGTATGAATTTCTCTCATGCACTTACACTGAAATCCACTGAGCACATTATTAGTGCTAAAGGGAAAAATATGCTATTCCTGCATGAAGAATGTCTCTTGCTTCCCCTGAGCAGGTCACCTTGCACTCTCAGACAGACTAGGCACAGAGACCGACGCTGCCGGGTGTGAAAACCTCAGAGAACACAGGGCAGGACTGGGCCCTAACGTGTGCACAGGACCTCCAGGTATGATGCTACGTTTAGTATAAGCAGCACGTCTACAGTGGCTCTTTATAGCTCTTTTTCTTTTTCTTTTTTTTTTTTTTCCTTAAGAAAGCTGCCAGACAAAGCAATAAAGAATGTTTCCTGTCTTTTACAACTTAATGTGACTGCAGTGCCTCAGCTGTACTGAAATTCAGTCAGTGGTGCTATGGGCTGGCTGCAATTCACCCTGTCCTCACCTCCTGAGGGTACAAAACTGCTGGCGTTCCCCCCTTGTCCCACCTCCCTCCTTGGGGACCCTGCCAGGGTCTGCGGCTCACATCAGCAGGGCTGAGGATAATGCAGGAATTAGCTTCCTTTAAAAGAGAATGCTGTCAAAATTCAAATGGAGAAATTAAATAGAAAGCCCAGTGCTAGGAGAAGAGAAAGAGAGTGTCGTGTCTCAAAACGAGTGTTGGTGACTCAGCCCTGTGCTCGCTTTGGCAGAGTCGGCTGCTGCGGAAGGCGAAGATGCAGTGCCCGAGGAATAGCCCCACTGCTTTGGTTTTGTAAAAAAATGAATCAGGAGTGCCATAGATAGATTAGACACGCTAGCCTGAGATGGGTGGAAACGTTTCATACAGTTTTGCTTATTCTGAGTTGTCAGAAGCAGAGAAACCCCAAGTCTTGCTCATTTAAAGGGTGAGAGTGGCTGACGTTCAGACAATGTTGTGAGGATCAGTATTTATTTGGGATTTTCAGGGCTGCGGGCTTGTCTGGAAGTGCAGCTGGTGCCAGAAGAAGCTGAAGAGAAGAGCTGGTGCCAGGGGCAAGCAGCTTCTCCAGGTCCAGAGAAGCTGGCAGTGGCATTGCCCAGGAAGGTACAGATCTGTGATGCTCAGTCTACCCGAGGCGGGTTGCTGGTCCCTGCCTAACGTCCTAGCGACACCGCAATGCTGGCCTGACAGTCACACAGTGTAAGAGCAAAGCTCTGCAGCACACCAAACCTCTGCAGAGCAGACCTGAGCTGTGCGTGGAATGAGAGAGGTGCAAAGGCTTGCACAGTGTCACTTCTCCAATTGCTTTTCTATTAGCAGAAAGCCCATCCAGCCCGGCAGCCAGAAGCAATTTTCGTAGGAAATAGAGATTGGTTGCTCTTCTGATGGAAAATGTTAAAAGAAAGGAAGATACGCAGGATGCAGGGCTTCACAGTGAAGCCTGCTACGCTTCACAGCACCAGCCATTACTACCAAGCCAGAGCAAGAGCCCAGAGGGGAGCAGAACATAAAGAACAATCTCCAGAGAAGTGAGAGCCTTGGTACAAAGCATTTCTTCTCTTCAAGCCAGAGTGAATCATCTGGGAGGAGCTTCCCACCTAGAAAAGAGACAACTAGGTTCTCCTGCGCAAGGAGAGGCTCATGAGGACTGGATTGAGAAGCAAGGCTCATGAGGACTGGATTGAGAGCAGCCCTGAGGAGAAGGATAATCAGAGGGCTGGAGTACGAAGACAGGCTGAGGGAGTTGGGGTTGTTCAGCCTGGAGAAGAGAAGGCCCCGGGGAGACCTCACAGCGGCCTGCCAGGGCCTAAAGGGGGCTGCAGGAGAGCTGGGGAGGGACTCTTGGTCAGGGGGTGTGGTGCTAGGACAAGGGATAATGGCTTTAAACTTTAAAAAGGGTAGATTTAGATTACTTACAAGGAAGAAACTCTTCAGTCAGAGGGTGGTGAGGCCCTGGCCCAGGCTGCCCAGAGGAACTGTGGCTGCCCCATCCCTGGCAGTGCCCAAGGCCAGGCTGGATGGGGCTGGGGGCAGCCTGGGCTGGTGGGAGGGGTCCCTGACCATGGCAGGGGGCTGGGACTAGATGACATTTAAGGTACCTTCCAACCCAAACCATTCTGTTTGAGGGATTTGGCCAACCTCTTTTTAGTGGTTTGTGGGGACAGTACAAGGGGCAATGGCCAAAAAATGGAGCGCAGGAAGTTCCGCACCAACACGCGAAAGAACTTCTTCATGGTGAGGGTGACGGAGCACTGGGACAGGCTGCCCAGGGAGGTGGTGGAGTCTCCTCTGGAGATATCCAAGGCCCATCTGGACGCCCACCTGGGCAACCTGCTCTAGGGAACCTGCTTTGGCAGGGGGATTGGACCCGATGATCTCTCGAGGTCCCTTCCAACCCCTGCAATTCTGTGATTACAAGACACTGGTAAGGGAAAGGACTTCTCCAGGGAATGGCTTGGTTTGTGGCCTTTCACTTTCCCACCTGGGAAATGAGGACACCCCACATCTCCTCGAGGTGGTGGAAACCAGAGATCGTCACAAATGGAGGCTGCTTCCTTTAAAAAAGAAGTGATCCCGTTTGATCTTGTCAGTACCCAGACATTTTGTTAACTGCCTTGTCGATCTTTTTGATAAAAGAAGCTGTTTCACCTGACACCCATCTTCAGCCTATCCTCTCTGCTTCCACTGTGCCTGTTCCACATCAGCACAAGGATACCTGGCTGTACTGTGAGCTTGACAAGGCAGCTCAGGACAACAAGGAGAAGCTGCCTCCGTTTTACTCAGAAAGACGCCATGCTACCTTCACAGGCCAAATGGCATGGCACGTGCATACAGCATCACTGCCAGCCTCTTGTTCCTTACCCGCGGTGGACAGTCTTGAGCTATGAACCGTGCATCTTGGCAGCTGAAATATCCTCGATCTAAGTCCAGATTAATTAAGTCAACGGAGTATATAACATTTGCATCTTAATGTGAAATTCAGCTTGTCTCGCCTTGGCTCCCGATTTGTGCTGTGGGATGTTACTGAGGGTAGGCCCTGAAGCTGTACTTCTCTGTAAGAGTGCTAAAGCTCAGCTCAGCCGTGTTGCAGGCAGGTACAGCTGCAGTGACACGCTGAAAAGTGCAGTGCACGTCACACCACCAGCGGCATCTCTGCGTGCCCCTGGGGAATGTCACCTTGTGGGCCTCACTGCTTGGCTTTGCCCCGCTCTTCAGTGGAGATGACAGTCAGGAGGGAGCTGCTAATGCTCATGAGGGCGGGCAGAAGAGGACTGAAGAAACGAGGCCATGAGCTTTCCTCTGCCAGAAAATCATAGATCATGAAGGTTGGAAAAGATAGGAAGTGAAACTGCTGTCCATCCGCCCTTGGAGCAGCTGGATTCCTGCGGCGGCGCCGAGTGATGGAGCCTGCAAAGTATTGCCTACGGGCAAGTCTGCCTGTCTTAGTTTATGCTCCCGTTCCCTTCACTCCCTTCCTAGACATAACCGTGTCTTTGAAATAGTCTTCAGTAGGAAGCAAAAGCTAGTGGTGAGGGTTAATTATCCCTTGGCAGAAAGGGACACCCCACTCCAACACTGAGCCCACACCATCAGCACTGCTAATGCCCTGCCGCGGTTCCTCTCAGCTGTCCTTGCACCACAGCACTGAGGGCCGTGGCTGGAACTCCATCACACTGAGATGTCCCCATGCTTTGAGGAGTTTTGTATTTAAAACTTGTTCCTTCTGACTCAGTTTGGCACCCAGCGAAGATAAATTAAGTGATGTTTCTGGGAAGGCAGCCAGTACTGTCAAAGCCCAAGAAAAATCAATCTTCAACAAAGAAATAAATTCTGTCACTATCTATCAATATTTGCTCTGACTCTGCATAACAATTAGAAGAAAATGGACCGTTTGCTTTAAATATGGAGATGAAGGGAGCTACGCACAGATATGCTTTGGGAAAAGATATCTTTTGTGGAGCAGAGCTATTCAGAAAATGCTACTTGGTATCATGGTAATGGGCACCACAGGAACAAACACAAAGTAAGTCCTAAAGAAATATATTACTGCCACCTTCAAAGTCTTCACACCTATAGAAGTAATCCTTTCAATATATCAGGGCTGCATTTTATAAAAATTTCATCTTGACTTTATAGCCTAGATAAAGTGAAAATACAGCACATGCCACTTGACTAGTACAGCAACTTTGGCAGGGCGTCTCAGGGTGAAGTGCCACCGCAGCACACTAATGAATGGCCTGGATTCATGCCCTGCAAGAACAGAATCAGCAAGGGGTCCAGGAGCAGGTACTAAACGTAAAGATATTACCTGTGGCTGAGGAAGCCCCTGAGCCACACATTGCTGGAGCCTGGGCCAGAACATATGCAATTCAGGCAAAACTACACATTGCCTGGTTTTTATGCTGTTTTCTAGAGATCTGCTGTAAGATAGTGAAAGAGGCAGAGCACAATGTTGGGCAGAGCTTTAGTCTGGTCCAGGCCACCCACTCCCATGTTTCCCATGGAAATGCTGCACTTGAAGAGGTGTTCCCTCTCGTGCCAGCCCCTGAGGCATGGGGAAGCGAAGTTTTACAGATACACCCAACTTCTCATGGCTTCCCACTGCTTATATGTATATACTGCCTCTACTACTGCTCATATTTCCATGTTTAAATTACATTTTCCCCAATTAAAATATGTATCTGAATTATTTCAAACTTTCTTCCTTTTTACACATTTTGGGGTATATGTTTCATCACTCACCTGATCTCCAAATTGAATGTGAGCAATGTGTTATTGCTCAAGAGAAGATTAGCAGATAGGTTCTCCTGTGTCTCTGGCCTAGGTCTGTGATCACATCTGTACATTTTGTGTCTTTTCTCTTCATAATCAGTTTGGCTTTTCTCTTTCTTGTGGAGAGGCAGCCATTTTCCTTTTTTTTTTTTTTTTTTTTTTTTTTCATTTGCCCTCTGGCTTTCTGCTTTTCTTCTGACAACTTGGCACTCCTCAGCACTGCCTGGTCAGAGATGCCATAGTGCTGAGTGTCAAGGGTGCCTACAGACAGATACTCATTGAAGCTATAACAGAACAACCAGATAAACCTTTAATACAGTTCAATTACTAAACACATCAGTTGTCAAGAGAGAGGCAGATGGAGAAGGAAATAGTAGAGGTCTAATATCTCACACCTGTAACGTGTCCTGGTTTGTGCAAATTTCTTCTTTTCTTCCAGATGGTCCTCACAGATCATCAGACAAACATAGCCTTAAGGTAATCCCCATCCACTGTTCTGTATGCTGTAACACCAATCCACATTTTTGGTAAACTGGTTTTCTGTGACACCAACCAACCTTACACCTAGCGCCCTCTCCCTGTTGCGTTACATGGCCTGGGTGAGAGCACACAGCCAGCTGCTGCCTTTCTCCTCTTCCTCCTAAGCACACCCAGTCTTCTGTTCATTTTATTATCATAGTTAATTGGTAAGTCTAGATACAAAAATATCTTCTAACTGTCCAAAAATAGGTCAAGGAAAGCACTGGGCGTGTATAAAAGCAAGCCATCTTTAAAGCTCTGACTAAAAGCGATGAGCCTCCAAACGCGCATGGTTTTAATTCTTGATGCAAACATTGGTGACAGCATTATAACCACAGCCCTTCAGATGCAGGCAGGTCCCCAGGCCAGCCTCCAGGCACGCTCAGTCACTGGGCCTGCTTTAATACAGAACACTTATTCAAATTTTGGTGTTCTCTGGCATTCCCACAGCTCCCCCTCCCGAAGGGACCTCCCCGGCTGGGGGATGCCATTTTGTAAGGAAAATGAACCCCAGGTGGATTTGTTTAGGGAACACAGATTGGCTCAAGTCATAATCCAGCTGCTTCCTTTATGACTTGACTGCGTGTGTTATCTCCTCCACCAGTAAGATTCACAGCTGCATTATTCTGGTTTTCCTTCTGAAGCACCAGCAGCTGGTTATACCCCACAGCCGTCCCCCACGCCTCCTGCCACGCTGCCGAAGGCCTGTCACCAGCCCTCGGTGGTTACCAAAAAGTGCACGATGCAAAGGTCAAATGCGGTGATCATTTCCATGACTATGAGACGCATGAGGAGGCCAGGTGGTTTGGGTTGAAGGCTCCAAGCTCCGTGGCAGTGTAAACGCAGTGCGCTCAGCGTGCTGCTAGCGACCACATCCCTGCGCGCTGAGCTTGATGCAGTCAGCCACCAGGAGGAGCCGGTGTAACTTATTTCCAGGCCGATTATGAGCGCTCAGGTCACAAAACTAATTAGAAGGGGTTGGAGACAGACATCCCCCCTTGGATGCTGTCTGGCTTCTGCCTCCTTTTCCCTAGGAGCACCTTGCAGACCTCTTTTGTTCCAAGCACCCACCGAGGGTCTCACATCAGACACCCATTATGCGCTGAGGACAACATTTCCCGATTTCGTAAATCAGGGAGCATCAGGTCTTGGGTACCGGTGGTGGTCCAGGCGTTCAGCAGTATTTGTCACACACAGTGCCGATGACGCACAGCAAGTTTGGGACTTAGCGCTGGGTGACGCATCAGGGCCACTGGAATGAAGGTGTCTCAGGCTTTTCCTTTTCATACGCTTAAAGAAAAAATACCTGCCTAAGTCTGGGTCTTAGCTTAACCTCATTTCCTTCATGCACTCCCAAAGAAAATGAATATAAAATGGTAGTGTATGTAAACCAAATACTGTTGTTTTAAATAACTGGAGAATTTTAGAGATGATCACAGTATTCTTGTAGATTTAGGGGCTAGCCGAAACCCACCTGAGCAGCAGAGTATTAACAACAGGGTTTTACATATATACACATTTAGTAACAATTTATTTGAGGTCCAGGTCCAGCCATGCCTCTGTGCCACTTTCATGCTTTGGGTAGAAAAGGCAAAAGCGTGTAACACTAATGAAGACAATTTCCCTGCTTCAGGTTGCTTGTAGCCAGCGCGTTTGGTGTTTCTTCCAAATTCCATTCTGATGCGATGCTTTCCTGGGACTCCCGCCAAGGATCTCGTTTCTGGAGAAGAATCAGATTTCTACCAGTCGGGTTGTTTTTAGGTTTTGAACTCATACAGGAGAATGAATATGAGCGAGAGCCCAGCACACGCCGACCTGCTGCATCCTGACACGCGCTGATGGGCACCCGTGGCCGTCGTGCTGCATTCCTGAGGAGCGAAGTGACCAGGGCATCCCCGTGCTTCTCATCCCACGCCTTCAGTACCTCCTGAAACAATAGGATTTAGGTATGCACTTTAAGAGTGAGAGGTTGCACCTACTCTATATTTTGCTTTAGGGAACCTTGGGAATAGGTTGGGGTTTTTATTTCCTCAAAATCTGTTTTATGACACTGTGGTGTAGCCGGAATGATTGAAATGCTGAAGAACAAGAGAACGTATGACTCTGGGATTATTTTTAGATTTTGAGCTCCATTAATTATTTTAAAGATGAAGATGTTGCTTCTGGCTTAAGGAGGCCCGTGTCAGACAGCTTAAAGCTGGGGTTTTATATGAGAAGTATCACCATTTGCTGCTGTCAAGAAACTCTTCCATATATGTGCTATTGGCCTCTGTCAAGAAGGATACCAAAAAAAGCCACTGCTGTGTGTTTATATACTTTTGTATCATGAATACCCTCCTATAAGGAACCTCCTTTTCCTCATGCTGTTGGATTTCCCTCCTGACAGACTAGATGGCCCAGTCCTGTGAAGCCCGTTTTTATTGCGCTCCAATTCTCTTTATGGGAGTTCTGCATTTGGAAATCATACGAGACTTAAATTCATAACTAAATTGACCAGCCCCTGCTCCCAACAGGGCTGGCTTCTGCACAGAGCACAGAAAAGGAAGGAGGTGGAAATTATGCCTGAAGAGATCATCGTACACCGGCTTATCGTGGGGTGGTGGAAGGCTTGCACTGACTTCTATACTATAGTTCTGGGTCTCAGTTTGGGAGGAGGTGGAAAAGGACATTTAGCGATTAAACACAAACAGAACACGAATTTTGCAGAAATCTCACATTTACATCTGTGTCCGTTGTGTAAACGCAGTAAGACACCTTCTGAATCACAGCAGATGAGAGCTGAGTTACCACTCTTGTATCCCTAACAAATATTTCTCCGGAGACACGTGGGTAAATAGCGGGGTTCACTCCATGCCGTGCAATGTTCAGCCCCAACACGCTGCCCCGCGGGGCACCCGAGAGGCAGAGGAACCTGGTGCCTGGAGCTCCCCTGTCCTGGCTGGGGCCACCAGCACCCTGCTGCGTCTCTTTAAGGGAACGAGCAGCATTTCCTCAGCTCTCAGCTGAGAGGAACCCGTCTGTCCCATCCTAATCCTGTTGTCCTAATCGTATCGCCCTTCTCTCCTTCTCCACCGCAGCAGAGGATTTAATGAGCTGAAGTGGAGTCAAGCGAACGCTGAAGGAAATGTTTAGGCTGCTCAGGTTTAAAATAGGTTAGTGCCTATTATTTGAAAGCTTTGTGTAGGAGCAGTCATTAAAAGAGACATAGTGTGGTTTTGGCTGGTGGTGCTGAGTTGAAAATGTAGGTCTGTCCTTCAGCAGAGCGTGAGCAACTCACAGGGTCACTTCCCGGTTTTAAAGACACCCTTACGGTGGATCCAATGACACAAGAGAGAAATCGCATCCCAGCTTTAGAGCAAAGGGGGAAAAGGAGTTAATTGCACTGTGTCACCTCTCCAGGCCCTGGCAGGAGTCTCCCCAGAGGAGGAGGAGGACGTAGGGTGAAGCACAAAGCGACGCCATTTGCTCCAGCACCACAAGTACTCATGCATGAGTGTGGCTGCGTTGCACGTACCAGCAATTTAGGAAGGCCCTATTACAGACCAGCTCTTACATGTGTTCCTCGGGGAATACAGAGTCCTCCAGCACTGCTGGCAGCTGGATGCCCGTTTGGGATCATCCCAGCAGGCCATTTGGGCCTGGTGGCGCCCCTTGCCCCAAGCGGCGTATTGTGTGCAGCTGTAAGGGAATCAATAGCTGGTGTTCGCATGCTGCTGCAGCAGATGTTTCCATAAACTGCTTCCTCCTGTGTCAATGCATTGATGTCTAAGCCCTTGGCTGTGCTTGGCCGTGCAATGGCTCAGAAGTTTTGCAGCTGTTGGCTTAGATGTTCTTTACTAAAAGCCGCTCTCCGCTTCCTCTTAGACCACAACTTCAAAAGAAGTGGGCCTGTAATTGGGTAATATTTTATTTGGGACCTAACAGGGTTTGGTGGCCCTGCTGATGGGGTCTGACAGAGAGGTCTGCTTGGAGCTGGGTCTTCCCAACCACAGCACAGTGAGAATGTTCCCCCTACTCGGAGGGGGCACAGAGCGGGGCAGCCGGGTCTTTCCCCGAGAGACCTCAATGTATGCTGGTCTGTCACTCTGGCTCCCTTTAGACTTCTCATTTTTATGGCTGTTTTTGCCATTTATCCAGGTTTGCAGATGTTGGCTGTCAAATACCGAAGGTGAGCAAGACAGACAGAAAAAATGGAGCAAAGCAAAGCCTTTTAGGAGCTAGTACAGAAAGCTGGTCTGACTGGTCTCAATATCCACCGCATTTGAGAAAGTGATACACAGCTTTGATAGCTGTGCTGCAGAAGTTCAGACATTCTTAAAAATAGAATAAAAATGATCTAATAATTAAACTACGATCATTTTAAATTGTCCTTTTCAACAAATTAATATTCTTTTATGGCTGGAAGATAGTTATCTTAAGTAATTATCCTGTTATCCTAGTGACAGACTGATGGTGACCTTTCGACTGCAAGTGAATTATGCAAATTGGTATTTTCATTAAACATTAAATAACTCCCTTGGGAGGAAAAAATGTTACTTACTGTTCATTGGCTATTAAAGTCTAATGATATGATTTACCACAACTTTGTTTTCCACCTCCAAGGGCTCTGGAGGAGAAAGGATTAAAGCTTGGCATGGAATTTGAGGCTTAGACATGTGTAGACAAGTCCAATGAAATAAATAGTAATAATAAAAAAAAAAAGCAGAACAAATCCTAGTTACTTCATCCTGTGTTCAAAGTGTACCCTGCCAGAACATCAGTGTGCCAGTAAAATGCCTCCAGGCCCACACTTTCTAGTCCTCTGAGTACCCCCGAGCCAAGAGGTAGCGTTCCCATTAACTTAGCCAAATTCTCAACGCCAATCCGTACTTCATGTGAACTTAGTAGCGTGTCCCCAGCTTCAGACCATGCATAGTTATTTTGCTTTCAGCAGCTCACGTGGTCTGTCCACTCCCCAAACCAGCCTTGTGCCACTCAGGCTGAATCAGGCTCAGAGGCTACAAAATGCTGACAAATAAAGCCTACAGGCAAGCTGCGTTTACCTGGGGGACCGATGTGATGGGAACACTGGAGAGCATGCTTCCAGCACAGTGGGAATGAAGAAAGTTTACCGAGTCATGTCAAAAGCTGTTAGGAGTAAGGCCAATAAGACAGGCTTTAGAAATACGGATTTCTCTGCTTATTTTTAATGATCCTTGTTGTACAACATGGCCCTCAGTAACAGCACACGCTGTATAGAAAACTTTCTTGTCAGTGGTGCCATAGGCAGGCTTGGTCCTTAAGTGTTGCCACTCCTGCAGGTTTCTACAGCTTAAACTTCTTTTTGGAACCTTCTGCCACTGCACTAAAAGGGATGTCGGTAGGAATGCGCTTCACTGAAGATATCCCAACATCTGTACTGAGAAAAGCAAGAGTACGCGGGCTTCCTGGAAGCACCATGAGCTACACATAACAAAGGAGCTGCGACAACTGCATCCTGAAAGAGGTGACACACTCCTGCCACCACCAGTCTTGGGACGTTTGGGACCATGTTCTTCACATTAAAAACAAAAACCAAAACAAAACAGAACAAACAAACAAACAAAAAAACCACGCCATCACCAAGGAAAAAATAAATTAAAAAAATAAAATATTTGTTCCATAAGATTTGGTGTTTTGTGTTGAAGATAAACTGGTAAATAGATTTATCTGAAATGTTTCTATTAATAAACTCAGTCTCATCAGAAATGAGAGAATATTTGTGCATGTGTATATGCGGTTTGTATATTAACATTGGAGAGTTCATTTAATTTGCTGTTTTTAAAATAATAAAGTATCAGATCAACAGTCTGAGCAGCGGATGCAGATGCGTATGCTTTAGAAAGCATATTCAATATTTAATCACTTTTTATTTTGAAACAGCAAAGTTGCCTGGCCCATTAAACTCCAGTTAATATGTCATAAAAATAAATAAACACACACATATACATTATTTTAATTACTTAATTCTGCTCCAGTGGGCTGTAGGAAGATAACACTTCTTAAAATTTTGTGACAGTTACTACAATCCACCAATAAAAAAGTTTTATTTTAAATATCTCAGGCTGCTAGCACAGAGTGCCTGCTGTATGCAGCCAAATCAGAAGAGAATCAGAGAATCACCGAATCATTAAGGTTGGAAAAGACCTCCAAGATCATCTGGTCCAACCATCGCCCTACTGCCAAAGAGTGAGCTAAGCAGAGCAGTGCTGGGCCCCAGTCCATTGAACTGAGGGAGAAATACTGAAGCCTTGGTCACCAAAAGCATATTTAAATTATAGTGGGATCCAGCCTGCTCAATTTAGTGAAGTTTGTGTAGGCTCTACACCTCTGAAAAATTGTTAGCCACCTAGTTCATTTAAATGATCGCTTGTTTTCCTTTTAGAGTCGGTGGAGAGAGGTAATTGCTTGATCGTGATTAGGGAACTCTGTTAGAAGAGAAAAATTCGGTGTTGCGAACATTGCTCTTTGCACAGGTCCCCACCAGGTCTCCCTCAGCTTGATGAAGAGGCCCGAACACAGCACTATGACAAGAGAAGGTCAGCACTGCCCTGACAGTCATGCGCCTGTTCTGAAGACAAAAAGTGATGGGGAACGCCCGGTTTTCTTTCCGTAAACTGCTCTAAGCTCATTTGCACATATTGTTAAAATAGTGTTCATTACCAACAAGGCTTTAACTCTTAGCTTTTCTTCCACGTTAGTCTTGCCTGTGATGGATTAAACACTTCCTTGGCTTCCCGCGTTCTGTTCCGCTGATGGTGCTTATGTACTGTCACCAAGTCATCTCCCAGCGTGGGGACAAACTAAACAGATCCCCGTAAACACATCCTTTGTTAGGCAGGGAAAATGGTGCTCGTGAAACTTGTGTCTTCACAAAAAGGAAAGACAAAGTATAAAACTGAGCTTTTCCCACACGTTAAGGTATTCAGAATTAAGAAAAGTTTAATATTATTATTAAATATATAGAATGATTTTTTCTTCATTGAGCCTATCACCCAGAACTGCAATAACTCATTCCAGGCTAAACATATTCTAAAAGATATTGTTCTGGAAAAGGCTAAAAAGGAGTCTTAAAATACAAATTTGCATTTTCCAAATAAACGTTAGTTTATGACATTTTCATGTAAATAATTTATACTTCAAAGTAATGAAACTTCTTTTACATTAAAAACTTAACATCTGCTTTTAAGCAAAGCCGTATCAATCCTTTGTTACTGTTATGTGTCCGAAATTGTTAACAGAGACGGACGATTCCCATCAGCTCTTCATGTTTTCTCACGGGAAAGGAGAGGAGAGGAGAGGAGAGGAGAGGAGAGGAGAGGAGAGGAGAGGAGAGGAGAGGAGAGGAGAGGAGAGGAGAGGAGAGGAGAGGAGAGGAGAGGAGAGGAGAGGAGAGGAGAGGAGAGGAGAGGGGAGGACTTACATCTACTTGTGGGCTATGGTTTTACCTGAAAGGAATGCAAAGGAGTAATTAGAGCTAAGGTAAAAGCATTTGCTTTGAGTGGTAGCATACCTCATTTATGACCCATGGTCTCTGTCCACTCCAGGAATAAAGGTGCTGCAGGTAAACAAAGGAAAGGAGTGTCATTTGGGGGGAGGTGAGGCTCACGCTGGACTCGCAGTCACCGCTTCTGTGCGGCCAGTCTGACGCCAGCTCCCGTCCCCATTGTCCACTCAGTCCCATCCCCACCCCCTGCTACCCTTAATTATACCAATTCAATTGCCTGTGTCACTCAAAAGCAAGTCCCTGAAATGGCTGGGTTTCCAAATATCTCTTTTTTTTTTTTTTTTTTTTTTTTGGTGACCACTTTCCCTTCTTTTTTAAGCATAGGATTTCACACAGTCTTACACCAAGCAAGACCAGCAAGGTGGAGCAGCCCTGGAAGCCCAGCTCCCGAGGCTGAGGTTGGATATTGTATGAGTGGCCATACTAATACGCCCTGGTAGCAAAGTGCCAGACCTGGCTGCATGCCCAGTAAAAGCCTCATATTCCAGAGCAGAAACAAATACAAAACTGAAGTCAGGAAAGGGTCAGAACCGCAGCACTCTTCACATGGCCTGCTGTTGGCCTGAATCCTTCAGATGCCAGCTTGTGGAAGAGGTGCCGACATCTGGAAGAGGCTACCTGGGATCTGCTCTTTTTGTACAGTGGCTTTATCTGGAGTAACAGTTTAGCCATCAGTGCTCTTTCTTACCTGCAGTAATAGCCTCAAGGGATCCAGATATTCAGCCGTGGAGCATCTCTTGCACTTTGGAACGACGTAGACATCTCAGCTGGTGATGCCACTAACTTTTACTTGGACAGACGGTCCACCAAATCATCCCTACACTTCAGACTGCTGCACATGGCCTTCTTACAGATGCTTTTCAGCTTTTCAAGTCCCTTTGATGTTTGTGCTAAAACATCAATATGAAAATGGGATATACGCTGTGGCACGACATGTGTTGCTGCTGGGGGAACTGCTACAGAGTGGCTTTTGCCCATAAAACCAGTAGGCCCAGTACCTCCACCCAGCTCCAGTTTGGATGACAGTAAGAAGAACTAAGCAAACCCAACCAATGTGCAAATGAGCTGCAGTGAACATGACTGTGACTTGTGGCTGTGGTTAGGTTTTTGAACAAATGCGATCTGACAGCAGGGCTTTATCCCAGATCAACATTTCTGTAGCGGAGCGCTTGTGTATTTTTTTGACCTGGTGCTGTGATGCTGTAAGCTAAATATACCAACCACAGCCCCACAGAGAACAATCATTTAAGGTAAGCAAGCCACTGAGGACATCCTGAAACCCGCTCTCATGCAGGTGAAAAAGCCAAATCCCTTCTGCTCACCCTAGGAAACATCCAGGGCTCTGTTCAGTTGCCTAGACATGTGTCAGGCCGTTGGAGACACCTCCAGGTACCTGAGATGTTTACATAGATATGACACAGAACCTATGATGGATACATGTCCTTCCGAAATGACATCCAGTGGGCAGGTCAGATGCGCTAGGTTGTCCCAAAAGGAGCTGGTCATATGTACACCTGCTTGGTGCACGTACACCCACTCATTATATACACCTGCTTGGCTGGTGAATTGTCAGCTAGTTTGTCGAGGAACTGGTCAGCTGCATCACTCTCCATTAATGGTGTTGACCAAGGAGCACGATTATTTGCCGTCACGTAAATAGGAAGAGCCACTTGAGATGCTCTGGAGTTCCTGACTCAGACGAGCGCAGGTCTTCTGTGAACTCTAGAAATGTTGGTTGGAGGGGACTTCCAGAGGTCGCCTGGTCCACACTGAGCATCCCAAGCCAAAATTCACGGTGACTTTCTCATCTTTTGTTACCTGATGCCAGTGAAACTGAGACAGGAAGAGCAATGATTGCCTTACAACTCCACTTCTCCCCGGAGCAATGGCATAATAACACAGCATCTCGCAGACAGTCCGTGAAATGCTTTGTAACTCTCTTAGAACAGAGCACATGGACATTATTATATGTTGTCTAGATCTTTTTTTGATGTGGTAAAGACAGATTTAGCTTAGGCATAGCAAACACAGCTATCTGAGCTATGTTTAGATGTTGCACCTACAGTAACCAGAAACCTCCCAAACTGCCGTCCTTTCAGCTTTGCCAGAAAGATTAAGGATTTCTTCTCTGATATTTCCTTCCCATACCTATCACTACACCCTGGAGACCAACGATATGGGTGCCATACACTTCTGGAAATCACCTATATGTTCATAGCCAAAAACCAGCCACACAGGTCAGGAGAAGATCCATCTAGTACAGTGTTTTGTCTCTGATACGTGGCCAAAATTGGATGTCAAGGGAAAAAAATGGAGAATATAGAAAATAAATAGTGGTATTTTCTCAGAACAACCTCCCAGCCTGTCACCATTGGTGGCCTGGGAACTTCCGAAGCCAAAGGAGGTATTTTTGTATTTAATACTAGCACATTACTCTTTATGGACAGTTTACACTTAAATAAACACACATCACATTACCTCAACTCCAGCATGATCAGAGCTGAAAAGTGTGATGTTGCAAGTCCCTGCCAATCTACCCCAAATCATCTCTTCATCATTTAAGACACACATTGAACTAGGGAGTGTATACAGATGTTACAGGTCAAAGCTCTAGGCAAAATGCAAGCAGTAACACATTCTTTGAACCCTACCTCATATCTACTCAATGTGCATTCACAGATATTGAGGTTAGAATTAACCCCTAGATCATCTAAGCTGACTTCCAGTCTAAAAAATAATTGCATCCGAAAATAAAAAAAAAAGTAAATGATTTTATCCAAATTACTTGCTCTTCCTCTATTACTTGTAGTATGGAGTCAGCTTGCAGATTAAATCACTTTAATGAAGGTTTTCACATGTGAGCCAAGTATCTAACTCCCTGCTGCTGTCACTGCCAATGCAGCTAGCACACTCCAGGAGCCTGGGAGCTCTTCACCCTGATGTAGAGACCAACATCTGCTCGGCTGAGCAGCTCTCCTGGTCCCACCGGTGGCATGGATGACATTGACACGTCTGGGGATCTTGATCTGCAAGCTCATCCACACTCGTTATGATTGACAAAATCAGCTTCCAGAATGACATCTAAACCTGCCTGGAAATTCATGCGTTTCTGTGCCTGGGTATCGCATCAGCCTGAAGTTTCAAACTTTACGGTTATTAACTTTTGAAATACTGCTTTCCAAAAGGGTTAATGAGTCATATCACTAGCTGATACAAATGCCAATCAGCAGGGATCAGCTGTAGAATAATTAGATGCAGAATGTGAGCATTAGGTATGCGCAGAAGTTAAAAAAAAATGGAGGATAGCATAAAATTGCAGTTCCTAGGGAGCTGAATCTGAAGAAACCCTTGGTCAGATTACCCCACGTTTGGATCCCTTTCCTCTGCTTTCATGAAGCACAACAGTTTTTAATACCAGTCAAATTAGCTTGTATATTTTTAAGCACTTAGACCCTTAAATAGATATTCAACTTTGTTGCAACACAGAATCACTCGGGTGAAAATTATTTGATGACTACATCTGGAAAATGCGTGTATTTTAGTGTCTGATAACATCTGCGGTCACCCAGCAACGTTTGTGACAGTGACCTGGTAAATTGCAGAATGACATTTTTAGCTGTTAGATACTGTACTAACCAAAGAGTCAAGCCAGATATTTGATTGCACGTATTGGGAAATAAAGGAATTAGGCATATAAAAGCACCGAGAGTGACTACCGAGATAACAGAAAAATCATTGCAACTTCAGAAAGTATTCCTGTGATTCCAAGGAAGTAATGCTGAGAAGTTTTCCCTGCCTTCTTTTTTTTTTCTTTTCTCATTCACAGCCATATGAATGATTACTGCTATGGTTCTGCAATCAGCCCACCACAGAACAGCTCTCATTTGCCTTAGCAGCTTAAACTATGTCAGGCATATTGATTATCTGACTTCTGAGCTATTAAGGATACAATAAATCTACTAAAACATAGGCTTTGGTTTTGTATGCATTTTCTGTATCTTAGAGAACAATATTTATTGCTTGAATTTTAGTAAATAATATTAACACAGAGCATATTAGTATGTAACATGATACATCAATAGATATCTCTATTAATATATACAGATATGGTGTGTGGTTCTTTTTGTATGACTTTACGCTACATCACTTCAACCTTCTCATATTACATATAAAATAAATTAAATGATGTACTCATCCTGGAAGCAGGCCTAT
Organism: Cygnus olor; assembly: GCF_009769625.2. Taxonomy (NCBI): domain Eukaryota; kingdom Metazoa; phylum Chordata; class Aves; order Anseriformes; family Anatidae; genus Cygnus; species Cygnus olor. The sequence goes on along the minus strand of NC_049170.1, from coordinate 11,583,675 downwards.
GAAAAATTCACACGTTACCATAGCTTCCAAGGCTTAGTTATAGCAGGTCTGTGCCTTTCATCCTAAATACAGGGAAATGACCTTTCAGTTATATACAACATGATTTTCAGCTTTATGGTCTGCGAGTTTGCTTCTTCTTAGTCTTACTGCAGTGTGTGCAGCAGCATCAGGGAGAAAACTTCCATGAGCTCTTTGTTTCTTTGACCTGCTAACAACATAGAGGGTCTGAGGCACAGTTCAGTTCAGCTCATATACACCTTGGTCACTGAGCATATATGTCCACCGGCTTGTTACATAGGGTGGGATTCAGGCTGCCCAAAACCAGATGCCAACGTTGGTCAGCCAAGTCGTGCTCTGTGGTCTACTGCCTGTATTGATTAAACTTGCCTTGACTAGAGTGAGTTAAGACACCACGGGGCCTTTAGAGAAGGGCAAAGAATAATGAATGCTGAATCATGCATGAATAATGAATTCATATCCCTCCACCAGTCTCTTTTAGGTTTTTATACAACACACAACAGGCAAATGTCCCTTCTGGGTCAATGTCTTAGGGGGATTGTAAAACCACAGTTCCCAAGTTGGCTCAGTGCACGTTTCAACCCACTGCAATTTTGCATGAACATTCATTTCTTGTTGGAAAAGGAATTCACCCATGGAAAGTTGTGAATGAACACACAGAGACTGCACACTGAAAAGCTGCCCCCAAAATCTAGCTCACTATGCAGTGGCAGTAAACGTAAAGCAGAGGTGGATGGTAAAGATGTTCTAAAAATCCGTGTGAGAAATTTGGAAGGACCTTCCAGAATATCTCAGCAAGGATTTGTGTTTAAAAACAAGCAAACAATTAAACAAACAAAACAAAGCAAAACTAGTTTGATTGTGAATGGCAGGTAATTCCATTGGCAAGAAGTCTCCTCTGACAATACAATTGATCCAGTGCCTGCATTTTCTAGTTAGAAAGAGTGGTTTTAATTTTGGCTCGGTCTTGCATTGCATGTAAAATTCTGTAAACAGAGATTAGTATTCTGCATCTGTGCATCTGAGCCAGGACCTCGTTTAGGCATTAGGTGGGCAGTAGGTGGGAGATCACAGCGCTTGTGGATAAACAGGCAGCACACAGTTTAGGTATATCCCAACTAATTGCTGCTACTCTACTTTTTATTTCATGTGGTCTCATATAAACCTGCATTTAGAAGTGGAAAGAGTTTGTCCTGGAAGTAGTCCCTACTTAACACCCCTGTCATTTCTCTTTGCAATCCAGCTGTGTTGTAATGCCCATAAAAGTACCTGACAAAGATTAGGTAGCTATTGTGTCATCTAATTGATGCTCATTACTGTAATTGTAAGTGTCTCAACAGTGTCTTCCACTTCCCTGCCATAAGCTGTGCCGTGGTCTTTGTCTCTGGAAGTTCTTTGGGGCAGGAACCAGCTTCTGGGCAAATATCCTGTCTTACACAACAGGGCCTCGACCTTTGACTGGAATCTTGGACACTGCAGCTTAGTGTGTAAGAATATAAACAGTCTGCACACTGGAACAAAGCCTTCTGGTAAGAGGGAAAGTAGAAAAGAGCTCCTTCCTATGTGTCGGAAACCACACGGGTTAAGAACAGACCATAAAGGATCTATAAACACCTGGGACTTGTGCTGCTGCTGTTCACTGAATTTTTTTTTCCCCTGAATTTATCAAAAAGACAGGAAATCTTTATCCAATAAAGTCAAAATTCACCTAGAAGAGAGGTTTATTGCCCTTCTCCAAAAGGAAGAAATTGATGAGGATATTCCAGACAAATCCCCTGTAGTTTTGGTGTTTCCTATCAATATATCTTGACCACTCTAGCAACCACCTTTCCCACTTCCTTTTTATTTATTTATTTATTTTTTCTTCAGCACTGATGATACTTTCAGGTGTATATTGGCTACAGCAGCTTTTGACTGTACCATTTTTGAAACCTCTGTGAGGCCTCCTAGGGATCCTCCAACGAACAGCACAAGGCAGGGCCTTTTAGCACGCCCCCCGCAGCAGCAGGCCTGGGCCACAGCCCTTCTCGAGAGAGGAACGGCCAAGTATGATATATAAAAGGACGTTTTGGGGTGCTGCCATCACACCAGAGAGGCACGAGCTCCGTACGGGCTGTCTGTGCACCCGGGGGCAGGCGGCCACATGCGGGCTTGCCCACGCACTGCGTGGGAGGAACGCGACCGGTCTGCGTGTCAGGGGTTTGCCCAAGTGCCAGAAATCCCACAAGGTCGTGACTCGGCAAGGACACCAAACAATACCACGGCTATTAGGCAGCGGCAGGACCTGAGGCAATAGCAGCACAACCTGTAATACCAGTCGTGTGCCCGACGCTGCTGCCTGGCCCTGCTCTGCGCCACCCGGATGGCATGGTTCCTCCCTTTTGTGCTCCCGTGTGGGGACAGGCAAACTGTCTTTCCCTCCAAGCCTTCCTGCTTCCTTGCCACCAGCATTCCTCCCTTTCTCTGACACACGGGAGGAATCAGAGGACCCCAAAATGGATCTGGGTCAGGATGACTGAAGCATCCCCATAAAATGGAGTGGAGAAGGTCTGAAGGCAAACTGCTCCTGTCCCCTGCGACATCCCGTGGCTTCCTGTGATTAAATCCCCAAGGAATAGATTGTGTGGCCCTGCAAGACAAAACTGGCTGATGAGTGGAGGGATTAGTGAGGAAAGAGAGCTTTCCATCTACACTCCCAGCCCCAAAGCCTTACTGGCATTTAGCACTGTGAGCACCCGTATACTTAAGGATGCACAGCCATACAGCTGCAACAGCAGCAGCAGCCATGCAGTGCTACTGAGTTCAACAAAAAGCAGGATGAGCACAGACACAGCAAGTCACTAAAGCTACAACGTCCCACCCCTTCATGAACAGAGCTACCACATTACAGCACAAAATACATGTCCTGAGTCCTCTGCTGGTTCAGTTCCAGTGGGGATTTATACACCAGACAGGATAAATTGGAGCAAAACCTGAGCCAAAACCATGGAACTGAACAAATTCCCAAACTCTGTGAGGTTCAGAGGAATTTGCCCAGTCCTGAAATCCCAAATCCTATCTTTTATGAATTTTGGATCCAGAGATGAAGTCAGAGCTGTACTTCATGGCTGGGCCCCATCTCTGATATACAGAGAGAGATTGGAAGAAAGGAAAGAAAGGAGGAAGGAAGGAAGGAAGGAAGGAAGGAAGGAAGGAAGGAAGGAAGGAAGGAAGGAAGGAAGGAAAAAGAAAGAAAGAAAGAAAGAAAGAAAGAAAGAAAGACAGAAAGAAAGAAAGAAAGAAAGAAAGAAAGAAAAAGGAAGAAAGAAAGAAAGAAAGAAAGAAAGAAAGAAAGAAAGAAAGAAAGAAAGAAAAACGAAGAAAGAAAGAAAGAAAGAAAGAAAGAAAGAAAGAAAGAAAGAAAGAAAGAAAGAGAAAGAAAGAAAGAGAAAGAAAGAAAGAAAAAGAAGGGAAGGAAGGAAGGAATAAAGAGAGAAAGAAAGAGAGAAAGCCCTTAGAGCAATTCCTTTTGTCTTGCATGACTGCCTTTCTGATTTCAGGACTTCAGTGATGACTAAAGACATGGCTGTTCTGACATGACCTCTCCCAGCGGAGGCATCTTCTTACCCATGTGTTTCGTTGGGAATCAATTCTTTTCTTCCTGTTTCTGAGGTTTGAGATTTTGGAGCATCTGCTTTCTTTCAAGCTCCCACAACCCTCTCAGGAACCTCTACAGGTAAAAGCAAGTGTTATCTCAAATGGGTACTGAGACTTTTATTACATGCTAATTTCACTTTGGTAATTTGTTATTTGCTGATCTGCCTGCCATTTCCCTGAGGCATTGTCAGCTCACGTAGAACCTCACTGTTGAAACTTGAATTTCTGAGCGTTTTGCTTCTTTCCTGAGAGAACTTCTCTGACTTCATCCTGGTAAAGTGGTGGTTTCAATCTGAAATTAATTTTCCATGTATCAGCTTTCGACAGGTCATTTCCACTTCTCATCATTTTATTTTCCCACTACTTCATTTGCTGTGTCACATCTAGTACCGATGACAGCCTTCTCCTTCTGAGTTGCTTTTCATCTCTTTCTTCTTCCAGAATTAGTTTTACTGGTGAATGTGTAGCGAAGTGCCTAATCCCCACAGTGTGGTTATGCTCCACGGTGACTGAGCGCCCACACTTACCGCCTCACATCATCCCATGTGGAGCCTGGTAAACCAGGGACTGACTGGGACTGGTCCAAGCCCCTTCCTCAGTCTCACTGACAGGTTCTTGCCTTTTCCCCCTTTTTCTCTTTGTCCACAATGAACCTCACACCTGCACAAAAATCAAGCACACGGCTTATTTGCCACGCAGCTGGACAATTTCTGTGTTGGTTCTCTCCAAAGGCACAGATAAAACAGACTGTGAAGGATGTAAACGTGGCGTTCATCATACGGATTCTTTACCAATAGCTGGAGAATCTAAGAAGCCTCATTTTGGGTGACAATACTTCGGTAAGAACAGCTGTTTTGTTGCACATTGAAATTTGCTAAAGCTAGTGAGCAAAGTTTAGAAATCCATTTGAAAGGCTGCAGGTTTCTGTGTAAGCTACATGTGTAAGGCGAAAACCTGCCCTCCGTTCTACCTCCTTTGTGCGGGTCCTCTCAAACTGCGAAGGAAAAAAAAGAATTTATTTCGGCTTGTGCGGGGTAATAGAGTGGCATAAAGCTGGTGCTGCCCACCAGCGTGCCCCACAGTCATGCTGGGGAGGTGGGTGCATGTGGTGGCGAGCCTTGGCTTGGACATCCTAACGGCCTGTGGCCAAGGCTGCTCTGAAACTTCCTGCACTCTGCTTCTAGGGGCGAACGGTGACGGGAAACCAGCCATGCCCTACTTTTTTGAGCGTGCTGACTTCACTTCAGCGGTGCTCACGGATGACTTGGTTTCTGGAAGGCATTCAGGCAGCCCAGATACGTCTGCTCTCCCATGTCTCCACCTGAGAGGCAGCACAGCACGGCTGGCGTGGAGCCAGACCCGCGCCACCCCACTCAGAGGGCCTGGCCCCGGGCGGCCCAGCGGGGTGTCCCCGGCCTGCAGCACTGTGGCTGGGGACACGTTCCTGCGTGCTGAGAGCCCTATGAAACCTAGGGGGAGGCGGCAAAGGGAATGGGGAATCCCAGGATGCCATTCCTTAAGCAGGCATATCCGCACCAATGTTCAGAGAGGCCTGAAGGATTTCTAGCTGCTGCCCGGAAATGGGGCCCAGGGTAGTCAGACCTGCCATCTGCTCCAACTTGCTAGAATGCTAAATATGAGCACTTGGAAACCACAAGGCTCTGTTTCTAACTCCACAGGCATCTGCTTCCCAAGCACAGATCAAAAACACCCGGGCTGTTGACTGTGCCTCCTGAGCGCGAACTGATTCTGCTTCTTCTTCATGCTTGGTTGTGCCTTCGTGCGCGCGGATGCCCACGTCCTCCCTCAGGACTGCACAAACATCTACCTATGCCTGGTTTGCTTTGCCTCCACCTCCTGATAGATGTTGCCCACGCTTCTTCCTCTCCATTTCCTTGCAGAATCCCAGACAGCCGATTTTGTTCCTCCTATCTTGTCCTTGTTGCCAGCACTGCTGAATTCTGCCTTCTCACGGCCTTGCAGGGCAGCCTGTGGATGCGGGCTGCACTGAGGACATCACAGACCTAGAGGCACACACAGGGGCATCTCTTCAGATGCTCCCTAAGAAAAGCACACACCACAACATGCCACGAGCATCTACCCTGGCATGCCCTGACAGCCAAGCAGTGAAGCTACGTGAGATGATCATTCTTCGCCAGGGGACTGGCAGGCTTCCCGAGCACTGTTTCCAGATTTTGTAACGTTTGGACGGCTTACTGAAGACAGTGATAGTCTGATTTCAAAAGCTGGCTGGATTCCCCAGGAAAACACTTTTAAAGTTAGCTCTTTTTTAACTGTGCTCTCACAATTCAATAGCTGCTGTACTGTTAACAGCTGGGCTTAGCACCTAGCTCCTGACTTAGTTTGAATAAGCAGGACGCTTACTGATCAGTCCGCTTTCAGCCTTCACATGCAAGCAAAATACAATAATGAACAGTACAAGGTATATATACAAAAGCTTTTGGGACTTTACCTTGATGACAACAATGACAGAATCCATTTGTATTAATATTTTCAATTTTTATCACCTCAACATAACATTTAAAGGAATATGTAGGTCAGAGCTGGTTCTCACTTGAAGCCAGGAGCAGCTTTTCCACTAGTTTTGATGAACATAAAGTTTGATGCATTATCACTGGCTTATCAGTATCTTCCAACTTGCATCCCGCACTGGTAAGGCTAATAATTTTATGGTGAATGTTATGATCTATAAAAGGAGATTTACATTCAACTTATCACCAGAATATGACATTTAAAAATGTTTCTAGCTGATTTACATACAGATAAAATCTCAAAAGTGTGAGCCTTCAGTATTTTAATGCAAAATATAAATAACAACTCTAAGGTAATATTTTCATATTTCAATCTTTAAGCCATTCTTGGCTTATTTTGGGGTCCATGTACCATTTAAAATATATATATATATTTGCAGAACAGCAAATCTTTGTTGTGAACAAGTTGAACCACTACTCCAACACCAGGCAGTCATCACTCATCAGTTCAGACTTCTTCAGTTGATTTTCAGTTTTATTTCACCGATATAAACAGCCTTGATGACATAACCAGTGGCATCCTAAATTTTCGACAGTTCTGCCATCCTTCCCAGAAAACAGGCAGTTCAGGAAACCCAACAATCTTACTCCAGTTTCTCATTTTTTGCCATCCCAGGCCAGCTGCTCAGCAGACCCCTGCAGTGCCAGGTCATCCCTGGGCACCCTGAGCCGGGCAAGATGCAGGGCAGCCTACTTATAGCACAGGACAAACTGCTAATCCCATCTGCCAACAAAGAGAGAAGAAAGCAAGCAAGAAATGCAGCCTGAGAAGGAAGCTCTTTGCGATGTTGCAGTTTTCACACCTATTTACGTACCATCTGCTGGTCAGGGCTGTGCCTCCAAGGACAGGTTGGCATTTCATTTGAGTGGGCCTGGAGAAGCAGAGTGTAGGAATAGTAACGCAGAGATGGACAACACAGGCATCATCTTTTTGCAGTGTGATGCAATGCAGACTTGTTATCTTACTGCATTTATTCATTCATTCTTTCAGTCAGTCATTGTAAGGGGAATTTTTCAGCCCTCTTTTCCTTCCTGTCTGCATTGTAAACCACAGCACAGTTCCGCAGCCATCTAACGAAAGCGATGCACATCTCACCATGGATACCCATTTAAATAGAGAAGTCACAGGACAGTTGCTGTTTGTGTGCCTGAATGGAAGTCTATTGTGTTATTTTTTTTTTGCTCCAGTGAAGCAGAACAAACCCTTCTTTTTCTTTGTTTGTAGGAGGTGAAAAAACATACTGGTACTGACTTTCAGATAAAAACTCTTAGTGGTGTTCAGTTTCTGCTCACTTTGAGAACATCTGGGAATGCAGAGGCAACCAGTCCATCTGTCCTGCTGCTACACGTGGGCAGCATACCTGGAAGGTTAAATGCCTTTCTCATTTCCTTTCTTTGACCTTATGCTGTAATCCCTTGTGGTCAAGGACTGTTTCTTTTCTCCATTTGCCTACATCTAGGACAAACAACAACCTTTGGGCACTACCCAAATACCATTTTTTTTAGTATATAAGAGAATGCATGGAAATGAATATGAGTATTTTTATATTTGAAGTATTGAATCAAAACTCAGACGATCTCAGCCTTGCCTTAGTGTGCCTGTGTGCACCTTTGCTTTCTACCCATATTTGTAATTTGTTTTGCCCCGGTATCCTTCTCAGTGAGTAGATGATCCTTGTATTTGTGTTGTATAAATACATAAACAAAAGTTACTTCTTGCTGCAATAAGTTCTCATATTCAGAAGGAAATACTTCCTAAGGAAAAAGGAAAACTAAGGAGAAGGAAAGGAAAATAGAAAAGATCTGGAGATGTATAATGCATTTTCTGTAACATCTGAGAACATGTATTCTCTGCACAGCCTTCTGCACAATGCGAGGGCAGTGGTTCTCCACGCTGGTTAGTCTAGCAGGTATTACACTATCATGAGCAGACTGTTCCTGGTCCAGAGCCAGCTCAGGTGTCTCTACACAGCATGAGCGAGCTTCATTCCTCTGTTTAGAGGGGGCACACTTAGAGCAGATCCGAAGCCTACTCAAACACGACTGACTCCTGATTTTAAAATGGAGGTTGAAGAACTTTTACACTATTAGCATTATTTTTTAAGTATTATCTTGAAGGACACTAAGATAAGTCTTAGGACACACCTTAAAGGACACTAAGATTCACCTTGCAGATGAAGACACCTGGCAGGTATCTACATGTGAGTTGGACGTCCAGGCTTTCACTGCAGTCAGTGGAATCCAGAGCTCTGCCCACCTCATCCTAAAGTAGACCTCTCAGGACACACACAGTTGGCTAAGTATGTCTAGTGCCAGCTTTGCCTGTGGTACCCAAGATGTTTATGGGGAATTGCCAAACATTAAACATGACCTTTCCCCTTTTGAAAGCGGCAGTCAGAAGCTATGGTGTGTTGTGGCACCACAATATATACGTGGGCATCACGAATTGCATTAGAGAAATGTACGTGGGCAGCTGAACACTAGTCAGCTGGATGGCTCTCCAGGTTTCACTAAGCAATGGAAGCTAGGCTCTACCTCACACACAAACATTGAATCCATGAGCTAAATGCCATCCTGAATGTCACATTAAGAAGAGGACTCTCTGACATTTTTTCCCTTTCCAAAGGGTGGGAAATTCTGGCTCTAAGTTCCAAATCAACTTCTCCCCAGAGCATTTTCACTCCCAGAGAACTTCATGGGGGTCTTTCAGCTCTTGAGTTTCCATAGCTCCACGGAATGCCCAGGCTGCATTTAGCCCATGTACCGACATGGTTTTGTATACTGTTAGAATTCATTTCACTATAACATAAGCTGCTGGAAAGAAACTGTGTTTACCCAGGATTCAGCACCTCTCAGGCTTTCTCATTATTTACATAGTGTTTATATTGCTCAGCGGTGCCAATCAGGGTAAGTATTCATTGCTGCAGGGTGTTTACTGCTCCATATCTGAATATAGCTTCTGCCCTGAAGAGCTTCCAATTTAATTAAAAAAACAAGATGCCAAGAGTTTAAAAGAAGAGAGAAAGCTGATGGGCAAAAGAGGTAACAGTACTAGTCACTAAGTCAGTCAAAATATTTTTTCCCCTGCTCTTTATTTTTTGTAATTATATGCTTTTCAATTAAAAAAACCAAAACAAAACAAAACAAAACACCAACTGCATCCTTCTTTCCATTTCTCCTTTCCCCCTTCCTGGTGATTTAATGTGATTTATATTTCTCTGTAGAAAGATTGCACTTTAAATAATATTTGTAGGTTTCCATTTAATCCTATTTAAGATTTTTTTTCATGTTCATAACTCCCATCCACTTACTGGTCCACTTCTGCCTCTCACAAGCACGGGCCTGGATTATCAGCAGGAACATACAAGCCCTTTCTCTCCCTGTGGTCTTTGAAGCAAGGCGGGTCACGTTCATCCATGTTCCCCTAGCTCCTCTCGGTTTATTTGCGTGCCTGTGACCCAGCCTCCTGCTGGCCTCTCAGCAAGACCTCCCCTGGACTTCCTGGGACCACCAGTCCTGTTGTGCCATCCTGGGCCATCAGCCACCATTGTCCCACCCGCTCCACACCACTGAATTCCCTCTATCTGCCAGGCACACTGCCTCCCTACAGACAGGATCACTTTCACAGTTAATTTAAAAAGACAGCTCGTGTTCTCTCTGTGGGATGCCCCTCACATATTACTCAATTTGGTGAAAAATCTGAAACATCTGGCTACAAATACTATCCACAGCAGACTTAAAAACATGCTACTACTGTGCCGACACATCAGAAAAGAGGTGCTGGAAATGCAAAAGGTAATATCACAGTTCAAGGCTGTACCAAACTTTTTACAAAATCACTGAGTATTGAAAATGAGGGTTTAAGTGTACACGACATGTATTTGCACGGTTCACATCCTATTCCAATTTCATAGCTGTACTAGCAGAGCTCTGCTCTTTGTCCAAACACAGGAGAGGCACAGAGGGTTAGAGTGAAACAATGAGCAGGGAGCTGGTTGTGAAGAAAGTGTCTCTTATATGCACAAGTCTTAAGTCATTTCTGTCTCGCCTGGACTCACCTCTTTCACTATGAGGCATTGGCTTTTGCCACGGAGCCTGTTGTTAAGTCAGGATATTTGCACAGAATCTGACAGAGAAGCTCCCGGCCCCACAGACCTAACTCGGGACTGAAACAGCATACTGAGGAGAGAAAAAAAAAAAAAGACAGTATAAACATGTTGTTGTTATTTTTCACTACTGGGTAGTTCTCATGTTGATTTTACTATTGCTCTATAGCAATAGCAAAAGGATGAATAATAGTAAGTTTGCATCCAAAGTCAGCGTTAGTTGACCATGTTCAAAACAACAATCATGGCTGAGTGCCACCACGTGAGGAAAAGCTACCTTATTTCCCTGGCGCACGGAGATTTCCATGTTGGATTTAGCTTAGGAAATGGCCAGCTGGGGCTTGCTATTCATGCATCCTGTAGCATAAACTGGTTTTGCTTTTGCTTTTAAATCAGATTTCTATCTCCTTCCTTCTACTGAAGCAGAAGTTAGAATTAAGATTGCACAAAAACTCTGCATAAACTGTACTGTTTTTACACGTGCCTTGCGGTGCACGGTGGTTTCCACACAGAACTAAGTGCACAGTTGAGGTGTGTAACAGCTATGTCAGTAGGTTACAAGGAGACGTCTGCAGCAGTCACCATCTGCTGGGGTTTCCTTTTACAGGTAGCTCCAGCCCCATAGTCTGGCACACGTGAGCCACTCTCTGATGGCCAAGTTCCTTCCAGCCTGGTACACCGAGACAGACGCACTTGCATCTCAGTCCCTCTCTTCTGATTTATTTTACTTCAGTTTAGGTTTATCTTGGTGCACTGGACTGAAAACCATGGTGACACAGAAACTCATTCTTTTATAAGCAGATCAGACATCCCTGTTGCACGGGCAGCAACAATTTTTAGGGCAGTCTGGGGATCAGCACAGCTTTAGCCCCAGTGTAAACCCATCACCACAAGTGCAGGACCCTGCACTATGGATGATTCACAAACCTGCATTTCTCAGCTTGGGCGTTTCCTTTAATCAGAGAGGAGCTGCAAATATTAATCAAACAAGGAGCATTCCCTTCAACATGCTTGGAGCTGGGTACTGCGATAAAGCATGGCAGAGACTTAGCAGAGAGAAGGCCTGGATTAAAGAAAAGACCCATCTGTAAGTAGAAAATAAAAAAAAGGTGAGATCCTAGGAAGGGGGAAACTTATAGACTGGAAGAAAGCAAGCAAGTTTTTAAGTAAACCAGCTGCCATTAAGTGTCACCATCCCAGTTTGGAAGAGGACAGAGGGTGTGTTGATGCCAACATCACAGCTGAGCCAGGGAAGCACTAGGAAGAGAGGAGGAATAAACTCTGACCTCTCTCCTCCTTGGAGATAGATACATTAGCAAGGCCCCTCTTAGAGAGTTTTGAAGCAAGCAGCAGCATGAGCAGAAGGCTCTGTTGTAGCTGAGGGAACAGTTCAGTCAGAATTTTTGATGAGCAATAGCGATTTGTACAAGAAAATGCTTCCTCTGAAAAATGTCCTGAGGATCAAGGCCCTCTGGTTAGAGACATGATGGAGATGCCAAGACTGCTATCTGAAGCTTAAACCGAGATGAAAGCATTGTAGCTTCTCAAACAAGGTTTTGCTGAGTGTTTGCTGAATGTTTCTTTCTGAGTGTTAGAAACTAAAGGGTGTAGGAACCCTCCCTCTTGAAATTACCTGGAATCTTCCTGCTGCCTGAAAACCAGAAGCGAATCCCCATGTCATGGAACAGGGCTCAGCGAAAAGGGGTCACAAGGCTGTATCGAACAGCTCATCTTGACAATTTCTAGCGTTCAGAGCGTGAAGTGATTCTTCTACCAGCCTCAGGAGAGTAGCTGTGCTCTCTGACTGAGGTGGAAGAGGTGTAAAGAACAGTCAGACATGACTTTACAGATTATTAACAGCTAACGGTCTTCCGTTGTGAAAGCACCGCTTCTTTCTCTGAGGGCCTGCCTGCTTTTGCAGAGCACGAGAGACACGCCAGGGAACCAGTCAGAGTGTACACGTTATAGTGTAACTGTAAATTATGGGCATAAAATACCTGAAGACAGGGCAGCGGAGATTTCTTTAACATAGATAAAACCTAGGCAACTCTGAGGTATGGCGATTTAGAAGGACTTACAAGCAATGCTGGCCAGGTGGAATATGTGAACGTGAAGCCACTGATGGTGGTTCTGCCCCTCTGCACCAGGTGACAAAGGTAGGGATGCTTTTGTAATCGGAGCTACAAAAAAACCAGCTCTGCTCTATCGCTTCTCTCCTTAGAATGGCAGGGAAGTTGGGCTTGGTTTATCAGAGAGCAGGCAGAGGCTACCGGGCTTTTCTGGACAACAATAAATAAATGAATATACCTTGCAATACATGTGCAACTGAAAGTGCAATTCACAAAAAATAAAATAAAATTAATTCATTAATTAAATCTATTCAGGAATGATCTGTAGATTTTCAGGACTGGATGTAACAGACTCCCCTTGATTACAGACCCCGCTTTCATGTGATTCATGTTTGTGACTCATAAGCTGACACTGTTTTTATTTATATAGCAGAGTACAGGTGATCCACAATGGAATTAGCTTTTAGACATTTCAGCATGTGAAGAATGACGCTTTTTTGACTTATCTAATGATCACCTTGAGCTCTGCAGCTTCAGGAGCAGTAAGCCTATAATTCGAAAGGATATGTGAAAAGAAAAACCAAAAAATCCTCCTGTCCTGACTGATGAATATAGCCGGGGTTTTCCTGCCACTTCTGGTGCTATTGTCCCTATCACTTCTTCTAGCAAAAATATTTTTAATATCATTAAGAAAGATATAACCTCATAATCAAGCCATACGGTGTAAAACTCTCAAAACAACCTCTTTTGCTGGATATGTTTAATTATAAGCAGCAGGGTGAATCAGTTCTTGAAGCTGTGAAAAGAACAGCAAAGCCAGGAACTGTCAGCTTAGGGGATGCTGAAATGAAGTGCCAGGCATTGTACGTCCAGTACTCTGAAAAAGGATACACGGTCTCCTTATTCAGACGGAGCAGTTTGGGTGCACCTGAAGAAGAGCGTAGCACGGCTGCCTCGACCCAGTTTTGCAGTTCCACTGTTCTTGGTGTGGGCTGGGCAGTCCCTTCCCAATCACAAAGGACTATGACAGCAGCTGGGAATCGCTAGCACTGAAAGGGTGTTTTGGGTACACTCCTTGGTAGCCTGAGCTGCAATGACCCTGAAAAGCAGTAGTGTGAAAGAGATTACTGCAACCCACCGTGACCTTAGGATCTCTGGATAAAAAGCACTGCCCAGCACGTTGACATCAAAGCATCTCTCAGAGCCTACAACTAGCCCACAGTATTTCAAGGTATTTTTAAACTCCTACTAATCCTCGCTGTTTTACGGCATTTGAAACACTAAATTGCATCTGAATTTCTTGTGCATTTACTGCAGACCCCAACAAGTGCTCTTTATTATAAACTTGAAGCTTTCCCACTTTACAGATAACCCGCCTTGTATCTAACAAACTTATAACAGTCTGCAGCAGTTTTCTTCTGTGGTTTTAGGGTAAATTTACACCCTCAGCATCCTGCTGTTCTACGTATTTGATGGGGAAGGAGAAGAAGGGGAAGCCTGAAGCTGCCCAGTTGAAGCAACACCACTCAGACATGCAGAATATGCGAGAAATGCTGACTCTGAAGAGCGAAGGACTGCATACCTCTTCCCTTCCTCAGTGAGTACATACCTGATAATCCAGGCCTAGACTATCTGCTAACGTGCCTGACCATGCTGCAGGCTGTTACCAAGCTGCAAAAATGACCTCTTAGAAATATTCAAGTCAACCCTTACAGCTCTACCATAAAAACCACAGTAGCCCAGCTTCACAGTCTACCCATAGCCCAGTTTGATGGGGGAAAAAAATCTCCTTCTGCCCTACAGTAATTTGGAGACCTGTGTGTAATACCAGTGTGTGCAGGATGCACACCCAGCACAGATTTAACTATGCACTGATCACCTGAAAACATCAGTTTCTGTAAAAGACAAGGTGGCAACTCCAATTTCCTTGTCCTTCAACACTGTCCAGTCATTTATACAATGGCAATGAGAAGGGAATATCTTTATAACCAATTAGCACTACAATTCCAAGTTCAAATGAACATTCAAGTAAGGTGAGCAGAGAACCTGCTAACTCTTCATTAGTAAGTTTTACCATTTTTCAGATGTGCTCCTTTATCCACATAGGAATATATGCCTATGAATAAGACCTAAAGGATCTTCATTATCACTATAACTGAACTGATACACTTCTGATGAACTGCCATAAAAAACTATTCTGCACTTCTGTGTCACAGAGGGATATCTGATGCTGAGTTAAAGTAGAAAAACACATTTTTGCAAGTAAATTGGAATTTTTAGGAGAGCTCAGTGATGTAAATTATGTTCTATGTTAATAACTCATGCCATAACATTTAACGATAGGACTATTGCTAGATCCAGGGAAATCTTGCTTTAGAACCAGATTTTCTTTTTGTAATTAGTATTTTATTTGGACTGAATATACTTCAAAAAAGAAACACTTCCTGAGTTCTAAGTGTGGTCTATTCCTGTATATTAAAATACTCTGCTACGATGGGTGGGGCGTACTAAAAAGTCTATCTGATACTAAATTGACTAATGGCTAAACAAAATGTTAATTTCAGTTAAGGAGTACATTTTTCCTGAATAACTGGAAACAAAGGTGTCACAAATATGCTTCTATAGAGGGCACTTGATTATTTCTCAAGTCTTCAAATTTAAGTTATTAACTTCCAACATTTTATCCCAGCTCACTATTATAGAATATGTCTTGTATGATATCTATAGCTTTGCAAGACATTAAACCTGGGGACTGAATATTTTTTTTTCATGCAATTTTCTTCACAGACCTCCAACATAAGTGAGAAGGGAAGAATTAAAATTGCATCAAAAAGCAAAAACATAAAACCAGAAAATATTTTTTCTGGTATTTATGAGAACAGTATCAGGAAATACGACTGAAGACCCTAATGTTTGAAATAGGAAGCTTGTGAAATAAAAATGTCCGTATATGTGGTCATCATTGAGTCTCAGCATACGGCTGAAGAAGACAGAAATACAAAATTATAATCACTTCTCAGAGGAGACAACTTTTGCACAGGATCGGTTACAAGACAGAGCTCAAACATCTTCATGCTTTAGTTTGCCACCTGTTGATTGAGGATAAACATACTGACATACTTCACACAGTGGCTGCACTAATATTTAAAGAATGATGTGAAATGCTCAGAGACAATAGTGATAGAATAACAAAACAAAGTACAAAGGAAGAAAATTGCCAACATGCATATTGCCAAGAAAATCAGAGTTGATTTTCAGATCCCTTCGGAAAATTCTTACTCAACCACAAAATCTATGTAAATTATATGATTCCTTATTAAGGTTTAATTAGGTTTTAAAAATGGGCTCAGCAGCTAAAGAACCAAACATCCTCCCAGATGAACAATGACTAAATGGAAGCCAGTATCAACGGATCAAACCTGGAACATGAGAGATCTGGTTTCAAGTCCTGTCTCTGCTGCAGACCTGCTATATATAGAGTAAGGCCTATATACTGGTTTGTTTGGTGATAGCGTAAACTCCATGAAATAGGATGGTAATTTTCAGACTTGTGATTATGCCCAATTAATGCTAATTATTACTGCTAAACCATCTCTTGAAAGTTTGTAATCAGCTGCTGTTAACAATGGTTTTAATATTTATCATTACCTATTACAGCTTAGGCTTTTTTACACTGCATTAATGAAAATCAGTGTTTAACAATAGCTGGTACCTACACCACAACCTTATTTTAAAGTTGTCTCTGCGTGTTAAAGAAATATAACTAACCTGCCAAAGGGACAAGGCTAGAGGGAAAAATCTGTTAAGTAAGGGTTTGTTTGAACTAGTTCTACAGCAGCACTTCACAAGGTTTGTTACCAAACAGAGCAGCTGATCCAAGAAAGTCAGAAAGTGCACATGTTCGTGTTGTCAATCACATGAGTCAATCGCATAGCTCAGTGCTGCTATCTCTGCATTGGAATATCATTGCACTCAAATTGAATTTTGGCACTAAATATAATGAAGAAATTGTCTAATGATAGCCTAGCCACTTTGCTGTAAATTATTCTCCAATTAGAAAAGAAACGGATCCAATACTCCATATTTACGCATCAGCACTTAATTGAAAACAAAGGATATGTCATTAAAAAAGCAAATAAAAATAATATTGGAACATCTCTATGGCTATCTGATCTGAAAGTGGATAATTCCTACAGTTAGAGATGTATAAGTAATAGAGATCATAGATCTATGTGAGCAGTAATGGACTTTTAACAGTTTACTTGATAACAAATCTTCATTTAGCTGTAAAGGAAGATTGAATCTTTCACTAAACTACAGGATTCTATGTAGAGCTGTGACTCAAACGTAGATATCTTACATAATCTTTGGGCAGGTCAATTAATCTGTCTTACTTTCCTCTCCCTTTCAAATCAACATTTAGCTTCTCCTCATCTTTGTCTGCTTTGACTGTTTAGATGGTAGTTTACTTGGAATAGGGACCGTCTTTTACACAGACAGTCAACTATTCACTTGTGAGATATGAAAGATACTGACATAGAAATAATGTATATTTAAAATACTACTCACCAAATCAATGCAATGCAGAATGATTACTGGATTTCATTTAAATTGCAGTTTTATGACTGGAATAGCCCATTGCATGCAATCATTTTGTATCTTATGTTTGAAAAGATCTCTCTCTTCTTGCACAATAGCATCAGGAACTGTAAAGTATCATTACTTGCCTTATGAGGTCTCACAAACTGCAAAGCATTGAGTGGTTTGTGAGTTTAGGCAAGTGTTCTGGGTCAGCAGTTCTTAAATACAGGTGATTCATGGAGTCTTATTCCACTGAATCACAGGATAAAATACTTCGAGAATGCAACTGCTAGTGTGTAGTGCAAAGGAGTAAAAAGGAAGAAAAGAAGAAGAAAAGAAGAAAAAAAAAAGGTAGCCTAAACCAGGAACTACCTTACAGAGCAGAAATCTTGTCCCGTTTCAGTGGAAGTTTTTTGCTTCACAAACTTTAATGAGTTAATCCTCACTGCTCTTGTGAGGAAGGAAGTATTATCCTTTGTCTTACATTGGAAAATTATAAACTGTAAAGCACAAGCGTTGCAGTAAGTTTAGTGATTTTTAAGTGTTCGAGTTTCTGACTGCTCAATTCCTTGCTTAGTTTCCAGGAATGCTGTATTTTTTGCAGCTCATCTTCATTAGGCATTATCTTCCTAAATATACCAAATAACTCATTCTTTTTCATTGAACTAGGAATCTTGATTTAAAAAGCCTTACAAAGTATAATTTCAATGATATATAACTAACATATCGATAAGTAACTCACATAGTCCCTTCTACATCTGTTTGACCACAGATCAAGAAAGAACGAACTACTTTGTCTAATGTTGTTTTACTTTTGTGGGCTAATAATGTCCTAATAATGTCCACATTGTTCTTTTAGAGATGCATTCTTCCCCCAGGCTGTTGAGTTGGAGCTGGAGTAGTTTCTATAACCGCACAGCATCCAGCATTATTTGTAATATTTTACTCATACCTGCGCACACATTCCTCAGCTACTAGCATACAAAAGAAAATATGTCAAATCTCTTTGATCTCAGCTGTATGCCATTACAAATAGAAGCATTCAGTCATTAAGCTCTACATCCCCCACACTGAGAAGAGTATTAGAACTGACCCAGGCAAGTAGAAAGCTCACATTATTTTATGGAAAAAGTGCACTAGTTAGACTGTTAGTGAACTACAATAAAACTTAACAATAAGGAAATAAAAATCATAAACCCAACACCTATATATTGGTCTGTCTGTCAATATCTAACATTTTTATAATATTGACCTTTAAAAAAAAAATTAGTCTCAAGAGTATTTTTCTTCTTCTTCTCAAGAGTATTTTTTTCTTCTTTTCTTTCTTTCTTTCTGAACACAGTTCAGTTACTTTGGGAAGAAAATCCCAAACAAACAGTACAAACTCTATCCATTACAAAGGATTAAAGAAACTCCTACTTACAGTGAAGTCTACCTACCTACATGCCTCTTAGTGTTGGTGCTTTACAGGAATCAGTCGCTGTGTCCCTCTCTCTTTCCCCCTTCTGTCAGCCATCACTTCAGTTACAGAAAGGGACGTGAGCTCTGAAATCATAAGCTTTGAGTTAGCAGAAGGAATGACGCAGTGCAGTCTCCGTGTTGGTCTCCTGTGTTTGCTTTCCTGCCCAAGTATTGCATGAGGATAAGGCTTGGGGGAGACAAAAAGTCTGTATGTCTAAAGGGATAAGCATCAGGAATTTTGAGTCCCCTCTAGAGGAAAGGATATAACAGGATTCATCATATCTGAGAGTTTATTATTAAACCTTTCTTTTTTCTTTTTCTTTTTTTTTTCCTTTTCTGAATGAGAACTGTAACCTGCTGAGAAATAGACTAGCTTTAAAGAAAAATAATTAGATTGAGCTCGTTTATAATATGAAAAGGAATTAGGAATAGCAATTGTTTTAGACTTTTAAGTAATTAATTCTTTAGAGAACAGTTGCATGGTCACCAGCTAATGGATCAGTCATAGTTCCTGCACTGCTTGTGGCATCTTTCCTTCTAAACACCTATGCTAAAAATTAAGTTTTATTCCTTTTCCCAAATTGTCTCTGTCCTAGCCGCCTGCCTTTGCTCAGGTTTTCTTCATCACCATAATTCTGGAAAACTGAAACAACTCACTAAGGAAAACAACATCTAAGCTAGCAGAAATATTGGTTTGCCCAAGAATGAATGCTCAGACACGTTTCCTTGGGACGAACAGTAAAACCTCCCCTCTGATAAGACCTGACCTCCTCTCCAGCACTATGATGTACTTTATTGCCTCTGCTTGATAGGGATGTGGCAGAACACAGCAGTCTCAAAAACAGTTCCAAAGGGTACTTGTGGGTCATAAGAAGAGGTGTTCCAGGTTACTCGTAGCATTGTTTCTACAGGACTTTCTGTCAGATACCCTGAAGGCAGGAACAAGACTCTTATCAGTAAGGATTAAAAACAGGATCCAGGAGGCCTTATCTAGATACATTCATGAAATAAAAATACAGGCAGCAGTGCGTGGTACAGAGAGTTGTCATTGGATGGATGTGAGGTGCTGTAAGTGTGTCACTTTTGAGGTGGATAGGAAGCGGAGGGTTAGGAACAGTTATGGGGCACGCTTCTTTCCACCAGTTTTTTGAAGTGCTGATGGAGAATACACCTCATTTTCCATTTCCCTAGGTAACTGGAGTTAAAACAAATTACGATCTGCACTGAATAGCCAGAACTGTTTGGCAAGGTTTGTTCTTTGGGCAAAGAAGCACACTCTTGGATTTCACCTCAGCTGTACACAACCGAAGGTGTATGAAGGACTGTATTTGGGAAGAGGAGGCTCAGGGGAGACGTTATTGCTCTCTACAACTACCTGAAAGGAAGGTGTGGGGAGCTGGGGGTCGGCCTCTTCTCACAGGTAACTAGTGGTAGGACTAGAGGGAATGGCCTCCAGTTGTGCCAGGGGAGGTTCAGGTTGGAAATGAGGAGACATTTCTTCTCAGAAAGAGCAGTCAGGCATTGGGACGGGTTGCCCAGGGAGGTGGTGGAGTCACCATCCCTGGGGGTGTTCATGGAAAGGTTGGGCGTGGTGCTCGGGGACATGGTTCCGTGGGTGACATTGGTGGTAGGGGGACGGTTGGACCAGGTGATATTGCAGGGCTTTCTTACACTTTATTATTTTATGGTTCTGTGATTGCGTAGCACTCCGAGGGGCAGCCCCTATAACCGCGGGCAGGCCCTTGCAGCCCCCCCGGCTTTGTGCCAGGAGCCCTCAGGGGCCGACCGCTGAGCCCCGAGGCGGGGCCCGGCCTCCGCTGCCGGCGCCCCCCCCCCCAGCCCCCAGCAACACCGCCCGCGGCTACGGCGGCCGCGCGGCGCCAAACCTCCCGGGCGCGCGCGGCGGGGCGGGGCGGGGCGGGTGCCGCGCGGGGCGTCCCTCGGAGGGGAGGGGGCGGGGGAGGGGGCAGCTCCCCCTCCGCCAATCCGGCCGCGCCGCCGCCGGCCCCGCGCGCCCGCCGCCCGCCGCCGCCGCCCAATCCCTTCCGCCGGCGGAAGGCGGGACTTCCGCCGGGAGCCGGAAGCGGGTCTCTCATGCGAGCGGGTGCTTGAGGCTCGGCTCGGAGACGTCGCGGGCCCCGCCGCCGCCGCCGCGTCCTTCCTCTTCCTCCTCCTCCTCCTCCTCCTCCTCCGCTCCTTCCTCTCCTCCTCCTCCCCCTCCTCCTCCTCCTCCTCCGCGCCCCCCGCCCGCCGCCGCCCGCCGCCGGCCCCGCCCCGCGCTCCGCTTCTCCTCCTCCGCCTCCTCCTCCTCCTCCTCCTCCTCCTCCTCCTCCTCCTCCCGGCGGCGGCGGCGGCGGCGGCGCAGCGGCAGCCACGCACGGACAGGCCCCGGCCCGGCCCCGCTCAGCGACAGGGCCCCGGCGGCGGCCGGCCGGCTGCGTCCCCCCCCAGCCCCGTCCCCGTCCCTTCCCTTCCCCAGCCCCGCCGCGCCCGGCCCCTGCTGCTCTCCTCATCGTAACCCGGCCAGGCCCGGCCGCAGGGCGGCGGCGGCTGTGACAGGTGAGCGCCCGGCTCCTCCCCGGGAGGCCTCTGCGGGGAGCGGCGGGGCCGCCGGCACCCCCCCGCCCTCCCCCCCCCCCCCGCCTGCTGGGGAAGCCGCCATCTTCCCACCCGAGGCGGCTCCCGGGGGAGCGGGAGGAGGAGGAGGAGGAGGAGAGGAAGAGGAGGAGGGAGGCCGGCTCCGGGCCGTGCTGCCGTCGGGGTAGGGCCAGGCGCCGCCCCGGCTTCGCTCCACCCGGGGTCCTTCGGGGGGAAGGGGAAGGGGAACGGGGAGCCGTTGGGCTGGGGGGGAGCCGTGGGCTCGGGGCCGCAAACCTCCGGGACGCGGAGCCCTGACCCGCTCCTGCAGGAGCACGGCCGGAGCGCTTCAGCAGCAGGCACCCCGCCGGCCCCGCGGACTTTTCAGGGAGCCGCGTCCCGAGGAGGTGAACGGGGGGTGCAGGTCGCAGAGCAGCGCTCGCAGCAGCAGCCGGTGCGCAAACGGTGTTATGCCCCCCCCCCCCCCCCGCCCCCCGGGATCGTGTCGCTGGCTGCCTCAGCCGGGTTGTTTTCACTCTCGGTTTCAGTTTGTGCAGATGCTCGAAATTACTACATAGCTCTGTCCGCAGCTTAAACAGACGCGCGCTTGCCAAACAACGTTGTCCAAGGTTCCTCTGCGGCAGATAAGTATAATTATTTATGTTCTGTAGGTGAGGGAATTGAGGCAGCGTGGTTAACGCTTTGCCCGTGGCCACGCAGGGAGAGTTGGTTTCAAAACCACCGTTTAAACTTGAGTCACAGTTGGGGTAAAACCATGGGAATTCCGGCTGGCAGTGCTGCGCCTCGTCTCTGGCCTAGTTTTGTTGGCCACCGTCTGAACCCTCAGTAAAATAGCAATAGGGAGCTCCCTAAATGCTGCCTCAGGATCGTGATCGAAAAGCTGTAATCTTTCACGTGGCTTCATTTTCATGTAAATGTGATCGGGTTTTAAAGGACTGGATCATTTTTAAAAAGGTTGGAGCGTGTTTTGTGCTTTTTCTTTCAACTTGCTGGGATTTCACAACTCCAGGGTTTTGATTCCGATCTGGTAACTTTTTATCAGTTGAACTTTCACTTGTTTCCTGCTGACTTGTAAGCAGTTCTTCAAGTTAATTCTTGAGATATGAAACTAATCAGCTTATTCACCCCGGCAATTAGGGTGACATTGATATTTTCTATTAGATGTTCTGTGTTGTGGCGAGGGAGGGAGATGGCAACGGTATGTCCTCATAAAGCAAATATAGGAAATGGCATGTATGTTATACATAATGTCTCTAAATAATTTGATTTTCCTTCTGTTGCCATTTGTATGGATATGCTGTTTGTATGAGAAGCCCAAATTGCTGTTGTGTTTAATTGATGTTATATTCAGGCAAAAAAAAAAAAAGTAATATTCTTTGTTGACACTGAAATACAAGGTTTGGATAAATGAGTTGGTAGGAAACATTTGACCTCTTGAATGTTCCTAGACAAGTGATTGCATGTTTTCCTCGTATATAATTGGGGCCTTAATTGCACATAATGTTCGGGATTAGGCTGAGTTTTTTCCCGTGTAATTCTTTGTTTTTGTTAAGTGTTTACACGCGGATGCCCTAAAGGGATGAGGGGCTCAGCACGAGCTGTTCTACCTTGGGTGCTTTTTTTTGGCTTGCTCTGATGCAGATACGCACGCAGAAAGGTACGGCTGACTTATAGACGATAATGTATATGTTCAGGTATGCGGCTGGAACTTCAATCTGGTTCAGTACAGGGCAGGGTGGGGGATCAGTAACTGAAGGCGATCGTGGGGACTTTGGGATTTTGCTTTTTGCTTTTTTTTTGTTTTTTTTACAGACGTGTGGTAAACGGTATGGGCAATCTCCTGCTTTGATGTGTAACTTCAAGTGAAATTAACTACCTGGCTTATTTCATTGAAATGCAAAAGAAATGCAGCATACCTTCACGTAATCTACGTGCGCCGTGGAGATCTCTTGCTGCATTTCGTACTAAGTCTCGGATCTGGCGGTGGCTTTGGCTTTAAGTTGGTTGTGAGCTTCACTGGCAGGGTAACGCAAACTTTCTTTAAATATTTAGTGTGTTCCCTACCAAAAGGCACGTGCTAGACACAGAGAAGGCATACTTCTAGCCATGGTGCGTGGCAAATCTGAAGTGACAGCTGAAAGGCAGTAAGAAAGAAATTATAAAGAACAAAGTAATAGGGAGTACATGTCTTTCATTAGCTTATTTTTTTTAACCAGGTGGCTTTCTGGCCCCTCAGTGCTAACAATATTTAATTCCACGGTTCTTAGATACGTTTCAGACTTTCACAGTCTTGTAAGGTAATGGCTAAGCTATACAAATGAGCACCTAGAGCACTTGATCGATGTTTTTTGTGTCTGTGTTGGAAGGGTAGGTGTATTCAAGGGCCCCAGCCTTACCGACCTTCCTGAAGAGGAGCCGCCTTGTCTTGGAGATCTTCTGTGAAAGCGGGCGCAGAGGTGGCCGTGGAGGTAGCTAACAAATGCAGTGTCGAGAAGGCTGTCCCTGGCACTGAGAAAAAGGCAGAAGAGACCAGGTGAAGAAGGCAAAGTAACGTGGTTTCAGGCTTTGGAAGTGCGATTTTTGCGTGTACACATTGATGTGAGAGGGGCTGCTTTATGATGGAAGATACTCGTTGTGTCAAAAATGTGGTCTGCCTAGCGTTTTGTTCCTTTAAGCACTTACTAGCAATATGACATTTTTAGATGACAAGTTTGTGTAACTCTTAAAAATAACTCCGTATGGAATCGGTGATACTACGCTGACTTCAGTCTTACAACTCTTGTAGCTTGCGTTCAGAATGGGCACCCAGGTACCAGTGGGAAAGGAAGGATGTTACAACACAGGACGTTGTAAGGAAGAAAATTAACCCCTCCCCTGGCGGTTTTGTAAGAGGCAATAGCATGTGGAGAGATGCGTAGAAGATGAGTAAAAGCTACTCATGTAGTAAAAGGCCCAGGAAAGGCATTTGAGCAATGCTGTTCCCTAAGCAAATCATACGCCTGCCGGATCGAACTTTTTATGAGATATATCTAACTTATTCACTACAGCTCAGACAAAACGAGAACTAGCCAGTTGGATGGATTCTCATAAGGTCAGCAGATTAGGGAGGGGAAGATGATGTAAAACACACATTTTGGAATAATTCTTGTTTTATGTGATACCCAGAAAAAGAAAATAAAAGCAATATACTGTGTCAAAAATACCCACTGAAAATGCTGTAAAGCAGAACTTCTCCAAGGCATTAGCTTACAAATGCCTTTCTTATATGTGTCAAACTTGAGGCAAGCGAGTATGTCATGAGTCAAACGTGAAAATAGAGCTTCTGAAGCACTTTATGAATATAAATAAAAATATAAATCTGAGTATAAAACTCGGTGATATTTCAGCTGGTCAGTAAGTCATTGGGTGCTGTACAGGCTGGATAATGGAAGCAGCCCCGTTTCTATCACAGCAGTCGGTGGTTTTTTTATTTTTAAGAATATACTGGTTTTGTCTGACTGGCTCACGATAAACGAAAATTATCTTAAAAATACGGAGTTTGAGGAACTTGTTGGACACGGAGACTAGCAGTTGGTTTCTGTAGCACCCGTTCATTTAAACTTAGCCCGGTTCCACAAAGCAGCGTAAGAGAGAGGCAGATTCAGAGAGTTGGCTCTCAGCCGATACATCAAAAGTTTTGGTGACGGAGCCGAGAATACTTGGTTTTCATCGGTCTCCCACCTTTGTGTGCTCCCTGCAGGTTGCTGTCGCGTGCCCTGTCCCGGGGAGAGCGGCTTCCCCTCGCTCAGGAAGGCGGTGCTGCGGGGCAGTGCCTGCCGAGAGCGGGGCGCTTCGGAGCGCCTCCATTAGGCGTGACTGTAACGCGGGGTAATTTTGCGATTAGGATAGCCGTGACAGCGTTGTGTGATGCGTGCTGCTGCTGCAGGTATTTTGTGTCTGGCTATGTGTTTCAGGAACGGCAATTAACTCCAAAATTGGAAGTCTGACGGGGTTGCTAATATGTGGCCAGCTACTTAGCCTAGAACATTGCAGGGAATTGGGGAAACGCTGTTTTGACGCCCTGATGAATCACCGATTTCTTTGAGCCTTAATCTTTTCTAACACTCATTTACCGTGGAGGGCTGGGCTATGCATATTCTGGATCCTGTCAGTCCAGCTCCGTAATGGGGAGCTGAGTGATGTAACACCAAAGGAATCACTCGTTCATAAGCTCAATGGATTGCCGCCTCTGCGCTTCCAGCAGCTCTTGGTGCTCGCATCAGGCTGTTGGCATGTAAGGAGCCGGTGGCCCCGAGACCGTATCCTGCAGTGGAGGTTTATTCTGGATTGCCCTTATGTGCTCACAGGCATCTCCGATACGGTACGCGTGTGCTTGAGGTCGCAGGAGCTGTGCACGAGGTTCAGTCCTGGCCTGGCGCACGCAGACATCGGTGCATCCATCCGGCGTGGTGGCCTGCGATGAGTGGGACCCAGAATTGTGTTATCTCTTAGGGACATCTTCCTAAAAGTCTCTACCGCGGCTAAAACTGCACCCGGACAGCCGTGTAACGACTTCAGAGAGACACCCGCAGCTGCTGTCAGTAGTTCACACACAACTTCGGGAACGTCGTGTGTTTGGAGCGTAGCTGCAGAGCGTAGTTATTTTATCTGAGGCTCGCTCTTCAGGCTGTGCTGGGCTTGTTGCAAGTCAGTTTAAGTACTGTCTCTCTAAACTTTGAGATTTCCCACGTTTTCTTGCACAAGTATCAGGTATATGCTCTTTGCTTAGATTAATTCTCCTTCAGTTTCATGCTGGTTCCTCCCTGCTAGCCTCCGCAGATAAGTGCCAACGGGGAAGTATCGATGCTTTATCGAAGGTATTCCTAAGATAGATCCCACCCCCCAGTAAGGGGGTTGCAGGCGTACTTGACAAAATTGTAGCCTGCTGTTATTCCCTGAAAGTGTTTCTTGGTATTTCTCTGCAGACCTGACATCCTGCCTCTGTTTTCAAGTATTTTATTGTCACAGGGTGTCAGCCATCTGACAGGGAGTCTGGAGAAACAAAATGTTACCCAAATAGTAATTGTGTCGAGGAAAAAAAAAAATTTAACCGTTTTATCAAACTCACGTGTGGGAAACTTGGTGAAATGCTTGAGCAGCCTTACAGTGCAGCCTGGTGCCAGCCCTACGGGTTTGTTTGCTGGCAGTGCCGGTATGCACAAGCGTATTTTTACAGGTTGTGATGCTGTCACAGGTTGCCCCACAACAGGGCCTTACTCTGACTGTTGTTCAAACAAGGAACTGGTGAATCAACAGGCCAATGTCCAAAGCACCTCGCTTTTTCGTACCCTGACTCCGGAGGTTGCTGCTCAAATCTTTTGACGTGTTCAGCTGGCTTCTGACTCGTGTTCCAGGAGTCAGAAAAACCAGAGCAAAACTGCGTGGTGCATCAGGGCGCAGTTACTTTGAGCGCTGAGTATCGGAGCTTAGGAAAGAGCTGCCTGTATGTGCAGAATTCACAGTCTGAGCTCGGAGTTTCATTCCCATTCGGTGTTGTTGCCGCCTGCTAGATAGGGACAGAAAATGATCAACATGTTGCTGTTTAAAGCAGCAAGGCAAACAATTTGGGCAAAATAGCGCTGCCTCTGTTGGAGCGTCTCCAAGGTCTTAGGTCTGTGCTCCTGTTCCTGCTTAAAGCTTGCTCGATATTTTCTTAATACATGTCTGTAAGACTTAGCAGGGATTCTCTTTTATCAACCTGCTGCAGTTCCGTTCACAATGCACTTTGTTTTGGGTATACGTTTCTTAATTAATGCCGTGTATTTCAACTGCTTGAATTCAAGATACCAGTGGAATTTTTAGGAGGGTCTTTGCTCAGGTATTTTGATTCGCGTGCAGGTGTTACTGTCCTTAAATCCAAGCTCCAGTACTGGAACAGTCCATCCTTTAACAGTGAGTCAAAACCTGAATTACCAGTAGTTTTGATTACAGTGATACTCTGAAAAGGCTGGGTGCTCTAACTTTGAACCCAGCAGGTGATAGTCTTTCATGGAGTGTTTTAAAAGTAAGCAAAAGTTGCTTCTGATTTCAGTAAAGCTCGTAATGGAGGATGGTAGCTTCTTTCAAAAGAGGAAGTAATGCTAAAATGACTGGATTATTTGGGTTAAACTCTATTTCTGGCAAAGAGGTTAATGAAATAATTGGCAAAAACATCAGCTTCCTCTTAGTGTTACAAAGCCTTACATGACGCTTTTTCTGCAGGGTAGCTTCACTTCACTTTAGGTTTGGTCCTGAGCATGTTTCAGAACTTAAACTAACGTATTTTAAGTAAATGAATGCCTTTCAAGTCACCTGAAAACAAACCAACCAACCCCAGAGCCAGAGGGAAGTTCGTCCTGGGTTGTATGTTTTGCAGGACAGCTGTTTATTAACGTAACCCTTGCATGCTCAAGGATTGCTGTATACGTTCCTGTTGGAAGAAAACTTGTATTGCACCTTTTAGTACTGTAATTGTCGCTGTTGTATTTGGTTCCACATATGCCTCCCACCTGGACTTTTAAGCAGGTATAGACCCTTTTCTGTCTAACTTGCCCCAGACTGTTCTGACCAAAGCCGTGCTGTGAGGGCACCGCAGCAGCTGTCCCATCGGCGCGCCAGATCTGTTCGGGAGTCCTAGATCTGCTTGCGTTTGAATCCGAGCTCCTTGCTTTAAGATTTCGCCTTCCCTGCATTAGGCGTTCATTGTGCGTTTCAAGAATGTGATGATAAAGAACTTAAGCATAGCTTCAAAGCCTATTTGCTGTCTTTTTTTTTTTTGTGCTTTGAATTACTCTTTAAGTGCCGTAGAAGCTCTTAATGCAGTGTTTGACCTCCACTTCCTTAAGCACGGCGCTGATTGCAGACTTGAAACGTGAAATCCAAATAAAAGCAATATGGTTATTCGAGGATGATAAGCCTTTTAAGACGTGTAAAAGAACGTCAGACTTCTAACCTCACCCTTGGAACTACCCTAAATATTAACCTCAGTGCTTCGAGCGATGTTTTTGCACTTTCATCGTGACAAACTGCATCTTCCTCTGTGCAAATTTCTGGGCTTTTCTAGAAATCAGCAGATCTGTAAGGAATAGTCATTTCCTTTACCTTGGGGAACTGCGCTGCCTAGAGTCACCAACAGATTTTTAGCAGTGTGTGTGTCTGTTGGCGACTTTCTGGTTAGCAGCACAGAGAAGTATGCGGAAAACTAAAGGATCGTATTGGTAAATCAGGAGGAGGAACATCCTGTAGTTGAAACAAGGAAGTTCGTTGTTCCCAGCGTTGCTAAACTGCCTCTCTTCATGCACAGCCCTTAGCCTGTTTCCTTTAAGTAAGTGCTGAAGCAGTTGGTCCTCTGACATGTGTCATCTCCCGAAGGTTTGGCTGCTTTGAAGAATTCAACGAGGCCAAGTAGCTGCTGCATCGTAGCTTTAAACGCGTGCAGCTGCTAGCAAGGTACTACAGGCGCTCCGGTTGTTTTGTGAAATAAACAATTTATAAAACCGCGGGTCCGTTTATGGTGAGGCTGCCGTGCCGAGTTGCCGGGGAGGTTGGTAGCCAGCAAAGTTCAGAATCTTACATTTTCCAGTCCACATTGGGAATCGGCCTCGATGCTAAACTGAAAATCGCCTCTCATGACAGAAGCGCAACCGTTTTTGTAAACTTCCCCGCTGCACATGAGCTCTCAGCATAGCTCGTTGTTGCTTCCTCCAGTCGTGGAATAGGAAGATTAATCTCTCCCACTTCCCTTCAGCAGATAGTTTAACAGGAAAAAAATAACCCTCAATTAAATGAGAGCAAGGCAGCTATGTTTGGAGGGAAGGTTAGCAAGGAAAATACATTATTATGCATGATAGTATCTTTGCATAGTAATTTTTCAGCTGTGCATGAGAAGATACGATCGAACAAGACAGACTTAGGATCCCGAGTGCCCCAGTAAACTCACCTCCTGGAAATAAGGTGTGTCAAAGTGAAGGACTGTAGGTTACAGGAAAAATACCTGAGAAGCCTTTCACGTGGCTTTTTCGGATAGTCCCATTGATCTCCTCATCAGGGTGTTGGCTGTGGGAAGGAGTAGCTTGGGCTAAAGATGAGTGCAAGTTCTTGTAAAGTTTCTCTAAGTAAATGGGACCTTAAGGTACCATCCGGTGTTCTGCAAATGCCTATTTAGAAATAGTACAGAAATGAAAAGCAGTATTTTCTGAAATCCCTAGCCGCTAGCAGACAGCAGCTCCTGCCCCATCTACTCCAGGTCAAGCTGTAATTTTCTTCCCAGTTCGGCTCCCGGCTGCCAGTCAGTTGTCGTGGTCTTCTGCTTTCTGTGTGCACAGAGGCGTTGTGCAACTGTCAATTCATGTGACCTCGGCGCAGATGAGCAAAGTGGGTGATGGAAGCCGATGAGGAATTCGATGAGGTTTCGCATTTGACGGTGCTAAACTTCGGAACTGTATTTCTGTGATGCTTTCCTAACGTTTGCATCAAAAAAATATATAATTTCTGCATCAGTGAACAGTGGTACAACACGAAAAGCCTGGAGCTGGTAGGCGTAAACATTTCTAAAGTTGTTGAGAAGCTTTTAACTTTCCGAGAAGGATGCATTTAGCCTATAAAAGATCCCACCAAAGCATCTACAGTATTTCTGCAGTAGGGAGACAATTTTAGCGGTTACAAGTATTTCTGTTAGTTGAAGTACCAACGCATTCTCTTTGTATTGCCTCATTTTTTGCAAACGAGTATTTGCAGATGAGAGTCCCAGCACTCCGGGCACCGCGTGGACACGGGCTGATGCCTCGTGGTGTAGCCGAGTGTAGCAGGTGAATGCGGATGGATGGGAGCATCACGAGAAATTAACGAGTAGCGTGTGAGTACAGCGTGCGGTGCCTGGGCTTTGACGAAAGCCTCGTCGGTGGGCTTCTCTTGTCTGCGTGTCCATATATTTAAAAAATCTCGTGGAAGGAGGGAGCTTCCACCACGTTTTATAGCTGCTTTTAATCCACGTTGAGCAGAAATGGCTTTTATTTCCTAGTTCGGGCCGTTATACGTGCGGGCTGTTTTAGAGGACTGTTTGCCAAGTTAGCCTCCCGCTATGGTCAGGCTCCTTTAACGTGCGTGGTCCCCATCCTACGGCTTGGGAGCGGAGGTGCTGCTTTGTAGGCCAGTAACAGCAGCAGCAGAGATGGGCCTGCCCTGCTAACTTCATTCAGAGCAGCAGCGCTGGGTTAGCAGCGCTCTGCTGACGGAGATGGTTCCTTGGGGAGCAGGAGGAAAGGAACACTAATGGTATCAGTTGTTCAGCTTGGGCTCCGTCTCCTCCACCGCGCTGCTGGTGGTGCCAGAAGTAGCAGTGCGTGTGTGCGGGTCTCTGGTCAGCTCCTTGTGGGAAGGAGCTCGCTCAGGTCTGTTGCATCTCTGTTCTTGCTGCTGCTTGCCATCCTGGGTAAATAAGAAGAGAGACCAGGGCTGGGAGGTAGGGTGGAGGTCAAACGCTCCTGAACCGAACTGAGGGCAAGCGAGGGAGTGTTTGAATGGAAAATCCTACCTTCAGGTACTTCCCCGAAGTGCTCGAGTGTCACATTTGTGATCTCCTTCCTGAGAAAGAGCTAAGACCTCTCTCCTTGAGTGTGAGATGTCTTCTGCTTTTGGTAGGCCTTGGTAATGAGCGTGGTGTTGGTGATTCTCCAGCTGAAAACATCAGCCGATACTTTTTATCTGCTTACTCCAGAGAATGGGTTTGAGGAGCACTGCGATGGCAGCTGCTTTATGCCGAGGTGGCATTCCACCTCTCTCTGCAAAATTGTCACGGCGTGGCTGAGCTACCGACAAATTTAATGCTGCCATTTGAGGGTTGCTGAAATAATGCACAATAGGAGAGTGAAGAGTTTATTTTAATTAGGTCTGGAATGTTTCTGAAATCGTCATCTGATTTAAAAAAAAAAAAAACAACAACCCTATCTGACATGCAGTCGTTATAATGGAAATGAAATATGCGTCTGTATGGATAACCTGCAGGGTGTGTGCTGTTAGTCCACTTAAGGTGAAGAAAACAAGCTTGTGGCTTTGTGATGGATGTGCTGCATGCAGCAACTCCGGTTAATTAATACTTTGGGGTTTATAATGTTATGTGCTTCGGTCTGCAGGCAGGAAAGTGCTGCTTCAGATCTGAAAATTGAGAACAGGCTGTAAGCAAACTGAAACTGCTCCTGACACAATGTCACTTGTCTTCGGGGCACGTGGTGCTCTTATCAGGAACGAAAGCTTCTTCCCAGTAGGCTATTCCTGATTTGGTGGGTGCTCCTAAGCGTTCTTAAATGGCAGGATTTCTTAGCTTATATACCGTGAAGTCCGTGGTGTGTTGTGTTACGAGGAGGACGTGTTCCACAGGTCTGTTACTCTTCTTGGAGTGATGTTCAGGTGTGCACGGGATAGTACCTGCACGTAAACCTTTCTTGGTGTGCGAGAGGCCAGCAGAAATTGTGATCCCTTTCGGTAGAGTAAAGGGATTTCCTTTTCAGTGTGTGTATTTGAAATCTAGCGCTTGGAAGGCTAGACTTGAAAATGATAACCGGGACTGTTGGCTGGCCAGGGTCATCCCCTCACCTTCCGTGGGCTGTCACACTTTCTTCTTACTGTCTGGGATTGAGCGGGTGCAAAAGGCTCCAACTTTCTGCCCTTCCCCCGATTTCTCTCGCTTGTGACTGCCAGACCTTTCCATATACCTCTGCACAGAGCACTTATTCGCTAGTATCAGGTTTCTTTGGTAATCTGTCACCTTTGTTCGGTAACTTATTGCTCGGTATCTCTCGGACAGCTAATTACTGTTAACGATCTGAATTTCTAGACTTGCAGAGTAATCAGTTCTCCGCGCAGCGCCGTTGCCTGTGTTTGTGTGCGAGTCGGGTTCAGGAAGCTTAGCCCGGGATGAGATTGCAAATCGCTCACGAAGCCCAGCACAGAAATGTTTGGTAGGCCTTGAAATAAGGAGACTCGGTGTTCCCTTTGCATGGCAAAGTTAACTCGTGCTCTTGAAATTTGAACCGTTCTTAGAGGAGCAGCTACACCTGAAGAGATCATTACTGGGATCGCGGAATAGTTTTGGAAGCTATCGACTGCTTAAAGAACAGAAACAACAAAAACTTGGGAAGCAGAGGCAGCAGCTCTAAACCCTCAGAGCAAGTGTTTGCTGTTGCAGAACGTTTTAAAGAGAGTACAGCACTAAAATGTAGGTGGCCTTCTGGGGCAGTGTGTCGTTAAGACGTGGTGCCACATGGGTTTTAAAATGCCTCGCATCTGCCAGGTAAGTACCCGGGTGTGGGTTCACCTGCCGTGCGTATGTACGTGTTCCTCGTCAAAACCCCAGTTTCTGCGTTGTTCTGGGTGCTTCCCGGGGAGTGGTTGGGCGCAGGCAATTTTCTCGTCAGGAAGGAAAAATGAAGAGAATCCGCTGGTACTTCTCAGGTTTTTTGAAACCTAACCTCCCCGTAGTTGTGCCGGCACTTGCCCTGGCTGCATGCGTGTTCCGAAGCCTTCCTCTGGCAGGCTCTGGTAACGTCTGGGCATGTGGTCAAACTGGGTGAAACTTTTCAACTTTTTCCCCCCTGCTGTGGAGTTAATTAGCAGTTAAACAAATCGGGAGCCGTGTGCTGATTTTTAAAGTAGTGTATTCAATATTTAACTTCTGCGGACACACGCTGTGACTAAATATTTATGTCGCGTCAGCTCTTTAATTGCTGTTGGGTAACACGGAGTTTACAACTTCTGTAGACGTGATGGTGATTGCACAGATCGCCGCTGACAAATGGTTCTTTTTTTGGTGTTGTTGGGCTTCTGGATGTCCACTGTGGTAATGTAACCACCTCATAGTGTATCTTCTTTTAAATAATACTGCCCTTTGAATGATGTATTGCTTTTCCCATCTGCTGCTTGGAGGAGATTGATTTCCCGTTTTGGAAGGAAATATGTGAACCTGACATCTAGGTAAGAGTTGTGTCGCGGGCTTTCTGGGGGGACCATCGCGACGATGGAGCTTTGTGTGGTTATTTATCTTCAAAACAGTACCGTTGGTCCCATGCAGAGGGATGATGGTGCTGCTCTGGCATTAACAGCTGGAATCTTTCTTTGGAAGTCTTTTAAAACAGCCCTCTGATTAAAAATGGCAGGCTCCAATTTGTAATGCTTTTCAACGCTGAGGTGGAGGGAAACCTGCAGCCATTAAGGAGTTGGATTCACCAGGTTTTGTTGGTGCTCTATAAGCAGCTTTACTTGGAGTGAGAGTGCAATATGCCAAGAGTTGACCACATATTTCTTGGGTATTCAAAACACTCATGAGACGAGCAAGAAAACAAAACAAAAAAAAAGTAAACTTAACCAGCAGGTAATGTATTAAACTGGTGACATACTTTTGGAAGAGGCATGTGTTGTTTCTCCTATCAACTGTGAAGTCTTAAGTAAATTTCTAAAACCAAATGCTGTTCAGACTCTCCTAGCTCATAGGAATATGAGACAGTGTCATGGCAAATTAGGAAAGTGATTTTGGAGGTTAAATACTGTTTTTCCATCCTCTATTACAGGCTTGAATGCAGAAGCCAGGTATTTAATAGAGTTCATGCTGCTACGTAGCTAACCCAGTGATCAGTATGTTTCGGGTGTTTCTTGCTGCAGGAAACCAGCTATGTGATGTATTTGGCAGGTGCCGGAGCTCTCTTCAAAGCTGAAGTCAGTGGTAGTTGTGCTTGCTTCTCCTGATCCTCATGGATGCTCTCAGGAGGGTGTGAAAGACGGTGAGAAAGTATGCTGCGTGCCAGGGGAAGCAGGGCTTCTGGCCGGCAACTGGCAGGTTGTTATGAGGCGTAAGTTGAGAAGTGCACCTCTGTTTTGAAAACATTTAATGCTTTCTCATGTTCCTGGAAGCGTATTTCTGCATTATTAGCCTTGTGAAAAGTTTATCTTAATCTGTGTTTAAAGTTTCGAAAATGTTTGTGAGGAAGAGTTGCGCGCACAGCCGGGCTCAAATCTGTTTTTGGTTTTTTGTTTTTTTGCCTGCTGGAAGAGCGGTGAAAAGATCTTTTATTCTAGCGAGCTTTTTTGTGTTATGGCGTTGCTGTTTGCAGTGTGAAAGTTAGTTGTCAGCGCTTGCATTTGTAAATCTCTTTTTAAGGGCTGATTACACTGGGCTGAAAGTTGGCAGGCAAGATCTCAGCCCTAGAGCATTGTTTTGGGTTTTGCATGTTTTTAAATAACAGATCTATCTGACCGGTCTGATTGAGGGAATGCATGCTGCTACTCATACCTTTGTAACTCTAGGCAGCAAAACAGCCTACATAACAGCGTGCTTTGAATATGAATTAGAGAAATTAGAGGCGACTAATGGAGGCGGAGGTGTGGGGGGATCGGGAGCTGCGCTCAAGGGAGGTTTTGGGGGATTTGAGGGGGCGCAGTAGTGGCTGCGTAACGACTCGGTAGATGTCTCGGGAGATGTTGGCAAGGTTGTGGTATACGTGGATGTGGTGTGTTTGTGCATAAATACCTTCGGATGGTTGAACATTAACTCTGCCAGTGCTGTAAGAGACCTCAGCCCGAGCTAACATGCGGTGTAAAGGTTAGCCTGATGTCGGCACTCTGCTGACACGCACGTGTGGCCGGTGTATGAGCGCAGCCCCAGCCGCGGTTGGCCTGGCACCCAGACAAGGGCGATCGCGTGGTTGTGCGCGCTGCCTCTGTAGGTGTCCCGTGGGCACTGTGGGATCTTCCGGAACGACACTTCTTACAACAAGGGGCATGCGGCTTTGTAGAGAATCACGTTGACAACTTTTCAGAAACCTTGGTCAAGATGGTTGCGTTGTTTCGGAGGGAGACCAGCTCAGCAGAGGCTGAAATGCCTGCCGTCGGTGTGGCTCGGTCCCTGCTGAGAATATTCTTGTAGCTCCTCAGATCAAGCACTGCTACCAGGTGCCTACAGGGACAGCTTCTGTACAAGTACCTGTAAAGAGTTACTGCGCTCATTGTGTCTTCGCTCTAATGAGAAAACAGCCGCATTAATGCGCCGTTTCCCCTTCCTGTTGCAATTACCAGTCTAGCAGACCAGGTAGGGTTACAGTTTGGGGAGTAGTAAGGGCTTCATGGCTGAATGTTCTGGGAATTTTGTTGTTGTCGTCTCTAAAGAAATTTGTTTTCACCTGTATTTTAATCTTTTGGGGCTAAGTGTCTTGCCTGCTTACAAACCAAGTCCAAACTGCTTTGGAGAAGCTGAGGTAAAAGCCGTTCGGCTTCTCTCGGATTAGGCAATTCTGAAAATGAGTATTTGCATGTCTCAAGAGTTCGTTTGCTCTTCACATAATAGACCTGACGTTGTTCAACTTGACTTATTATTCTGTGGTGATCAAACAGCAAGGCAGAAGGAAAAGTAATGATGTAGTGTACATATTTACAGAATTGAAATGATATATAAGAATGCAATGGTAATGGGGTGCTTCCAAATCAAATCATAAATCCAGCCATTCTGTAGGCTACATGACAAGACATAATTCATAGAAGACATGGATTTTTTTGTGAATCTGCTTCCTATAGGCTAAGAATATTATTTAAAAGATTGCATGCCTATGACGATTTTTCTCGTTTTTAAATAATTTGAGTGAAAAAAATACCTCTGACAGCTCAGTGTTGTGCCATAGGGAATGCTCTGTCTGTCCCAAAGCGCTCTGCTGACCTGCATTTTCCTTGTCTCCTACTTACCGTGGCAGTATGTATTTATGCAAAGATATGGTTTAGCAATCAGCTAGCCAGTGTATCTGTTAAAGTGGTGGGCAAGTTAACTGCTTAATGGAATTAAAAACTTTATTGCTGTCTTAAAATGCCACGTTGAACTTGTGAATTTGACCATTAAACTACAAGAGAGGATAAACTCTTCAGAACTATAAATCCTTATCTGTAGTTGCTGGTACTATCAAATACTGGCTGGTTCTGCAAATAAGCTTGTGTGTGAAGGTATTTATAACAATACCAATATTAATGAATAGCATGCTAAAAACATCCTGCCAGTAGCCTTTAACATCTGGTGTTGTTTTCTTTTTAATTCCTATTTTTTTCCTTCTCTATGAAATAGCACTGCTTTTTTCCACGAGCACTTTGTTCTCTGACATGACAGCCATGGAAGCTGCTGTCATACAGCTTTTATGCTTTAAGAGACTGGCGAGTGGAAACTGTGGTGGAAAAGTGCATGCAACTAACTTCCCAGAACAGCCCAGCACGTGAAGTTGTACTGAAGCACAGCGCAACAGATGGGATTTTGCAGCAGAGCACTTGCAGTCCTGCAGACTTCAAGCCGTGTGGACTACTAAAGGAAGAAGGCTGCAGGATGTTTCAGTATGGTTTACCCATTTGTAGAAAGGCAATAGCTGGGCTTTGTTAAAAGCATAGGACTTAAAAGGCAGCTTGAACGTCCTTTAAAACAGATGATAATATTTCATCTGTTTTGAGAAATGTTTTGATCCTTAATGGTGGAAATGCGACTTAACAACAATGCAAATCCCATACATTTGTTAATATAACTCTTCGTGAGGTCAGTGGATTTGTCGTGATGTCTATCTCAACAAATATGTGCGCTAATGAGAATAATTATTAGTCTGAGCAATCCAAACAAAGTTACCTAGAGCTTCAATCTGGGCCTAGTCCGTGATAAGGGTCTTGTGTAATCTCATCTGAAGGGCTTCTGAAAAGCAATAGAATGCTGTACTGTTCTTCTTGCAACTTCAGACTGCTCGGGCAAGCCACCAGTAATGTGAACATTGCAGGCATCTGTTATCTATCAAGCTGGCTAACAACTAGTCTACCCTCAGCCTAAATTAATGATTTAGCTGAATATTTTGTGCTCGATGGCCAGTCAGCAAATGCTTTAAAGAGCATATGTGTAGTGGAACTTTACTCTTGTTTGTTAGAATCACATGTTCCTGGCTGTTTTCCTTCCACAATCCATGGATTTACAAAGTGCAGGCGCTTACACGACATACTGGAGGGTGGAAGAGATTGTGGTGTGACTGGGGACGAGCTGAGCCTGGGAGGGAAACGGGAATCTATGAGATAAGCAGGTGACATAGAGGGATGCAAAGAGTACCGTGGCATTGATTCGGGAATCACCGTGCAGAGGAGATAATGTCATAACAGACTAAAACACAGCAGTGTTTCTGTAGGGCTTAGCTGGTGGATGAGGACTAACGTGCATGCTTGAGGTTAGGATGAACAGCAATGTGGTTTATGTAGAGTGAACATAAAATGCATAATAAGTTTTGTGCCGTTCTTATATTTAAAAAAAAAAATCCAAAATTTTAAAGGAAGTGGTTTTAGCCTCTCTTTAACAGGAGCTTCCAGCAAGAAGCTTGGACACCTGTAGTGTTACTGTGCATACAGCTTCCCATGCGGGGCTTTGGACGACGTAGGATCATGCTACTTACTAGCTTTTGAAGAATGGTTTTCATCCTGAGGATGATTTTTCTTTATTTTTAAAAGACAAGCATCCCAAATTAATTCCAGACTTTCTCCTGTGTAGACTCTGTGTATGTTTGTATGTGTGGGTCAGTATAGTTTTTTATTTCCTCTTTGTTTGCTTTTCGTGTCGAATTCATTTCTCCTGTACTTGAATAGCTTTTAGTCCAAGATGAGAGGCAGTGTGTTCAAAAACACAAAACAAGCTTCTGAGTGTTTGAACGGTGACATAGTGTGTGTGTTTCTGTTGAAAACGTGCTTTTTTTTTTATGCTGACTTTACACCAATAGCATGAAATGATGTTCAAGTGTTCATCTAAGCTGAATATCAGCTCCTGTCCGGGATGTCAGTTTTTTCAACAGTATTGGCAAAACAACTTTTCTCCTGAATGACTGTCGTACAGACACTTGAATCAGTTTGTCCCATACGTAGATGAATATTATGATTACACTTGAAAATTTTGGAATGTATTAAATTGTATGAAAGACTTGCTCCTTTCAGAATATAATGGGGAAGGGATTGCACAGAAGGCCGTAAAGCCATAGATTGACAGGAATACTCTTCAACTCCAATCTTTAGGTGTCAAGATACCATAAAAGGAGCTTATGCAGCTAAGGAGTGGAATCATACAGTTATCTTCCCTGTGCTGCAAAATTGTAATTTCTGGGTGAATATGTAAACCAAGAAGCGTAGTAGAGCTTGTTTGTAGCCCTTACAGAAACAAACAAAAAAGTTACCCTGATTTACTTCCCAGTATTTACTTTTTGAAACGTCATTTAAATGAACCTTTACTTTGCTTATTGACCAGGTGTTGTTTACAATAACAATATTAAGTAATAGGCTCGAATTTCAAAGCTAAGCCATTCAGACATTCAATGCTCCTTAGTTTTCCACTTGTCTAATCAAATAAAATAACATTTTAGGATGATGGAGCAGAACAACTTGTTGAGCGTCACTAATAGAGCAGAAGTGTTGTAACATGCTTCTTACAGTTGGCGAAGATTAAGTGACTGTCAGAGTAGCTGTAGAAGACAAAGGTTGGTTTGTGACTAGAATGCTTCTTCATGAGTAAGTCTACCAAGTGGTGTAAAGAAGAGTTTGAAAACCACTCTGAATAATTAAGGTGAGATTGAAATGAAACTTCCCCATGGAATTTCCCTGTCCTGTGCGACGGCAAGTGTTGTGCGTGCTATTCATCTGCACTCCAAGGGCTGTCAGCTACTAGAAGCTGGGCGCGTTTACAGGATTGCTTTATCCGTGCCTGCTGCCCTAACATTTTCCTTGAACCCATAATGACTGCATCGTGGGGAAGTTCTTTGGGCCTTTGGTCTGAATCAGCATGGCACGTCAGGAATGGCTATGAAATTGCAGCAATTTCAACCACTGCTTAGAGAATCTTTTGTCTTTGTATTTCCACAGCTTCCAAAGGTGACCAGTAAAGTTCTCTCTGAGCAGCCAAAAAGCAGACAGCTCATGACTTCTGATCAGGACACTAAAGTTGTGGCTGAACCGCAGGTGCAGCAAGTACAAGAAGTTAAAGACGGTTCTCATCTAGTAAGTATTATAATTACACATTCCCATCACATAAGTGTTGCGTGAAGCAGGTTTTTAGTATTTCTTCATCAAAACTATATCTCAGAATGTTTTAAAAGAAGACAGTGGGCTATGATACCATTGCAACATAAAATCCTAGAACAGAACTATTGAAGGTGGCTACGTCTCCATACCTGGTAGGAACCTTAACTTTTTTTCAACCCTACAGAGAAGATAGATAAACTCAGTTTTCACTCAGTAAGGTACAGAGCTTTGTAGCCTATACAGGATTTGTACTGCCAGTCTTGACTTGGATTCTGGCTCACAGATTAACTAACATGTAGCAAACGCACTTGAATTTACAACTGAAAAAAGCGTAAACCCTTAAAAATAGAAAATTGCCTTCTGTAATAGGATTTGCTCAGTCAGTTCTGCCAAATGGCACGTGCTGCTGCTGCTTTGGTGCTGCTGTGCAGCATCCAGTAAGCTGCTTTATGGGATGCTTTTTGGCAGATAATACAGTGGATAGTGCTCTATGAATATATGTTGCAGTAAATGTTACAGATGTTTTCAAGTAGATTGAATACTTGATTTGTGTATAAGCTTTACTCATAATGTTATGTTTTCATCTTTGATAGTTAATTGTATATTGGGAGGAATGTTTCCTCTTGGAACATCTTGAAGGGTTTGGTTTCACTGCATATTCTGCTAGGCACTTAATCTGTACTATGCATTAGTGGATGCTTGCTGCTTAAACTTACTTTGCAGCAAGCACTAAGAAACGTTTTCAAATACACTTCAGACTTGTGTTTTGCTTAACTAATGGAGCTGGTGTTCCTGTATGCTGCACACCCCTACCCTTACCCCCCCCCCAAAAAAAAAGTGTTGGCTGTTCTGGGATCTCATCTCTACTGTCTTACCTTTCTCAGGTATGAATTTCTTCTATTTGACAGTAGAGGAGTAAGTTTTGGCACAGAAGTGGGCTTAAAATTGAACCTTTTTTGATTATTCAGGTTGTTAATTCTAAGAAATCCTTGAAGTTCTGAAAGTTATTTTGCCACATGCTTCAACCAATGTGTAAGCTTGAGTAAGAGGCCATTTGCCACAAACTTGCAACTTTCAGTGCACTTCTAACAAGTGCGTTAGTATTAGAGGTAGTTTGATTAGTCTTTGCATTGATGGTAGTTCTTGTAATTTGGTATTCTTAAAAGTTTATAAAGCTATATGTAAACTTGGATCTAAATTTCAATTTCTGCTCTTTCATACTTGGAGAAAGATTATTTCTTGCAGTTTCAGGAAAACTGCTCAATTTCTTAGCAGAAGACGAATCCATTATTTTAATATTAATATGGATATCCTGGAATCTATCTGTAGTGCTATAATGCATTTCAAATAACTTATTATTTTGAGAGGAAAGCTTTTCCTTTTCTGAATATTTTATTCCCAAAAGATGGGTTCTGTAGGTTTTCAAGTTTTTTTAATTGTGCCAGTATTATACTTCTGTATGCACAGTATCACAAGATTTTGTTATATCAGAATTCTTGTCGATACATGCTGCCATGTTCTTTTAAAGGAGGTCTCTTTCATAATGGTGTACGTGCATGAGTGTATTTTGACAGTGTTTCAGAACTTCATTTGCAAGTTTTGCAAATTTTCATTTGCAAACTGTAACAATGTTATAACAATGTTATAGTTTGAGTAAAACTTCCGAAGACAGTCTTACCTCTCCAAGAGTGTGGTAGGTAAAAAGGAGAAAAACTTCTGAAGTTGTGATTCTATTACATTTAGCAAGTGCGTGCTACAAGTTAACTGAAGTTGCCTGCTGTTCCTTCCGTGTTATTTATTTTGGGATCAGAGGGCAAAGCTTTTTCTTAGCCTGCACAGAGGTATAGTTTCATCATAGAATCATAGGAATGTCCAAGGTTGTTGGAAGGGGCTCACAAGGATCACTGAGTCCAACTCCTGGCTCCACGCAGAACCACCCAAAAATCAGATCATTTCTGAGAGCGTTGTCCGAATGCCTCTTGAACTCCAGCAGCTCCGTGCCGTAACCTGGGGAGCCTGTCCCAGTGCCCGACCTCCTCTGGGTGCAGACCCTTTCCCTAACCCCCAGCCTGACCCTCCCCTGTCCCAGCTCCATGCCGTTCCTTCGGGTCCTGTCGCTGTCCCCAGAGAGCAGAGCTCAGCGCCTGCCCCTCCGCTCCCCTCGTGAGGGAGCTGCAGGCCGCCATGAGGCCTCCCCTCGGCCTGCTCTGCTCTGGGCTGAACAAACCCAGGGGCCTCAGCCGCTCCTCGTACATCTTCCCATCTAGACCCCCAAACTGCACACAGTGCTAGAGGTGAGGCTGCACCAGCGCAGAGCAGAAAGGGACAGTCCCTTCCCTTGACCAGGTAGCAGTGCTGTGCCTGATGCACCCAGGGTACGGCTGGCCCTTTTGGCTGCCAGGGCACACTGCTGGCTCATCCTGATCTCGCCATTGAACAAAACTCCCAGATCCCTTTCCACGGGGCTGATACATGTCTTTGGTGATCCATCCTCCAGTGTGTATTTGATGTGAAGCCATACTTCCATGGTATCTGGCAAGATTTCTAGGAGTCTTTTTTAATACCTTTAAGAGAAATTTGCTGAATTATGTTCCCTAGCTAATTTGGCTGAGTGTTTCTCTGGCACTTCAGGAAGAAAGCTGTAGAATTTCTATTGGGAGTTTTCATGTGGCTCTTTAGATTCTGGAAAAATACCTCCCCAGAGTGAATATATGATGTATTCGTTACTATATCTTTAAATATTAAATTCTCCTAATTATCGCTACATTTGTTCTGTTTTCTTTGGCAGGACCAAAACTTAACACGTGTTCTGCTGTTACTAACATTGAACAGATAGTCAGTAGTGACTGATTTCAGACTCAAGTTCTGGTGCTGTGACTCATGACGGAACCCTCCAGAAGTCACTTGCCAGGCTTGCTTATGTTAGCGATACAGAGGTCATTTGCTTACTAACAATTTTCAGAGTCTTAACCTGATGGTGAGGGAGGCAGTCTTTTCTTTTGTCTTAAAATATCACAGTACACTAGGTGTTTCATTTCAAACCACAGTTTCTCTAGTTTCTTTTTTTTTTTGGTATCCTGATTATAATTCTGTTTCGGAAAGCCCTTGTCAAACTGGACCCAGGAAAGTCTGTGTTTGAGAAATGTTTCTCTCGCTTTTCACTCACTCCTTTGTGAACTTTTGATCAGTAACCTTTTGCTACTAGAGATCCAAGTCCCGTGGTGGAGGTAGCTTGTATGACCTCTCTCTGCCAGACAGGACTTACCTAACCTTTAGTGTTAAAGTCTTACCTAGTGCGTTGACCCTAAACTCTTCTCCTGCCATGCTGTCATTTGAACATGGCCTCTAGAGCACTTTCCAAGGACCAAAGGATTTTCTTTCATTGATCAGCTGAATCAGAGACCTAATCTGGACATTGAAATCAAGCTTTAGAAGGGATTCTTGACATAAAGCAGCAACTGCTTCTGCAAATGTTTGTTCCAGTGGAGGAGGTTGCGGGGCAGGGGGTGTCTCCTAAACCCCTTGCTGATTGTGATGTGCACATCACCCATACTGTCTCTAACTCAACAATTGTCAGGTGCTGTCAGGGGTTTCTATTAGTGGAAAGTCAAACTGTTGTGGTTTGCTGGCTTTTGCCGGTGTTCATAATTACTGTAAATACAAGTTCAATCAAATTGTTGTTTCTAAGCCAAATAAAAATAGCTAGCAAGTTCAAAAGCATAAGATGGGACTTGATGGTAACTTGGTAAGAAGTTTTTCACAGCAGTTAATATGAAAGGATGTCTTGGGCTTACAAGCTGCTATGTTATGTTCAAAAATTCTTTTGCAACCCATTCAAGAATAAGCCTGATCGAATTTAAAGGGGACTAAGGAAATTAGTTTTAAGACAAGGCCCTGAGCAAAAATTCGGTATAGCATATAATTCTGAGACCATTTGACAATATACAGCATTACAGTATGTGCCAATTAAGAGTTAAGTAACGGTTTGTATAACATGTAGGTGATATTTAATAATTCAAGAGGTCATGAATAGCTTTAAACAAGAGATGGGAGGATTAGACCTTAAAC
The DNA here is from genome assembly GCF_009769625.2 of Cygnus olor. NCBI lineage: Eukaryota > Metazoa > Chordata > Aves > Anseriformes > Anatidae > Cygnus > Cygnus olor. The sequence continues at coordinate 11,540,523 of NC_049170.1, read as the reverse complement.
CAAACATGTGCAGTATCGCGTCTTGAAGCATTGATATTGCTCAGTGTTCTTTTTTTCTGTCACACAGTTATACATTTAGAATATAAGAGAAGTATTTAATAGCTCTGCACATTTAGGTGACTTTGAATGCTATTTTTAAATTGCTTTGATGTGTACACTTAACCTTGATGTACTGGGGGGAAGTTAAGCAGTCTGATCAGCTGTCTTCCTGCAACCTGCAACAGCGTCTTTGCGATGTCTGTCATGACGCTGCTCTGCCCTTTTCCTGTACCTGGTGGTGGGCATGACATCAGGTAATTGCCTAGGGTAACTGTTTCAGAGCCGATTACAGTTGCATGACTTTACTGTAGGAAAAGGATAAATGAAGTTAAATGTCAGAAGGTTGTAAGGACTGTTTTAACTTGTGCTATTGTAACTTTACAGATAGCCTTGTAGACGTTAGTTTTAAAATACAGTCTATATATAGATTCAAACCCTTATTCCTTGAGAGCGTTAATAGATACATGTAGAAATGAAAGTAGGTTGGAGGTATACTCCTGTTAATGAGCATGTTGACCTGTGGTGTCCTATGTAGATGTATGCAGGATATATGACTAAAACATTAATTAAATAAAAATTTCAAGCTGTGAAAGTGCAGCTTCGGAGCAGTTCTGTGACATGGTGAAGGGAAACCTTGAGTATATGAGAAATACACAAGAACCAAAATTGCAAGAAAGAAAAAAAAAATGCAAATACAAATGCCTCACTCCACTGAATCAGGCTCTGAAGTGTTAAAGCACAAATTCTGTTAGCTTTGGTAGTGCTTTTCAAGTCAGGTGGAGGTGTTAGCTTAGTCAGAGGACTTCGAAGACTTAGTGAGTCTTGGAAGTTAATGAACAGCATTGAGAAGTGTGACTTCGTGTTTGCTATAGGTGCTTAGATAAAATCCAAAGGAACGTGTACAGAATGCACCTCTGCACATAAGAAGAGTATGGGAAAACCAGAAGAACCTTCTGCTTGCCTGAACTGCTTCTGCCATTTTCTCTCCATTAGCTGATAGTAGAATTGCTTGTTAAGGCACAAGAGAAGTGGACTTTGCCCAGGTCTGTCTTTTAGAGGCTCTCAGTTCCTCACCAGAAAGCATGTGCTTAGTGATGGCTGTATCACAGGGGGGGAAGTCATGCTACTTCTTTACCTGACGAGAGATTTTTCTGAGAAGTTAGAAACTTTGGAAGTACTGGTGAGGCTTTATGCAGACATTAAAAACAGCTGAATTGTTTGCCCGTGGCATTTCTTCAAACAACAACAACAACAAAACCTCTTACAAACAGCCACCTCCCCCTTTCCCTGCACTTCGTTCCAGGGAATGCTAAAGAGGGGAGTGCCTTGGCATAGCTTTAAGTCTGAATCAAGCTGGATACAGCTTGAATAACTTTGTCTCAGGGGAGAATTAAAAAAAAAATGCAGCAGATGGCAGCAATGATGCATCAGACTTCCTATCCTTGAGAGCAGTATAGCTGCAGGTGCTTGGAAGGCTTGGTGTGTTAGATAACCCGGGGGGCAGGGTAACCTTTGTCTTGGTACTCTGTGATTTCGAAGTGGACTTGCTGAGCGGGAATGTATTTATTTCCTAGCCAATTCAGTAATCTTTTTAATGGTCAGAGGATTAGTGGTGAGTAGGAGTTTTCCCCTGAAAGTTAGCCAGTATGGTTCTTTTCTAGGTACTAATCTGAGTCTGCCAAAGGCACTTAAATGTATATGGCATTTAAATGTATAGTAACCTGTGCTTCACAATCTGAAACATCATTTCTTTTGATTCCTTTGTCCTGCAAGCAGAACGCTTGCCTGGGGAGAAAAAGCTATGCTGGCAGCTTCATTATAGCGTTATGCTTTTTTGTGTTACGTGGAGCATTTGTGTACAGAATATAAGAGAAGTAGGATAAGAAGCTACTTGAAATAAATATTTGAATATCTCGTGAAAGCTTCAGAGAAAAGAACAATAGCATTTCGGCTGTGTTAGGAAAAGAGGTGAATGGTTTCAGATTCTCACCTCTGTTTGGGGAGGACATTATCCCTTAAGCATTACCTGTCAGGTTTATGGGATGATTGACCTCTAGTCTGGTTTAAGCTGCTAAATTTGTAAACTCTATTGTTACTACAGGAGTACTTCATGGTGACTGCAGTGGAGGCTGTCTGAAGTGAAACATTTGAATTTCAAGAGTGTTTCTGCACTTGCGCAGTACTACCTTGTATTTACAAGTTGTTGTCAAAAGATTGCAAACAGTTTGAGATAGCAAGACCTTTTTTTTTCTTTCTACCTGATTTTAGTTCAGCCTGCTTCTGCTTACTGTGGTTCAGTGCAGCATCATTTTTCCCCCTCACTCTTCAATATGGAACAAAGGAAGTTTGCTTCCTTTTGGTTCATTAAACAGATGTGAACTTTATTTACTAGCTAGACATGAACGAGTAAAAGAAGAACTAATGCTTAATTTAATTATGATTAAGCATCAGCTACATATACTGCTCTGTTGATAGCAGTAGGTTTTCCTGTTGGAGTAAAGGAAGTGAGGGAGGTTGAAAGGAAGAAGTGACTATGGGCTTCTCTGGTTTACGAAAAAATCCTGAAGTTTTTGAAGTTTGCAATACTGTAATTTACAAAATTTACTGCAGTTTACAAAACACTGTAAGATTCCAATATGGCAGTGATAGGGACCGTAATGATCACTTAAATAAGGCTGGATCATGTCCGAAGCCTTATTATGTGGGCTACTTGACTTGCCACGAAAGCAGCTGTAAAGTAAGTTACAATGACTATCATGTTTAAAAAAAATAAAATGGAAAACCAAAGCATGGATCTAGATGTGTTAAGCAACAATTACCCTGCAAGTATAGTTTCTAGTAAAAATTAAACTAGATCTAGTTCCAGTTATCTGAAAGTTAACTGTTTCAATTAGCATTAGTACCCTTTTATGCTGCTGTATGAATACAATGAAGGCAAACTACCAGGCTAAACTGAAAGTCTAGTTCAAATACGTCTTGATTAAACTTGCCATAAGGTGCATAACTAATTAAAAATAGCACTCAGTTCGATGTCCGGCTGAAAGAGCATTTGAAATAGGTACTTCAAGGGTCTGTCTTGTCCTGCCTTCGTCAGTGTTTTTGGTATATTTTAACTGATGGGGTAGAGTGGTGGTAGAGTCTGCAAGCTCTCTGAAGGAGGGGCTCCAAATTTGAAATAACACCAATGGATTTGAGAGGAGATATAAATGTTGTAACGTTAAGTAAGAGCAAATAAGAGCAACTCTGTTTAGAACAGAAAAGTTTGGGTATTTTCAGTTTTTTACTGGGCTTTTATTTTTGAAGGAGAATCACTTTTTTTTAACATATGAAGGGGCTTAGAGTAGCAGAAGTCCTCCAGTATTTAAAAGCATTCACAAAGATGGTCTGTGCTCTCAGGAGGATAGAAGGAAGTCAGTTTACATGCAATAAACAAAACTCACTGTTGACAGACTTCTGGGAGAGGCAGCATTTAGTCAAACTACCTTTTAAAATCTTTAGAGTTTTTTTGTAAAAGAATACACAATTCTGGGGGGGAAATTAAGTATAATCCTGCCACAGTTCCACAAGATGGCTAGATGATTGTGAGGCCTCTTCCAGTGCTGTAATTCACAGAGTGATTTTTTTTCTTCACACAGATAATGATAAAAAAAAAAATCCTGGAACAGAACTAGCTTCTGATAACGTACAGTGACTGTTCAATGGAATACATGAGGTCTTATCTATCTTTAGCCTGTTTTTCCAAAAGAAGTCATCTCGGTGTAGATTCAGCTCTAGGGGGAAAGAAGAGAAGGAGAAAATGGCACAGAACTTGTTTGATCTAATAGCTTCCACTAATTTAGTCTTCAAGTCAGGTTTAAACATGTGAAGCCAGACTGCATTTTTCCTAGTATAGAAAGTGGGAATCACATTAAGCTTGAAAGCAGGCAGCTTTTTTGGCGCACAGACATTGTGAAAGATGTCATTTAAATATTTTAATGATTTGGATGAAGGAACCTTCAGGAAATTAAACAATGGAAGTTCGTAAGACTTAGTAATACTTGTAAACAGACTGTAATCTCATTAGGAAAATTATTTGGCTTGAATATTGCAGCGCATATGATGAAACACTAAAACATTGCTCAGCAACTGGGATTTGGACTTTGAGTGGCACTGACATATGAACCCCTGCATGGTTTTAAAGTGCTATTTTTGGCAGCTGGGTGTTGGCTTGTCTCCTCAGTAGCTGTAGAAAGCTAGCTTAGCGTATAGAGGAAGGTGATTTGCAATGAGAAGGCTCCTTTGACACTAATTGAACATGGGCTGCTGCTTCAGTAAGGAGTTGAGTAACAGCACAAATGAGGAGAAAACTGGCTTGTTACAAAAATCTGTGGAAGAGGAGGCACCAGACTCGAGGATAAGTAAAACTTTATCTTCAATTTTAGGAACTGTAGACAGCAAGGATCTGCGTACAGTGGGAAGGACGGTTAACGGGGCAGCTGGGATAGCCGGCACTGAATGCGTTTGTACCGATGATTGCGCGGCGTCAAATTCTAAATCCGGGCTCTGGGATAGAAAAGCAAAGTATCAGTCATACAAAAGCGTGGAGAACAGTCACTGTGAGAGCTGTAGGAGATCATGTGACAGACCTTTAAGCTTCTTTAGTTCCTTTAGTCACCTCTTGAAGGTCTCTGGTGGGTACAGAAGTCTGCAGAAAAGTGAAGAAAAGAAAGATGGGGTTATTAAAAAACGAGCACCTAAAAAATCTAATAATAGTGGTCAGCACATGAACGATGTAGAAAATAATAGTAATAATGAAAATGTATCTGCAGAAGAGCATTGTTCGATATATCATATTTCTACTTCATGTGTACCGGCCGTCACAGACAAAGCCCTACAGGATGAAATTTCCCTAAATAGAAATTTTCTGGATGATTATGCAGTTACATGCAACCATTCAAGACTGCACGAAACGATTGTAAATGTTGAAGACGATAGGAGTGACAGCTCACAAAAAATTTCAAGTTCGCATAGGCAGATGTCTCCAACCTTTTCCTATCTTGATGTAGACAACAGACAACATTCAAAAGATAGGGAGTTTTACAGCCTTTGTGTTGTAGATGCTGAAGATCTGCGAGGGGATGAAGATGTGCCAGCTACTGTGCATGAAGAGATTGCAGCAGACGTAGATAACTCAGCTGTTACTGACGAAGGAATGTGCAGCATGGCACAGCCTCTAGACACTGGGAAGGAATTTCCAGTGCAGCAATCGGCACAAGTGGAAGCTAAGTTTAATTCACAGAAAGAATGGATTGTGTGTAAAAAAGAGGACAGGTCAAATATGCAGAAAAATGAAACAAAGGAATATTGTAACATGGACACCCAATCTTCTTACAATAACTTACTGGCTGACAGGTGTCATATGGATATGTTAAACACTGACAGTATAGTAACAGTTGGCTTAAGAGCAAAAGTATACGATGAAGTTGTTGCTGAGAATCAACAAGAGGAGGAATATGACATAGAGAACGGTGTCAGTTGGAATGAATCACTTAATAGAACTTGTGATTCCGTAAAAACTGTGGATCCTGCTGAAGAGGACCAAAACAGCCCTAATTCAGAAAACATGAAACGTGTTAGTGATTGTACTTCTAGTGTATTGTTAAACACTGGAGTATGCAATTCAGGGAAAATTGAGGAAAATAATGATTCTGAGATTGTAAGTATGCATTCCTCAATTGTTGCAAAGGACGTAAATACTAAGCAAGTGGTAGAGAATATGAAGGGTAACTTTGAATTATCATTACAGTTGCATGAAACAAGCAATGACTCTTTTTTGATGAGTCAACATGTAGAAAACTTTGCTGAAAAATGCTGCCTAAAGCCAGCAAGTGAAGAAAACTCGTCTGTGGAAAAGGGAACATTTCGAAGAAGGTGTTGCAATAGCCAAAAGCTTGCTCCTGACTCATGTGAACATCACAGCACCTTGGAAGAATTTTTGAAAGATAAAGAGAAATGCACAGGTACAGTTCTGCATAGCTGTGAAACTTTGAATGTGACTGATATGCATGAAAGCTTGGAAGAAAATTCTGATTTTCAAACTCAAATTAAGGATTGCACTGAAAACAAGACATCAACTGAAAGCGCATGCCAAAGGATCGTGCAGGAAGATGTCTGTATGAGTAGCATTGAGCTAAAAGACGACGTGCTTGAGGAAGGTCGTAGATTGAGCAGAACTCGATCATGGGTAAGTGGTGCTTTGGCATCTTGTGAACTTCATAACACAAGCACAGACGAAATATTCCTAAAGGAAAACAGCCTTGAATTTCAGATTTCACAACAGTCACTAGGGAATAAAGGTAAAGTATGCAACTATTCAAATTCAGATAGCAAAAGCAGTGTCTCTTCTGTGTCTGTGGAACATGAGGATATGAATAAAGTGGACTCAAACTGTAGACAAGACAAGCAACAGGCTGCATGTTCCTTCCATGCAGTGGAAGATCAGTGGAATGCAGGGACTGACTTGGACACAGTAGCTGGGGATAGAATAGAATCTGTGAAACAGACAAAATTTGAAGTTCATCCAAATGAAACGATTAATAACAAGACAGAAAATGTAAAACAGAATTCTGATGCTAATGTTATTGATCATGACAGCAGCACCTTAAATTTCTATAAAGACTTGACTCGTGATCAAAATACTTGCTCTGGGCTCGCTGTACCTGCAGTTTTGGACAGTTGTATGTACAAGAGCGTAAAATTAATAAACGACTCTAAAACTTCTGAAGATACTAATCTTTTTCATAAAGACCTTGATTGTTTACCTTCATTACATCAAAATTCATATTCTCATGTGCATCATAAACCAATGGAAGAGAGTCAGTTATGTAACCGTGCCAGCCCAGAGCCAGAATTCAGGAATACCCAAGTTTCTTCTGGGCCCGTTACTGAAGTACAGTCAGAAACTCATGAAAAAAGTGTGTGTGATGTAAATGAATGTCATCTTCAGAATGAAGCAAAACAGTGTGTCAGTATCCACTCAACGGAGGAAAACCTCACTGTTGCTAGTCTGTCAGCTGGCACAGTAGATGCTTTTACCACTGGGAATTCAAAGCAGTTAGAAGCCAAGTCTACTGAACTGAAAAATACCAGTTACGTATTAAACACTCAAACGAATGACTTGACCACAAGTTGTGAACAGTCAGAGCACAAGGTTTTCTCAAATACAGAGCTTGGAGCTTTTGTTGACCCAGAGCAGGTAGACAAATATGCTGCTACTCCTTCATATGAAATACACAGCGCCTCTTCTGGTGCCAAAGGATTTCAGGGAGGCAGTGAGAGGTGCGTATTAGATCTGGTGGAAGATGTATTGAGTAACCAAGAGTGTTCCTATAAACTGGACAGACAAAATCCCCAAGTTGAAATGTGGTCACACTTCTTAAGTCTGCAGGGTGGCAGTGCTGATTTGACGCATCAGCTGTTTTCTGACTGTGTCACTGCAGATAATGGTCAATATCTGATGGGCTTTTTATGGAATAATAAAATTTCTGACAGAACTGTAAAGAATGCCAGACGACATAAAGGTAGCAAAAACTTCCAGAACAAAACTGAAGATTTAACAGGTGCATCACATGCCGTGGGAAGATACCCTTATCAACTGGTAGCATCAGAAAATGTTGGTATTTGGGGATGGCAAGATGAAGATGAATTTGTAAGTATTCTGCAGAAGTGATTTGATGTTAAAGCTTGAGGCTGAAGCTGTAATTGAAATAAACTAAGTCAAACCTTGGTTTCGTTAAATAGTTAACAGTTTCGTATGAGTTTCTTTTGTCCTGAAACTGATCAGTCTCTTTCCTTTGCAAAATGTAGTGTTAAACAGAATGTACAGAATAGTACAAAATGTTACTAAATATTGATATTTCCTTTTTGGTTGTTTACCTTGTCTGAAAGCTTAAACCTTGGGTAAAGTGTCTTGATTGTGAATTCTCAATCTCTAGATGAACTTGAGGCGAGCACTTTGGTATGTGGAAGGCTGTTAATAGTGCTCTTTACCTTCGTATAGGAAGAAATGTTTGTGGATTTCCTGAAATCTTAAAGTTGTTGCTTGATAGCAGTTAGGAAACCTTTTGCTCACTTCTGGAGATATTCTTCTGAAGTGCTGTAGAAACGAATGGCTGCAGGAGAAGCATGGGGAATGAGCTAGACTGCATCTTGGCTAGCTGGGGTAAGAAAGCAACAAACATGACCTGTGGCAGCTGCTGCTCTTCTTCCTCTGCCTCTGAGCAGAGCTGGCGCTTAGCATTGTTCTCCGCACTGGCCGCGTTGCGGCAGCTGCTCTGACCTTGCCCAGCAATTGCAGTGCCAGCAGTGGATCACGCTAGCAGCTAAGTTTATCTGTTAGGGGAGCTTTTTGCATTAAAAAATGGAAACTGGTGGAACTTGCTATCATCTTTGAATCCTTACTATTAAAGTAGTAACGTCCAACGTCTTTTCTACTTTGTAACAGCCCTTTCTCTGTTATTTACTACATGTGTTTGAGTTTCCTTAGATTTTCCTACCTTCTGGGTTTGCTTTCCATGCACAACAATAACTTACCTGGGTGCCAGTGTTCAGAATTATCAAAGCTCTACGGAGATTTGAAGTGCTGATGTTGAACTACATGATGTTCCTAGCATCCCTTAATTCACAAAACAAATTTTAATAAGTCTAAGTAGTACGTGATATCATGGGTACTACTCTTTTTGCAATATGTTAATCATATTAGCACATACCAAAGATATGGACATGGAATAAAATAATACATTTTGCTTGAGCGGTAGCAAAATAAGAGAAAACTATTAGAAGAAAATATTGTAGATGATGGCACTGCAGAGAGCAGTCTCTGAAGTGCAAATATAACTCTTCACATAACAGTTATATGTCTCTATATATTACCATTAAACGTAACGATTTCCAGTCCAGGTTAACGGAGGTAGATCACGATGGTTTAACTGGAACTGGTAATCTGTTCCTTTTTTTGTCTTGCCTAGGGAAAAAAAAACTACCCTAATTTTTTGCTAATGCTGTTTCTTCTCTGGAAGTAAAGGTAGTTGTCACACATCTCGTGCACAGTTTTCTGTAATGCTTCCTTAAAACTATTTGTTATGTACTAATGAGAGTCCAAAGGAAAACCAAGCATGGTTTTGTATTTGATTTTGTTCGTTCACAGAAGCAGATGAAATAAAATTGTTATTATTGTTAACGTGTGTTAGAGACTTGCCTGAAGTCTAGGGCAAGTTCAGGCTGCATCAGTCTGTCAAAAGCAGAGAGTGAAATGTCTGTTGTAATTTGTGCCGCTTGGCTAGTATTTTCTGGTGTTTCTTAATCAGGAAAATGAATTCCGTGCTACACAGTTCAGATATTTTTGTACCTAAAATCACTATTGGATGTCAACTCAGTCAATATGTTCAGGTGTGAAAACACCTGGCACTACCATATTAAGATGTATGTTGGGTACTATTCTTTGAAATGTATGTGCATGCACATAGGTGTGTGCTGCGTATCCACAAAGCGCGTAACCAAAATAAAAATTTCTTTTGTAGGAATCAGCCAAGGTTTCTGAGTTAAATCCTAATGCAAAGGTGTGGGGAAATCATATGTTACATTTGGAAGCAAGTGGTGCCACTGATGGTAGTGTGAGCAAAACGTGGGAAGAAATACCTGACCAGCCTCCAGATTCCTGTAAAGAAGGTATGAATAACATAGTCTTTAGGCTGTTGCTCAAGCAAAGGTTAAAAAATCAGTGCAGAACTCTTTCAACTTTTATTTTGTATTTAAAAAACGAATGCAAGTATGTAAGCAACTCTTATCCTTGAGATTTAGATTCAGCTATGATGTTACTGTGCTTGGAAGGAAGATTTTTTGAGTATGTTACCTCTGCGATCTCCACTACAGGACTGGATGCCAATGGAGACAGCGACAAAAAGCATCAGAATGCAGTGGTGACAGAACTGCAGGAACCGTCGCCAGCTGTTTCGGTGTCAGACCAGACAGATATGAACCCTTTGGCTCTCGATCATTCTGAGTATGAGTCTATGCATGAAACTGCTCAGACAGGTAACAGAAAGCTGGTATTTGTTTGGGCTTGATTTAAAAGAAAAAAAAAGTTGAACAATGAACATCCATTAAAAGATATATATATGTGTGTGTGTGTATATATATATATATATTTGTTCAGTGTATATGGTCTGTAGACACATCCTAGTGGGAAAAAAACTCCTTTTTGGTCTCAGGCATGTTTAGAAAACAGTCTTCCTGTTAAGAGAATAGGCCTCACGAGATGCATACAGAACCAGTTGTAACTTTTGGATGTAACTGAATATTTTCTTCTGGAATATTTCGAATGCAAGTCCCTAGTGCCGATATTTGTATTTGTTGATAATCCACCTGTCTACTCTGCATGCTTCTAGTTGGGTCAAGTGCTGAGATGAAATTCACATACTATTTGTCTTTCACAAGTATTATTGTGATAAGTTTAGTGTGTTTAAAGATGAGCCTAGTACTTAAAATGCTAAAATAAGCAACAACTTAATGTAATTTCTTTGACCTTCATGTTTTTTTTCCAGTACAGCCCTTAGCAATTGTAGTCTATACCAGATGGCATGTTTTAAGAAACTTCTGGAAACCAGTGTAGAGATTAAGCCATGCTTATATTTCACTGAAACGGACAGAAGGTCTGCTAGATTTGTGTAGGATTACTAGTTCAACTGAGATAAGAGATGAAGAAGAGGAGAATGTGCTGTGGGTGTTTCTGTTTTGAGATTCCTGAGAGGTCTGCCCCTTATTTATTGTGGCTAGCTGATGATAACATGTATTTTAAATAACCAGAATAGCATCCATAATATTTGGAATAAAGACACCTGAAATTAGACACAGTTGCTGGCATCATTCTTACTTGTGTTGAAAACAGTTCTTTTGACACTTCTACTTAAAGGTGCTGTTGTGGAATATTAAATAATAACTGGCAAATAGAAATTACATTAATGGTGCCTAGCACTCTAGAAGGGAACGGTTTTCCTCAACTTATGTTAGAACTTAATCAGCATATGCTTTACTTGTCCAAAGTAGTTAATTTCTTACAAGAGTTGAATAGTGTTATAAAGCAGCTGAACAGCAGGTTGCATCTATTCTGTTTGATAAATAATCATCTAGGTGGTTCCAACTATTGTCTGTTCTTCATTATAATATTTAAAAATGCATATAATTTTGGTCTTATCAAATAATGTTTGCTAGGTTTTGTCCAAGCAAGAAAAAGGAGATGGGGGAAAGGGAATACTGGTTAGTATGCAACATATGTATTTTTCAGATGTTGGCATTATCTACCTCGAAATAGAACATGTGAAGGACAATACTGGCAGGAAATTTAAAAGTTGCATTAGGAAGAAGAAAGGTTAAGGAGAGCTGAAGAAAAGGATGAAGGTTACTGAAGAAGGGAAGGGTATAGAGGGTAATAGTTTGTGTGCAATAGCTTTAGCTAACTTACATTTAGAATCATTAAGGTTGGAAAAGACCTCCAAGACCATCTGGTCCAACCATCACCCTACTGCCAGTGTCACCCACTACACCATGTCCCTAAGCACCACGTCCAACCTTTCCTCAAACTCCCCAAGGGATGGTGACTCCATCACCTCCCTGGGCAACCCAACACCTGACTGCTCTTTCTGAGAAGAAATGTCTCCTCATTTCCAACCTGAACCTCCCCTGGCACAACTTGAGGCCATTCCCTCTAGTCCTACCACTAGTTACCTGTGAGAAGAGGCCGACTCCCAGCTCCCCACACCTTCCTTTCAGGCAGTTGCAGAGAGCAATAAGGTCTCCCCCGAACCTCCTCTTCCCCAGACTAAACAACCCCAGTTCCCTCAGCCGCTCCTCACAGGACTTGTGTTCCAGGCCCTTCACCAGCTTCGTAGCCCTTCTCTGGACATGCTCCAGGGCCTCGATGTCCTTCTTGTAGCGAGGGGCCCAAAGCTGAACACAGCACTTGAAGCGTGCCCTAACCAGAGCAGAGTACAAGGGGACAGTCACTTCCCTGGTCCTGCTGGTTGCACTATTCCTGATAGCGTAACATGTTACTGAACACTTTAGTGTGGCTTTTAGAAATTTATCGAAGTTCTGATCTTTAAACAGTTCTCCCACTGACACTTTTAGCTTTCACTTGACTGACTATAGCATACTGGATCCAAACTAAAATGAACAAAAAATTGTTTTCCATGCAATAATTTGGAAGCCTCTGGATATAAGAAAAAAACTTCTTTTCCTTTGCCGAGAGGTGGTTAATGATTACATTTCTGTTGTTAATTGATCACACCTGTTGATATTTCATAACTACATTTTAAAAACCTTTTCTGAATTACTATATCAAGAATTTAGAGCGGGAACGGAAGAAAGAATGGATCCGCCTCTTGCATTGCGTTCTTGCTGTGTTCTTGGGTTTAGTCAGCTAGAAATTGGCTAGTTTCCTGAGGCTGGAAGACGTGTGTACGAGCTACATCAGTTCACTATTTACTGTGATGTGTTTGTAGCTGTTCTTCTAAAGCTGTTTCAAATCTCTGTGTATATGGTTTTCTTTTGTCTCAAAGTGTTCCCTTTGCAGTTTTATTGGGTGGTGAACTATAATACTCAAATGTTTACTGAACTTGAAAATTGTTTACTAGATAGACAGCCAGTAGTAAATATGACTTGATTAAAATATCTGTCGTTTAATAATATAGCAGAACTAAATTTTAACCTTTTTTTTTAATTCTAGGTGGAAACGAACAGTTGCAGCCAGAGGGGCAGGAAGATCTACGAGAATTACTGAAAAAAACACTGGAATTCTGCTTATCTAGGTATGTATATACCTAAATGTAGCAAATTGGTGAATTACCAACAAGATCTCATACCAAATTTGGCATGTATGTTAATATATTTCACAACTACCACTTAAAACTGATTGGAAAGGATGAGAATTTGGGGAAAGTAGCAGAAAAATCATGTTGATGGTCCTTTTAGGATGATAGAGTATCATATTTGATGTACCTCCTAAAGCTCATGCGAAACTTCCGAGGGTAAAACTTAAGCTAGTAGATATATTGCTTTGAAGTAAGAGTTGTTAAAATATACCTGATGTGTAACAGCTTGTATTGTTACTGGGTTTCTTTTGCAAATTAAAACTGGGTAGCTTAACCCATGTGATAAGCTTTGAGTAAACTAATCTTTTAAAATTTGGCTTGAAACAGACTAGGATTTTTGTACATGCATCCGTAGATTCCTTTATCTTTTAATGATCAGTTTAAAAAAATTAAGGGCTTTGAAACATATACATTCCAGTATAGACCGATGCAAGCTCATCAAAGCCATTTGTTCTCAGTACTTGTTTCTAGTCTAAAAAAAATCCTAAACACCTGTTTTAGTAACCTAGAAAAACTCCTAATCCATATGTTCCTGCATCGCCTGTTGCAATCAGTGGTCATTTGAAGTAATAAATGCTTACCAGTATTACATGTTTGTGGGGGTAATGTGCTGCCTTAACAGGAAGATGCCAGTACTGTTGCATGAAGGAAAAAAAAAGTCATTTTCATGGTTTCTGGGAGGTGAAACAGCTGAACATGGTAAGTTGAATGGGCTGGGGAACTGAAAACACTGAAAATACAGCTTACTGCAGGAATGTGTCTTCTACCCAGTTTTTGTCTCAAGTTTATTAAAGATCACAAAAAGCTACGTCTGTGACATGTCCCCATTTTTTTTTCTCTCCCAACAGAGAAAATCTTGCCAGTGACATGTACCTTATATCACAGATGGACAGTGATCAGTATGTGCCAATAATGACAGTAGCAAACCTTGATCATGTCAAGAAACTCAGTACTGATATGGATTTGATTGTTGAAGTGCTGAGATGTAAGTAAAAATAGCTCAATGCTTGAATGCATTTTGGTAACTGCTGTAGGACTATTAATCAAGATTTTCAATAACTTTTCATTTTGCTTGTCAAGTATTACAGTAAATTGTCATCCTTTTTACTGTAAAGCTTAAAGAGCAGGCATCTTCCAGTTTAGACCATCACGCTTTTGGAATGGTAGCCCTGTAAAAGCTACTTCACATTTGAGGTATTGAGTAATGATCTATGTGAACGAGAGTAATGTGAGTTTAGGTTCTCAGAAAAGGCTACTGGACATTACCCCTAAAGTAAGAATTAAGGAAGAACAAGACTCAATGTGCAACTTAAAAGGGATAACTAATGAACTGAGATTTCCTGGTCTGGAAGCGTAGGAAAAGAGTGGAGAGTTCAAGGAACACGTCTGCTCAGTTTCAAGTGTTTGAAATTATCAGCAGTCTTCTATTATTTCTTAATATTTTAAAATATTTAAAGTTTAACACACAATTTTGTCGTAAAAATGTGTCTACAGCATCTTCTGGTGTGCAAAGCTATTATGATTGCTGACAGCTAAAATACATTTTTTTCCTCTCTTAGCGTTGCCTTTAGTCCAAGTGGATGAGAAGGGAGAAAAAGTTAGGCCAAATCAGAATCGCTGTATTGTGATTTTACGTGAAGTACCTGAATCTACCCCCATTGAAGTAAGTAACGGTTTAGTAGGAGAAACGTTTCTTACTTAATATTTGGAAGTTAGATTTTTTTTCCCAGGTTTTAATAAGAGCATCATATTTCTTACTATGTTTCTTATTACTGTCTGCATTTCTAAGCCTTAGCTTATAGTTTTTGTTTGGATAATAAATATATTTGATAGAAGCATATCACTCATAGAAAGACTGCAGTAAAATCTGTAGCTCTAAAGAGGGCTGAATAACTGATGATGCTGTGTGTTCAGTAGAGATACCATAATTTTCTTGGACTCTGGCGTATCCATACACATTTAGCTCTTAGCTATTTGGATAAATAGTAAACAAAGATGAGAGAAGATAAATCTTGGGATGGAAAATGGCATTGCTGCACCTTTTCAGGATAAAGTTCATAAAGCTCTGCGAACATTCCCACAATGCTGAAGGTAAATGTGTCAACAAGTCACAAAGGATCTTGCTAGCTTGTGGAATGGGTATAAGAGTGGTGAGCTTGATTTTTTGAATGTGCAAGTAGTACTGTTAGATTAAAAACTTACAGTAAAGAAACAAGTGGCCTAGAGAGACTGGAGCACAAAAGAAAATGCTCAAAGGAATCAGAGGGAAGAAGTTAGATGTGTTATGTACACTGCTTAAAAATATCAGCTGCTTTTAACTTTCTAAATGAAATGTAGCCTTTCAAAGACTGCCTGGCTTTTAATATAATATATTGTTTTTCTTACTGTCATCAGTGTGTCAGGTTGGATATATTAGCACTGGGTGGTCTCTCTTAAATGCTTAAAAACAAAAACAAAGTTCTGAGAAGTCTGAAGTGAAACGTTTTATACATTGTGTTTAAACTTGTGGGACTGGAAAATCTAGACTTAACCAGCCAGGCTTAACAGGATACATTTTCTGGCTGAGCATGGTCAGGCTTTATTTAAGCAGCAATGTTCTGACCTACTGTAAGGCCCCCCAAGTTGCATTGCTTTTTGATGCTGGTTGACTCAATTCAGTGACAAAACTGAATAGTGTGCAAAATAATAAGTCTAAGGTGTGTTTTTCTATAAAAATCAGTTCATTGTTTTCCAGGTAACATAAACCCTGCTCTCAAATGTATTAATCTGTAGCCACTTGAGTTAAAGTGTATCTCCAAATTTCTGCCAAAAGGTCAGGGATCTCCTATCCCATGCAGTATGGACAAGTTTTTGTGGCTCCATGGATCTAGGGACAAGGGACATGCAGACATTGTTCTGGATCAGCTTCCTCATCTCTCGTGGACACTGGTGCCTCACAAAAGGAGGGAGGAAGAAGTGGTTTTATGCAGGAGTGATAAGGTGCAACAGCTTTTCAGAAGAATTCTGCACTTGATGCCAAGTTTATTTGTCTCTCTATGGCCTAAATAGCTTATCTCCCCTAGCTCAAGGGAGCAAGCAGGAGCTGCTTTGATATGGCCTAGACAGTGCTTCCCTCTCTTTCTTCAAACTACCAGGGAGCTTGGAGAGAGAACACTTAGAGTAGGTGTTCTGAAGTTCTCGGTTCCTGTTCTGTAAGCTGAAAAGTGCTTTTAATTTTTCTTACCAGGAATTTTTGAATCCTGTTTCAAATTGTTTTCTTTTATCTGTCCACTTCTTCTCTCCCACACTTTTTTCTTCCTTCTTGTCAAAACTGCTTTCCTTAGGAGGTTGAAGCACTTTTCAAAGGAGATAATTTGCCTAAGTTTATCAACTGTGAGTTTGCCTATAATGACAACTGGTTCATCACGTTTGAATCAGAAGCTGATGCACAGCAGGTAACACTTTTTTTTGAAGCATTAGAAATTATAACGGGAAACAAGGATGAAATTAGAGAGGATTGGCTGGGTTGTAGGATCATAGAATGGCTCAGGTTGGAAGGGACCTTAAAGATCATCAAACTCCAACCCCCATGGGCCCTCCTGGAAAAGGTGTTATAAGCTGTATTACAAATGTGTAAGAACTTAAGAAGAAAAAAATCCTTTAAAAATCAGTAGTGCTTCCCATTAGCTAATACTCAGTTATCAGTACTATTAAACATAATCCTTTAAGTTTTATCTTGTTTGCGTATCCTGGCTTCCTGGCCAAAGCTATAATACTATGTACTAAGAGCATTGATATTTTAAATGACGCATTGAAACACTTCATTTGTAAGACTTAAAATCTTGTTTTAATGCTACTGAAGCACTTCTGCAGTGATAACTTAAATCTGGCCAAATGCAGATTAAATATGGGGGTTTTCTTTACGGACACTTCAAGAATTATTGTTAGGCTTAGCCTGTCAAAACTTAACTTGCCTTTGTTTAAACTATATTTGACAAATTTTACAATGACTTTTTAAAGGCTTACAGATACCTTAGAGAAGAAGTGAAAACTTTCCAAGGAAAACCCATTAAGGTAAGTAGAGCTTTCAGTTTTATTTTTGTGTGTGTGCATATGTTCTGTTCTATTGAGGGGGCCCACTTGTGTTTTCTGATATATGTTAAGGTGGTCCAATCTCAGCAGCCATTTGACCTGGAGATTGGTTTTGAAATGTAGCAGATGCTGTTATACTTATCCTTTTCCTCCTTTCTGGCAGCAGTATGTCCAACCCAGCATCAGGCCGGCAGGGAAGCATTCAGCAGTTCCTGCCTTCCTTGAAGGAGAGAGCAATGACTGACAAGTGTCCAGTTTGAGATCTGCTAGTTTGAACCATCCTGATTACATTTGAAAGGCTGCTGTAATAAATAATTTCATCTCCTTTGCAGGCAAGGATAAAAGCAAAGGCAATAGCTATAAACACATTTTTGCCAAAGAATGGATATAGACCTCTGGATATGAACCTCTACACGCAGCAGCGTTACACAACATCCTTTTACTTACCTCCAGTATACAGCCCCCAACAGCAGTTTCCGTTGTACAGCTTAATCGCCCCACAGACCTGGTCAACCACACACAGCTACCTTGACCCTGCTTTGGTAAGTCTCTTGCTTAAGAAGCAGTTAATTCTGCTCAAAGTTGGTATTTTTGGTAGGGAGTCTTGATCTTGAGGTACAGGAAGCATACGTATCCTAAAAAGGGTAGTTTTAAGATGCTGATTCTTCTTGAAAAACAGTTCTTCAAAATTCTCCATGATGTACAAGATTGAGAATAGCATCTGTTCTTAAACTGGAGCAAGATTCTCTTCTTAACCTTTCAGGTTTTGAGGCAGTAGTTCTTTCCGGAGATTAGCAAAGTTTTCTCTTGATAATGGCCAAGTGAAGACTTCTTTCAGTAATGGTCAAAAATCTTCTGTAGAAACTAGATCTTCAGAATATGTACATGAATACCAGAAAAAAATCTGTACTGAATAACTTTAATGCTACCATATCACATAAATGAGGATGATTTAGTGTCTTGGTCTTCCAGCAGGGAAGTTCTAGCTTAACCTGCTAAATTCCCTTAAGAACATTTCAAACAGGGTAAAATATTTTCTGTGCATCTTTTTGGCAATAAAAAATAGAATTAATTCTGTTAAGCATTTTAAAAGTTTTTTTAATTATTTTTCAAATTCTTAAAAAAAAGGGTAAGCCTTAGAGCTAGAGTGGTAACAGTAAGTCCTTTTATACTGTATTGGGACATCGATCCTGCAGTGAGTGTTCCATCTTTTCCTCCATTATGACATTCTTGGCTCATTTTAGTCTTCCATTGTCATCCTATGGAAATTAATATGAATATAGTTTTCTGTTAATGAGTCGGGGACTAATGTTGTCCTCTGTTGGAGCCGCTTTGTCCCCTCTATAAATGCCTCTTTGCTCGCAGCTGAAAAACTAGGGTAGTAATGCTTCAAAATCAGAAGCTTTTTAGTTTTTTTGGCAGAGGATGAAAGTGTCCTTGAACAAACTTGAGCAAACTTCCTGTGTACCAAACAGCAAGCTAATTAAAAAGTTGGTGTGCTAAACACTTCACGCATAGGGAAGGCAGCCAGAGCCCTTGCAGGGGAAGGCTTTTTAAGGGGGATGAAGAATGTGGAGGAGACAAGGTAACGAGCATAGCGAACAATGTTATCCTAAGAGGCAGACATGTTATTAAGCAGAAGCTAAAATGAATGTGGTTCTTACTCTAGAAAAATGAAACCCAGCTATTTCACAAGTCTTGCTGTGGAATAGTGGAGTCATTTGGTAGCACCGATGTACATGTAGATTGATTGGCCACAGGTTCAAGCACAACGTAGCGTGCGTCTGCCTTAAGTTATCATGGAACTTTGTACTCCTGAAAGCTTACTAGTCCTGGCTTTTGGGGGAAGACTTTAAAAGTTTGTCAGCATTAAAAGTTCTCATACCTTTCTTAGTAAAAATAGGAAAATTAACTGGCAGAGCATTGCCTCCCACTGTGTTGAGGCATATTGCCATTGGTTGGCTGCACTTCTTTACAGCATTTGGCTGCGGTTTGTGTACATGAATGTAGTATGATATTTATTGAACCTTCATGGTGGTTTCACACAATAGAAAAAGCTATATTTGAATAGAAATCATTTGTGAGGAGAACAGGGACCAAGAAGAACAATGATACTGCAATAATTTTCATGAGACAAGATTGCAGTTTGCGTGTAGAGACTGGTGTGCACATATGCCAGAAGTTTCTCTTGTCTTCTGCTTCAGCATAAATGCTAACTGTTCTTTCTCATCTCCAGCTTGGGATGAAATACACACAACACTGTGGGCTTAAAGCTTTAATTCTGAAACTAGAGTACGGCAGCATGGCCTCCAAATTTTAAAATTACCTACTTCTTCATCAAGTACATAATAGTATTTGAAAAAAGATCTGTCTTGTACTATTTGTAAAAATAGGTGTACTTTTGAGGAATCAAATTAATTCTGTGGAGAAAGCAAATTAAGGCATTTGTCATTACTGCAAAATGGAAATATGTTTTTATCTCTAAAAGGATCATCTCTAAAGAAAGAAGAGGTGAATATTGCTAGTGTCCATTTAAGCAATGAATTAAATGGATTTTCCTTTTCTGCATTCAGTGTTTTTTCATTATTCAGGTTCAGTAGCTGTTTGCTAGCTTTGGTTGAATTTACAGTGTTCAAGTTATAAATATCAAAGCACAAAGCACTTCAAAGCAGTGTTTTGATGAAACTTTGTTCCTTCATTAAACTTAAGGGTCTGGTTTGGGAGTCAGAGGTAGCATTTGCTAACATGCACTAGGTTAGGCAAACAGTAGTTTGGGATGACAGCTTTGGTGTTTTCATTGATTAGTGATTTGCTCTAAGTTTCACAAGAACAAAGACAAGCTTTTTTAGACAAGTTTACTGATCCATTTATAGGAAACTGTTAATCCCAGCTGTTTTTGGAAGATGCAGTCTTTTTCATCATTTAATTATGTACAGAAAGAGTGCTATGTGGAACTTTATTCCTGAGTATGATGTAAATGTTAATTGAAAATAGTGTTATTCTTCTGCATTTTAGTTATTTCCAGGGAGAGAAGACGATAAGCAAGCATTTGCTATCGCTAATAATACTTCCTAAATGAAACCCATTCATACCCTTAAAAAAAAAGTACACTAGTGATGTTGGGGAAGCTAATATGAATGTGCTTCAAATTGAGGTATCTTGTTAATATCAGATGTTGATATGCACCCACCCCCGTAAAATCTTTTGCTAATGCATTTTCTTTTGGGAATGAGACAGTGAGTAACGTGCAGTTTAAGTTAGTAAGATGCAAAAAGAATCAGATCTGTTTAACATTCATTAGTTCTCTTGGCTTTATGTAGGTGTCATGTGGAAGATAACTAACTAGAATGAGGAACTAATGGAGAAGGTTTATTTTAAGGAGTGATTTGCATATAAATAAGAAACATTTACATGTTGTGTACATTAGAGACTAACAATGTATGGCTTCAGGGTTAGAGACGCTTCATAGTGTGGTCTGAAATAAGAGGAGTGCTTACAGTTGAGAATTTTGGCTCAATATTTCTCAATACTTTTAACAAGTCAGAGCTTGAATATATGTATATAGTGGCTGTGTTCTCAAAAAAACCACCACCAAAACAAAACAAAAAAAGCATTTTGTAAGATGGTTACAAGGTACTGGGCAAATGCTCTATTGCTGTTTGAGACATTCTTTTAAGTACTGACCTGTGTAGAATATAAAATACAGAATATAGAATATTCAGTTATATAAAATACAGAATATAGAATATAAAATATAGAATATAAAATACCTGTGTAGATATGAAATACAAGGCTAAGAGAAAATAGTATAGTTTGCTTATAATTATGAGCATGCAATATATATATATTTTTTTTTTTAGGTAACACCATTTCCAAATACTGGATTTATCAATGGGTTCACATCTCCGACCTTCAAGCCTGCTGCTTCTCCACTGACTACACTCAGACAATACCCTCCCAGGAACAGGCAAGTTCAACTTATCTTTTAGCCATATATACAGGACTATATTAGCCGGTATATGGGGTTTTAATCTACTTATCTTAGAAACACCACCTAACTTGAAAATACTTGTGCAACTGAACTTGGTGCAAGGTTAAGTGACAGCAAAGGCCAGATGGTGTTGCTATTGTTAGTGAACATGCTGCTTCTAATTGCAAATGGACTGTCTGAAAGCTGAGAACTTCTGTTCCGTGATTTAATACGTTCAGATAAAATATTCTGAATGATAGTAAGTGACCAGCAGTATTATTGATCTAGCATTTTCAGTTTCAAGTAGTTTTTAGTTAAGCCAGAGTTGAAAATACAATGGAAAGGTTAACTTGATGGTTCACGTGGCCTGTTCAAATGAATATTTTAACATGTAAATGAAACGCTCAGTAGAGGACCAAAGATTTTGCTTCTTCTGAATTCTGTGTATAGACTTAGGCCTCAGAAGATCTATCATAGTACATATGTTGAAATGACTTTTGAATTTGTAGGAATCCTAGCAAGTCCCATATACGACATACAATACCCAGTGCAGAAAGGGGACCTGGGCTTCTAGACAGTCCTACAATATTCAACTTTTCTGCTGATCGTTTAATCAATGGCGTCAGGAGTCCACAGACGCGGCAGCCGGGACAAAACAGGACACGGATGCAGAATGCTACTACGAGTTACACCAAGAGGGAAGTAGGAACTGGACGAATGGAACAGACCAGCGTGGACTCGTCTCCTGGATTAGGTAGAGGAAGGTGAGTGTGCTTCTGTAGGTGTCTGTTGAAGAACACAATATCGGTGCTGCTGCTTTTACTAAAAGAGGAATGCTATCAGTACTGTTCTCATTACTGTTTTAATCTGAGACTCTCTCCTCATACCTAAAATCTTGGAAAGTACTTCAGAGGAAGTCCTAAATAGAGAAATAAAATGCAAAGTGGAACTGCATACTTTCCTACCAAATGAAAGCCATTAAAGGCACCTGATGAACAATTTACATGGATCTAATCCTCTGCTTTCTTTACGTGTTGTTGGAAAGTTTTTTGCATGTTTGACTTTAATGAAGCAGTTCTGCCATTCCATTGTCACAGTGTAGATCGTGCACCTGAATCTGTACCAGCAGAGCTTATTCTTAATACTTTCAGTCGAAAGACCAGAATTTTACCCATATTAGATGTTTACAATGTCCGAGATGATGGCTTTGTATGGAGGGAGGAAGAAGGATTATGTGCAACTAAGAAAACCTATTGTTGTGCAGTTTGAGGGGGGGGGAAGCTGAAAACTGATGGCAACAATTTTAATTTGAGAATTTAGCAGGTTTATCTTGGAATTTTTGAAATACAGTGCAGTTCTAATAAGTGCTTTATAGAAGTACTTTCTTTAATGATGGTTGTGCTTTTGTCTCCAATTAAATAATTTTGAGTTGCTTCCAGAATTGGAAGATAACTTGAGTCTTTTGCAGATGATCCTGTATTAAACTTGTGTGTTTAAAAAAAAAAAAAAACAAACAACTTTCCCCCTGGCTATTCAAAGGTTTTGTCTAAGCGTTAGACATATTTGGCACTGAGATGCACTTTTAACTCAGGAATTACTTGCAAATAGTGTGTTATGCTGACTTGTATAAAGTCTGTGTGTTTATTTTAATGAGTTTGCTAACCTTCCCCTAAAACACTGTAGACAGGTTATTAAGAACTAAAGATGAATGAAATAGTGATTCAAACTAATCTCTCTATTCATGTAAAGGCGAGGTTCTGATAACTGTTTTCTTTCCCTTAGGAAAAACTCGTATGGCTACCGAAAGAAAAGGGAGGACAAGTTTACGGTGAGTTTTCATGATCGCATTCAATTATAATTAAAGTGGGGTAGCAAGGCAATAGTATGGATATTATGTGTAATAGCAGGTGAGATGACCTGTTGCATAAGAACTTGTTTGACGGAAGATAGCTGATTAAATTCACTGGAGTTTACTGCATTTGGGTATCCGAGAAGATTGTCCATTAATTCAAAAGTCAGGAAAAAGTTAAAATTACTCTTTTGTCATGGCAAATGACTTCTACCTTAGTGTTATTTTGTCAGTATGATTGACTGTTCGCATTCACGGAGGGCCAACTTTAGCTTAGCTTGAGATTTGATTATCATTCATGTAGACATTGAGTATTTTATAGAACTATGTGTCACATAATGTATAACTAGAATGTTAGTTATGAAGAGATCAGTTATATTTCTTAAATCTAATACCTCTTTCTCCATTTCTACTTCCAACTCTGAGTTTAAAAAAAAATAAAAATAAAAAAATAAACAGTTCTAGTTCTCCTTGGAAGGACAAAGCTGTTTTTTTCAGGAACCATATTATCATCCTTCATTTATAGGGAGTGTATGAGAGATTCTGCTTATGCAAGAGGCACTAAGGTGTTCAGGACCACTTGATAAGGGTGGATATACTAACACTTGAAATACTGTGATTTTTGTGAACTTAAACTCAAGGTGGATACCTAAATAAATACTTGAAAAGTCTGGACTTATTTCTTTCTTCTACCCACTAGCTATATTTTTATAGCGCTTAGGGTTTGGTTTGCTAAAACCAGACACTTCTCTGCAATTCATTTCTGCTTCACGTGGCAAGTTCATGAAGTCTCACTGGATTATTTCATGATTCACGTTACAGTTGCAGAGAAATGCCACTGCTTGAGCCATAACACATTCTCAGAAGTCTGAAATAATTGCATTTGCATACTGGTGCCTCCTGCTGTTGAGTAGTTTAATGGGACGTGGATAAGAAAGAACGTCAAGGCTTTAGGAAGTATAACAGGGCAAGTGGTTCCTTTTGGTTCTTGTCAAACTTCTCAAAACTCAGTAAGATCAGATTACATGTAAGGTTCTCAGTACTTATTTCTTCTGCTCTTTAAGAGCTGCTTGATGTTTTTTCCATCAATGACTTTTTTTCCTTCCTTTGAAAGAATAAGGAAGTGGTACAGGTTAGGCATGATGTATAAATGAGTGGCAAGAGCAAGGATTACCTGGGGCACTCTTACTGAACAAAGAGGCTCTTCAGACTCGGCTGACTTTAAAGGTTGTTTTAACTTTAAAACTGATAAAACTGATAAAACTGACTTCTTTGGAAGTCAGGTCTACCAGTTCCCTTTTCTCAGCAGCAGACTTTAACTGCAGCCTGTGTAGTCAGGTTCCTTCCAGTCTCTTTTGGCCCATGAATCTGTACTCTCTACTGTCCCATACTGCAGCTTCAACAAAGGTGGGAGCAGCTGCATGCCCTCAGTGCGTACACTGTTAGGTAACGTATCCTGAAGTGAAAGATTGACATTTGACACCTTCAGACTGTACAATCCAGGATCCTATTTCATGTGCAGTGGTTGTGTATTGTATGTAGGACATCAGCACAGCCAGCTGTATTTGAAAGGAGTGATGACTCCTTTTAATTTTTAGAAGGAGCACTTACAGGAAGAATGCATCCTCGCTTGAGAAAGCACACAAAACCTGAAATTGATCAGTTTATATCTGAGGCTATATAGGGACATAAGCCAATTATAAGTTGACTTGAGAAATTTTATGCAGTTGGCAGCTTAAGTTATGTTTAAGTCTTTCCTAGTCCGTCTAATTCAAGATGTTAATATATCCATGCTACTTCTCTCTTACATAGTTTTAGGGGGATCTATTTTTTAGGAATATCTAAAGCAGTATCTATTACAGGACTTGAGTCCTGTTTAAGAAAACAAAGTTCTGTGATTTGAAATACTGTCTTAAAAAGGAAAAGGTTGTCCCTCTTACAGTTTGAGCTGGATAAAGTGTAGTTTCTTTCCACGACCCTTTGATGGGTCACCTAGCTTCTATTTTGGGAGGTTTACACCATTCATTGCTGTAACACTCTTGAATTCTGTCTTTGGAGGGGCACAATGCTGATTTAGTAGCAATCCTGAGGGTTGCAGTTGTTCTTGCTTCTGTGTCTATTCTTTCCCTATTTCCCAACTGATACACACATCTTTTGGCATAGAATGTAGTTTGTGAAGGGATCTCAAGGGTAGTTTTGTATGTCTATTGCTCTTCGTGAAAAAGAAGGGGATAAAACAGTAAGTAATGCAACATTTTTCCTATTCTGTCTATAAGCTTTATTCTCACATTCAGTGATATACCAGTAACTGTTTCCCTTGTCAAAAATAGGAATCATCTCAAAGACAACTTTGCATTTACTATTTTGAAGCAGAGATAATGTTAGCACAGTCATGAAACAGTTACATCTTTGTTTACATGTTGTAGACAAAGTTAATGGGTAACTTAAGTTACAGTGTATAACATAAGGAATTTAGTTTTTCAATGGAAATAGAACAGTTTTACAAATTCTTACAAGCAGTCTCCATGGGTGATCTTTGCCTGAAGGACTCATTTAATTCTTGAAATGCTGTAGGTGGTACAGATTTTACCCCAATAATGTTTTTGCCTGGAACTTTGTTTTTCTTAGGTTTAATTAGAAAAGTTCATGTTTCAAAAATAACTTAGCTTATTTGCATTTTTAATGTGAATTCATATGGTCACTTAGTAAATTTGATTAAAAGTGCCGTCATCTACATTAAATGCAAGGCATGCTGTCTTGCCAATTTTTAACATATCTGAACTTGAACGATATAAGATTCTTGTTAACTCTTGTCTTTCATGTAGAATATTAACAGCAACACGTAAATGGGCTTTATATCTGAATTTTCACTATATGATGATATCTAAAAGGGTCTTTTTCTTTTCCATGTCAGTGTATTGCACATCCTGAAAGAAGGGTCAGGGAGAAGACTTAACTATACCAGCAGCACTAAAGTTTATGCATGTGACATTTTTAAAGATACTTATGCCATCCTATTTAAATTATAATTAAACATTTTAAGGGCACCAATGGGAAATGAGTTCCTGGGTACTGTGATTTTCTTGGGAAGTGGGGTGGGGGAGGTCTGTAGGGCTTCGCACATATAAATCAAATGCAAATTACCACTTATTGTCATGACTTCCTTTTCTGTCACCCAGTGTGGTAACCTCAGCATGTTATTTCTGTTCCAGAGAGGCCAAACACAGTCTCCACCACCACCAAAACCTCCATCTCCTAGCTTTGAATTGGGTTTATCTAGCTTTCCTCCATTACCTGGGGCTGCTGGCAATTTAAAGACTGAAGACCTTTTTGAAAACAGACTGTCCAGTGTGGTAATAGGAACGTCAAAAGAAAGAGTGAGTAGTCAGTGTTTTCATTGGGAAAACAAAGAATTGCGTATCTCTTGTTTTCAGATTTGGTGTCTTATATGTAAGAAAGACATGGGTCGTGAGAAATGCTTTTAAAAAAAACAGCTGTCAAATGTCGTGCGACTGCCTTCCGCATTTATATCTTAGAATTTGTTGGGTATTCTCTTTGAAATGGTGTGGAATACATGCACCCACATAAGTAGATTATCAGAGATTAGAAAATGTACTCTTTACTGTTCCTGATTGCCTCAGCGTTTTTGATGGACCCACGTGAAAAATGATTAATTTTCGTCCTATTTGAAAGTCAAAACTTCTGAACTGTATATAAAACACTTTCAAGTGACAAACTTAAGTGCTGAAATATAAAGAAGCTGTTTATGTAATCTTAATACACAAAGCATCACAGCTGGAACAAGAACTGCTATCAAAACCAGCTGGATCCAAGAGTTGTCTTGTCATATTGCACAAAGATAAAATATAACTATGATTTGGCAACCAAAGTTTGCTCTCTAGATACTGTAGAGATGCAGGTGAGAATTGACGTTCAGTAGCTGTTCATAGATTTCATCCTTAGAACTGTGAGTGACAGTATGTTCTCTATCAAGAGTGATACACCCTGTGCACTACTGAACAGCCCAGGCTATGGAAGTTTGTATCATTTAAAATTTTTGCTAGCTCTATATCCAGGGGCTGACTTCTAAATGAAGAAGCTAACTGCTGGATATAGCAGTGCAAAGCAACCCAATGAATGCCAAAATCTTTTGATTTTTCCTCTAGAACCTGGACTGTTGCAGATGTTTTCTTGTTGCCCAGGTATCAGAGGTTGTTAGGATATAGGTTGGTAAAGGAAAGTAGTGGTAGCAGGGCAGTCCCCATCCAAACGAAATTACACAGACGTGGTATTTATTTTGTCTCCTGCGTATGTAGACAAGAGACAGCTACGTTCCAGGGCTGTGTTTAGAAGGAATGTGCAGAACAGTGCCGTGATAAGAGCAGTCTTTAATGTGTGCCAGTAATCTAGATTGTGATCTGTTCTTGGCAATCTGTGTATTTGTATTTTACCTGTATTATTTCTAGAATGGTTTTAGCTATCATATTTCATGTTTTAAATGTAACTTCAGCAGTCACTATCACTGCTACGATTTAAAACGCATTGCTCCTCCTGTTGCAAATCCAGTACTTGCTTTGCAGTGTACTTAACGTAATGAATTTGCACTTCTCCCCTGTAGAGGCACTGATGGTTTGTGATACCGTGCAGGTACAACGCACTGTCAAGTTTCCTTTGATTTCCTATTTTTATTTTTCTGGGTTCCATGAGTTAATGTCTGTACCATTGTGTGCAAGAGAGGAACTGCACTCTTTCCATGTTGGCGTGAATAATGAATAAGATAGCAGTAACTGGCTTCAAAGAGCAATTGTGTTCTGCTAGTAAGGTTAACATTGGAATCTTGCCAGTTTATACAGGCTACTTTTCATCTTAATCTCAGCAATTTTTTCTTGCGTGACATAGAGTTACGTAGTGCTGAATTAGATTTATGCAGTAGTGCTCTTGTTTTATAGATCAGCAAGACCCGTGTAAAGAAGCTAAGCGGACTTAGGTTTTATGATTTCCAGCAATTGTTAGAGAGGCATCATGTCTTTCTGCACTTTAGATGTAGCTCTGGGGAATGGCAGGAGCTAATCATCCCATGTTTTCTAACTGGGAAACTGCAGCTCTGTCAGGTGAGAGGCTGAGAGTTTTGGCCTAGCAACAGCACTTGCATGCCTGCTTCACTTGAAGTTATTCTCAATTAACCGTGTACCTGTGAATTTCAATGAACTTGGGCCAGAATACTCAGCAACTTGCAATTTCAAGACTAGGCACGTACTGCTACAGTGAGTACGACTATAGAAGCTGTTCCTTTATTTTTAAACATCTACCTTCTTTCCAGTTCTGGTTCTAGAATCAGTCAGGTCAGAAGCAGTATGAAAAAGAGCACTTTTTAGAACAACTGAAATGGTTAAAATATTAGAAATACATTTTTAAAATTAGAGAAAGTCTTGTTTCACTTTTCTTCTTACTTTGTGACAACTTAAATTCATGTGTGCATCTCGAATCTATCTGGCCTTTATCCGGAAGCACCATGTCACTTGATATTAGAACAATCTTGTCAGGGCTGCAGAAGCCGCCTCTTTCGTAGCAAATCACAGTGTAAGCATAGAAAAGGGACTTCGAATTGATGCTCATAACCTAGTTTGCAAAAACTTAATTTTTTAGAGTTGTTTTGGTTTTAGCACCAGCTATCAGGATGGTGCTGAGTTAGAAGCTAGAGCTTTGCAGAAGCTGGTTTTTAGTGTATAACTCTGAGAGACTTTTGTCTTAATAAGCTAGCTATGGGTATGTAAGGAGACACCAAGCCTTCTTTGTCACCACTGGATGCAAAATTCCAAGGTTGAAAAGTGATTTTGTCATCCAGATATGTCCCACAGGGAAAAAAGCTTCAGACTCCTTGCAAAAGAACCTCGATGTGATTTATTTGTCAGTGTTTCTAAGTAATTGTAAAGGAAAAAACTTTAGTTCCAATCCATATATTGGACCCTTCCAATATATGTAGCTAATTCTGTAGCTTCCTGTAGCTAATTCACAATTTAAAATCAACATACAAACTGTTTCCCGATTGCATTAATTTTCAGGCAAACCATGTTAATTGGATACTATGATTGCCCTTCTGTGCCTTTTTTCTCCTTCAGAACCTTAATGTGGATGCAAGTACAAACACTATTCCATCTGGAATTCCTCGGGAGCCATTGTTGCCAGTCTCTTCTGCATTGCCCAGGACGTTTGAAAGGTCTCCTTCGCCAACCCAGTCTTCTGAGTAAGAACTTAATTACACATCTGTAATTATTCTACTCTGTCATGTTTGCATTTGCTGTCATCAGAATGCAAGATGGAACACTGTAAATTGCTTTTAAAATATTGATGAAAGTAATTTTTTGTACTTGTAGTAAAGGCAATAAAACTTAATTTCTGAACAGTATCATAATAGTGATCCAGACGGTCATTCAACAGACAAAAGTTTAGTGTTGTATTTTAGCTTTGGCAAGTATTAAAGAAAAATTACTGAGTACTTTACTGTCTTGTATTTAGATAGCTTTGAAGCATAGGGAGTAAATCCATGATCCTGTGGGCAGTGTCATTGTCCATACAATAAAGAATCATAGAAGAGTTTGGCTTGGAAGCGACCTTAAAGATCATCTAATTCCAACCCCCCCATCAAGGGCAGGGACCCCTCCCACCAGACCAGGCTGCCCAGAGCCCCATCCAGCCTGGGCTTGAACACCTCCAGGGATGGGGCATCCACAGTTTCTCTGGGCAGCCTGTGCCAGTGCCTCACCGCCCTCTGAGTGAAGAATTTCTTCCCAATATCTAATTTAAATCTCCCCTCTTTTAGTTTAAAGCCATTATCCCCTATCCTGTCACTACACCCCCTGATAACGAGTCCCTCCCCAGCTTTCCTGTATGCCCCTTTAGGTACTAGAAAGTAGCTATAAGGTCTCCCTGAACAACCCCAACTCCCTCAGTTTGTCTTCATAGGAGAAAGAAAGTTTTCAGTAAGACCATTTGGAGGGAGCCTGCAAATCACATTGAGGTGTTCAAGTAACAGGAGTAAGATAACTGACTACCAAAAGCTATCAGAATGTCACAAATACTAGGTCATGTCAAATTCCACACTAATATTTGTTTGATAGTGTTTTTTAAATGCAATGCTAGTCATAGTGTGCCAGGCAAATTATAGCTATAACTTCCCACAGTCATACTCAAACACAGTTTCAGTTTCAGAGCCATTATTAGATCAATCACTTATCCTGATGTTTCAGTTTTCGTGAGACTTTTTTCCTGCTGGATGCTTTACAGGGACTCCAAGGTTGTGGATAAACAGCAGAGAGAGACACAGAGCACAGAAAGGCTTTCTTCTTCCACACTCAGTACTGCATGCAAATCGGTACAGGTCAATGGGGCTGCCACAGTAAGTGCCCTTACTGCTTCACTTTCTCTTAATGATTCACTTTGGTGTATTTAACAGAATATCGCTTCTGTTGCTCTCCATTGCTGCTTGATCATGTGATACGCAATTAACAGTTCAAAAATGTTCAAGATAACTTCCAGTGAATGATAGCGCTACCCGAATTGTCGTCTTACTTGGTGGTTGCCTTGAGGTAGAAGTATTAATCTGTATGTTGATACCTAAACCGGAGTATTCGTGCTCTTTCAGCTGTTTTAGCGTTTACCTGAATTAGAAGTATTTTCTCTGTCACAGTATTCCGTTGTTCTGGAATAGTGTTCTGCATTTTACCTTGTCTCGCTCCTTGTTTTCTGTACCACTTCTGTAAACTTCATATTCTAACTCTTATACACATTTAAGCACATCAGTCACTTGTGACTAAAGGTTTTCCTTTTTTGTTCATTAAAGTAAATGATTTTTGCTCAGGATGCTTAAACTCTGCTGTCCTGTTTGCTGTTGATTTCACAGGAACTGCGAAAACCTAGTTATGCAGAAATTTGCCAGAGAACAACTAAGGATCCTCCTACATTGCAACCCCAGAAAGAACAGAAGCCAAACACTGTAGCATGTGGGAAAGAAGAAAGAAAGCCCACAGAAACAATAGAGAAAAACAGAGAACCTCCTCCTGCGAAGTCACATCCTGGACAACCCAAAGACCAGAGGAGACAGTCAGGACGCAGATCGTCCCCTCCAGCTGTTGGCAAACGCTTAAATAAAGAACAGAACACCCCTCCCAAATCTCCTCAGTGATGAAACTAACAACTGGGAGGGATTCAAAAAGAGGTCTGCTTCCCACAAATTAAACCCATGTTCCCACTAAGATACCTGAGAATGAGTTGCTGGTTAGGAGCTTGCAGTGATACTAGGCATATAACAATGCCTGCAAGTTATTTTTCTGTGAAATACTTTTTCCCCTCTTGAACAAACATTCTATTTTTTCTGGATATTTCTGGATAGTTGTTCTAAACCTTACCTTTAGGTTGGTGCTTAATTGGAGGTGAAGCTTAGTGTGATTATTTTTTTCAAGATGTAA
The DNA here is from genome assembly GCF_009769625.2 of Cygnus olor. Taxonomy (NCBI): domain Eukaryota; kingdom Metazoa; phylum Chordata; class Aves; order Anseriformes; family Anatidae; genus Cygnus; species Cygnus olor. Next base: position 11,509,224 of record NC_049170.1, on the reverse strand, counting down.
AATATTTGTCTTAAAAAAAAAAATCAACTTTTTATTAAGCCTCTCTGTGGCTGTGTGAGTGCAAGCTCTGTATAGTGAGTTTTTTTCTAAACTGTTAAGCAGAAATGTGCTGCTGCAATATTTTTAATAAACTGGTCTGCAAGTACATATCTAAAGTGTCCAAAAGACTGATAACGGCAGCTAGTGTGTAGAGTGCAAGGAAGTAGATACATTTTACGAGTTAGTATGTGACCTTGAAGATTTTTTTTATTGGGCTGCTGTACTAAATGTCAGCAAATGAACTTGCACTTTTAGGTTAAACGAGTAGTTGTTTCTAGCGTTTTTAAAAATCGAATCTTTTTTTGATGTTTTGCACACAGAGAATGAATCCTATGGAGCACCATAGCAGTCTTTCTAAAACGTTTCCTTTTTTGACTTACTGCAAGCAAGTAACCATCTTCTCACTCCAGAATAAAACTGATGTTATAATTTGCAAATACAAAGCACATTGTGAATAGAAAGAATTAAGTCTTTGAGCTTCTATGGTGGTGAAGCTTATTAGTGGATGTTATCAGGAGAAAGCACTGTAGCCTTCTTGTGATAACCTTAGCTTCCCTGTGCTTGTAAGGGAGTTAACTGAGTCAGCGCTGTATGTTCTGGTTACCCCTGTGCTCTGTGTAGACTTTTTTTTTAAACTCTACCCCAAGTGCTCTTTGAAAGAGTTCATATCTTAGTCAGCCTTGTGTTGACGTCTTCCTGTAACTACAAGCATTGGCATAAGGATTTAAATTTTTCGAGACGTGAGATAATGGTGTTTGTTTTGTGTGGTGGAGGAAGAGATCCCTGATATTTACCTCTGGGATGAGGTTTCTCACACTTACTTTAGAAGTGATGCGCTTTCTGAAGGACAAGGATGCACTAAATTAGCAAGTTTCTAATAAAGTTGAATATAAATTATTTTTGTTTTAAAATGCCTAAAGCTTTTCTTTAAGTGTTTAAACTGCAGGAAGTTCAGCCTAAACTCATTCCTGCTGACTATGACAGTACAGTTTATTCCACAAAAATGTTTATTTAAACAACTGATTTTTTTAAAGAATTATTTCCATCCAATATTTAAAGACTTGAATTTTATTTAAACTTGAAAATGACTTTGCCTTAACTTTTGTACAAGACAGCTTAGAGTTAATGAGGTCTGACCCCATTGAGGGTTAGCAAGAGTGGAATACAGAATTACTCAGTTACAGTATGTATCTATTGTCACTGGTCTTACTGGGTAAACATACTGTAGTACAGGAACTAGCAGCAGTTTTTGTAATATACCTTAAAGATCTTAAACAGTTGATCTTTTTCAGATTGTTGAAAAATCTGTAAATGCAAATAGTCAATACTGTATTAAATATGTGCACTTGGAAGTGTGTGCTTTGCTTGTACAGTTGTAAATAATCAGAACATATAAAAAGGTACCCTAAAGAAAAAAATCTGATAAAAATTATTGATATTATAAATGTTGCTGTTGAGCTGGATGTAGATAAACTAAATGTTGTGGTTTGAATATTACTTTAATTTGTTGTTTTTTCTTTTTCTTATTTTATTCTGGTGTGCTGAACTGACTCTGCCTCTTCACTGCAAAAGGGAAATGGAACGAAAGTCTTATTTGAAAGCCCTCAAATGTTTTCCTAAATCCCTCTAAAAACAAGTGATTTAACCAATTCCAAAGTTTTCTGCAATGTAAATATTGAATTTTAGCAGTCAAACTGTAATTTTAAGTCATTAATAAAATCAAACTTAATTGGAAAAATCTTCAGACTGCTAAGAAAATATACACTGAATCTTATTTGTCTGCTTTCAAGAATATCAGTGCTTTCCTAAGTATGATTCGTAGAACTGTAAAGTAACCGTAGAAGTTAACTCCTGATAAATTTCCTATTAAAAGCATCAATCGGTAACTAGTTGACCTTCTAAATCCAGCCTGTTGTATGCTGCAGAATTGGTTAAAATAGGGCATGCTGGAAGCCGTTGATTTTTCTCGTTTAACAAGCGCACTTTGTGAATGCCGTGGGAGGAGATAGGACTCTGACAACATCACCAAAACTGCTCAACTAGTTCTGTCATTGGATTTTAACATGCTTATCCTTTCCCCGGTGGCAGTGAAAGTGGTAGCTAGATTTGTGTATGGTTTAGGCCAGCTGTATGGTTCATTTTGTTTGTCTGCTGAAAGTGAAAGGCTTACCAGCTGCAAACAATCACAAGTGGTTACTTACAGCGACTGTGTACAGCTAGTCATAATGCTCAACTGGTACATAAGGTAATATATTGAGACCAGCAGGATGTGTTGTGCTGTTCTAATGTATTCTGCTGCCATTTGTGCTAGGTCAATACACTGTAATTACTGCTTACCCAGCAACAGTCTGTTGCATCGAAAGTTTAAATCTTCCTCTGATGTGGTTTTTATAGCTTTTTTTAAAGAAAAAAAAAAGGTGACACGCCAAATAGCTGTGTAATGTACAACTTATCCTTACTGCATTTTACTTGGAGATTTTTTTTCCACTCTGACAAAATGGAGTTTTCGGAGTAGAGTTGTGAAGTTGCATGCAGACTGTTGCTACGATACATAGAGATAATAAAATGTGGCTTTTAAAATGAAAAACCTCCCCAAAGCAGTAGCTGAGTTAAAGGTTCAGGGATACAGTAATTAAAATTGGCATTTTACCTTGTGGGATTGTGTGGTGGTGCTCTTCATTTTGCAAACAAGCTAAAACGGGATCTGAGACTCTTCTTCCAGGAATTTAAAAAAAACAAAACAAGGGTTGCTTTTAAAACTTTGTGTGATCTTGTTTCGGATCAGTCCCCCACCACGACATTTGTCACTTGCCACGTGGAAACCTATGAACGGTGGCAATTTTCTTCGGTTGCTGCTTTATCCTTTTAAAGACTTCAGCAGTTGGCACAGAAAGGCCCTTGTTTGAGCGTGGTGCAGTGTATCACAAGCAACAGCTGACTGTAATGGTGCATACCTATCTCTGTATCTCCTTCAGCTAGCTACAGTTAGGGATTTTTATGTGCTTTGTAACCTATTACACTAATAGCAGCAGACAATCGAAGATTTCTAAGGAGACCTAACAGCTGCCAATTCATGAAATAGAAGTGTAATATGGAAGCCTTCTTGAGGGTTTTTGTTTTTGTTCTTCTTCCATTAAGACTGGAATCAAGCTTACATGTAAACTATCAGTAATTTAAGTTTCCTTTTGTGTCATAAAATGTAAAACTGTCTAATTTGAAAAAAAAAAAATATGTAGGTTATGAAAAATAAAGATTTAGGCACTGTTGAATTCCTGATTTTTTTAATTAAACCTTTCTTCAGCAGTATTTTATTACCTTTTGTCTTTTGCTCCCATTTTTGGAAATTCTTTATTTCTAATTTTGGGAAAAAAAAAATCTTTCCTGTTCAGCACAGCTGTTGTAACCATCACGTAGGGCTATGCAGCAGCAGCAGCAAATAACATCGCTGGTGGAGGCAGCAATATCTCTCTTAGTTAACTATAATTAACTTGAGGGTGGGAATAAAGGGCGGGGGGGAAGAGTTGATATGATGCTTTGTTCACAAGGGGTTCTTGTCTTTATTAGTGCTTTCCTCAGAGTCTATGATTGAGTCAGAACGTTATTCAAAACATTCATTTTAAGGTTTTGGTTACTTGAATCTGGGGGTGTCCTGGCATTATTTTTAGGTTATTGTGGTTGTGCCTTCTTTAGGAAAGAAGAGCTTCCCCCTCTAAGCACATCTGTTTTAGAAATGCTTATAACAGTTTTTCTTTTTTAGGTTTGTGTCTCATTCACCTGTATTTGACCAGGCTTAATGATGGACATAATTCCTAAGACTTCCATGTCTGAGTGTTCATCTTGGGAAGTATTGCAGTATTATTTTACAGGCTGGATGTTCTGTAGGCTTTTGTACAGGCGAGGCTGCGTGCTGCTGTTTTTTCCCCGACTGTATGCCCGACAGAGTGGAGCAGCACTGAACTGTCGGCGTACACCGTCCCTGGCATACTGGGCACTGCAGGCTTCTGCATGATAGAAAACCTTGGTGTGCCAGCTAAACGTTTGGTCCTCGTGTGGACTACAAGTAGTTGAAGACAACCAATTTTAACGTCAGAATAGAGTGTGCTTTTCTACTCTTGGAACTTAGTCCCCTATTACCTAACACATAGAAATGCACGGAAACTCACCAGTGTTGTGGCCACGATACTGAAGCAGCTCCTCAGGGCCATCCCTGCTTGGGCGAAACGCGGGATCGATCTGCCCACACAACAGAATTAGGCAGTGTCCCCTTTGTGCAAGTTTTCCCCAGTATGAAGTGACAGATGATGGCTGCCCCAATGTTCACACTGAAGAAATGGTTTATTTTCATACTGGGCATGAGGAGAAATAGCAAATGGGGAAGATTTAAATGCAATTGAGTATCCAGACAGTATTTACTATCACAGAAACTTGTTGCATTTTGATCCTGGGGCTTCTTTAAAATGTCATAAAATGTTTTTTCTACACTTTCTAATGTGCTTTTACTTCACGAAATCCTGGAAACCTCCTGTTCTACCTGCTTTTATGGCCTGGCTTTTATGGGTGTAATGACTTGAGTCAGGGAAGTGATTTCAACTAAAAGTTAGCTGGTGGAAGTAATGTTACCTGCTTACCTCTGTGTTTGGAAGAAGGAGCTGTACAGCGGGGTAGGACGCTGATGCCAGCTGGTCACGGTGGCTGAGTTGTTGCATCATAAAACTTAAAACGTGGCTACACATCTTTCACGTAATTCAATGATCAACGTAAGTTGATCAAACAACAGTTCTGGGTGGAATACTAATACCAAACTCTTATGCTAAATAAGCACAAGAAATGCTACTGCTGTTGAAAGGCTGGCTTATCTGTGCCTAGCAGTGTCCTCCTCTTGTTGATTCCCTTCATGTCATCAGCGCACTCGCCTGTCTGAAAAGTAGCAGAGAGAACTTTTCCAGAATGTGTCAGGTTGTCATACAGTCGGCAGAATGGAGGAAGGGGCAGGGGTGGGCAGTCGGCACCGTGATGAGAAAGGTGAGGTGTTTTTGGCAATGCTGGTGTTTTACATCAGCTGAAACGAACTGGAAATTTGTACAATTAGCTTATGACAAATTCAGGGCAAAAGGCTTCGGCGTAAACATAGCCTTGCTTGTGTGTGTTGTGTTACCTTACATTAAGTGAATGCGGCTCAACTTGTTAAACTAAGGTAGCTTGATCATTTTTGAGCCTTGTTTTCATAATAGGGAGAAGAAGAGAGACAAAAGGGTATAGTTCTTGCCTTAGCCTTAATGGCTGTTATATATACGCTGTAAATGTGTCAACTCTGAAATCTGTTTCATGATGGCAGTCTTAATCAGAAGTCTGCGTTGTTTTGCCACACCAGCCTGGAGTACGCTTTTCACAAAACAGCAGGGTGTGTGCTGGGGCAAGAGAGGCTCAGACAAAATCACGCCCCCTAATCTCTCCTAAATTTGCATCAGTTTGAAGAGCAAATTGTTTTGTGTACTCGTGTTAGGCACGTACAGGGTGGAAGCCCTTCTGCGGTTTGATAGCTTTACATCCTGTTTGCTGTAGGCAGGTGGTTGTCTGCAGAGCAGTAAATCTACCCTGGCTAAGGGTGCTCTGAGGAAGGAGGGATGAATGGCTAAATTTAATGTTGTAAAATACACTGAAGCTGGAAAGATCTATGAAATCCACGTGCCAGGACAGAATTACTGGTACCTAATAAAATGTCTCCCAAATGTCTTCCAAAAGTGGAGCTGCATGCAGTGAGATGTCAGCCCAGGCACAATGGGTGCATCAGGGTCGCCAGGCCTAGCCTACTTCTCATCTCATTCCCAAGGCTGAGAGTATTTTCCAGTAACTGCAGGTGTGTAGTTTGCAGCACACATGAGAAACTGTTCTTGCTCTTGCTCTTTGTCTCTGACTGCAACTTAAAACGTGAGCATGTGGCTCACATGCAGAGTGGGCTCAGGGGCCTGCAGCTCCCACCATCCAGCCTCAGTACGGGAGGGAGCTGCGGGCTGTGCCGGGATGGGAGAGCCAGGAAGGCAGCAGGACTCACCGGGTGCTGGGAACAGGGCTGGAGATGGCTGATGAATGGTCTGTCTGGGGGACAAGGCCTGTTTCCGAAATGGTGCTTCTTGGGGTCTGCCTTGGCTGTGACTAGCCTTGCCTACACAGCCTCTGACACCTCTGCCAGGAGGAACGTGATTTCTATCATTTCCCTTTAGAAATAGGATGTGTAAGGTTTTTAGTCATTTCCCACCCTCTTAGTATATTCTCCTCCTTTCTAGAGATTCAGTGTTGTCATTCCTCAGAGCTGCATCGCTTGTGGAAGGTGACAACTGTTGATCCCTGCTCCTAGGAATTACACCTATTTTCAAAAATGCAGTAGGCTCAGCATCTTGAAACATTAAAGTTAGCTGGATTTTTTTTTTCCTCACGTGTTAAAGCAAATCCACTCAGAGGAGGATTATCTTGTTATATTTCAGTTCTTAGGCTCTAAGTTCCCACACTAATGTATAAAATAAATACAAAAAAAGTATGCTCTGTCTTTGAATATTTATACCTGTTTCTGGTTTTGTGGTGCTTGTCTGGAAACCAAGATTTTCATTTCTGCCAGAACCCTTACTTCCTACATATTGGCAAATGCTCGCTTCATCTTGTCTAACATGACTCATGGTGGTACTGAGAGCAGCTTCCTTCCTTGAAGCTATGGCAAGGGAGAAGTACTGGCAAGACCTGTTGATACAGAGAGTAGGCTGTGAAGTGACCAGTTTGCTCCAGTGATCCGATTGCTTGGACTGGCGGTCAACTGCCTCCTTGGCAGCAAATCTTGTTTCAAATAAACTCGTGTATTTTACTTTCTGTTTGAATTAGCTCTTGTCACATAGACCTAAACACCACCACTCTGGGGAAGCATTGTTGCCATCCTGCCTACTGATGCATGCCTCCATCCCCACCTAGAAAATCTGAAGGTAGCCGCACTGGATTGGATGTGTGGTAGCTGGGTGACAGGTTGAATGTACACTGAAAAATCACACAAACGAGGTGCTCTCTGAGACTGGTTTTTAGTTCTGACATGGAAAAGGAGATACAGGTACAAAAACTGGCTCCAGCCTGGGAAGGTAGTAGGGGGGCTGCAGGAGTGTCCTCTGTGAGCAGAGCCCAGCAGCTGCCCCATGTCAGAGCAGAGCCTGCTCCAGCAGGCTGCAAAGGGACCTGCTGCTGGCCAGAGCTGGGCCATGAGTGATGTTGGTTGCAGCCCTGTGAGAGCAGATTTAAGAAAGGGAAAAAAGCTGCTGCACAATGGCAGCTGGGAGAGAGGAGTGAGAAGCAGCCCTGCAGACACCCAAGGTGAGTGCAGCAGGAGGGCAGGAGGTGCTCCAGGCACGCAGCACAAGTTCCCCTGCGGCCTGTGGAGAGGCCCCTGGTGGAGCAGGCTGTCCCCCTGCAGCCCATGGGTCCCACATGGAGCAGATCTCCACGCTGCAGCCCGTGGAGGAGCCCCCGGTGGAGCAGGTGGATGTGGCCTGGAGGAGGCTGCGGCCCATGGAGAGCCCCCGCAGGAGCAGGCCCCGGGCCGGAGCTGCAGCCCGTGGAGAGGAGCCCACGCAGGAGCAGGGGGTCTGGGGGGAGCTGCCGCCCGTGGGGGACCCGTGCTGCAGCAGCTTGCTCCTGGGGGATGGATCCTGTGGTACGGAGCCGTGTGGGAGCAGGTCTTGAAGAGCTGCTGCCTGTGGGCAGCCCCCGCAGGCTCAGTTCAGGAAGGACGGCATCCCGTGGGAGGGACCCCGTGTGGAGCAGGGGCAGAGAGGGACCGAGAAGGAGTGGCGAGGATGAAGCATCAGGGACTGACCACAGCCCCCATTCCCCTGCACCACTTGGGGGAAGGAGGGAGAAGAGGGTGGGGGTGAGGGGTTGGGGGGGAGATGTATTTTGCTTTTGATTCTCACTACTCTGGTCTGCTAGTGATATGCAATAAATTACGTTACTCTCCCTTATTCTGAGTCTGTTTTGCCTGTGACAATAACAGGTGTGCAATCTCCCTGTCCTTACCTAACCCATGAGCTTTTTTCATCGTGTTTTCTCCCCCTGCCCTTCTGAGGAGGAGGAGCAAGATCATGGCTGTGCTGTGCTGAGCTACCCACTGGTGTGAAGCCACCTTCCGCTGCTTGGCAGCATTGCCAGGGATATCTCAATGTTTTCTGACGTTTTTCCGTATCTGTAAGAACTCCTCTTGAAGAAGACTGGATAGATTGATACTATGAGAAACTGTAAAAGTGGTTTATGTTCAAAACAACTAACAAAAATAGTCAGTGCCCCTTTGCACTGGGAGAAGGTGCAGGCAGCTTGCAGGTCCATTCTGCTGCTTGCCCATCACCATTGCCACAGCACCTGGGCTTCTGCCTTTCTCATAGCATGTCAGGACCTTGCTCCATGGCAGTGAAGCGCACTGTGATCCTTTTTGCTGCCCTCATGCACCTCGGTAGCAGTGTTGTGCACAAGAAACCCTGGTACTGAGGGCTGGAGTGGCCAAAGGTTCGATGTGAGGATGGGGAGGTCAGAACAGAACCTGGCTGGTGCCTGCAAACTTCATGGAGCTACATCCAGTGACAGCTGCTATAGCCAAAACAATGGTTCAAAAATAAATTAGAAATATCATCTAGTAAATAGAAACAAAGCAGAGTGCAGGGGAAATTGTGAGTTTTGTACCAGGAAGGGAATGGCAGGCTTAGCAAGGCAAGTTGCATGCTCTGTGGACATGTGTGGCTGCAACATTTCTCTGAGATGGATGAATAGTTCTGCTGGTTTCCTCTGCTCATTAGTGGCCTTCCATCCCTTATGCACAGCTGCCAAGTTGGCCTCAGCTCAGCATGGGAAAAACTCCCAAGCAAATGACACTAGATTTGCCTTGTAAGCAGTTAAATGGGAGATTGTGTTAGGCTGTTGTCTGCTAATACAGCATAAAAGAGCAAGGAATGTGCATATAATATGCAGAAATTAAGTTATAAACTGCTAGGCAATGGTTGGGACTCAGCTTGCAGATGTACATAAATTTAATTGTCTACTTAGTCCATGGAGATTGGATCAATAGGCAATGCATCTGGAGAGCCGTTCATCTGCATCTTGATCAGCTGAAGTTTGATCCTGCATCTTGAACAGCCTGAGTAGCTCTTCAGGCTCCACTGAAACACAAAGACTCTGATACACAGCTTGTATAGACACCTGTGACTGGACATCTTCATCCATGAATTCAATTGCATCCACAAAAGCAGCTGATATACTTTATTAATATTAAAATACATGGCAAACTTTTTGTTGGCCTGAATAACAGTTAATTGACGGTCTTTGTTTGGAAGTGGCTGCAAGTCATGTGTTTTTGGATTTGCTATGAAATCTTTTCCCAAATTCAGATTAAATAAAAGCAGTAGAATCATAGAATAATTCTGGTCTCAAGGGATCTCGTGAGGTCTTTGGTCCAACATCTTGCTCAAAGCAGGATTGGATGAGGTTTCTCATGGTTTTAAGCAGTTGGCTCTTGAAAACCATCCGAGGATAGAGACTGCACAAACTCTTCGGGCAACCTGCTTCAGTATTTGATTGCCCTTGTGGGGAAAGAGCTTAGGAAAAAATTCCTTGTGCCTGTTTCCCTCTCATCCTCCCTCAGCACTGCTGTACTGAGCCCACCTCTGTTTCCTTGATGACTCCCTGTAGGTGCCCAGGGCTGTGGTTAGGTTTCCCTGAAGCCATCCCCTCTCCAGCCTGACCAGGCTCCCTCAGCATCTCCACACAAAGCAAGCGCTCCAACCCCAACCTCCTCGTTGACCTCTTCTGAACTGGCTCATTTGTAGATGTTTTTCTTTCACTGTGGGCCCAAACCTGGAGCCAGTACTCTTGTTGCAGTCTACTTTCCATGCAAAGCCCTTTTCCGTGCGGATGGTAATTCTAGATGTCCCTTGTTTTTGCATAACTGCAGATTTAAAGTCTTTAGGCCCACTCCTTTCAAGAGATCATGTAATGGTGTACAGTGTCACGAGTGAGGCATGGTGACTGCTTACAGCCCTGATCACCTCTCTGCACAGTTGATGAGGGCTTATTGATTTTCTTGTGCCTAGTGGCTTAAACGTCTGAAAGCATGGATTGCCATCTCAGTGTCATAGGAAAAAAACAAGTTTAGGAGGAACTTCAGGAAATGACTGGTCTATTGCCTTGTTCTTGCTCCATCCATGTCAAACAGGATATTTAGGATGTTTATTTTGTTTCTGTGATGGAAACTACCTTCCCAAGCAATCTAGTGAAGGACAGACAGTGAAACGCTGAAGAAAGTCCTGAAGAATTAGCATTTTTTTCCTGCTACAAGGGCTTCGAGGCACTGTACACCCCTGTGTGCTGGCAACAAGCGTGGCCAGCACTAGAGGGTGGTCGGATGGGCTGGCTGCTCGTGCTGACCTGCTGGCCCTGCCCTTGGCAGAAAGGGGTGCGTTTTGGTGAATGTCCATCCCAGACAGAGCTGGCTGCAGTGAGATGCTTCTCTGACATGGAGGAAAGAGTGTCATTCCCTGCTGGAACTTTAAAATCTCGTTTATAAAAAATAACATGGAAATACTGATGGTTTGCATTTTAACTGCTATTTAATCCAGTAGAAGAGAAGAAACAGAGCTTGTACAACATGATTCATGATCTCTTCAGTGTTCTGGCACTTATTTCAGCAGTGCGTATTGTAGAAACCAAAGACCGTATCTCTTCAGCCTTAGGAGTGACTTTTAGCCAAGGATGTATCATAGTAAACTAATGCTACTAATGCCTTTTTGACTGCATCTGAGAATACTTTGCTAGATGAGTTTGCTTTCTTGAAGTGTTCTTCTTCAAGGACTAGAAAATTAGCCCTGTCTTATAAATACACTTCTAGTGCATTAAACCATTGACAAATGCAGTGTAGCCATTCTAAACTAATTTGTCTTAAGTGGGCATCTGATGACTCAATTTATCTGAACTTAGTCATTTGGATGTGGCTCAGGTGCTGTTCAAAAATGAATTATCTGGACGCCTCGGCTGCTTCTTGCTCTCAGCAGTGGTCTGGGACTGCACAAAGGAGGGCTGAGCTAACTCGGGTGAGCTCCTCGTTGACAGAGACAAAGAGCGCGCATGGGGTCAATTACTGCGTGTTGCCTCTTCCCTGGTGGCAACTCTAAGCCCAGAGGTCTGTAGAGAAAGCATTACTCTTTTAGGAGAGTGTCTTTCAAAAGAAATAGCCACCAGTGTTGCTAAAGTAACTGCCTCTCAACCACTCCACTTTGAAGTCCATCCATTTAAAGAAAAAATAAATAAATCGGACTGGCCAGAGCTAGCACATTTTCCTGCTCTTTGGAGTATACTGATTAAATATTAAATTGTCACTGTCGATTCTGACCATGAGCAGTCTGTTTTTTCCTCGGCAAGAAATCTGTAGGAAAATATTCACAGAATTCTTTTTTATATGTTATAATATTTAAGAGATTTCCAATTACACAAATTTTCTTGGACATAAATCTTGTGGCAGCCTGGCAGCCCCGCCAGCTCCCACCCGCTCCCAGTGTTGCTTCTCAATGTACTTCTCCGCGGGAGGCCTGAAGTGAACTATCCACAAGATGTCAGCTTCCACTCAGAGAGATGCCAAAGCCATTTGTAGTTCACAATGCAAAAAGTCATTTAAAGGCACTTTAGAGAGAAACCTGCGGTATGTTCTCATGCACAGACATCTTAATGAACACCATGTTCCACATCGCCTATTGTGGAAGAGACCAAGTCTGTGTTGTGAAGGCTTTAACCATATTTTAAGAAGAAAGAACCAATTTTGACTGAAAGACTGTTTGCATAAATACAAAGAAAGTTAATACTTGCATGAGCTGTGTTGAGAAAATATCTCTTTACTATGAGGGTGGCAGAGCACTGGCACAGGTTGCCCAGAGAGGTTGTGGAGTCTCCTCTGGAGATGTTCAAACCCTGACAGATGTGATCCTGTGCAATGTGCTCTGGGTGACCCTGCCTGGCAGGGGGGTTAGACCAGATTATCTCCAGGGGTCCCTTCCAACCTCAACCACTCTGTGATGCTGTGTTTTTAATGTCACGTCTCGCGCCCTTTACTCCGAGGGAGATATGATGGGTTGGTTTGGCTGGCTGCCATGTACCCACCAAGCTGCCCTCTCACTCCCCCTCCTCAGAAAGATCTGAGCTCCTCCTAGGAGCTCCCTAGGCTGAGCTATTGCTGGCACGAAATAAGTCTATGACTATGGCTGTAGGGTGAGGGGACGCTGGTCTTCCCTGTGTCAGGGTGGTGGTACTGGAGGGCAGGACTTAAACACAGGACACCTAGGAGAGCTAGGATCGGGCAAATGTCCCTGTGTTGTAGTGCGACACCTGCCTGGAAATAGAGCACAGCAGGTTTCCATCTAGGTTAAGGTCTGGGGGGTTCATCAGTCTCCTAAGGCCGAGGGATGGCGATCGTGTTTCCAGGTTAGGTGAGGTGAAATGATGGCATTTTGGTGGCTGGGGTAGGCCTGGCGCTGTGCTTATGCACATATAGATAGGGAGCAAAGACAAGTCTGGGGCAGCCTTAGCCATGGTCATTGTGGGCTTGCTAACCTGGGGCTGGATCGCAAGGTGGCATTCGTCTTGGAACAAGAATTGTTTGGGCTTCTGTAGTGGGATTATGTGGCAAAGTTTTGGTAGCAGGGGGCCATTGGGGTGGCTTCTGTGGGAAGGATCTAGAAGCTGCCCCATGTTTGGTAAGGGCCCCACTGCTGACCAGAGCTGAGCCAATAAGTGATGTTGTTTTGTGCCTCTGTGAGAGCATATTTAAGACAGGGAAAAAAAAAAAAACGCTGTGACACATAGTAGCTGGGAGAGTGAGAGGAGCGAGGAACAGCCTTGCAGGCGCCAAGGTCAGTGAAGAAGGAGGGGGAGAGGTGCTCCAGGCACCGGAGCAGAAGTCCCCTGCGGCCTGTGGTGAGGACCATGGTGAAGCAGGCTGTCCCCCTGCAGCCCATGGAGTACCACGGTGGAGCAGGGTTCCACCCTGCAGCCCGTGGAGGAGACCACGGTGGAGCAGGTGGACCTGCACCGACGGAGGCTGCGGCCTGTGGAAGACCCCTGCCGGAGCAGATTCCGGGCCAGACCTGTAGCCCGTGGAGAGGAGACCACGCAGGAGCAGGTGACCTGGCAGGAGCTGCTGCCTGTGGGGGATCCAGGTTGGAGCAGTTTGCTCCTGGGGGATGGACCCCGTGGTACGGACCCATATCTGGAGCAGTTCTTGAAGAGCTGCTGCCTGTGGGCAGCCCACGCCGGATCAGTTCAGCAAGGACTGCATCCTGTGGGAGGGACCCCACAGCACAGGGGATGAGAGTGACCGAGAAGGAGCGGCGGCGGTGAAGTGCTGTAGACTGACCATAACCCCCGTTCCCTCGTTCCCCTGCGCCACTCGGGGAGAGGAGGTGGAAGAGGGCGGATGGGGGGGGAAGGTGCTTTTGGTTTCTTTCCTTTGTTTCTTGCTTCTCTAGCTTGTTAGTAATAGGCAATAAATCTTACTGTCTCCCTATGCTGAGTCTGTTTTGCCCGTCACGATAATTACTGTGCGATGTCCCTGTCCTTATCTCAACCCTTGAGCCCTTCTCATCGTATTTTCTCCCCGTTCCTCTTTAAGGAGGGGGAGTGAGAGAGCGGTTGTGGTGGAGCTCGGCCGCCCACCCGAGTAAAACCACCAGAGCTTCCAACAACAGCATTTGGATGCGTGTACGAAGGAGTTCCCGGTACACCAGCTTGGGTTTATGCAAGGGCTAGGCTTCAGCAGAGCTCCAACTCCTGGCCATTGTGGCTCTCCTTGAGAAGGTGGGCACCATTACTTGTGGGAATTAAACATTTAGGACTTTCCTCATGTCATGTTGGATAAAATAATCTTCTAATTAAACTCTGCAAGCTTGGAATTCTGTCCATGTGTACTTGTACCTCAATAACGAATCCTGAGGTTTTACAGTCTTCCCAAATCTGGTCATTAAGATTTCCAAACCCTACCTGTTCTCTCTCTGTACGTATTTTCACAGTACGGTTTTAATAAGTGCCACTGGGAAAAAAAAAAAAAAAAAGGCCAGAAAGCTCGGTCTTCACTGGTTAGGGATAATGCAATGAGTGATGAAGGACTCGCTGTGGGAACTGCTGCCTGGTCGGCTATGGTATTTATTATGCAGCTGATCTAGATCCTGCTGGTTCCTTCTGGCCTTCAGTCTACAAATCTCAGCAGAAACACCCCCTGCCCCGCGCTCTCTCAAGCAGATGGTTAGGCAGATGAAGAGCCGAGATGTGCTACTTCAGTGAGCGCCTTGCTGGTGCCAGAAATTTCAAAACTCGAGTTGGAGGAAGGAAAATGTGCAGGAAAAGTGCAGCAGAACAGGCTGAAACTTCCCAGCAAGGAGCTCTGTGCTGGAAGGATGTGCGGGATGGCGACCAGGGTGGGAGCGAGGGCTGCAGAGCAGTAAAATTGACTCTAATTGAAGAAAAAAGAGGAAAGGAAAAGTGTGACCTGGGGTGTGAAGGACTGGGCCAGTCCCTGCCATGCTGGGCACATTGCTGATCTCTTGCTGACGTGGGCGGCGGGGAGTTGGTACCGTGTCCATATGTTAGCTGAGGATAAAACCATCACTTGGGAGTCCTTTTAAATACCATGGCACAAAGGACATGTAAACATCACAGACAAGTGTGAATTTTGTTACGTCAGCTGGGAAAATTGAAATGACAGAGAAGGCAGCTGAGAAGAGGGATGGTGGCTGGGATCACAGTGATTTTAGCGATGTCTAGCAGAGAGAAAAGAATACCAACAGGTCAGGGTTAAAACAAGGATGCAGAAAGGCTTTTTATCAGCTGAGGCAGAGGAAAGCCCTAAGTGCTGTAGCACTGGTGTTTGTCATAGACTTAGGAGGACAGTGACAGGCCAGTTCCAGGGCTCTGAGCAGCAGGGGAGATGATGTCTTGCATAAGGCACCATCAGCACTTTAAACCAGAGTCCATTAATAAATACCACAGCTCTAAAAGTATTCTGCTGTTTATTGGACTGAGGGGAGAAATGACCTTTCTACTTTCTTCCCCTCTCCCTGGAAGCCTGATGGGCTGCGATAACCCACTTAGTGGGGCATGGGGGCGGTGGGTGATGGCGTCAGAATGACGAGAGGAATGTGGCTCATGCCATCTCCTTCATGCTACGCTGCTCTAAAAATAAATGCTGTCTCACGTTGGGAGCCGCTGGCTGTGGCTCGGCTCTTCTCGGCTGTTCCTCTCTGCAGCATGTCTGTCAGAGCTGCTCTGCAGCAGCTGATGCTGCCTCTGAAGCATCTGAGTCACCGGGGACCAGGCTGTGGGGAATCGGATGTTTCCGCACAGCGGGGGACATCGGGGAGTCGTGGGGCTGTCATCAGGAGTTTCAGGGATTAGGGCACCCACGCCAAGCAGCTCCTCTGGGTGCCAAGCCGGCAGGGATTTGGCCTGATCTCAAACAGGCACCAGTGGCAATGAGCCACAAGGTGTTTTGCAACACATCTGGCACAGGTCAGCAAATCCATGCCGGGTGCAGGTGCCAGGGCTGGATGCAAGGCTCTGCTGGTTTGTCTGCCTGGGACTGCCAAGCTAGAAGCGCACCCCTGGCTGGGGACAGGGAGGTCAGGGTCAGCCGCTTCGGCTGTACCAATTAGCTGAAAAGTAATTTGTTTTAAGGAATTGTCATTCTACACATTTATTCATTTGTAATTTTGCTTTGAAGTTCCAGTGCCTTTATTCTTTCCCAAGAAATTGCACGCTCAGGGAGCGGAGAGCCAAATAACTTGCTGAAATCAATAGAGGCGGTCTGGCTTCTGCAAACACAAACATGAGAAGTTAAAGAGGACAAAACAGAAAATGAAACGCAGGAGGAAAATGTCACTGTAAGAAAAACACACATGCCATCATCTCCCTTGCTTTCATTGTGTTTCAGCAGTTTTCCAGTTTTCCTCCTATCCTGAGCTGGGTCTGTTTAGCCCGAATATGAGGA
Organism: Cygnus olor; assembly: GCF_009769625.2. Taxonomy (NCBI): domain Eukaryota; kingdom Metazoa; phylum Chordata; class Aves; order Anseriformes; family Anatidae; genus Cygnus; species Cygnus olor. Next base: position 11,493,143 of record NC_049170.1, on the reverse strand, counting down.
ACTCAAGGGAGATCTTAGTTGTGTGTCTGACTACCTGCTGGGGTCAGAAAGAAGATGGAGCCAGGCTCTTCTCAGGTGATCCAGAGAGCAGACAAGGGGCAATAGGCACAAACTGAAACGCATGAGATTCTACTTAAAGAAATCTTTTTGTAATTTAAAGCTTTATTTATGGGGATGATGGCAAAGCACTGGAGCAGGTTGCCCAGAGAGGTTGTGGAGTCTCCATCCTTGGAGATATCCAAAACCCAACAGGACATAGCACTGAGCAACCTGCTATAGGTGACCTTGCTTAAGCCAAGGGTTGGACTGGGTGATCTCCAGAGGCCCCTCTCACCCCAGCCAATGTGTGATTGTGTGGTCCTGCTCCATCATCCCTCCCCAGTTCCTGCTGGCATCTGACTTGCTGGCACTCAAAAAAATGCGTGTTTTTGGCAGGCTGTTTCTGGTGTTGTTTCTTTCCCTTTGAAGACCCTGGGCCCTCCCCTTAGTGACCGGTGTCAGGTGAGATGGATGCCTCAACTCAGCTAACGTGCAATAAAGGAGCACGTTACCTTTGGCTTTACGAGTGATAGATGCAGAAGAAAGGAACCTCTCTTTAATTATCTGTGGGGACGCTGACTTGCCTCTCAGTATCACCCATTAGGCTCCTGTGACTGGCACTGTTTCTGATGAAGGCAGCTGCAAGTCACCCAAACTGCATCTGGAAGGTTCTTGTGCCATGTCTTTAGGTGAGTTCAGGCCTCGGCATCTTGCAGTGAAATTGTGACTATTTCCAAAATCTGATACCATGAGAGAAGGTTGTGGCTTCTCACAACTAGCTGGAAAAAGAAGCAATGATCATTTGCTAGGCTTACAGCATGGCTTATGGGGCCAGTATTTGAAGGCATCACTTGACTGAAATGTCCTTCAGTACCAGTCTGCAGAAGCAGCTGCCATAGGAAGTTTCCTTATTTCATAGTTTCCTGCCACAGAGAGTACATCAGATTGTATGATATACTGAGAGTAGTAGGGAGTAGAAGAAAAAGGACAGAAAAAGAGCATCCTTCCAAAACCTCAGTCTCAGTGTTGGAGGAAAGGCATCTGCAGACCTCTGACTAAAGCAGATGGGGTTTTAGTCCTGTTGTCTCTTCTCCGGGAGCAATATCATAGCCAGCTCCTGGCATCTTACCTGGAGCTGCACTGCTGTGTCCTCTGCTGCACCCCTCAGCTGCACACCACTCTTGATCCCAGGGGGATATCAGAATGCCAAACGACAGAATCAGAGGATGGTTGCGTTGGAAGGGACCTTTGAAGACCATCTGGTCTAATCCCCCTGCCATGGGCAGAGACACCTCCCACCAGCCCAGGCTGCTCCCAGCCCCATCCAGCCTGGCCTTGAACACCTCCAGGGATTGGGCAGCCACAGCTCCTCCGGGCAGCCTGGGACAGGAGGCTGCTCAGCCTCCTGAGACACCACCCTCGACATAAAAATTTTCTTCTTTATATCTAATCTAAATCTGCCGTCTTTCAATTTAAATCCATTGCCCTTCCACAGCAAGCCTACACATCTGACAAGTTGTGCTCTCTTCTGGCTTCATGGCCCATTTGAAGTTACTGAGCACTTGCTACGGTGTCCACATCACACACCCACAGCAAGGTCAGTAGCGTGGGACAGGACTGGGGACTCTGTTTTAGCAGGGCCATGGGCAACCCGAAATGGAAAGGAGCACTGGAGAGCTCCCCTGGTGCCTGGTACAGCATGCGTCCTGCAAGTTGGAGGGTATGATGCATTAATTGAAGGAACAAGCAGAGTGAGAGAAGCAGGAATTTAAATCTGAACTTGGCGCCGTGTGAGGCTGAGCAGCTCGTTGTCTGGCGGGTCTGGGGGTTGAGAGACTTTGTCCTGAATAGTGCCATAGTAATACACCAGCAAATTCACACCAAGACTTCAAAACATCCTGATGAGGATACACAGGAGAAACAGATCAAAACCAAGAATAAGCATTTTGAAATTGAAATTGAGCAGTTATGCAAAATGTAATCACAATTCACTTGGCTTTTCAAAGGGAGGATGTGGCTTAAAGCTTTTGTTTTGTCAAGTGAAGAAGACAGGAGGGAAAGCTTTGTTCTGGTCACTCCTAATTGCTTCCTCTGTGACTATTAGAGGTGTGCAGAGGAAAAGGGCGAGGATGGGAAGTGGCTGAGGGCACAGCACTTTCAGGATGTTGTTGGTGCCCACGGCAGCTCTAGGGAAGCCACTGGTGGTGGGCAGAGCCTGGGCTGGTTGGACAACCACAGCATCCCACGGGCACTGGGGTCTCGGGCTCACCACTGGCCTGGTGCAAGGCAAAGCAGCAGGAGAGGAAAGCAGGACAAAAAGGCTGGGGGGGATGGAAGAAACGCGAGAAGGGAGAGTTGCCACATCCTGGGCCAGCACCCTTTCAGAGGGATGAGTGGTGGTCAGGAGCCCCCCAGAGCGTAGCTTTGTGGTGGTTTTACTCAGCTGGGCAGCTGACCTCCAGCACAGCCACTCTCTCACTTTGATCCCACCCCTCAAAGGGAAAGAGGGAGAAAATACAGTGGAAAGGGCTCAGGGGTTGAGGTAAGGACAGGGAGATCACTCACCAATTATCACATGGGCAAAAAAGGCTCAGTGTAGGGAGATTAATATAGTTTATTACGTATTATTAACAGGCTAGAGCAGAGACAAACTAAAAAAAACTAAAACCACCTGCCCCCCATTCACATTCTTCCACCTCCTTCCCCCAAGTGGTGCAGGGGAATGGGGGCTGTGGTCAGTCCCTGATGCTTCATCCTCGCCACACCTTCTCGGTCCCTCTCTGCCCCTGCTCCACACGGGGTCCCTCCCACGGGATGCCGTCCTGCCCGAACTGAGCCTGCAGGGGCTGCCCACAGGCAGCAGCTCTTCAAGACCTGCTCCCACACGGCTCCATACCACGGGGTCCATCCCCCAGGAGCAAACTGCTCCAGCGCGGGTCCCCCACGGGCGGCAGCTCCCCCCAGACCCCCTGCTCCTGTGTGGGCTCCTCTCCACGGGCTGCAGCTCCGGCCCGGGGCCTGCTCCTGCGGGGGCTCTCCATGGGCCGCAGCCTCCTCCAGGCCACATCCACCTGCTCCACCGGGGGCTCCTCCACGGGCTGCAGCGTGGAGATCTGCTCCATGTGGGACCCATGGGCTGCAGGGGGACAGCCTGCTCCACCAGGGGCCTCTCCACAGGCCGCAGGGGAACTTGTGCTGCGTGCCTGGAGCACCTCCTGCCCTCCTGCTGCACTCACCTTGGGTGTCTGCAGGGCTGCTTCTCACTCCTCTCTCCCAGCTGCCATTGTGCAGCAGTTTTTTTTCTCTTAAATCTGCTCTACCAGAGGCCTAACCAGTATCACTCAGTGGCTCGGCTCTGGCCATTGACAGGTCCCTTTGCAGCTGGCTGGAGCTGGCTCTGCTCTGACATGGGGCAGCTGCTGGGCTCTGCTCACAGAGGCCACCCCTGCAGCCCCCTGCTAGCAAAACCTTGCCACATAAACCCAGTACAAGCTTTACGCGTCACAAGGATGTTAGATCTCCCAAACAGCAGGCTGCAGGGAGCCAAGGCCAGCAAGACCCTGCCCCACAGCTCAGGGCACGCTCCTGTCCCTTGAGAGAGCCACTTGTCCATTTGGTGTACAGCCCTGCTCAGCCACCTTCATTCTCATTAGGCCTATTTAGCATTGATCACTTCAGGGCAGTCCCATGCACTCATTTAACAAGTTTCCAGCATGGTCCTTGGGTTGTATCAGTTGAACCATGTTGTTCAGACTAAGCCAGTCCCTCTTTTGCAGCTTTTCCTGTTGACATTTGCACCTGGGACATCCTGGAGCTCTCATCCACTTTTGGCAGCAGAACTTGTATGAGAGGTCTCATTTTTTTTTACAGTAGCTGCTGTAATTATAACTGTGTGGCTTTTTCCTTACACCTTTTTTGAGCAAAAAATAATATCTTGTCTGAACACAAAAAGCAAAACCTGGTGACGAGAGCAGCCCTCCCCAGAGCAGTGACCTTTTCCACCACATTTTTGGAAGACAGCAGTCAGAGTAACAGATCTGACTCAGACTGACGAGGTGGTGTTCAGAAGCAGAGATTAAGGAAAAAGTGTGAATTAAATGAGGTTCGATGTGTTAAACAGCAGGCACTTCCCAAGCGTAAATATTTTGACATCAAACTTTGTGATGGTTTTAATCTACACAAAGCAGTGAGACTGGACCAGGCACATCTTTAGGATGTGGCACAGGCACACACCTGTCCCATCCCATGGTATGAAAAGGTGTAAGTACCTGCTTTGCTTGGGAATCTCAATCATTTTCATCAGGTTTGGCTTCAGTTCAACCACAGGAGCTCCAAAGATCCCCTCCTGTCCCCAGCACAGCTTGCAGCCGCGCTCTGGCTCAGCTGGTGCTCAGCCCTCACCTCCTGTGCCCCTGCCAGCGCCAGCCCCACCGCTGCCATCTCACCTCCCAGGCATGCCTGGATCCAACCTTCTTGGATGCCCTCGGCCCTTTTCCCCAAAAGAGCTGGCTCAGCTGATACCCAAATTGCACCACAGCCCCTGCCTGATAGTGGCCTTGCTGCAGTTACACATATTTTTTTTCCTGGCATGTTTTCCTTTAACTGGTATAGAAGAATGCAGGCACAAATAATATTTTTTGCCTCCCCTTCTTTTTATTTAGTGCCTTGTGAGGAGGTAATTGTGGTCTCCTTCTCTTTCATTCAATGTTTCTATCTGGCACTAGAGGGCAGAAGAAAGGAGCTCAGAGGCTCCCAGCGGAGACCTGGCTCTTCTCAGCTGCTATCTGAGGGTGCAGAAATAAATCTGGCTTGAAAGGCTTCTCCCTCCACCCATTACGAACATGTTTCAAGGGCTTCATGTCCCAGCCTCTTTAGCACTATTAAAGTTTAATAGTTAAATGTTGCATTTCAGATGTAGTACAATACAAAGCAACTCTATGTGCTCATCTTCAGCGCTGATGCAGCACCGCCGTTTGCTCTGAGCGTAAAGTGGGCATCTGTGGCTTCTGCAGAGCAGGAAACAGCCCTGTGTGATGGAAAATGGGTTTTCTGTCTTGCAGTGAGACTGCCTGCCAGGTGAGATTTGCAGCCCCATGGCATAGGGGAGGTAAGCAGGGGGCACATCGGTGGCAGAGCCAGGTCAAGAGTCAGGAAATACCAGCTCGTAACAGGCTCAAGGGATCTCTCATTAAAATTAATGCTGATATGGGCATTTTGTGGTGCGCTCAGCCGGACACCTCATCACATGCTGCTCGTCTATGCCAGAGCCAACGCTGTCCAAGAACCTCCCGGGCTGTGGCGCGCAGGATTAAGCCTCGTGCCACCATCTCCCAGCTCCCCGCCTGCCTTTGTTGGAAGGAGAAAAGAGCATGTGAGCTGGCACCGCGTGCTTGGTCAGGAGCCCTGACACTGCAGGGACCTTTGTTGCCTTCTGCAGATAAGGAGGTGCCACCAGGGGAAAGCTGCAGAGGCTTCAGCGTCGGCCGTGTGCTGGGCCGAGGAGAGCTGGAAGCCCACCGAGCTGGGCCAAGGACGAGTGGCTGCAGAACAGCAGCTCACTGGTTTACACCTCTATTGAATGAGACTGTTCCATTTTTCTTCTGATCTTTGCAATGCCTGTAATTAACATACATAATATAAGTAGTTATCTAATTGTCAAAAAGGCCTAAAAGTATTCTTCCTTTGTATTTGTCATTCGGTTCATCTATGCAGTGTACCCCTCACTCATCTGAACTGGTCTGCCAGTTGTGTGTAGTGGAGAGAAACTGAATGACTGAAATTCAGATGAAACTGCACTGAAAAAGGTTTTCACAGTCTGGCACACTTTGAGATTACAAATGTTACTCCATTTTCCATCGAGAAAAATAGGTCTTTCATATACTGACAGTAAAAAGGACACCAAAAGTGCAAGTAAAATGTTATACTGGACAGGACACATTTTGTGGAGTAGCTGAGACTGGGTTTGTTGTCTACAGCTGCTATATGTAGCTTTTCAATAAGAGCACTCTATTTTCCAACAAAAAAATTGTTTCAGTCTTTTCTGACTGGAGAAAAAGCCTGTCAGCCCCCCTGAGCACATCTTACTGCAGGAGGACCAAATGCTGAGCAGACTGGGGCTGAACCAGCCACCCCATACATGTCTCACTGTGGTTCCTGGATTCCTAGGAATTCCGTGATTCGATGTCAGTGTGCTGATATTTGCATCCTGAGGTTAATTCAGCAGCAGTACAATGCTCTGTCTTGGCCCTAGGGGAGATAAATGGGGGGACAGCAGCAAGGTGTTTGTTGCACCTGGAGCCTTCTTTGCGCATGGACAGACAACACTTCTGCAGTGAAGTAGCAAAGGCTGCTGGCTTTCTGAAAGAAAACCTCAGGAAGTGATTAACAATTGCTACACGCTCATATAGGAATCTTCAGGTGATCAAATGACCCCTAGGCTGAAATCTACTTGTTGTTCAGTAAATAAAAGGGGTTATTCAGTAAATAACACACACCTTTAGGGAAATTAGGATTTTTTTTAGTACCTGCCAGCACTGCAGGGAAGCAACTAGCAGTGTGACCCTGTCCTGAGCTCACTGTAGGGAGCAAAGGCACACCCTTCCCAACATTTCTGGAGCCCAGGAGCCACCAGATCTTCTTACTGCTTGTCAGAATTAACCAACACTTGCTTGGTCGTAAACTGCTCCATGGCATATTTTGGTTAATAAAATACCTGCACATTTCCATCATATCTTTTTGCTTTGGCTGGAAGCTCTTTAGGACAGGACTTTATTCTTTCTACTCCTTTATCTTCAGCTCAGGGGACTTCTGATAAGGTGGAAACATGAAGGAGGATGGCATGGGCTGCTTTGATTTGTATTTCCTATGGAACTGTAGCTCCCCAAATCCCTTTGTGGTATAGTGTAAATGTTTCAGCGGGACCACGCCAGAGGATGAATTTAGCCCTGACTAACCCGGGTTTTGTCCAGCCCAACGCACCAGCGTAGGGTTAGGTCTAACTCAGCCGCAGCATCTCTAGCACAGGAAGGTCGTCACCGTGGCTTGTTGTAAAACAGAGTGCTCCAGGCAGCTACAGAAATGCAACCAGGATGAACAGTGTGTGTTTGCTGGGGAAAAAAGGGAGCTGGGGACCTGCCGTGCCAGCAGTCCTGGTGGTGGTGTTCCCCAGTGAGGAGATGCCAGCGAGACATCTGGGCACTGGGCAGACAGACATGGGCATGAGGAAATGCTAAGAAATGCTAAGAAATCTTTCTTTCTTCATCACCTTCGTGTTTCAGAGACTGGTGCTGGTGGGGCAGCTGGGTGCTGGTTGGCCCAAGAGGCTCCTCCATGAGACATAACTCAGTGCCGGGGGCTCCTTCTGTGCAAGACTTCAAGGGGAGGAAAATCTGTATCTCTGAGCAACCATCACTGTTTTTTTTTTTTTTTTTTTTTTTTTTTTTAAGACTAAAGATAGACTCCATATGAGCTGTACGTAGTGCGGTCTGACCATACATACCCTGGATCTTTTCTCTCGGCCTTTTTTCAGGCAGCAGTAGTCCTATGGCAAGTGGTTATCCAGTGATGGGCTTACTCCTCTACCAGCCTTGACCATGAGTGCATTGGGTGGCTTCTCAGGCGGGTCAGAACAACAAACACCCCTTTATTTATCAACTGCACCTCACAAATCTGACCTGTTGCTGCAAGTTGTTCTCACCAGTCCAGAGGGATGTGCATGGGGAGGGAAGACGGGGATGGTTCTCCTCCCACAGCAGCTGGGATAGATGTAGGGGAGGATGCTGAAGCAGGTCCCGATGCCTAGGACAGCCCTAGCCTCCAGTGTGACATGACAGCATGGCCACCTTCTTCTTCCTCCAGGAGGAAGGACAGCCAAAGCCAAGGGACGTATGGGGATCATGGGTGGGAATGGGACCCTAACGCCTGATCGCAGTCACTTCATCAGTCACAGCCCCTGCCTCACCCACTTGGGGTGATTCTTACCCCAAGCCACTCTGTCCTCGTGGTGGATGTGCAGGACTTCCTCTGGGGGGTGGCGAGAGTTTGGGGATTGCTGAGTAACTCTCATCCCACCTTGGAAAGCCAAAAGAGAGAGAAAAACAAACAAACAACCTATCACTTCCATGTGTTTTTGCTGAGGTGGCTCTAGTTGCAGGGCTGATACCACTACTACTTACTGCCTGGTTACAGAAAATAAACTATTCCCACCTGTTTGTTTGTTATCGTTTCCACGACATTTTTTTCTACAGCATTTGGCATCTGCAGTCTTCTGCTGAAATGATTTCTGGAGTGACGGAGAGAGGAGGAAGACACTTCTGGGGGATGGCAGACACCAGGCCAGGAGTGGGAAGCTTTGCTTCTGTCTGGGCTTGGCTTTCCCTTGGCATTTCAGCACCTCAGCTAGACAGACAGACAGTGGGTCTTATGGAAAGGCATTACTGAGCCCTGTTACAGCCAGGGACCCACCGCTTTGAGTGTTTCATGTGTCCCAGGTGTGAAAAACGGAGCAGACACTGGGATGAAGCAGGCTGATGAATGGTTGCTGTAACAGGGAGGACACGAGCTTGGCTAGAAGGGAAGCGCTCTGGCCACGGGGTGCTGTTACGGCACGGCAGAGTTGTGCCTTTCTGCGGCTCTGGCTCAGACGGCTCTGCTGCGTGTTCGTGTGCTAGAAGCCGGTCCCGGTGGAAAACACAGGATGACTGTGCAAGGCGGCAGGAAATTGCAGAAGTCAAAACCCAAGGATGGAGACTTCCTCCTCCGATCATGTACGAGGCGATCACGGCATTTTTAGGGAAATCATCAGGCTTGGCTTGCAGGTACCTAGAGCCACAACAGTGCCAAGTCGTAATTTCACTATTCCCTGGGTATCCTTAGTTGCTCCCTGTGTTTTTGGATCCCAAAGAGCTGCTCTCAGTGAGAAGTGCTGCTCAGTGCAGGACAGTCTCTCACCGGCTGCCCTGTACAAGCAGGATGTTTTCTCCTGGGGTGTTCCTGATGTGCCTATAGAGGTACATATCCTGGAGACAGCCACCTGCACACAGCCATTTTCCACTGCTAGCCTTCTTTTCCCTTACCTACTGAGCTGTGAATTCCCTCATGCGCCAGTGGAGCTACCGCTCATTAAAACTAATCAGCTGAGCAGATGCTGAGGGAAACAATGGGCTGGGAATAAAGAGGACTTTGGTCGTACATCGCCAGAAATCTCTGCAGCAGACTCGTGGACCTCATTGAGTTTTCATTCTGTTCCCAACCGGCGTGCAAAGCAGCTCCACCAGGAAGGGAGCAATTCATCGAGGACAAGGAACCTTAAATTACAGAGGACTGATTTCCAAATAACACAAAAGAAACCCATCACATAAAATATCCCCCCACCCCCAACAAAATTTTCAACACAGTAATGGATTTGAGTGCAAGGCAACCTCATCCTACTGCCACCACAGCCGTAAGTGGCAAAACGACAGCTCTGCCTCTGTCCAAGAATGTGTATCTGTGGTACGGGAAGCTGGGAAGGATACTCTCACTTCCAGTAAACTGATATATGTTGGAGCACAGAGGAACCGAGCTCAGAAAATGGCCTACTTTAAGTTAATATCCGACTATACAAATAACTCGGGGCCAAATTTAGCCTGCAGTTGCATTAGCGTAACATCAGCGGGTGGAAGGGGCTTTCTGGATTATAAGCCAAGGGAGGATTTGGCCCTTAGGAGGCTGTAATGGGAAGAAGGGAAAGTGAGTGCCATTAGCTGGCTTTGCAGGGGAATTGCTGGTGGTTTCTGCGTGAGCGTGCTGCTCCAGATGGCACGCTGGTGAGAGCCCGAACACGCAGCAGGACAAGGCTCGAGGGTCAGGCGGCGGTGCAGGAGCACACCGATGGGAATGTATCAGCAAAAGGTGGGGAGGTAAAGCCATGTTTGCTAAGCCCATTTTTCCTAATGAGTCCAATTAAAAGCCAGCATAGCGGTAGGTGCGTTTTTAGCACGTCAAACATACCCGCTGCTTTTCTGTGTAGAAGGGGGCTTCAAAATTTCATCTGTTCACCTTGGTGAGGCTGCCTGATGCGCTCTCACGTCAGATGCCTGAACAAATACATTTTCACTCCTAGCACCATTTTGTCCTTTTGTTCTATATCTTTAAATTTTAACAAAAACACAGTCTTTTTTTGCTCATGATTCACACAGGCAGGTTTTTGAAATGTTGTATTTTTGATCAGTATTTGATTTGGTTACCAAACAGAAAAAAAATTAAAAAAAAAGAATTATTAAGGTCTTATTTGAATACAGAAAAAAAATCTGGAGACATTTTTATCAAACTAGCTCAAACAGCTCCAGAAATTAATTCTCTCTCTCTCTCTCTCTCTCTCTCTCTCTCTGGTTGGTTATTGCTTGTTCCTGTGTTTTTTTTTCCCCCTTCTTCTTTTTCTTTGTTCTTTTATGTGTGTATATATATATATGTAATGTATATCATTTTTTAGCCGGGCATCCAGATGTTTCACAATCAGAGCTGTGCAAACAGCATGTTTTCCACTTCAGTGATCAAGCTGGAAAACTAAGGGACTGAGAACCAGATGCATTTGGAGCTGATATGAACCCAAAATTTCATCAGGAGCTAATTTTTAACCCCTTTAAGAAATCAGCTCGACATCAAACCTGAGGAAACATTTCCCTTGGCAAGGGAAATCCACCTCTCCTGACTCTTTTAGTTCTCTGAAGCACTTTGCTGGGCTTCGTTCCCCCAAACTGCCCTCTGTGGAGCTGAATGAGCGAGTGCTGGGAGGAGAGCTGATAACAGCGCAGGATAAGGCAGGGCGGTTTGGGAACAGATTGCCTGGGGCTGTAAATTAGGAGCGAGGCCAGGCTGGAGGATTAAGGTCTGAGTGTCCTCGTGCATTTTGTGAGTTCATCCAGATTTCCACACCGGGGGTCTGTCCTGCTGTAATTAATGGGCCTGGCGCTCATGTGTGAATGGGAAGCCTGTGAACACCCTCCTCTGGAGCCAAACTTTTATAACCCTGGGGCTCAGCCCTCCTCAGTCTTGGTGTCGCTAAGAGCAAGTTGCTCACCCTGTGGGACTGCCAAAAGGAAGCACTCAGCTCTGCTGGGAGACTTGATGCAATATCAGAACAAAGATATTGAACCCTTAATTCCCAAATCTCCAAATTCCCTGAACTCCATGTGTCTTCTCCTTTCTGCTTCCCATCTCCCTCTACATGTTCCTCTCCCTGGCTCAACACACTCAGAGCTCCATTTAACCAGGTGTCCTTCAGTGGGTACCCTTCTTTCACCCATGAGAGCCTTGTTTTTTCTTTCGCAAGCTCCAAGTGGATGGAGCAGCTCCTTCCCTCCTCCGCAGCCAGCAACAGGGGGTGGCATGGACCCCCTTTGGTTTTTATATGAGTGGTACAAGGGTCACACAGTAACATCTCTTTCCCAAATAACGGTGATTGCCGATGAGGCTCAAATGTATAAGGCCTTTTTGCATGTGTACTGAGGTCTTAGTGACTTCTGAAGCAGACCTGATTCTTACACCCTGCAAAAGTCACGAACTGATCCCCCTTGCTCATTCACAACACCAAGCCTGGGCTTTTCTTCACCGCCCTATTCATTGGCATATCCCACGCCTACAGCGTTTCTCTATCTCCCATCAGCAACTCTTTTTTCTTTTCCAAGCCTACCCCTTTCTGTTTACTTCACCCCATCATCCCTGCTTCTCTTTACATCTTTTTTTTTTTTTCTGCTTTGCCACCTTTCCTCTGTTTGTATTTTCAGTAACCTCAATCTAGAGGTGGGGAAGAAGGAATAAAAATAACAACAAAATCCTTTACTCCTTTCATTTTTTAGATCAAAGATGACTGAGCAACAGAAGGGGAGAATTCAGGGCAGCCTTTGATGCACAGTATTGATGTTGGCTTAGCATGAAAATCCCCTTGTGCTATATTTGGGCCAATTACCAGAGGTCCACACAATTAACCTGAGACACACTAGCCCCATGTGAAGCAATGTAATTTAAGGCCTAGGGAGGTTAATTCAAATCTTAGATGTTGCTATGATAGGAGATTACTTACCCCATCCCATTGTATTTGCTAGGAATCTTTGTGCTGAAAATTTTGATATTCCATCAAAGCTGTGCTCTTGCAGCGTGCCTCTCACTGTGACGTGAGATTGCCTGCCCGCACCGTTGGGCTGAGAGAGCTGGAACTGGGTTGTTTCTACACTGGAGGTGCTTTTGCTCTTACGCCTTCCAGCTCCCCATGAGAAAACCTCCCCAGACTCCTCAAATAGAGCCTGCATTTCTGCAGCATTCTTATAAAAAATGCAACACCACCAAACCTCTTTGTGATCCTGGTTCGGTTGGACTTTCTCTTTTTCTTCTTTGTACAGAAGTTCTGCTGTCAAGCTTGGTCAAGACAAGACATCGCATGGAAGAGATGGGAATCTCTGAGGCCGCAGTGCAGATTGGCACAGCTTCATCTCTGAGGGATGCCGGGGCTTTCTGACTCCAGGCACTCCTCAGAAAACTCAGTATTACCGTAGCTGTAAATATAATGCTTCTGTAAATGAAAACGGACTTTTTTTCTCACCTGCCCTGTAATGAATTAGAACTACTCCTGGCACTCCCCACACTACGTCATCTGTATGGAAGGAAGGGCTTCTGCTTCAGACAGAACCAGAGTGAGCTCCAGAGTAGAAAGGGAATGCAAAGAAGGTGGGAACAGGGACAGGCTGCCCAGCAGGAATACAGGAACATCGCTGAAGCCTGTAGGGATAGGGTTAGGGAACCCAGAGCCCAGCTGGAATTGCATGTTGAGTTGTGTTACCGGGAGTGCAGCCAGCAGGTCGAGGGAAGTGGCTCTGACGAGTCCTGAGTGGAGGAATTATGAGACTGCACCAGTGTCCAGTGGGGAGCTTCCCAGCACAAGACACAGGCACACGAGTGGAAAGCTACCAAGACAGGGAGAGTTTTTCTAATTCCCATGCCTTAGACTGTAATTTGGTTCTGTAGGACACCATGGCTCAGATCCACAAAACAATGTATTCAGCTGCCTAGCTCTCTTTGGGATCATTGATTCAGAGCTGAGGTGAGAAAAGACCCCTCTGGGGTTTGCCTCCTCGGAGCTGGCTGGCGTTTCCATGAGATCAGGCATGCAGGCATCTAGAAGATGGCTCCCCTCTCTCCTACCACCTCTCTTGCTGCCCACTTCTTTACATCTGGTTCTCTTGCCTCTCCCCTGCCTTTTCTTTGAGGACGGAGCTGGTCACATCCATCCCTTGCTCTGGCACTGATTCAGTGTTAAAAGCCAGCCCGACATACACTAGCCTCCAGAGGAGGGATCTGGATTTGCAGTCAAGCAAAACGCCTTTGCAGGTGTCCTGACACTCCTCCTGGAAGAGCACAGACAAGGTCTGGACAGCATCAGAGCCAGATCCTGTACACATTCCGTCTCCTGGGACTGCAGAAACTCCTTTTATTGCTTGTAGCCTGGCACGGAGCCTGCTGGCACATGCAGCTCTCCTTCTCTTTTGTGGGCTTGGAGCAACTGGCAATTCTTTTATCTCCATCTGACAGGTCTACAGTCAGACCTTGTTGGACAGCTGACGTGGTTTCCTACCAGGCTGTTCTCAGGACCTGAAGTTTGTTTCTGCAATTAGGTTTCTTCTGCTGGAGAAGGAAATATTCATCTCAAGTCCTTGGGGCATAAATCCATATATCAGTCATGGACACACCTCTTATGGGATGGAGGTTCCTTATCTCTTAATCCTTTCATGCGCTAAGAGGCTACAATGAGAGCTTTGTCAGCACTTCTACTTTTCGTCCTTGCTTCACCTAATTGTACAGACAGTTGTTTCATGGGAGGTGCGATCCTACTCCAGGCTGAACAGAGCAAAAGTTTTTTAGATGGGCCCAGATCACCTCTGAGATTTCAGGAGGTGACTTGCATCACTGAATTAAGCAGTGGTATTGAAGTGTGAGTGCCATCAACAAAAAAGCCCTTCTTTTCTGCTTTTACAGGCCAAACTGAACAAAATACAGGCCAACCGGCATAGAGTTAACTTATGTATCCCCTGAGTCAGTCACTGTACCAGTGGTATCCTTTGAATGTCCCACTGCTAAAGATAACACAGTTGCAGCTCAGATTTGTGCCACAAAAGCCTTATGCTGAGGAATTCACCTCAAATGGAACAATTTTGCCTTCTGTCTTGGGCCTGTGTAAAAGAAAATGTGTAAGGAAAACATGTATTTTTACCTCTTTGTGTCTTGGCATATGGTAGCCATGGCTCTCCTTAGCCCTTCTCTTGTTTATTGCATCATTTTTTATTATGGGTTTGGCTTTGACCATATGGAGAGAGTTTTATCAGCTTATTTGTTTGCAAAGCACCGTGCACACTGACTGGGTCTTATAAATCTAAAGTGTTTCAGAAGACTTCGGATGGTTCATTACTTACGGGATCGTTAAAGCCAGGAGATAGACAATAAATATCCTCCTAAATCACCCAGCCCAGCCCCTGGCAGCAGGCTATCTCTTTTTGTGCTCATCGCAGGCCACTTCACCTTGTTGAACCAGCCCAAACCCCATGGTGACCCACCATCGATTTTATAAGCAAGTTGGTGGCAGAACCCATGAAGGACGAGCAAACATCAGCCCTGCTGCTGGAGGAGAGCTGGGTGTCCCCTGCCACCCACACCACGTATCGCCCTCATCACGCGTGGCACCAGGAACAGCCAGGGCTGCACAGGGGCGAGGTGGCGAAGCCATCCTGTCCCCCTGGGGCAACAGCTCCGTGTCACCGCTCGGGCAGCCAGGGGAGCCCCCAGAGAAGGAGGCTGGTAAATTTGCTGGTTTTTATTCCGTTGCAGCTTTGCAGATAAAAAGAAGACTTGAGTCCCCAAGGCTCTCCATCTGGCACCTTTCAAGAGCACTAAATTATTTAGTAAAGAAAGTCTTTATGTGTTCAGTGCTCCCTTTCTGTATCTGACGTGGCTCACCCAAAGCCCTCTTGAAAATAAAAATGTCTGAAAATAATGATTTCTTAAAGTAGTCTGAGTCCCACATGTTTTCAGAGTTCACATCTGTTGACCTTCAGTCACTATTCATTAATAATGCCAAATCTATACAATATTAAAGACAGAATTACAGCCGTTGTAATAACCTTGTCTTTGTTAATTGCCTCTGCAGCAATTTGGATGTCTTAGCAGGTACGGTGGAAGTGCTTTTCTTTGTAAATAGGGTGTGTATTTCTTGTTATATTCTGCAATTTTCTTAAGCATAGTTGCTAGTTGCCATTTTTCTATGCAAAATAGTGTTTTTTCCCCCTATTCCTCATGTTCTTCCAGTTCTATATAGAGAAGGAACAGGCTGCTGAGCTTCACTTCCTTCATGCTCAAAAACTGAGTGGTATGTATGGACAGCTGATTTGAGAAGTCTTCAGAGAAACCTGATTTTAAAACTGGATAGCTCAATATTTTCTTTAAAAAAAAAAAAAAAAAGAAAAAAAAAAGACATGCCTCTGTTAGAGCATTTCAGGTGGGTAATCTATCACCACTGGTGTTTCTGAAAGCTTTTATCCTTTTTCTTTATGTCTTCTCCAAACACAAAGGATACAAATTTAAAAAATATATATGAGTGCTGCTTTAAATACTCACAAATTCCCAATGTACCTGTACTAATAGTGCCTGGCCTGTGGGAATCAGTGATGGGATGCCCGATTTTGGGGTCCTGCTGGGTGGTGGGGGGCTGTTCAGACTGGCAGCAGGGTTAGGGGTCCGCTCGCTGGGACCACGGGGGTGGAAGGTTGGGTGCCAGAAGCAGCCCTCGGTGGCTGAGCAGCCTTCTCAGATGAGCACATGTTTATGGTCGAGGAAACCCTTCTGCCAGACTTTGTTGAGTTTGTGTGGGAGAAAGAGATGGTGCAGACTGCAGATGCTCAGAGGAGCCCCGTGGAAAAGCACTTTTAATGAGCCACGAGATGTGTTTTTGAACCTGAAAGAGCTTGTTATTTCTCTGTCCAAGTTTAATCCAAGTATTTACTCTCATCAGAAGCCCTATTCAGTAGGTTCTTACAGCCACTGAAGTCCATAGGAGTTAAACACATGCTTCAGTGCTTTCAAAGCCATAGTCTTTCTTTTTTTTTTTTTTTTTTTGCAGTTCCTGTGTTCCTTGCAGGCTGTGTGTACCAAAGCAGCACCAACAAGTCAGCTCGTCGTTCCCTGCTTGTCTGTGCCCTGTGCCAACTCAAACCTCACAAGAGGTCACAAGGAAACACCGTGCAAGGCGCTTGGCCTGTAAAACGCACGCAGAACAGATCTTCAAAGGCTGGCAGGGCATTTTGTCACCAGGCACCCGCTCACGATGTGTTTGGGCAAGGTCCCAGCCTGACAGAAGCAGGCAGAAGGGTGCCAGGACCAAGTCCCATGTGCAAACGCTGACCTTGCCGGTTGCCCCTGCCTTCCCTTCTCACCAGGGCACACGATGAGACGGTTCCATGTCCGTGGCAAAAATAAGCAGCAGCACTGTTCTCTGCCCCCATCCCATTTATTCATTTCATGGTAGAAATGGCTTAGCTACAGCCTAGTGATTTGGGTTTCCTGGAAATCATCTGCTTGGTCTCTTTGACAGAGGACGTGGTGGATAAATCCTAGTCCAGGTTAGAAAGCTGTATATCTGTTTGGAGCAGGAATTGCCTCTTAATTGAGACCACTGCCCTGACAAGAGCAGTTGTGTTTAGAAAGCAAGCACAAAAGGTGTTACAGCAACCAGAGCCCAATATGGCAGAACTGGGCTGCTTCGAAAGAGACGTGTTTATACTGCTCGCCTCCTCAGGGTGCAGGTTGCCCCCGGGAAGGCAAAGCTCTGGCTTTCCAGCACGGAGAGCATTTCAGAACCATCACTAGGAGCACCAGGGGCCTACAGGGGAACACTGTGCTCCGAGCTCTTCCTGAGCTTATCAGAGAGCAAACGGAAGACAACAGCTTCTGGAAACGCGTCTTTGGGGAGCGGCATAGGTAAGGTGCAGGAGCGTTGCAGGGGCTGGCAGGTGAAAGCAAATCAGTTCGGGGCTCCTGGGCGCCGTGCCTGCACCACCGGCCCTCCCCGGGCACCTCCAACCGCGGTGCTGGGTTTTCTGAAGAGATTCAGCTGCTGTTTAGGCGTGCAGAGGGCACAGATGGAGTCTCAGACGTGCCGACAGCAGGCAGCACCCCCTGCCTTGGAGCGGCGGCTGGGCCTCCTTCATCGCGCAGCCAGGGCTTCCTCTGGTGCTTTCATCTGCCGCGCTCCCTGGGCCTATCTGCTGCAGCCCTGCCTGGCACGGGCACGTTCGCGTCATTTAAGGTGATTACACCTTTGGTCTTGTCCAGATTTACGCAATACCGAATGCGGAGCTCTGGGAGAATTCAAAGAAGAATTGACTTTCTACTGAACCCCCTCCGGAGGCTGAGGTCTGTCGTAAATCACCTTTCGGAGTCGCCAGCACCTGAGCAGAAGGACCGAGCTTGCCTTCGGTGCTCCCTGTCACTGCCAGGACTCAGTGCTCCAGCTCTGGGACGGGGCTGCCAGGTCGGAGCTGGCCCTGCTATGTTCTGAGGAATCAGGAAAAACAGCATAAAATGGCTCCTGAGATGGTACGGGTTTGGGGTTGGGGGCTAGCTCTTTGTTCTGCCCCAGCACCCCCCGTGCCATGATGCTAACCCCTGCCTAGTGTCTACCCATGACCCCAGGCACTGCTCCACTGAGTGTTTTGATAATTAGAATTATAAAAATTAAAAACAAACAAACAAAAAACACCACAAAAACAAAAACAAAAACCCACATCATTCAGATATTTAACAGTAAGTCCTTTTAATTTTAATTTTAACTTTAATTTCCTTTACAGCTGGAAGGCTATGTGTATGTGTATACCGTCCTCATTGCAGTGCAAAATGTTTGTTACTCGGATGTGTGTTTGAGAAGAGCAGGGGCAGACTTACTACACAAATAAACAAGTGGAGGGATGAATGGAAACACTGTTCAATCGGTTCCTCATTGATAAAATACCTGTCACATACCTCGACTACAGCACACAGGCACGCTTGTACAGCAACATGGCAAGTGGCCCACTAATCATATTCAAAGTAAGTCCTAAAAAGGAAAATTTCTACAGTCTTCAAATCTATAGAGGAGCAGATGGATGATGGTAAACTCTAAGTGCTTTACTGGCTGCCTGCCTGCCACCCTCTGAACAAGGGCTAATAATAATATCACTTAAAAGAGCTGCTGAAAGGTTAGATGAGCTTCACTGCTGCAATTTGCAAATAATCCAATATCTGAGTTCACTACATCCTTTGCTATGGCCACGGTGGACAAATTCCTGGGTGCAGCGCTTTTACCCGCGGGTGCTTAGATTTCGTGAGGAAGGAATAACTGGAGTCAATCTGGGTCCTAGCGTATTTCACTCACTGGTGAAATACAGACAAAGTTTCACCAACTATTTCTTTTTTCCAACAATTCATCATGTCTTCGCTCAGGGGGCAGGGAGAAAAGCTTGCCCTGACCTTGTGGCTTTTTCTCCAGCTTTCAAAGCCTTTCTTGGCGGGGTTCAGGACCTGTGGTGTGGCACATGAGCCAAGGGAAGCACAACTCACCTGGAACTCGTTGGCAGGCGTGTGGTTAATCCTGGGCTGATTTTCACAGTGCTGCCACAATGCACAGCTCTGCCATGGCCAGGGACCAGGGCACCTACTGTGCAAGCCCTACGTGCCCATGTGGCCAGAGGCTTCACACTGGTGGTGGTTGCGCTCAGCCTGACTAGTGCACAGCTAAATGCTGCAGCCACGTTCACCCCTAGCAAGGTCCTGCTCTGAAGGAGGCAAGTGTGGTGTCCATGCTAAGTGTGACAAAGTCCCCTTCTCTCTCACTGCACACCGAGCTGAGACAGGGCTCAGAAGTGCAGCAAAGGGGGAGGTTTCCAAGTGCTGCTGGAATGAGACAGCTGGCAAAGAGCTCTGGACATACGTGCTCCCAAATTAAGAAGTTTTATTCCCTTCTTTTTTTCTCCTTCACCTCTCACACGATGAGGTCTGTGGATGTTTCAGACCTGAGCCATCAGCCACCATTCTGTGCTCCCTCCAGCACACCTTAACATCCTCCAGGGTACCTGGACTATGCTTCACCCTGGGGAACAGTGAGGCAGGTGATAAATAGAAGTGGCCATTTCTGATGCAGAATTTGCTGTGTTTACTGCTGCAACAGACTTCTGTCTAACTTGTGGACTCCTCAGTAGTGGTTTCAAGCATGGCAGGCTTCGTGCTCTGCCCTGCCATGTGGCTGGCAGCTCCCCGTGACACAGCCACAAGGCCAATGTCCCCATGGCTTGAGGTGTGATCCAAACAGGAAGCCTGCCTAGATAGGCAGGGAAGATGTGATGCTGAGCCTTTACTGGAAGAACTGGGAAGACAGGAGATTCCCCAAATGACTGATCCTGCTCGCTCACTGTCCTGTCTGAGCAGCCCCAGGGGAGAGGGCAAGCAGGCAAAAAGCCAGGTGGATGATCCAGGCACCCACAGCTCCCCATTTCTCCCCTTCTTACATGGCATTAATGGTTTTGACTGAAGACCCCTGATAATGGGTCATCTTCTTAACTCATCAATCAGATCAATGCTTACCCCAGCTGAAACCCAATAAGCACTCTATTATTTCTCTCTCAGGTGTATATTGGTGTAAAAATGCTCCTTTTGGGATTTGGGATTGATACATCTTGTTTTTACAGTCACAACTAAACCTCCATCTCATTGGCCCGAGCACAGGAACAAGGAGAACATCCTATACCCCTTGTAGGCATCAATCACACCAACCTTGGGGCTGCTCTGGCTTCTGCCCTGCTGGCAAGCTGCAGCCAGCTCTGGCCACCACCGAGCCTCGGCCACCGTTTATCCATCTCTGACCACGAACACGTCTGAGGGACAGTCATGAGGTATTTGTCATTAGAGGGCCAATAGACTCAGGAATTTGGATTTTACTAGCTCAGTGAAATATGGAAGGCCACATTTTTGCATGAAAGTGTCATCCTAGAAGTTACATCAGGGAATAAAACTATCTTGAAATGCCTTATTTTCATATATCTTCAGAAAACATCTGAAAAAAAAAAAAAAAAAAAAAAAGAATTAGGAGCGTTGGTGCCTCAAAAAATGCCTGTATTGCTTGGGTTTGTTGGAGCTGACTAGTGTAATATGGAAAACAGTTGTTCTGCATTTCCTGAACCTGGGATCTGAAGGAGGCTAAATGGCCCATTCTGCTCATTCTGTTTATTTCTTTACTTGCTTTCCTCTCTGTAATCAGCTCTTTAGAAACAGTTATCACTTCCATTTTAATTCTGAATAAACAGAAGCCATCCTTACTGCACCCTGCTTATAGGTTCCTGCTCAGACCATTGACTGTGTGAACATTGACATTCTTCCCCTGTGTGTTCTGTCTGTCATGGTGTGTGTTCTGTCACTGGTACCCTTATTGTCGGCTGCTCCATCAATAGCAGCCGGGCACTCTCAGATCTTGGCCCCTGCTACACAAATTAACTCACTCTTACCCTGACCATCTACTAAAACACATGTTTTTGTTTGTCATTTTGTCTCAAAACTACATTTCTCTACAGCTACCTGAAGGAGGCTGCAGAGAGGAGGGTGTTGGTCTCTTTTCTCAGGTGACAAGTTATAGGATGCATGGAAATGGTCTCAGGTTGCACTGGGGAGGTTTAGATTGGATATTGGGAAGAATTTCTTCATGGAGAGGGTGGTCAAGCAATGGAACAGGCTGCCCGGGGAAGTGGTGGAGTCCCCATCCCTGGAGGTATTTAAGAGATGTGTGGATGTGGCACTAAGGGACATGGTTAAGTGATGGGGCTCGGTAGGTCAGGTTGATGGTTGGACTTGATGATCTTGAAGGCCTTTTCCAACCTAATGATTCTGTGACTCTATGGAGTGCAGCAGAGGAAACATGGTTGCTCTCACTGCCAGGAGTTTGGTCGCTGCCTGACTCCCGCCACCTCATGGGCAGGCCAGGCAGGCTGTGGTGCTCTTCACCAGCCAGTGTCACCAGCAGGTTTTTCAGTCCTCTTGCTCATCTCGCTTCCTGATACCGCTGTGTCCTCTCTGCCTGTTGCCAGGCAATCCAAACATCGCAGGCAGGGTATGCATTTGCTGTACAAGGGTTTCCTTACCCCATTGTTTAATACCAAATGGAAACAAAACAAATCACACACACAAAAAAACAACCCACGTAATCCTACACTGACCCATATTGTGCAGAGTCATCAATATTTACCCCCCGCACCTGCATCAAGAGCTGCCAGCACTCCCTGGAGAGAGGCATTAGACCTGCACAGGGGACACATGCCAGCACGCGGGCAGGCAGTGACACATGCACATAGAGGCACAAAAGCACAATGAACCACAGCAGCCTGGTGCTAGCCGAGGCATTGATTATAGAGACATCCAAATGGGTTGGTGTCGGGCTGTAGTATTACCACTACTGCCAATCATAGTCCATTTATTTTGATTATCTAATACTTTCTGCTGTTGAAAAGCTCAGTATTGCTGGTGTTTGCAGCAGGCCTTTGAGATGTTGCAGAAGGAACCCCTGGAGCTATGGAAATGTGTTTTCTTTTTCCATAAAAAGTCACCCAGATTTTGTTATGAACTTTGAAAACAACAATTTCTCTTCTATCCTTCTATGCTTCTCCTGGAAGAATTTACTAGTGGACTCTCAAGCTGATTGATCATGACTGCCCCTTTGCCCCAAAGCATGCCTTCATCTACACAGCAGGGCTGGGGGCGCTGGGGGATGGCTCCAGACCTACCGTGATGGACATGCTGCTCCATCCAGGACACCACCAGGACCTCCAAGTGAGCAGAGTAAAGGTGGCTGGAGCGCCCTTACCTGCTATGTGAGCCCCTTACAGGTCTGACGACCAGCTCTGTCTAGATCAGGTGCTGTGGAAATGGAAAGACTGGGGTTCTTCAGTCCTCCCCTCTTCTTCTGTACCCTGGTGTCCCCTGGTGTCCCCTCATCCTGCCAGCCGTACCCTATACAACCGCTATGCACAGGTACCAGCTGGTGTGGCTAGATGTTAGTACAGGTGGTAGTGGTGCTCAGTAGCCAGCATGCTCTTTCAAGTAATATGGCATAATGAATGCACAAAAAAAAAAGGACATTATAGTTAGATGTAAAATAATTGAGTTTTTACTTCTTTATTTAAAATTACACAGAAAGTGACATTTAGCAATACATTGGGAGAATTCTATTTAGGCTTCAAAGTCAAGCATTTGAGATGAAGGAAAGGCATGATTAGTGTGCAACCTTAATTCTGTCCCCTATCTGCATTAAGTTACAGTATTTAATTGTCGAACCACTCATGCCTCAAGGAGAGTCCAAAAAGAGAGTTCAAGAGGCAGAATCAAGACAATTTTAATGCAGCATTAATATCCTAACTTTGTAGTACACATTTTTGCAGCCTGAGTTGCTTTTTTTGAACATAATTTATAAGACAAAGAAAAAAAAAATGCTGGAAGGGAAGTACAATTGTTTGTGAATGGGAAACTGAGGCATGGAGCAATTAGGGAACCTGTTCAACACCTCAGAAAAAAAAGTGGTAGTGGAGATGGAACTGAATCCATTTTCACAGAACAGAGCTATAAAGCACAGGAAACTGTTGGAATGATTCTGTGCAACTATTATTTAAATTCAGATGATTTTTATACACAGCTTTTGCTTATAATGCCTATATTTTATGGAGCGTCAGGCTGTCACTTTTACTTTTTCCTGTATTTAGAAGGAAAAAAAAAGCTTATGACCTAATTCATGTGTAAGGATGACTAGAGCAATATAGGAATATCCTTCTTTATTTTCTATTCTCTGATTAATTGCCAGTCCAGGATTTTATTTGCATTAATTTTCTTCACTGAAAGATGAGTTAAAAAATGATGGCACTGGGACAAGCTCTTCCTGCTGGCCAACCTTTCCTCCACTCCACCCCTGTGATTCTGGGCACCCTTCATGATGCAGAAGGCTTTCTGCATTTCTGGAAAGTGATGCTCAGCACTGTTTTCCAGGAAAAGTAACGGTGCATTAATTTTACACCTCTGCAGATGTTCACACAGAGAAGCAGAGGTGTAAGCTGGCGTCGGTGAAGAACAAGGTGCTTCAGCTACTTGCAGTCCATACCAGGAGCCCACCGGCCCCTTTAGGCTGGCATGAATGGACATGGCCAAAGAAACAAGGGGTTCTGGAAAGCTGTTGTGAGGTCTGGTTGGGCCAAAAATCCTGTAGACAGTGGCTTTTGTGGTGTGCTGAGTATCCTCACTGAGGCCTTTCTGGGGCCAGGAGCTGCTGTGAAGCTGCTGCAAGCTGCTGTGACCTCGCTTGGGAAGAGACCCGATGGTGGAAGAGACCCAGCAGGTTCAGAAGAAATGAAGTCCTCTTTGGTCCTTCTCTTGCTCGTTTCCAAACCCAGGGGCCCTGTCGCAGGCATGGTGTCTGCAGCCTCCAGGGAAGGACAAGGAGAGGAGGGCCAATGAAGCCTGGCTCTCCCCTCTGCAGATATAGGCGTTGTTCCCCCACCTTCAGTTTTTGGAGGGGTCAGAAGAAGCTTATTGTTTCTGTCACCTGTACCCACCCTGTGCTCTCAGGTCATGGAGGCAGCAGAATGGCTTTCCTCAGCTGGGTTGAGGAGCTGCCTCCTCCGCATGTGTATCCAGCCCCAACCTCTCCTTGCATGGCAGGACCTGGCGAACCCTGCCCATATAGGCATCACATCAGCAACTAGAGCCATCCTGCACTCAGCTGGCAGCCAGGGCAGGGCAGCACCAAAACAACCCCCTGGAGCAGCAGAAACCTCCCTGCCATCAAAGCGAATGTCCTCCAGGAACCGCAGCCCTGCATTTTGTTCCAGCTTTCTCCAGGAAACGGCAGCGGGCCTTGGGGATTTTATTTCATCCCAGGATGCGTTTACGCAGCCTCTGTTTGTTTGCACAGATTTGTGCTGCCGTTGGCTTTGCGATTTGTGTAAACAGCAGGGAAGCACAACTGATGAAAGAAGCGCAGGGCTGTGGTGCTCGGGCAAAGAGACAGTGCTGCGCTGGCGAGGGTTACACCAGAAGGGTTAAGATGTACGCCTGAGCCAGCAGGGATAAATCAAAAAAAAATCTTCTCTCTTGAGCCTCTCTTTATCTACATATATGGCCTTCAGCACTGCCTCCCACAAGATTACAAATGCATCCCTGCCGCTCCCTGCGAAGCAGCCAGGGCTTGCCTGAATCTTTCAGAATACTTTAAGTACAAGATCATCTTCCCCTTAGCCTGAACTCTGAATGAAACCTTCCTGATGCTTGGAAAGCCTTGTTCAACCAGTGTTTTTGTTTTCTGCATGCCTCAGGACACCTGGTGCACCACAAAATCCTGTATTTACTGTGAGGGATTTATGACGCAGCGAGGAAAGGAAGTGAAATGCTGCTTGATGCCTTGAGATCACTCGCAGCCCCCACGCAACCACCTTGCAAATCGAGCTGCTCGGTGACCCCCTTTGTGAAAAAAAAAAAGAAAAATCCATCTTGTTTCGTGCCATGAAGATCTCTGCGGTGGTAGGGGTGTTTCATGGAGCTCACCACAAGCTCGCTGAAGCGACTGGGATGCTTGCCAGCAAAAGAGGTTCAGCCCTTTAATTTATTGAATACTCCTGGAGCTGCTGTGCCTTCCTTGGGTGAGGGGCTGGCCATGGCTTCTCCCCTGTGACAGGGCTGGTGCAAATGTGCTGGGACCAGGCACAGAGCTTTACAGTTACCCTTGCTGGTGACAAGCCGATTCAGGTTTTGCATTGCAGCTCATCCCAATGGGACCAAGGACTCCACCCTAAGGTAAGGATCTAACGTGTGCTCACAGCAGAACAACGAGGACTCACCCGTGCCAACATGGCTCCTGTTGGGATGGCTGTAAGGCCCTGAGCAACATGTCAGCTGACCCAGGCCTCGGGAAGAAGTAGCTTTCAGCTATCTGTGTTTGATTCTGTGGACACATGCATACATCTCCATGCTAGAGCAGCCGCAAAGGCACTGCTGAACTCCCTCGTGTTTTATGTTACTGCCTTTTCACAACCAAGTGAAAGTCAGGCAGTTTGGTCACAAATGTGGTGCAGTTGACACACTGGAGGGGAGGGATGCCATCCAGAGGGACACGGACAGGCTTGAGAGGTGGGCCTGTGTGAACCACATGAGGTTCAACAAGGCCAAGTGCAAGGTTCTGCATCTGGGCAGAAGTAATCCCAAGCACAGATACAGAGCAGCCCTGAAGAGAAGGACCTGTGGCTGCCCCATCCCTGGCAGTGGCCAAGGCCAGGCTGGATGGGGCTGGGGGCAGCCTGGGCTGGTGGGAGGGGTCCCTGCCCATGGCGGGGGGGGTGGAATTAGATGATTTCCAACCCAAACCATCATATAATTCTAGTATTCTATAAATTGCTGGGAACGTGTGGAAACTGATGATAAATTCCAGCCAGTTCATAGTGTAATTAATGCACAGTTAATTATCTTCAATGGGAAAGCCTAACTACAGGATTGCAGCATAGAGAGACACTGTGCACTGTAATAATAGAAAAAAGATACAACTGTGATATTAAAAAAAGCTAGTTTTCAGTGAAGCGGATGCTAAAATACTTGAGGTACCTCGACAGACTTAGCAAAGTCACAAGCTGAAAAGAAACCATATTTGTTAAAAAAAGGCTTTGATACATCTTTCTGGACTGTTTCTTCACCAGCTTTGTTTCCTCAGCATTAGGGTGTGTGGGTTGCGCTACAGCCTCTCCAGGGCTGCAGGGCTGCTTACGACAGGTAAAAAAATAATCCCTGCCCAACACAACTAACCCAGGTGGTGTTTTTACGTCTTTTGCAACAGTGCCCTGCACTGACCACTGCAGGGCAATGTGCAGACCCGGGCTGGAAGCCCAGAGAATGTGTTCGTGCCCACCCAGGTCCTGTGGCTGGTCATGCTCCACCTCCAAAACCAACCGACGGGCATTTCTGCCCTTGTTCAGGGGCCAAATCCAACCTGTGGGGCTAAGGCATATGGAAATTTGTAATGGAGCACCTGGGTTGCTGGTTATGGGGTTGCCTGAGGCACGCGGAAGACCACCTCATTCTTCTGGCCAAGGTAGCCAGCAGCAGCAGAAGATGCTTGTTTTAATTTTATAACCCCAGGCAGGGCCCTTGTGGGGTTTGTTTACGTCAGTCTCTGAAGCACAGCTTGGCTGCTTTGTACATCTCCTGGCCTGCCTCAAGGCTGGATGTGGTGACATTTCTGTGTTATCTAAATTAGACCCAACCTCATCAGGACCCAATGGCTTCCAAGAAGGTGTGGAGGCACCTCTGCTCCCCTGGACTTCCCAGGCACACGTGGCCGGAGGGGTTTCTTTTCACCACAGCTTGCAACTCTGCTCTCACTGAACATTATCCCAGGTGGGTTTAGTGCTTTATTTTCTCCCTGGTTTTAATATCCCCTAGTTTTAAAGTTTGTATTTCTGACTGGCTGACAGGAGCGCTTGCTGGGTGTGCCATGGTACATCTGCCTCAATTCAGGAGGCTTCGCTCTTCCCACTGTGTCATTGTTAAGTCACTAAGTCATTAAGTATTAAAATGCCCCGTGATGTTTTGAGAGCTTTACTCATAGAGATGAGCATTTACTCATACAAATAAGCTTCCTCATGCTATGAGAGTCCTTCTATGTCCACTGAATGAATAAAAGAGCTTGACCTCTAAATCATGTTATTAGTAGGCAGATTTAGCTCTAATTTTAGTTTTACCCTTTCCTTGTTTTCTCCCAGGACTTCCAGAAAGTCACGTTTACAGGTGATTCTGCCTGAGACAGGCTGGAGGCATGTAGAAACACAGGCCAGGAGCTCAGCACCAGGGTATAATCCTCTCTTGCTACTGCAGACATTGGGAAAAGGGAATGTGGTGAGCTGTTGGGCCAAATTTGTCCTTCCATATAGATTTAACCATAGTCACCTATCATTTTCAAGTGCCATGCAGAGTGCAATTTATGCTGCTTGACTCTAGTTTGAAGAAAGGACACAATATTTTCTTAGGGCATTCTGAAAGTGGGGAAGCTTAGAATAACTATAAGGTTAAAAACGGGCAAAGTAATTATGGCTAACTTGCAGCCTCATAAAAGCAACCTATTTATTTCAGGAAAGACTAATTCCCAGTGTAGTGTTTCTTATCATTTCTGCAAACATTAGTCTGTCCTTGATTTAAATGAGATTTTTCTATGGGAATTATTTTTCCAGCATGCTATTCTCATGTGCTTTTCCATCTCTTAGATATCCGTCTATCTGTCTATCTGTCCATCTATCTATCTGTCTTTAATTCCAGCTGCATCAGTCTCATTTCCTCTTCATTTTGTAGAAGCTGCTCCTGCTTACACAGAGGTAAGTGAATCTTTGGGAAACAGTCACTAACTTGGTTGGCATTTTATTAGGAGTACGGTAGGTTTTGACCATTTGAAGAGACATTGCACATAATGAACGTTATTGTTCTAACTCATTCAAGATGTTTTTGGAGATTTAAGAAGCTAAGAAGCATCATTGTAGATTAAAAAAATATGTATCTCTGGATTTAAAGTGGTGTTTGGTATGTTTCAGAGATGTGATATGCTACCCATATGAGCAGGAAACTGAAGTGAATTCAGTGACCCAAGCAGAGCTGTCTATCCACCTCCAGCACCCTATATAAATATCTCTCCTTCACAGCCAGGCAAGAAAATAGCTGTGACTAAGAAAAGCTGACGTTGTGCACAGTGAAGCAATGACTACAGAAATCTACTTTTTTGAGGTACAGGAGATGGGTATGGATCCATAGTGTTGAGAAACAAGTCGGTAACACTCTGTTTAATATTGATCTTAGTTTACGACCTCAAGAAATTTCCAAGAGGAGTACAGCTTGTAGCTCTGAGCTTCTTGTTTTGATTTTAAGGTCACAAGAAGCTAAATTAAAACCTCTTTAAAGGTTTGTTTCAGTCATTGAAAATATGGTACTTCTTTCCATGGCACATTTTGCTAGCCATGCGATTTAAGTATTGTACCAGCATGTATGTCCCCTTCCAATTTATTATTATATGCAAAATAAATTTGGTCCAGCAACTAAGCTAGAAGGTGATCAGACTTTAACCTTAATGCATTTAAACTCTTGCGTCTGCTGCTTCCTATCTTTTCTATGTTTGGGAATCTTGAACGACTTTATTTCAATGCAGTTTGTATACATAGCACATAATCGCATGTTGTCATTTTAAGTACGGCTACATTTTGGCAGCAGGGTCAGACAGAGAATAAGATGTGGTAAAAACAAAGAGTCCTTGGTTAGGCTCTAAATAACTCACTAATGCTCAGATTTTATGTCCCCATTTAAGTTTTACTGGCTCAAAGTAACAGCGTGGGTCAATTAATCCTCCTAACAGGAAGTAATTGCATTGCTGTTCCAGTCAAGTCTGCAGTGAAAAAAACTTCATGATATTTCCAAAGAAATAAACTGCTGTACCAACCCGGGGTCCTGGACAATTTATTTAGTGTCAGTTTGTGACAGCCTCCAAGATCTGTGCTGCCATGTCTGTGCATTTAATGTCATGGACCTGGACATAATTGCTTGTCAGGGGCACTGCAAAGTCCATTAAAGAACTTATTGCCTCTAAGAGGGAGCCAAACCTGTACCTATGGTCTGTATGGCAGGGTCTTTGTCTGCATAGACCTGATGCAGTACGAGCACATATTTGTTCCAAGGGCCATTAGATATCACGAGATATTTCTATCAGATCGAGTAGCTGATAGACTTGTCCTGATGACTTGCTGAGGAGCTCGTTCACATAGTGTGCCGCAATTTCATGATTCATTATCTGCATTGCAAGAATGGTCCTATGTGTTATGTACTGCAAACTGTTTATATTCTGCTCTAAGAAAAAAAAAAAAAAAGATTATTAGATAGGAAATTTCCTCTTTAGTCTTCTTATGTTCACCACAACAATATCTGAGGTTTATATCTAAAAAAGGAGGTGTGAGCATACAGTTTGCAGCTGTGCCTGGCTTCTGCCAACTAACAGACTGGAGATGTTTCCTACCTGCAGGTGGGAGCTGGGTGACGCCCAGGTACCTACAGCAGGAGGTACGAGTACTAAGGTGAGATAAAGGTGTAATTTAAGTTTTTTTGTACCTTCTTCATATTTTTATGCTTTCTAGTTCTGAGTCCCCTCCAGGAAAAAGTGAGGACTAGGCACTGAAAAAAAAAAAAAAAAAAAAAAAAAGACTGCAAATATGTTTTTCTTTTCCCAAAGAGGAGGCAGTTCTCATTATAGCCAGTAATGCACTGAATGGAGCATTTGCCCAGGATATAGGTGATATTAAATTCCATTCTGTAACTGTGGAAACATCCCACTAATTTCATAATTTGTCAGTTTTCTTCGATCCAGTGAATGTGCTCTGAGAGTGAATTCTGCATGCTCCTTGCAAACTGTTCATGGCTGCTGGCTTTACCTCCTTCTTCCCATGTATTGTGCCTTACCTCCTCTGAAAACATGGATGCTGATGAGAGCATTTTCATGATGTACGAAGCAAACAAGGCTGACCAGGATTTGTCTAAACAAGAATTTGTGGTTTTGTTGTAACTTCAATCAATTGATTGCCATTTATATCTAATTAGCCAGCACAGTTACCAATGCTCAGCTAGATGAGCTGAACTGGAGTAAAGCTGTTTTTTTTCTAACTCATCATTTGCAACTGTATGAGGGAAGATTCAGATGTCCTCTTATGAATAGGACCGACAAAGTTTAATAATTAATGTCTCCAAAAAATGAGCTGATGAGGCAAACAATACTCTTTTCCCTCAAAGAAAAATCAGCCTTTCTCGTGTGAGCTAATTCATAATCATCTGCCTTGAATTACAACACAACACACATTATTTTTTCTAGCCTTCTATGTGGAAATAGGAAAAAAAATAATTAGTATGTGATGGTGCAACTGCAAAAGGTGTCTTTAGTTCAGCTGTGTAGGCTCCCACACTAGCCACATGTGGAATTCAATACTTTGATGACAAATGAAAGCACTTACTACATTCCTCTTTGTATAAATGATTCTGCAGCCATTGGTAAATAGGGTTACGTAAAGGCCTGACTCATGGGATGTTACATTAAAAAGAACAAATTGATAGGGAAGATCCCATGAAAGACTCCAATGTTTCTGCACATTGAATATAATTATCAAGGAACTGCAATCTCAAGCTTTGCTAGAATATTTTCCTTTTAATACTGAATGACAGATTCCCTTAAAGTAGCATGAAAGGAGAAAATAAAAAGGAAAAGACTCTATTATCCTAAATTGATTCTTAAAGCATGAAACAGTTAAGGAAAAAAAAATAGGAGGAGGAAAGGAAAAATTGGGCTGCCAGGAAAATAATCTTCTCAATTTCCCAACCAGAAATTGCATGAAGTGTGATACACGATAATCTCTTAGACTGGCTCTCTAAAATTATATATCCAATTCTCATCAAAAGTGGTTCAGAAAAAAGGACTTTATGCAAAGCTGATACTGCTACTTGACAAATCCAAGATCTGAATGGGACACATCATTGCTTTCTGAGTACTATGAAATGAAGGAGAAAAGCTACTGTTGGTGTTCCTGCTTCTATTATCTTTTATAATGAACGAATAATATCCTACTCAAATACACTTTAGTTTAATCACTGATGAATCAGGAGTCCCTCCCCTATTCCCATCAAAGATTCTTGAACATCTGCAGAATCTGAGCTTTGATTTTTAAACAAAATCATTTCTAGACTCTGTGTTCGAAGAGAAAAAAAAAAAAAGCAACAAAAAAACCTTTCGAGTGTGAGCTGAGTGCAAACTAGTGCTATTCTCTGCCATGAGCCAAGATATTAAATCAATGGCAGTATGAAAGATGAACTCCCTCCCCATCTCCCACCTTTCAGCTCAGTAGGCTGCGGACTCAGAACATTGTCTCCGAAGGGCGATTTTAGTGTCAATGTTGTTATCAATTTACTTTTCTGACAAAGACTGTGAGGAACATGGAAATGGGACTGAGTGGTCCTTCTAGGTCACTGAATTCACTCCCCTGCCATGGCAGCACTGCAGCATAAAATACCCCTCATAAATATGTAGTACTCTTTCTAAAATCTAGCTATATTTTTTGCCCCCCACTATTCTGACTAAAGGCTTCACTGCTCCAGGGAAGCAGGCTCGTTCTCCTAAAACCAAGGCCAAATGTATTCACGATCAGTTTATACCCATCTGACTGTGTGCCAGTATCACTCTTTAGTGTAAATAGCTCTTCTCCTTTCTTGATGTTAACCCCACATCATATTTAATGGTACTCATACTCAGCCTTCTTGCCAGACTAAACAAGCCAAGCTCTGCTAGTCTCCTCAGCACTGGCTTCACTTCGCGGTATTCCCAAAGAAAACTCACCGCTGTACTGTGTACACAGCAATAATATTTTCCTTGTTTTGTTAGGAAAAGAATCCTGAGAGTCCTTCTTTTCTGAATTCTGGCAGGTCTGAGAATAGGAAGCCTATGAGAACTATCCAGAGCGACGTGGCTGTTTAACATTTGCCGATGGGCACCTGGCTGAGGGAGCACCAACGCTTCTGACCGCTGAAAGGGAATGGTGAGGCTGAAGTCCCCAGACATCTCAGCCCACACAGAGTCTGAAAAAAAAAAAAAAGGAAGCAAGGAGCATTAGTTATTATTTCTTATATAACCATTTTTGTAACATATATATTTTCAAGCCCAAATTCTCTTCTCATATTCCTTTTCTCCACCCTGGTGCTTGACACTCTCTGCTTCACAACAGAAACAGGCGAGGAGAACCTGGAGCTGGACAAGGAGGACGCCGGGCACAAAGGGACGTGGTGAGCCTGGCAGGAGGGTGACAAAGAGACAGATCCTTCCTGAGGCACTCCACATCCCAGAGGTGCTCCTGTCAGAGCAGTGCTATCACCTATCAGAATGATGGCCTTATGCCATCAATATTAGTTCCCCTCATGTCCTCACCATGATGGGAATTTTCAGAAAAGATATATTATAATCAAATGAGAATAGGGAATTCTCTCTGAAAATGCCCATAGTTGACCGGGCAGCATAATAGTATTAATTCAAGCTCCTAAAAAACATCTCTGCTGTTGGTATTGATCTGACACCCATAATTGATATTAATGGGTTGTATACTCAGTTTAGTTACTCCCTTCTGAAATATCACCTTGAAATTTTCCACTGCTGATAGAAAGCAGCAGTGAGTCCCTTTCCAGAAGAGGTAATTGAAAAGTGGGCAGAGATGGAGAAGTGAAAAGCAATACAGATGGAGACAGAGAGACTATGGAAGAGTGTTCATAATCAGACAGGAGAAAAGGGAACTAAAGTGGGTCTTACTATAGACTGGCTATATTTATATATAACAGTCACTTATCTCTTGCTGGGGATCGCTCGGGTATGCATATAAAGGTCACTTCTGCTGTCACCTTGGCCCAGGAGAATAGAGCTGACCCTCTCACAGAGGTGAAATTCCAATAGAAGAAAAAGAGCTAAGCATGTCTGGGACCTCATTTCATGCAGAACTGACCACTACCGGGCAGATTTTATCAGCCTGCAAGAACATCACTATTGAGGGCTCCCTCATGAGCACAAAGTCACCACCAGAGAGAGCACTTCCAGATCTGATGGTCAGACAACAAAACTGGGATTCAGGTGCTGAGGTAAGTGCTTACACCGGTAGCCCTGACAGACCTGCTTCATGGGTAAACATTGTCAATATAACTGATGTGAAAGGCATGCCATCCACTGGAGCATGCTGCTGGAGCTGCAGCTCAAGCACCATTATGGTTAAGTACATAAAGACACCTTAACCTTAATTCTAACACACTTTAATAAATCTTCCATCATTATGTATAAATTCTAGATTGGGTTTAAAACACAAATTGTGTGGTTTGTTCTCTAACAGTTAGCACTCACACCACTTTCTCAACATCTCAAATAGTTCTAGGACCGGACAGAAGTACCAAGCCTTGACCTCAGGGAAGTGAGTGCTGGAAGCCAAATTAAGTAAATAAATGGCTCCGTTACAATATCTTCCCCAACCTTATATGGAAAAAAATTCACAAGCCCCCTTCCAGAGTTTTTCCTGATTTTTTTTCTCCTTTTTCTGTCCAGATATTTATTTTCTTCACCTGTGTTAGGTTGAAACTACAATTACAAAGGTCACTGTCTTCGAATGCCTGCTTTCCTTAATTATTGACCATTTTGAGGATAACAAGGGAAAACAAGGATTTACGGTTCTCATATAGCTCCCAGAATGTCAGAGAGACACAGCACTCTGGAAAAGTTGCTTTAATCTTCAAGAATTTCATATAAAAATAATCCATGTAGCCACGAATAAAAAGGAAAGATGCCTGTCATCTGAGTGTAGTTCCAGTGTCCTTAGAGCTAATTGCTTGAAGTGCTTGAAAGAAATCTGATGGAGTATAATAGTTGTTGAGATGTTTTCCCACTGCCCAGGAAACACGGTGCTGATTTCAGTGGGCGTTGCATGTTAATTATGTGCAGTTTTACTGATAATACTCAGAAACTTCCTGCTGTGTGGGTAGGATTAATGCAAGATGGTACTGATGCAAATATAGCTTGCTTGCTGAAAGCAAGCTGGAGAACTGTTTCAGATGTTCATTAAGCTGTGTACCCTGTTAGGGACATATCAAAATGCGTTTAGAAGTTGATGTCATTTCTATGCATCGAGAACATAAATTGGAATCCAGATTTCCTAAAGACAGCATAGACATATCTACCAGAATCAGAGCGCGGGTAGGTTAGGACATACACCCTTGTGAAAGAACAAAGAGCCTGGCTCTGCTGCTTGGTAGCTCAGTTGTGTGTTTGAGACACGGATCCCCAAAGGTCTCTAAAGGTTGCTTTGATCTCTAGTGGTGCTGAATACAGCATCTTTCTCGGGATTTAATGGGATCCAGAAAAGCTCAGCACTTCTGGAAAACAGCCTGCTTGAGTCTATTGACTTTAAATCTGTTCAAGGTTGTTTTCTTCTACTAATTACTTGAGATGTTGAGTCAGCATCTTCATATCAGTGAGAGTAGACAATCTTCCAAAAGCAATCCTACCCTGTCTGCACTGAATGAGTCACATCTTATGTGAAGTGATTAGGGCACATGAACAATAGAGACAAGAGCTAGCTGATGCCACATAAGCCTTATCTGACAGGATAATCACAGCCAGGGTGCACTGATACTAGGGCTGTTAGCTCACAAATGCAGTACTGGGTGCCTCATGAGCTGTCTTTACCTTTTCACTGGGTGATCTAACAATTGTTGTTCTCCAAAGAGGGATGTGTAACTTCCTAGCTGGATGCCCCTGGGGGTTTGGAAATGCCCTGCAGTTCTGGCATCCCCAGATGCCAAAGCATGCTCAGGTTGCAGGACTTCTTCCCTGACTTTGTGCATGCTGCAGGGCATGGCTTGAATTTGTATGACAAAAGCCATATTAAGTAACTAAATATTCTACCTCCTTTGTAAGAGACATGGACAGTTACCAAGGTAATCTACATATTAATCTCTGTCTTAGCTTTGTGATGAGCTACATTTCACGCTCTCATTACTGTGGGTATCTCACCTCCATTTTCCAACCCTGAACCTCCCGTGCTGTCTCCCAGTATGAACTGCACTGGGGCTGATTTCATTCCCAGTCATTAAGGACAGGAACCGTCTCATTGCACATCTCAAGGATAGTTCTGCTGTAAGACCTACATTTGCTCTTTCTCTCTGAAGGAATTTCAACTCAATGTAAGTCTTGATTAGTGCACGTATCTACCTGATACAAGGGCAGTATCAAATATTCTTCACGTGGCCTTTTAAAGTGTGATTTAACTACAATGTCTTTGAATATTCAGTGTATTTAGAAAGCCTATTTGATGGCTGCAGTTTGGGAACATTTTAAACTGATGAGATGATGATTTTTCCACAAACCAATAGCACTTATTCATGTGTTAACCTTTTTGGCATTGGATATTTTTTATCTTTTAGCTTTTTAACTGTGACTCAGAAAAATGGAAAAAAAAAAAACAAACCTACATTCTTTTTGCCTTTTTTTTTTTCTTTTCTCTGCAGAATGTTGACTGAACAGAACAGAAGACACTAGAGTCCTACAGACTTCGTGGAAATAGGCAGTGTGTAGAGGGAAGGGACCCAAGTGACTGCCCAGATTACACAGAGAGCAGCTAGGGGGCATGCTAAGGTTACGGACAGCCCTGGCTCCCCCGGCCTCCCCCTGCAATGGGGACTGGACACTCAGGAGGAAACCTGGGGATTTGTTAAAGACTTGAAGCTCCGCTCCTTCACGAAGGTAGGTAAGACGTGAAAAATTGCCTCTGCATCACCTCTCAAGCCCTCCAGCAGGGAAAGCCAAATATAACAATTCCAATATATACTTACCATATGAACAACAACCAGGGGAAAAACATTGTGCATTTTTGTCTTATATTGAAAGAAAAAGGACATAAATCCAAGCAAACCAAAAATCCCTGTAGTCATCTAGTTCATCTTCCCAGAATACATATAAGTCCAATTGAAAACAGTATTTATTCTGTCTCCCTGAGAAAAACTCAGGCTCTTAATATACTACTAGTTACAGTTAGCTTTTTGTATGGATTATTTTAAAGGTTTATTGACATGCCAGTGAACTAAGCACCTGGTTTACTAGCATCATTTAAGTCTGTATTAACAAAAACATCGTAGAATCTCACTCCTATTAACAATAATAATCTGGATTTTTGAAGGAAAGGTGAAACTCTATGTCATTTCCATGATACAGCCATGTAACAAGACACGATCCTGAAAACATATGAAATTCTGAGTGGATCGCAGAACTGAGAGCAGAATAATTCAAGAGTTTTTAAATGCCACTTTGTTCACATTGGTAATTTACCCTTCATGGGATATCCTTGTAATAATTAATCATATCTGCAATGCACAGACCATTTTCTATGATGTATGCCTTTCCATGAATTTGTCCATGGTATTTGTGTCCCAGATACTATGTCTTTCCCTAAAATATACCATTTTTGAAGTAGTTTCCAATAAAAATAAAAAAATAAAAGCTGTCCATGAGTGAATACACTGTGAAGTACCAAAAAAAAAAAAAAAAAAAAAAAAAAAAAGCTATTTCACTGGAGAGTGTCCATTACATACAATAACAATGATTTGTTTTGCAACATCTATTTTATGCTTTCAAGCTACATAAAGAGCACTCTTGTCCTGCGGTAATTAAAAACAAGACAACACAGACAAGTCTTTTTACTCCCGCATAACAAAAAATGAGCCTGAAGGGATAAAAGTTTAGTCCGTGCTTTCACGGGGCTGGAAAGTGACAGCTCAGATAACCAGGCAGGTAGCAAGCCATTCAGCTGTCATAAGCAAAGTGTCAACAGATGCCACAAGATCTTGCCATCAGCATCATCCGTGAAGGTGGGTAATGGGAGTGCCTAGGAGCAGAAGCATTTTCCAGCCTCTGCCTCATCCAAGCCTGAGAGCCCCAGCTCCGGGCAGGGCTCCCCACCGACCAGCAGCTCGGTGCCAGCCCTGCCCCACCAAGCCAGCTATGGCCTAGGGCCTTCTCCTGCCTCCAGAGGAAGGGCAGGCCTCCCAGATATTGTAGGAAGATCCATGAAAATCCTGCGTCCCTCTTCTGCTCCTTGCCTGGGATTTCCTGTCCAAGCTGGGCTGTTGGCAAGGAGCAGGAAGGGCTGGCATGGGCCAGGGTGGCTGCCAGTTGTGGGCACTGGATGCTGTGCTCTGGGCCTCATGTGGGTACTGGATCCTTCAACTGTGTGAGTCAATAGCCAGCAAACCCTATAAAGAGGAATAGATGAAAAAAAATCAGGTTGCAATGGGTTGGCCCTTTGATGTCTGCACAAATCAAGGGTTGAATCTTGTTATATCTGAAAACTCTCCACCTGAAGCTCACAGATTATTCAGTCACCACAGCCCAGACTAGGCCAGCCCTGGCCAAGGCACTATGTCAAGCCCCAAGGTCTGATCAGAGGCAAAGTCACAGCAGCCAGCAGGTCCCTAACGTGATGGCAGGGGTCCCAGGGCACGAGGTGGGTGTGGGAAGCAGCGATTACCAGTGGCAGTGAAGAGGAAGGCATCAGGCTAAAGAAGTGATTGAAAAACGAAGGTGGGGATTTGGGAGACCCCAAACGCCTGCAAGTTGTCTCCAGTGTGTTCAGAAAGTGAGAGACTTTATCCAGCTGTTTGTTAAACGGAAGCATTTCACGAAGACTATGTCAAATATATCCTGTTTATTTTCATCCTGCAAATGCACTCGGGCAAGATGTTGACTGACTATTCTGGCTAAAGGGCTATACAATCCTCTTCCCTTATAGGTGTAAAATTATCATGTTGGGAAATTTTTCAGATGGAATCCCAAAAAACGTTAGTGTTGAGATACCTCGTCTGACTTGAATCAACATCACAGCTGTGAGAGGTGAAACCTTGTAAAATCTGTGAATCAAATTCTTTCCTGCAAGACAAACTTTTTTTTTTTTTTTTTGAGAAGCCTGAATTTAGCTACAGTAGGAGGAGAATTTTCTTACCAATAATAAAAATCTTCTTAATAACAAAACAAGTAACAAAGCTTCATGTCATTTAACAAACCGTCTGTGCAAAGAAGGTTGGGGGAAATGAAGAAATGATTTCAATCCTTGCCCCTGGGCAGAATTTCATCTGAATAATATAATTTCAAGAGCGCATGATGATAAGTCTTCTCTATTACAGACAGCCACTGATGTAATTAAACTGCTGTAACTGTTCTTATTTTGGATTAGGGGTATTTTTACTTCATCTTATTTTAGATCTGTTCCTAACTGATATAGGAGATATAACTGCAGTTTAATTTGAAGTAAAATTGGTTTAGATAGGTTTTGACTCAAACCGCTTAGAAGCAATCTGCTAGTTACTCCAGCAGGACCTGGAGACATCTTGTCAACATAAAGGTGTTCATATGCAGACTTGCACCAAAAACATCCAGTGAGTTGAATTTTGGCCAAACTAGTTATTTCGCCTCTGGTTATCATATAGGCAAGCCCCCATTAATCTTCATGGTTCGGCACTCCACGTACATCTGATAACTTGGCAAGTCAAGGCAAGCGCTATCCTGAAGTGCTCTTCTCACGATACTGCAGAATGTGTGAAGAGGTTTTAAAAGATCAGTAAACAGATCAGCTAAAAAACAGACCAAGAAATGGTACCAAATGGAGCAGGAAAACAGAACTAAGCAAGGCAAAAAGCACGTGATTGAAAACAAGACCAAGTATTGGGGTGCAGTACTGCTTGGAGAACACAAGGCTCTCCTGCTCCCTCTGAAAGCTAAGGTTTAAATCTCAGAAAGTGATTTTTTTTTCTCTCTTAATTATGCTGAAAGGGCAATTGTGTAAATCTCAAGGACATTCTTCTTGAAAACACAAGGAACTACTGGAGGCATTTTAATGCATAGAAATTTCTTTTTTCTTTTCTTTCCTTTTCTTTTCTTTTCTTTTCTTTTCTTTTCTTTTCTTTTTTTTTTTTTTTTTTTTTTTTTTTTTTCTTTTTTTTTTTTTTTTTTTCCTTTTCTTTTCTTTTTTCTTTTCTTTTTTTCCTTTTTTTCCTTTTCTTTTCTTTTCTTTTCCTTTTTTTTTTTTCTTTTTTTTTTTCCTTTTTTTCTTTTTTTTCCTTTCTTTTTCTTTCCTTTTCTTTTTTCCTTTTTCTTTTCTTTTCTTTCCTTTTCCTTCCTTTCCTTTCCTTTCCTTTCCTTTCTTCCTTTCCTTTTTCCTTTCCTTTCCTTTTCCTTTCCTTTCCTTTTCCTTTCCTTTCCTTTCTTTCCTTCCTTTCCTTTCCTTTCCTTTCCTTTCCTTTCCTTTTCTTTATTGCAAAATAAATGCTTATCATTAGATAAACATGGTATCTGCGGCATTCACGGTATTTCCCACAGAAGTGCCCAAATGATATTAAATAGCTGGTCCTCGCAATGCCTGATGAGGTAAGTAAATATTACCTGGCTTCTGTATGGCTAGCAGCTATCCCATTCTACAAGGCTATTAGCAATCCCATTCTCTGGATGATGATAACCCAGAGAAACAAAATGATTTCACTGTCAGCTCCAATGTCCCTGGAAGCCAGCAAGACACACTCTGGTGCCTATACTTAAAAGTATTAAAAAGAAAAAAGCAATTTTAAGCATGGTACTGGATCACTGATGTTCCCAGCTGTCAATCCTGACAAGTGACGTGGGGTTGGAGGCCAGTGGTTCTGTGTTTGTGGAGTTTCAGCCTTTTCTGGTAAGAACGGCTCGCAGGGCCAGGGAGAGCCCTGGCAGGGAGCGTTGTCTGGAGTTATTAAAATGGTCCACTGAGCTCGTGCCTTTGAGGAGCTACAGCCGAATAAATAGCCCGGCGTTAACCTTTTTAGCTCTGATGTGTGTCAGGGTGAGCGCTGGTTTCTCACTCGAAGGGAATACTCCAATTCATTAATTTGCTGCAGAAGCGAGGTGAAGGCTAGATCAATGACTTTGGCGTTTGCGGAAAGCACACAGAAATCAGAGCAAGTGCTAGTTGATCTCATTTCCAGCACTGAATTCAACCTTGGTGTAATGATTTAACAACAAAAAAGTACACAAAATCACAAACGAGGAGTTCCTCTTCTCTTGTGTGCTGCCCTGAGGTAGTACTGAGTCACGCACCTGAAGTAAAAATTGGGGTTGTGGCTTCACGTTTGAGCTTTTGCCTGCAAAACCATGGTCGCGGGCCACCCCTAGTTCTGCACTCAAAAGCCAAGTAAGGCAATGGCATGCAAAGAAGAAAACTTCTGGAAAGTTTCATTAATGGCTATGTAAATAGCAAACGCTTGCCACTTAAGGCCTGGCAGGATTTTTGTGCGAAGGCACAGTGAGAGGAGTTTTTGCAGGGTAGAATTTTAGAGCGCAGCAGCAAGCCCGCTCTCCCAGGGCAAGCATTTCTGCACAGCAGCCTTATTACAGCTCTCTGCAAGGTCCCACCTAGGCTCAGCAAGCCCAAAGTAAAGGGGTTCAGCCCCTGCAGCAGCTGGTGCTGGAAACTTCGATATAGAGAAATGGCAGAAGTCGTCCTTCAGAGCTTCGCGGTAAAACTGGAAAGAAATCTCCTTCTGAGATTAACATAAGGATGGTTCAGGGCAGGATCAGAATAGGACATTTTTTCAAAATAAAATAAAATAAAAATCCCTACCAGCTTCCCTACTGAACCAGCTCAGGGGTGAAGAACCTGACCAGAGTGAGGCA
This sequence comes from Cygnus olor, assembly GCF_009769625.2. Lineage (NCBI taxonomy): Eukaryota > Metazoa > Chordata > Aves > Anseriformes > Anatidae > Cygnus > Cygnus olor. The sequence continues at coordinate 11,452,756 of NC_049170.1, read as the reverse complement.
GGGATGCAGGGAGCACGAGGAGGAGCTCTGCCAGCCCTGGCATCCCTTAGGGAGCCCTGAGCCTGCACCACAATTGCAGCAGGCTGGCTGAGACGGGCGCTCACTTTCTGGAAAAAGAACCTCCTGGATCCTGCCAGTACCGAGGTGCACAACAGGCACCGATGTAGAATTTGGACCCAGTCTAAGTGTTATTTATTTGTATTTGGCCGTTACATTCTTACGTGGATTGTGATGCCGAGAGCAACTGCAACAGCAGTATTTTCTCAACAAGTCACGTTACTGCCTCAGACAAGAAGGGGCTCTGTATCTTCCAGAAAGGCAGAAGAAATTAGTTTATGAGATCGGTAATTGTCATGTGTTTACTGCCACTTGTGCAAAATTGCTAATGGTTGACTGTCAGATGTAAGACACTGTGCAATTGGAGCAGATTGGAGAGATAATTATAACAGAGCTTCCCAGAACAAAGTTCTCGATGCTTTTTTTGTTGTTGTTTTTCGTTGCTAAGTAAGAAAAGAGAAAAAAAAAAAAAAAAAATGAAAATGTAAAGGAAGTGCTGCAGACGTTGGGAGAGTGCTCCAAAATATTTTTGTTGTTGTTCATTTGGGTCATTTGGATGTGGTAGCAAGTTAATTATTTTTACTTCCAGGAATCAGTGATGATAAAAATTCTGCATCTTGGTGGGTTGAAATGTCCCAAGTCTTACAAGTAGCAAAGTAGTTCCCATTCCAGCTGGGAAACCAATTAGAAGAAGATTGAGAAGAATGTATTTGTTCTGTGACCACTGACACTTCAAATCAGAGAATTATTAAAATGTTTTGGCTATATATCTGGTACTCTGCAATAACAAAGAACAACCTAGCATCTCCTTGATTATCTTCAAGAAAACATGAAACTCTCAGGACTATCTTAAAACATCAAAAACATTCAGAAGAGGAATGCTTTGAATTTTTACAATCCATCATCATTGCAAATGGCAACTTTAATCCTGACTTTGGGTGACCACAATCAGTCTGAGATGGCTTTAGTCTATCTCAAGTTAAAGAGATTGGTAAAAATTCTCAATGGTTAAATATCCATTTTTTTTGTGAATGCTGGGTAATAAAAGCTTGTAATCATTTTTCCTCATCTCCCAAAGAATTTCATGGTTATAATAGACATTTCTATTGCTTAGCTATGCTGTCTGCTGTGTAATCCATGAAAATATTAAGGCACGTCCAACAAGGTGTTAATTCATATCACAGCCGAAAGAATCTTGAGATGTTTTCCAGGTATTAGAGGTATTTTTTGTACATTAATTGATCACTGACATGATACAATTTTAAAGTTCATTAGGAGAGGTGAAGATGGGATCACAGAGAGGCATGATAAGTGACGGAATATTGCTTATATATCTTCTACAGTGTGCCAACAGTCTTCTGTGCCATTATCTTAAAGTAACAATCTGATTTTTGTTTGCTAAAACATGATATATCGCATTAACTGGAGACTAAATTATAAAAAAGGACTAGTTCCTTTTCTATACATGTTTTTTTTTTTCAGATGACATCATAGAAAACAGAAAAAAAAATAATTCAGGTTAAATTTGCTCTAGAATACTCAATTTTGCATTTTAATTTCAGTAAATTGAAAAATGGTCTAAATCTAGTTCAGTAAATTTCATTGAAGAGAATCTTTCCAGAAAACTGTGTTACTGAATTTTAAACCTCACTCACCGTGTGGATAACCATTTCCCTGTAAGACGCCTGGTGTAGTGAGAGACAGGCTGTGCGTGTGGATGCTTTGGGAATCCTGTATTAGAATATTAAGACATTTCCTATCTTCGGATGCCAGTTCCCTCTCTGAACTTGTGAAATGTGTTATCAACTCCTACCTCAAATGCAGCAGTGGAAGGGATCTTTCTCTGTGGAAACAGGCTTGGCCAGACTGCAGGAGCCTAATAAATACTTCTTATGTGAGACTAAGTTTCAAACCAAACTTATTAAACTGTGCCAGTAAACTCGTAAGTTCATTTTATTTTTTTAATAAAAAGAGAGATGTATGAAAATTATTAAAATGCACTAAATCCCTTTTTAAATAATACTTTTACACTGATAATAATCAAATTATTTCCTTAAGAACAATGGTCATGCGAGTTGAAGAGGAAATATCTAATATACAAAGGGAAATGATGCTTCCTAGGGTTTCTTTTCCTTCCTTTTCCTGTGTCGTACTTCACTTCTGGCCAAGAAAGTTCTTTTGTGCATCTTAGCTCCAACCCCATTTCATCAGCATGTGAACTGCTATGCCAAACTATGTGCAGAAGGAGCTCAGGCATGAGTTTATGTTCCTGCTGCCAGCGGTGCGACGAGGCCAGTAACCTCTGGCACAGGGACACAGCGGGGAAGGAAACTTCTCCGTTTCCCAACTACTGGAGCTCGTCTGCAACCAGGCTAAGGCAGAAAATGGCTGAAGGCCTCTCCTCTGTGCAGGACTTGTTCACACACCTTTCTGTGCACGGAATTAGGTCAGCCTGTCTTCAGTGGGCATTTGGATTCCCAGATATTCACTTCAATAGACCTTTGTGAATTAAGAGTGGGCCACCAGCATTAGTTTACTGACTCGATATTAGGGTAGAGAAACGAACACCAAGATACATAGCAGCTTGCATCTGTCACACACTCTCAGTAATTAATCTCCCTTCCCTTCCCTTCCCTTCCCTTCCCTTCCCTTCCCTTCCCTTCCCTTCCCTTCCCTTCCCTTCCCTTCCCTTCCCTTCCCTTCCCTTCCCTTCCCTTCCCTTCCCTTCCCTTCCCTTCCCTTCCCTTCCCTTCCCTTCCCTTCCCTTCCCTTCCCTTCCCTTCCCTTCCCTTCCCTTCCCTTCCCTTCCCTTCCCTTCCCTTCCCTTCCCTTCCCTTCCCTTCCCTTCCCTTCCCTTCCCTTCCCTTCCCTTCCCTTCCCTAATAGGCCAGAGAGGAATTAGAAGATGAGACCGACTTTAATTTTTAAGTGCTAAAAGAAGTTAGAACCCAAGTTGGGAATAATTATAGGACTGTTTGCATTCCATTCAGAGGTAACTTGATTAATGCATCTCATCAGTTATTTTGTACAATTTGCTGTATAGTAGTAGGTAGACGTCCAGCCACATTCATGGTAAAAATGTAAAAAGCGTAATGCCTTTCCCAACCTGCTCATGAGGCACAAGCTGACAGATGCAAATAGAGAGAGTGGGAGTGGAGAGGTGAAGGGTAAAAAATAAATTGAGTTCACTGGAAAAAAAAAAAAAAAAAAAAAAGCAGTACATCTCCGCATAACCAATGCCAGACAGGCATGTTCATCCAATACCACAGTAGGATTATTTCCTACAGCATATTCATGATTGCTTTGTCTACTCTGCTTTTAATGTTTCAAATTATGGGGATTCCACTATTTCCTTTGAGAGTCTCTTTTGCACTGTAACACTGCTCATCCCTTGGAAGCTTTCCCTGACATTTATTTCGGCTTCCTTTCTTAATTCCAGCCTATTATTCAAAGTTGTATCCTTTTCTACCCGCTTTTTTTTTTTTTCCCTTTAACTTCCGCAGTGCTTACACCTTTCAGATAATTGTGGGCAGCTATCTGGGCCATCCCTTGCTGTTGCTTAGCAAGCTGAGAAGCACTCTTTTTAATCTCTCCTTATAAATCAGTCCCTCTAGGCAGCTGATTATTTTTGTTGTTTTTCTATGAATGCCTTCCGCTTTTCATTTTTATTTTTTTTTGGTACTCTGGCTGAATCCTGATTCCCCAGTCACATAAACAGAAGAGCAGCTAACCAGCTCACTCACAGACACAGTCCCGTTGCTTTTATTAAGGTGTCCAGAAGACCCACATGTAATTTTCGGTGCTTTAGGTCAATGTGATAGCATCTATACAAGAGCTTTTCCTTTCTCCAAATGTCTTTTGTTCCCTGCCCCCTTCCTAAGGTTATGATGCTGAGAAGATTTCTGGTATAGACCTGGTTTAAAGGCTAAATCTCTGCAAAATTGGATACATCTTCTGCTGTGAATTAGCTAGGAAAGTGAATTTTTATCTAGTCAAGGTCAACTCTGTGTTGTCCTTCACACTTTCTACTCAGCTACCGACACCACTGTAAGGCGATCTCCAGCAGGACTTCACAACTTACAGCAACAATAAGCATTTTTAAGTACAAACACACTTTTTTTCTTCCTTCCTTCTGTGAAGACACGTATGTTCGAATAGGTTAGTGCATGCAAATAATTCAAATCATGTCAGCGAAAGCGTTGGGGCACAAAGTCACTGGCAAGCTGCGGAGATCAGGGCCTGTGTCAGAAGGACGTTGCCGTCTCGTTTCTGCTCTTGAACGCATATGAAACCGTACACCGTGCAAATACGGTCATGCCTTGCAGAAACGCTTGTCTTTATAGGAAAGGGATTCTAGAAATCCTGACACTCTTAATTAATCACTGGGTCCAAAACACAAATATTGTCCTGCTTTTCTTGAAGTCAGGAAAATTCCTACTGCTTATTCTGGTGGATGATTACGACGCGGCCTCTCACCTACAAATCTGGAAGGATTCATTAATTAAGACCAACTAGGTCAAACCTCCTGACTTGCTCCTTTTTTGTTTTAATTTCAGTGTTTCATCAAATTCATCATGCAAATTTATATGCTTGAAATTTCATTATTGGAACCCGGAGGTAAGCAAGAAATCTCTTCTCATGAGGCAGAGGAGCTCTGTTGGAACAAATGTTTCATTCGAGTCAGGCTGCCATGGCCCCAGGCATGTTCCTGTGCTGGGGTTTGGCTCCCCCATCCCTGTGCCAAGGGGAGAGGTTCCCCTGCTGCAGCCCCAGCCCCACTGCCTTGCTGCATCCCACCCAGGGGCTCCCCAGACCCCCTCTGCAGCAGCCGCCATCCAGCAGGGCACGTCGATGGGGAGGCTGCAGGATTTGGGTGTTTCCATTCCTGCCTGATGGATTCACACAGCGAGTGATTGTTCTTTCAGTAAATGTACCCAACTGCTGAAACATGGGGCTTGTCATGGAAGCGCCAGGAAAATTCCATGTGAAATGTTGTGAACGTTCAGCTCGTTCTCTTTAGGTCCCTTTATGTAACTTCACAAAAGGGAAAATTTGGAGAGCGGGGTGAGCGTCGCTGGTAGGGATTGTGCAACAATCAGATAACAAATAAAATCACCAGCTCCCATCAGCTCAAAGAGTGGGGAAGCAAAGGTGCAGCTCAGAGATACACGCTGGTGCAGAAAGCTGGATCGCCGCAGAGCCTCGCGCTGCCTCCCTCGTGGCTGCCTCCTTGGTGCTGGAAAAAGCTCCTCCTGTGGAGCGCTGAGCCTTTCAGCCTATTTCATCCCCCACGAAACAATAAACAAACAAAACTGGGCTTCTCAGGTAGGAAGCCTGGAGCACATTTGGATTTAATTGCTTTTCATTGTTTGGGTCCTGATGTAAGGAACTTGAAAGACGTGGATAATTCCTTGAACGCCTGTATTTCAGCCATTCGGTGCTCAACAATAGGCAAAAAATCTTACCCCTATATAGCACAGTGCCGGTGGAGAGGCATTGTATACCCTAAATGGCATGCGTGTTGCCATGCTGTTAAAAGTAGTGGGCTACAGAGAGGCTAAACAGATGGCTCCAATCCTGCAGTGCATTGAAGAGTAGCCCGGTGGTGGTTAATAGAAATCAGCATAAGTGACAATGAAACAAACACCAGCACCATGAAATGCAGGGACCTTGTGTGTTCAAGGCTTGCTTGCACCTGGCAGCTTGGCCGAGGTGCTGCAGGTGGTGGTGGCACTGCTCCGGCTGAAGGGACGCCAGCATCGGGCGCGAGTGGGTCTGTGGCTGGGTGCAGCCAGAGCACGAGGAGCTGCCAGCACCACGTACAGTGCAGGGATCGCCCCGGTGCTGACACCAGTCCAGCACAGCTGGCAATATGATGTCATTTGTTTTTGTTCCACAACGTATTAAAAAATTACATTGTTTAGTATAGTCACAGCCTGAGCTTCATCGCTTGAAGGAACTCCTACATCCTTTTCTTCCGCTAACCGAAATGGTAAGCCGTGGTTGACTTGGGGACGATTACGCCTTTTTCTTTCAGTTAAACTTGTGTCCCTGTGAGACAAATTCTCCCACTGGCTTCCGAGGGCTTATGAAACAGCAGGTGGTGGGGTGTCCTGCTCCGTCCTTCTGGTGAGGGATGCTCTGAAACAAAACGAAATATACAAGAGAAGACGTATGCAGGGAGAAAAAGAAAGGCAGCTGTTCCTTGCCGAACGTGTCTGTTGATCTGAAGGGGAGCTTTATTACACGCTTTCCCTGTTATGAGCGGTGTGACTGGGGCACGGGTCCTCCAGATGGAGGTGGCAGTGGGCGCACGCTGGAGCCGAGCACGGACACGCCGCTGTGTCAGCCGCGTCCTCATCTCTGACAGCAAGTGGGGACGTAAGTGGAAATGTAAGTGGAAATGTGCACTTTTTGTAACACACGCTCCGAATTTCCACTGTTTAGCCGGACGAACACAGCCGCCAACACGAGCGGGCAGCAAGCCGCTCCGCAGGTGGGGCAGGAAAGGGAATTCGGGGCTTGCTCGGCTCCCCACGCCACCCCTCTCCCCCTCGCAGCGGCACCGTGAGAGCCACCAGCCCCACTTCTGAGGGCTGTCGCGACAGAGCGACAAACCCCGGCCCGCCCCCCCCAGCCCCAGAGCGCCTCAGGGCCGAGGCGCGGGGGCAGCGCCGCGCCGTGCGCGCCCCCTGGGGGCCGGCGTCGGGGGCGCGCGGCGGCGGCGCGGTCACGTGCCCGTGACAGCAGCGGCGCCGTGCCCGGCCGGCAGCAGTCGCGGCAGCGGCACCGCAGCGCCAGGCGCCGCCAGCCCAGCCCAGCCCAGCCCAGCCCGGGGAAGGAGCGGGGCCGGGCGGCTGCGGCGAGCCGGGAGGGAGCCGGCAGCGGCGGGGAGGCCGATGAGGAGCGATCGCGGGCGGGCGGCGGCGGCGGCGGCAGCAGCGGCAGCAGCGGCAGCAGCAGCAGCGGCCATGGCGGGGCCCCGCTGAAGGAAGCGGCGAGGGAGGAGGAGGAGGAGGAGGAGGAGAGGGAAGGAGGAGGAGGAGGAGAGGAGAAATCGCCGCATTCCCTCCCTCCCTCCGCGCCCCGTCCCCGTGCGCGCCCGCCCGCCTCCCCCCGCATGCCCCGCTGAGGCGGCGCGCAGGGACCTCGGCACCCGGCGCGGCCCCGCCGCCCTCCCTCCCTCCCTCCCTCCCTCTCCCTCCCTCCCTCCCTCCCTCCCTCTCCCCTCCTCTCCTCCCCTCTCCTCCCCTCTCCCCTCCTCTCCTCTCCCCTCCGCGCCGCGCACAAAGGGGGAGAAGCAGCGGGGAGGAGGAGGAGGAGGAGGAGGAGGAGGAGGAGGAGGAGGAGGAGGAGGAGGAGGAGGGCAGAGCCCCCCGCGCCAGCATGGCGGACCGCAGCCTGGACAGCGTGTCGCTGCCCCTGGAGGTGCGGGCCCGCCTGGCCGAGCTGGAGCTGGAGCTCTCCGAAGGTAAAAAATAAATAAATAATTATAAAATAAATAAAAAAATTGGGGGGGGGGGGGAAACGTGGGAGGTGGAGGGGGGGGCGGCGGAGCGGGCACGGCCCTCGCGTGCGCGCGCGCGGGCGGTGGCGGTGACAGTTGGACGGGCGGCGGGGCGCGCGCACCCCCTCCCCTCAGCACCCCGTTACCCCCCCCCCCCGTTCCCTCGCAGACCCCCCCATCGCCCCCTCACCCCCTCCTCAGACCCTCGGTGCCACCCCACAACCCCCCCCTAACCCCCGACCCCTCTTTCCCAGCCTCCCGCCCCGTGTCCCCTTGGCGTTCCCTCAGCTCCTGAGGGGACAGGCGGGTGCGCGCCTTTGTGCTCGCCCCCGGAGGCTCGGGCGGACGGGTTTTTTAATTTTTTAAATTATATATATATTTTTTTGTTCTACCTGTGGTGAATTCCGCCCCCTCTCCGCTGGAGAGGGGGGCTCTGGCGGCAGGGCTCGCTGCTCTCCAGCCTCGCATGTTTTATTACGGAAGATGGAAAAAATCCTTCGGGCTGGCTCGCAGGGATCCCTGTCCTGCCAAGAAAATGCAGTTTTACAGAAATCTGCCACATAACGTTGGGGCGAAAAGGCTGCTTGGCTGTATCGAGGGGCTTGCCGTCAAGTGCACGCCTCGGGATCAGCGTAGCACTTGCAACAAAACACTCCATGATAATGTCACCTCAAAAATACTACTTAAAGGAAATGATTTTTTTTTGTTAATTGCATATATATATATTTATATATATATATATATTTCCCGTTTAATTGAAAGCTTGCAGTGGTGATTTGCTTGGCTTGGTTGATTTCGATGCTCTGCCAGTTGGGAAGGCTCTTGTGCAGCCCGCACATCGCTGCTGCTGCTGTGGCTGGGAGGACGAGCAGGAGCCCGAGCCCGCCCTCCGCACCTCAGCCCGCTGCCAGCCAGCTCCCCGTCTCCATCTGTGGCAGCTCTGGTGGAGGAGTGAGGCACACGGAGCGATTACTGCCCATCAGGATCTCTCCCTGATGGGGATCAAGCACCCAGAGTGCCGTCAGTGTTAGGCAGGATTGTGGTGCCTCAGATGTAAGCTGTTCCTTGCAGAGGCAGGGAGTAGGGAGTATCTGTATCTGCTGCTGCTAGAGTTGGCTCATTCCTCAAGTGCAAATGTGCCGTGAGCTTTTTCTTCTAATAAAAAAAAGACAAATGTTAGTGTTCGTTCACCGCTGACTGGCTGCAACACTCGACAGAATGACCGAGCGTGCCCCAGATCAGTTATTGGAAGTGTTCGATATACTGAGCTGTCTTTCCGTCTTTTCGTAACGGTTTGTAAGGGCTCCAAGCCAGAAAGTAAAATGCGCTTAAGCCAGTTTCATCAGCAGGGAGGAGCTGATGTTGACATTGTATTTTCCTTTTAACGCTTTGAGGGGGAAGAGGAGAAGGAGCTACTGATTAGCCTGGGGCTCTTCTTTCTCTGCCTTCCTCTCCTGAAAACCCAAAATAAGAAAAGTTCAATGTGATGTTGCCTTACAGCGAGGTACTGCCCATCCACCGGCCCTTCTCTGTGCTGGGGAGGGAGCAGGGAGCGCTGTCGATACCACGGTGTGTAGTGCTCTTGCTTTATGCTATTTGGTGTTTATCACACTACTGTCTGCACACCGGCAAGATGCTAATTAAAACAGATGTTAGTAAATGCTTTCAGAAGACCAAAATCAAACTGACTTAGATCTTCAGTAAGAAATACGCTAATTCAGTGTACCGAAGTTGTAATGCAGTTTTATGGTACAGTTCCTGTTGCCGCAAGCATAATCCAAGAAGACTCGGAGGAAGCAGGACGTGGTTTGCAATTGGACATCTCTGTCTGCACTGCTGTGCCTTCCCTGGAGCTAGAGCTGGAATGAATTTATCCCACTGACAATATCTTTCCTTCTGTGCCACTGACGTTGCACCCAGCAGACAGCGTGGCTCGTGTTTTCTGACCGTGACAACCTAAATCAAGATCGGTTGGAACCGGGAGGAGGGAGGAGAAGGGGCCAGCATCCTGCTTTCAGTGTCTTTCCTCCAAGCCACTCTTGGTGTGCTCGTAGTCAAGTAAATTGCAGTGCTCCGTGCCTGGGAAAACTCAACCTTCCGCCGCTTAAAGCTCCTCACTTCAGGCACACGTGTTGCAAATTCTGGCCTCTTCCCAAAACTAATGACTGCGTAGGGTAGGATCAGTAACTCGTAAGGTTTTGTTTCAGTGGAAGGCTGGTCATAGTCTGGCCACGCTAGCTCAGAGTTTGGCGGTTTTCAAGGCAACTTCATGCATTTTCAGGCCCCGAGTGTGTGCCCTTTACATGTAACTTGACCATCATGTGCCAGCCCACTGGCTTCAGTGGCGTGCCGTTCACTGTGGTAGGCTTCAGCCTGTGCAGAAATGTTTGCAAGAATGAGGTTTTAATGTGCGTCAAGCTCATGGTGTGTTAAGGCATCTCTGCCGCCTTCTTGGATTTGGTAACTGTAGAAAGCAGTAGATGGGCAACTGCATGCTTACACGCGTGTTTGGGTCTCGTTGATAACGTTGGGAGTGAAGGGATTGCCTTAAATTCCGTCCCCTTTCCTAAACCAGACTTGCTAGGAAAATGTTTTTCAAATGCCGAGTGCCCGAAGTGGCTTCTTGTACTGTGTGTGACCGCGGGCTTTCCAGTTCCGGTGCCTCTGAACACCGCGGGCCTTACAGCTGCCACTTGTACCAAGGCAACCTCGTTCTCGAGTGCCAAAACCTCTCGTGGACCGGGGAGACTTAGGGACAGCTTCTGAAAGAAGTTGCTGCCTTGTGCAAAGAGAGCACCGGCAGGATTATCGCAACACAGCCTCTTGGCTGGGAGCTAACGCCACCTCCTCCCCAGGTCCTGCCCGTCCCGTGTGGCGGTGCGGGTCCTCCCCACGCCACGCGACTCGAGGCGGGAGGTGGGGTAGCTGGTGTCCACGCGCCCAGACAAGTGGTACTGGGGCACTCGCAGATGCTGTCATTGCAGTCTTTGCCGGCAGTCACTGTACGTTTCAATATGGCCGTGGTAGTTTCTCCTCTCGTAGCCAAATTCTGGTCTCCTTGTTCAGCTGCACGCTGGGCAGGGGCTGACTCGCAGCAGCGATTCTGACAGCAGAAGCTCACGCAGTGGCTGCCGGGTAGGTAGCACATGCTTTTTAGACGACAGGGCAAAGCGCCTTTTTTTTGGCGAGCGTTTAGGCAGTTCTGTGCTGTTCTTTGGTTTCGAGGGAAGAGGAGTTTGTCTGAAAGGTGTTTACGTTGTGTGCTGCTAAGATTGTTTCTGGCACTTGTAACCCACTGGTTATTGTGGGCAAGCCACATGCCTTTTACCTCTCTTTTGTTGTGGTCCGAACGCGCTTTTTTGTTTCAAACAAAGCTATTTAAAAGGTACTATGGATGCAAATTAGGGTAACCATTTTAGATTTTGTTAGTTTCATTATTTTGATTTAGAGGCTGAAGATCAGTCAGAGTCAGAAATGTTTACCAGTGTCCTCCGAGCGTGTGTGCCTGTAGCCTACCCCATGAGAGAGAGGGAGCTGTGTAGGTAGCCTCGCACTTTGATGAGTGCTGAAAGTGACTTTCATGTTCATGCGTTGGTATTTAATTTTATGTTCAGCTTAAGGCAGCAATAGCACACTTCTTGATGGTGTTTTCGCTTCATTTTGGGAGGGGAAAATGCTTCCGCGTTTCTCAGAACTGAGAGGTGCAGCAGCACTTTAAGTCTGGTAAGAGTATTAGAAGTGAGTTGTGGAATCTTTTTTATCCAGCCAGATACTCAAAGGCATTTGTTTTGCTGTGCTCGAGTGAACGTGGCTGAGGCCGGCCTGTTACCTACGGGGTCTTTGACGCTGCAGTGGGTTCCAGTGACAGTCCTAATGCTCGCAGTGCTCAAAACTGTGGCCTTTGGAGGCTGATGCAATCAACATGTCACTCTGCAGTGGCTGTTCTTGAGGGCCGCTTAGAATTTTGCGAGGCTTCAGTTTTCTAACTATGTATAAAATTGTATTGGATGGAAATAGATGAATCATCTCGTTTTTTTTTAGACTAGCTTGGGAGCTGTTAACTGAAGAACTCATTTAATAAAACCAGGAGTCTTGAAATATGTTGTCTTTCTGTTTAAAAATGTAATTTTACAACCCCTCCATTCTTAAAAACACTTAAGAATTAGAAAGTCCCGAAAATATTTTTCTCATTTTCCCCTCTAGTTAAGGTTATACAGGGTTATATTGCCCTTCCAATTACTTTCTGAACCAAAATTAATCGGGAAAAGATGCTCTATATTTCTTGCAGTATTTTATCCAAGTGTCAGATAACAGAGCTGAAACACTTAAAAGAACCACAGACGCCACATGGAAAATGTGAAAAACATCCTGTTCAGAAACTACTCTACTCATATTCCGTACTATACGTCCAGTCCTCTTTCATTTTAAACATATGAGGCATAGCAGGTTTTGGTAAGCTTGAGCCTTTCTCCAAAGACCGCTTTCAAAAAGCACCAGCGGATCTTCAAGGAATGCTTGCTCCTTCCCAAAGGCACTGGACATGAGCTCAGGTGATTAATTTGGTCCTAAACTTTGGTTACACCCGCTGGCTTGGTTATATGCACTCATCTTACTTGGGTTGATTGGGTCATTGTCTGGTCGGTGTATTATTTTATAGGTGCACGGTGTGTCATTATTGGTGCCCGTTAATGCACGATGCCTCCTGACAGAGCCAGCGAAGCCCTTGTCCAGTAGAGCGATCCCGTCAGCAAAAGGGCCGCCGCTCTCGGGAGGGAGCTGTGGTTGGCAGCGCCTCGCAGGACCACCGGACCCCGCCAGGCTGCCTGCCTGGATGTAGTCACTGGCGCGGGGCCAGAGGACTGCAGTTAGCTCCTCCGGTTATTATTCCTGCATGACATTTGCCAGCTGACTCCTCACCCGCGGAGAGGTTTCAGAGTGTGAAAATTTCAATAACTACCACACCTCCGTGATTTGGGACGCGGAGTCATCCTTTTAATTCACTCCTTGAGAGACAGTGCTCTGCTTAGCAAGTGGGTATAACCCGCGCAATGACAGAGTGTTAATACTTCCCGAGTTTGGGTGAGAAGTGAACTAAGAAATTCAATACTCACATTTGCTTCTTGCTGTTTTCTCTTTTTTTTGTTTTGTCGTTAGGGCGCAGTTGGTTCATGTTTTCAGTTCTTTTTCTGGCAGAGAGGACGAACCTACTCAAATACGTAAAGCTGAAATTTTCACGTTACATACAAGATCTAAGGTTTTAGGCAAATATGTCAAATGCCATGAGAATTATGATGAAATCAAGAGTGCTGGCAACATGAGTTTTTCTTTCTCTGCAAGATGATCCTCCTCTCATCAGCTGCTTTGGTTCTTGGATGGTGTGCATGCTGGAGAGGGAGAGTTGCTTAGCAGTTTTAAAAACAGGTTAAATTCCCTCAAGAGTTAATATCCATTTACGTTGAAAGGTACTGGAATTTGAAGTCTTTTTTTTTTTGGATGTGTGTCTACCTACTTCATCTTCCTGTGGTATTTGGACTTCAGGGCATTTAATGGGCGTTGCTGTGTCAAAAGGACTTGCTGTCACTCATTCAGCTGAAGGATGTTGTAACGCCTTGTAAAGCAGACTATGCAAATCGCCGGGATGTTCCCAGAAGAGCTGTCCTGGAGGCACGCTGTAAATACACCTTTATTGCAGGCTGATGTCGAGCAGCACTGATGCCCAAGGGTTACACTTAATAGATCATTCCGATGATCTTTACTGTATTACCCAGCAGACGGACTCGAACAACTTCTCCCAAGGATGTGTGAAAATTGCGGTGGGGTGTCAGTTTTATAGGCAAAACGGGCGGAAGGCGGTGTGTTTGTAACAGGGACACGCGCTGCGAGGAGCTGCCCTTTGCAGCTTCAGGGATCTGTCTGACCGTGCTGCACGGCGCAGAGAGCACAAGCCTCTGCTTCTCCTTGCCACAGCGACAGCTCGACGTGTGCCCGTGTTGGGTCGGCGTGCCGTCCTTCTCTGAAGGTATTGACCTGCCTGGGTTACTCCTTTGTAAGGTGAAAACTGCCATTTCGAGTCAAATAGGCTTTATTCTAGCAAACCAAATATTCTTTCGTACTGAAGAAATCCAGATATAGCACACCTCTTCCCTTTGTGGTTCGTTTTTCTCAGGACAAAATATTTCCCTGCTATACGGAAGGCAGGTGTAACAAACTAGTCCTTGATGGAGGATTTGGCCTGGGAGTGGAGAGCAGCGGGAAGATCAATGTTTCTCTAAAGGGACATCAATAAACTCCTTTTGGTTTTCATAGCTCAGGATGGATGTTTGCGGTGTGATGCAGAGAATCCTAAATGTACCGTAACTCTTCTATACTTAAAAATGCATTGACTGCGTTTTAATTTTTTAAGAGGCTATTTGTATAAAGCGTCAAGCAGGAAATATAATTTTTTAAAAATAACTGCTTTAATTCCCTGGCAACTGTCAGACAAGATGACTCACCGCGGCGCAAGATTCACCCCAGCACAGAACAGATTTGACACAAACTCTTAATCCGTTTAAAATTATGCATGTATATTTCCCTGCCTTCCCAGTGGGTGAGCATCAGTTGTGCCTTAGCCCTGATGATCCCATTCTGCCTTTTCTTGTTCCCCACCTCCTTTCTGCTCTTTCTTCCTGGGAACCCAGGTGCAGGCATCAGTCACCCAGCTGAGGTTAGGGGCAGCCGTCTTCCCCGGCTGGTGGGGAGCGTTGCCTGGCTGCCTGGCGTGGTCCCTGGTTCTCTCCTTGACCGCGGTGCTGGTGGTGCGATCCGAAACACGGTTGCTCTCTGCAGTTATTTCTGGTCTTTCCTTCTATTGGTAAAGTTTATAAAATGGGAACTGCTTTCGTTTCACTCCACTTGGTGGAACGTGTCAGGGAATCACTCATTTTAGGCCCGTGTAAATCAATTAATTTTTTCAGTAGTGTTAGCTAGGGCTTCTAATTATGAGTATTATTTATCACTATGGTTAAGTACAACTGTAAAACAAGTGCAGAGCATAACGGTGACATGATGTCCTGCAGTAAAGAACAGCAGCTAGGAAAACTCCAAGCAATTCAGCTCCAGACAGAGACACCTGGAAGGCCCCGGCCGCGGCTGTGGTTGTTGCCTCTGGCAGCCACCGCAGGACTGGTGCCGAAGCCGCGTGGGGTCTCGCCAGGGCAACCTGATGGCTCCTGCAGGAAGGAGGGAGGCTTGTCCTGCTGCTCCTTGCGGTCCCTGCTCTGAGGACAGTCAGTTGCTGGCTCTCGGCTGTTTGATAGGTGAGATTAAGTGCCAGCATGTGGAAAATTGTCACATTGTTTTGCAGCAGAAGGTAACATTGAAAAGTGATGATGTCTCAGCTCAGCCCTCTCTTTTAAAGATATCACATGTTAAATGGTTGGATGAATGAAAGAAAGAATTCTTACAAAGTATCCTGATAACATGGATAGGAAGGAAGAAGTTCTGTGACTTACGGAGGTGTGAAAGTGTTTGTTGCTTTCCAGAGGTTGAGCTGGACCAGTAGAATGAGCCAGCTTTCAGGGCATTTGGAGGAGCGCTTGCTTTCACTCACACGGGTGGGTCTACAGAATGCTGGCAGTTGAGGGGAAGAAGGGACTCGTCAAATATTGCTTGCTTATTATGGGAATAAAAGGGAGTATTAGGACCTGTGGTTTGGTCTTACTGCTGCCTGGATCCAGAAACCATACCTCTGTATTAACCATGGCATCTGATAGTTCGTCATTTACATCTTGGCTTGATTGTGTGTAAGATTAAAATATCAAAAAACCGAAAGATCTTGTAAGTCTGGTCTGGTAGGAGCTGTTCAGAAGCCAGGAAAATGTTTCTTAAACTCTGTGACATCTAGTGAAGTGTAAGTGTGGGTCACGGAGCCTGGGGTTTCACTGGGGGGCTGCTGGTTGAAGGCCTGCCTGGACTAGGAAAGGTTTAAAGATTTTGGTTTGGCCTAGAGACCCAAAAGAAGTGTAGTGACAGCCTTTCTCCTAGCGTGTGGATGTTGAGGATGTCTGGGCCTCCATAAACAGCCTGGAAAAATAAAGAGGCCCTGGCAGAGGCCCCTTCAGAGGAGCTAGGTCTGGAAGCGCCCCGGGGCTTGACTGCCCACTCTGCGTGGCCCCTCTGGATAAAGTGCCGGGGCACCAGCAGGTGATGACAGGGCTAAAGCGTCTATTCTCGTGTAATGGAAAAAGAGACCAAGCTGGTCGTCAGGATCCTGGTATCTCATATGTAACAGTTCTGAAATTTGACAAAACAGCTTCCTTCAGAAATCCATTTACTCTGTAACTACGGTCTTACGCAGCTACACACCTTCAAGATCATAGAAATGAATGAAACGTAGCTTTTTCATTTTTATTTTTTCTGGGGGGAGGGATACCCTTAGTCATATTAAGTCATATTTTTCATTGTTAATTGCAAGGAGGATGAGCAAAACCTAGGTTTTTCCATGCCATACCTCCCTTATCCTTGTTGAAAGAAATGTTTTTCAAATGCGAAATGAAACAAAATGATGGCATTACAATGGCGTGAACAGTTCAACTGTGGTAAAGACTCTTAAAATGGAAATTGCACTTCAGATACTAGACTTCTTTGACAGATGCCTGAGAATGAACAAACAGCAGTTAAACAGTGAAAGAGCGAAACGTAGAAATGGCCCGATCCTGTCCTTAATGACAACAGCAAACCCCTGTGCTGAGTCCTCAGGAAGAGGCTGGTTTCATTTGCCATATTTGTTTAGTCTAGGAAAACTAAAGCATTGTTTTGAAGATGGCATCCTTTTTTTTCCGAAGTGTTGTGAAATGAGGGGTTAGCTTTTTTTGGGAAAAAAATGAAAAAATACTGTTGGACTGCAGAGTGGTTTTTGCTTCTAAGAGGGCAAATTAACGGATTGGCAATACTTCTAATTGGCTCTACTTCTAATCAGCTTCGTGTTGCAATGGGGAAAGTTGTGTTTGGTGTGTGGAGCAATAGCAATGGGGCTAGCAGGAATGAAATTTCCTGTTTTTTTTTTTTTTACGATGAAAAAATGACTTGCAATCTGTGTTTATGAATATTATACTGCTAATGCAATTGACACATTCCAGTCCCAAGGTTTTATCTTTGTCTCTTACAAGCTCTGACTTTGGCGAGACGAGTATCTGTACCACAGACTTGGAGAGTTTGACAAAACAGTTAAGAAGAGGTCTTTAAGTGACCCAGAGTAGGACGTGGACGTAGGGGATTAAAGCAATCCTAATCAACCTTGTTAGCCAGGAGAAAGTTGGAGAGTTTATTTGGATTATTTGACAAATCTTGTGTTGGGGAAGGAGGAGTATTTTCTGATAGCGGAAAGTTATTTATGTTAGCCGTTAAAAACATGAGAAGTTCCAGCTCCCGGGAAAGGAAATTAGACAAATTCAGATTGGAGATAAGACCAAAAATATTACTAAGGCTAGATAAACACTGAAACACTTACAAATAAAAGAAGACTCAATGGCTTTCTGAAAAAGTGAACCCACTAGTCGACGGGATAGAAGACTCCTTTCTAAGAAATACAGAGTGTAAGAAGCATGTCTACGTAAGCCACTGAGTGCACTCCTGACCAGAAATACACAGTGCCGTAAGCACTTCTGTGATGGCATTTTATAAAAGTTTTAGTCCGGTATCAGGAACCGTATTGTCCTGGTAACTTGAGGAAACACATCAATACTTGAGAATTTCAGGTTCGTGTGTTTTCAGCAGTGAAGACTTGACATTTACTTGCAGTAGTAATTTTTTGAAAATCGACGCCGAACACTGTAAGGACGTCCATACGTTACAGTTTGAGAGGAGAACATACAGTCCGTGATGATGCCTGCTTCAGTACTGACTGCTCGTGGGTTTACCAGCAGCTCAGGTGACTTCTCTGTAAGCGTGAAGTGGCAGAACAATAACATTTAAAAAGCTCCCTAAATATTTATCATAGGCGGCTTAATTGTTGGCTTTTATGTGAAGGTATTGTACTTCTTACTAATTTAGATGAAGAATAAGAAAACAATCAATTCCTCTGAAGATCCTATTCCCTGATGCTTCAGGGAGGTGAGGTATGTACTCAGCAATGAAATGAGTTGGAACAAGACAGGTAGTGTTTTCCTGGTTTAGTTATACATTTTATGTTAGCTTTCGTACAGTGAATATATATCTAGGTATCCTTTTTTAGTATATGGATCTGTGTACACTGTTTGCTTCCTTCCCATTTAGTGTTTTTTTATTTTTTTTTATTCTTATTTGTAATGCCATACGTGATTCTAATGCACCTAAGTCCATGTTTTTTAAGGGTATTAAGTTACAACTAAGTAGAAGACCCTTCCTACTTTGAAGGCAAAGCCAGTTTTCATAGAAAGGCTTTGCCGAGATGGCCAGTTCTTGGCTCTGATGTCTTTGATTTTTCCTAACTGGTTTGTCTTGGTAATTCTAATTTGTTCTCTTGTGTCACGACAGTAGGTGAAGGCTTTAGGAGCGCTGGAAGCGTATCTGTCTTTGTTCGTGGCGCATTGTGCTGTCTGTGAAACATACTTGTTCGTTCAGAGTTTCGCAAGGCTGGTATCTTTGACCTGCAGATGCAAACGCTTCTGGAGCACAGTGAAAAAGTAAGGCAGTCCCCTCCCTCTAAGCAGTGCAGAAGCCTGCACATCGAGGGAATCTACTCCTTCGTCTGCAGTAGGAGAAAGAAGACACTTCCTACCTAGCCCAGGTACTCTCTTCTCGAGCGCGAGGATGCCTTAGCCAGTGTTGTCTGCTGGTGGTACTTCTGAGGAAGGCTGGCGCTCCTGGCAAGTCCGATAGCTTTTCTTCAGCTTTGAAGGTCAGGCTGCTGGCTGCTTCTTGTTCCACGAAGGATGCTGTGGAGCCAGGTGAGGTGTTTGGGTCACCTTGTAGCAAGTAAGTGAAGAAGGGTTGTGGGGGATGCCTGGAGCCAGAAACAGGCGCAATGATACTACATTTTGTCATGGACTGCTGGACCGTTTAGAGACATTTAGTAACTTCGGTAATTTGGTCCGTAACAGTTTTCCCTCCACAGTGCACTTTCAGACCAACCAATGCAGGAAGACTGGGCTTCTTCTCTTCGGTGCCAGTTTTCTCTGTCCTCCTGGGAGGGGTCTAGGCTGGTTCGTGCACTGGCTCTTTTTATTACTCAAGAAACGTTGTCCCAGACCACAGTACCTCTGAAGCTTAAAGAATTTCAAACTGAAGTCCTCTTGTTGGTTGTTTATTATTTCTAGGCGTGATCTGTTTTGCCAAAGCAACGAATGCTTTTTGGTGTATTTTGATAGGAAAGTGTCACCTGCAGCACTAGGTCTATTACTCATCACTCAGAATGTCAAACTGCATATTTCTGTTGCTTCCAATGTACTTTGTTCATTATTATAATTGGTTAACTCTTGTGAATTATAAATGCAATTTCAGATTTAGTTTCCTGTATGAGCCATTCTGCCTCAGGATATATTAGAAATAACTCCAGGCCTCATATTCCCCTATTTTTTTAGTAGAACGAGTATCTAGGACTAGTTAGGCTGCAACTAGGAAGAAGGAAGCCAGCTCTGCTTTCCAGTTAACTTTTTAACATGAAGATCACGTTGATCTGAAAGTTCCACGGTCCTTTTACCTCGTTTACAGGTCTGCTGTACTCAGTTCCCAAAGAAGTCTCTGCCCAGACTTCTTGCTAGGTATAGGGGGTTTGCTAGTGGGGGCATTGTGAAAAAGAATGGTTTGAAAAGGTAACTGATGATAAGGTGCTAACTGTCCGTTATTTAACATAGTAAGACGTTATGTATGCTTCATCATAAAAATTGCTCACGTGGGTATGTTAGGGTTAAGAGAGAGAGAACGAAGCATCTCAGTCACCATACCCTTCTGAAATACCATAGCATCTGTTTTTCTCCAGCCTCCTTTTGAAATCCTGTGTGACTGTTGTCATGGGCTGGGTCACCGCCCGCATCGCTTTCTGCATTCCGCTCCCGAGCCCAGCGTGGCTGATAGCGCAGTTGTGCCTCCCAGACCTGGGCTCATACGGGTTTGTGGTACAAATACAAAAAAATTACAACAGGAATTACAATCAAGGGCATAATTGAAGTCCTCCCAAAATATAGGTATGGCAGTAGTCTTGCTGTAAAAGCAGAAGCTCTATTTACAGGGGCTTAAATAAGGAGGGAGTTTAAGAGACCTGCCAACAGAAATTCTTGTATTTATTTTTTCCCTCAGACTGAAGTCCAGTTTACCTAAAAATAAATGGCAAAAGTTATGTTGGCATCAGGAGCGCACTACTGGGTGTAGTTCCACTTAAAGCTATGCCTGCGAATAGTCAGAAACAGTCTGTGATATTTAAGGGGCTGTGGTTGGACGCACGAACCTCACAGATGCCGGTTCTTCGCTTTGTGTCTCGTCCTCCTTGGTACTTAGAGAACGCTTTGCATGTCACACGGAGTCCTTACGTGCGTGGAACAACAGGCCAAAGCGTACTGCCAGTGAGAAAATACAGACCCGCTGATGACTGGAGAACCAGTCCGTGCTTAAAGGAGTTGTTACTAATTTGCTGGAAGCTACGTGATCGCAAACGCTCCGTACACTTCTGGCACTCCGTGAGAGGTAACGCATGCTCCGTGTTACCTCTTCCTATGCGACAGAGAAAGAGAAAGCCAGCCTGTGACAGAGGACTCCTGCTTTATTTTTTCCTTCCCCGCACCTCCCTGCTCTCTTTCTTTCCCCTTGTTCCGCTGTTATCTCTGACCTTTGGGGCCTCTCTCCAGAGGAATCTTGCCCTAGTATGGCAGACAATGGTAAGTCACCATCCCACCCGTTGTATCTCAGTCCATGGGCAAAATTCCTGTGTTGTCTGTCTTTCCACCACTCCTCCCAAACAGCACAGCAGACTTACGTGCAATATCACATTGTAGATAACTCATGTTGTGCCGTTTTGCGCAAACTTTTCTTGTTTTTCCTCTGTAAAAGACTGCTCATGAGATATGTCAGACCAAACCTCAAATCTTCTTTATTCTTAAGTTGATTTAAAACAACTTCCTGACTTGGAGTAACAAACTTGTTAACTACCTGAAACACTCAGATTGTGTAGACACTGCCTGAGGTACGTGGATTTTGCCAGTCTTGTTGATGTTTGCTTTTTTTTGTCATTGCTGTTTACCTCCACTTTATCCTATTTACTTAAAGCCAAATTAGCATGTTCTCCTCGCAGTCTGAGGCATTTATAGAGAAAGGTGCATCTTCAATTTCTTGAAATCTGATCTGGCATTATGCCATTTAGTTTCCATCTAAAAATGCGTTTCTGTTGATAATACCTCCACACAGTGTTTTTCTTTCTTTTTATTCACGTGAAACCCACGCTAAACAAAAATACAGCTTATGTAGCCTAAAATTACAACGGAACTACTTGCAAGGAGCCGGCAATGCTTTCTCCATGATGAAGCCTTTTAAATTGTTCAGGCATACAGCGCGGATCAGAAACTGTATCTTCATCAGCCTTGCATATTGATGAGCACACCTGGTATGGAAGCAGTGGCAAGTGCTGCGATTCGTCTTGTCCTGTGCCCCTGTTAGCGGGTGAAGAAAAACGAAATCATTTGTCAGTGGAAGTCTCAAATCTGGCGCGGAGCCGTATCTCTGCAGTAGCCCAACACCAGCAGAAGATGCTGCCTGGGCAGAGGGGTCATCATTCCGGCCATGCCTGGATTTAAAAACAAAACCAAAAGGAACAACAAGAGGAAGAAAATTTTAAGTTGTTTTTTTTTTCCTGTGAAAGTTGTTTTTTGATTATTTTTAAAGTTGGGCCAATTGAGCATTTGCTACATAGTGCAGCGTGGTAAGCGCGTTCTGCTGGAGCAGGGATATGAGCAGCGTGATGGAGGGAAGGATGGACGCATCGGGAAGGGACGTGTATGGAAACATCTTAATCCAGGTTTGCTGCCGAGTAAAAAGTTATATGTATCCACACAGTGTGAATCTAAGGAAAACCTTTTTTACTTGAGTAATGGAGCACTGTGCACGAGTAGGAGCACAGAGAGGCTGTGGAGTCTCCTCCTCGGAGAGCTTCGAAAGCTGCCCTGGACGTGGTCCTGGGCACCCTGCTCTGGGTGGCCCTGCTGGACCCAGAGGTGTTGCCGAGCCTCAGCCACTCTGAGACACCTCAAAAATGTCCACCTTTCACTGATACATACAGAATTTTGCACTTCTTGTACATTTTCTCCTGGATTTCGCAGTGTATGTGTTTCTTGGAATGACACGCTAAGGCTTTTCTGTGGTATGTTTAGGCCTGCTACTGGTGGCTCCTCATCTGAGAGCTTTCGTAGCACCAAGTTTTGTTAAATTTCAGTTTAATTATGTCACACACATAATAGTGATGGTCAACAGAAGCGTGCAGTGTGGAGGTGAAGCACGATGCATTAAGCAGGGATTGGATTTTGAAATCGTTTCACTTTGAATAACTTTACTGATTTTTATATGCAAAACGTGATCGTGGGGGTGAATTTACATCTTAGGTAAATGAGTGGGATTCAGGCGTGGGTGAGGTTGCTTCTGGTGATTTTAATTGCCACCATTATGACCATCGCTCAGGTATATGACCGTCCCTTAAATGATTCCTAGTTTTTACCTGTATGAAAGGATGTATCTGTTTTTATCTCTGAAGAAATAGTTGCTCTGGTTCTGGCTGGAGCAGGGACATGAAGAGAACTCAGTGCTTTGAAAATCAGTTTGTTTGATTCCTCATTAGCACTAATTTAGAAAATGAAAATATCCTGAGTGTTCATGAGCTCTTGTATTAGTTTTATTGGAACCTGTGCTAAGAGTCACGTGGAGCTATGACCATGCACTTAAATACTGTGTATCTTTCCCAAGTCAGTAATGCAGAAGGGAACCCTCCAGGCGAAGCTAGAAGGTGGTCTTCAGTTATGCTGACACTGCAGACCCCCCAGTAAGGTCTTCGTACGAAAACTGGTACGTGGCTGTGGGCCTTGGGAATGGTGGGCCTCATGCTATTAATTCTTCCCCAGCCACCAGGCTTTCTCTGTCTATTAAAAGGGAAGTACAAGAGAGCTGGATTACATTTTTGGGGTATGAACACAGCTTTTAAATAGAAGAACTTCCACATCCACCATTGTCTCCTGCCTGCTCGCGAGCAGCTGGCCATAGCTTTTGCAAGAGGAAGTTATGTGGGGCACGTCCCGATTCAGCAAAGCATTTGAGCATGTGGTTCAGCTCATCCGGTGCTGCCGGTCTGACCTAAACCCAACCGGCACAGCTGGGGTCAGCATCTCGCCCCTGCACAGGAAAGCAAATCTTTGTCATTTTCATTGCTTGATTAAAAAAGAGTAGTAATGGGGGGGGATTGACAGTCCTTCCCCCCCCCCCCCCCCCCCCCACTATGGTGTGAAAGGTAGGAATCTTAACAGCATTATTAATTAATTCATTATTTATTTTATTTTAATTATGCTCCACTCTATACTTAGCCTTGTCAGGTCATCAGATGAGGAACAACAGAACTGCTGATACCTGCTTCTCAGTTGTATGTTTTTCTCTGTGCTTCACTGAATACGTAGATTTAAGAGATTCTGGGTGAGGACATTCTTCATTTCTGTAGGTGCGAACAGAGGACCCAGCTCAGCTTGCTTTTGTACCACATCCTCCAGGATAGATTGTATCACCCACTTTCTTTCAATTTTGTTTTTTTGAAAAGTCACCACCCAGTGCAGGGGAAGCACGTTGCAGACTGCAGCAGTGTGTGAGCCTGTGCTTGGGGGCCAGGAGGAGGCATCCAGCTGCCTGAACAGCACCGTCGGTCTGAAGTGTCTGCGGTCGCCTCCCGGGTACAGGCCGTGACTGCAGGTTGACTCCCAGAAGCAGGAACTCAGGCTGATACAAGGAAGCCAAAATCCCTGCGCTGCAGGGGCCAGGGGTAAACCTACGGTTTCAGAGGAGCAGGAGGAATGTGTGGAGCATTTCCTTGTGCTTCACAGGGCAGCGAGTGCCAGCAGAGTGGTGCAATGAGCGCTTTGGTGAAGGGTCCTCATGGTGTGCTGGTGCTGAGTCGCAGGAGCTGTGCTCCTCCTTCTCCTCCTCTCCTCCTCCTCCTCTCCTCTCCTCTCCTCTCCTCTCCTCTCCTCTCCTCTCCTCTCCTCTCCTCTCCTCTCCTCTCCTCTCCTCTCCTCTCCTCTCCTCTCCCGAGTCTCCTCTCCTCTTCTCTCCTATCCTTTCCATCCTCTCCTCTCCAAGACTCTCCTCTCCTCTCCTCTCCTCTCCTCTCCTCTCCTCTCTTCCCTCTTCCCTCTTCCCTCTTCCTTCTTCTCTTAACATATGAAATAAAAGATTCTGTTCAGGATCACAGAAAGTGATTATAATGTGTTTTGCATTTTTATTTTCATTTTCCTTTTACCATCCATTGTGTTATTTTCTTCATCATACCTGTGATCGACTGAACTTGGGCCTGAAGCATCACTGTTTTCCTACTGGTTGTTTTGCTTCATTAATCTGTATGAAAATGTAGCAGCTCGAAGGAGCTTGGCCCTCTTGTAATATCCCACACTTAACTCTGAATTTGCTCTGAATAGCAAGAGAAACTTTGGGGTTGTGCAGTGAAAAGAGTGGTGCCATCTTCTTGTTTGTACCCAGCACTAAGGTGTGAAGAGGGTGAGAAGTGACTCTCTGTGTGATGGAATAACTAAAATTGAGGCATAAAACCAGAACTGGACAAGGCCTATGTATGCCATACAAAAGCCAGTAGCTCCGTTATATGGGATACATTACAGAATCTAAAAAGTAAGGTGTAGAAACATCTCTTGAGGCAATGGTTTACTTTTTTTTTAAATTTATTTTTTTAATTTGTAAGGAAGTTGCTTTTTAAATTGTAAAAACCAGGTACAATACTGACTTCCTTATTTCTACAGGCAGTGTGTAAGTCGGTGCAGGTAGGCTTGCAGATGTGAAGGAGTACGCATGCAGAGAGGATGGGGAAGGAAGAAACTCACACGCTGACTCCTCAGTGAAGAAACCTTCCCACTTAAGGGCATGTTATCTGCAGGAGCAGCTCCCGGGGCGCTGGGCACGCGCAAGTTCCCCACATCCTGAGTCACAGATTTTTCCCCCGCTTTGTGGATCAGATGTGTGAGCCCCTTCCCCACCATGCCTCCAATTCCTGGAATAACTGCTGAGGTCAGGAAGGACACAGGACGCTCACTGTCACTAGGAGGCCTTTGAAACGAAGGCAGAATATGTGGGGTTTTGTGATGCTCGGTCTCAACTGTCTGGCACAAGAAGACAATTTTAATCCTGTTCTGTTTATTTCTTCTCAGTGGTGTTTTGGCTTTTATAGCGGCTCACGCCCTTTCTAATGAATCACCAATGCTTTGTTGTGAAACTGACTTAACAAATATCTTTATTCCAGCTAGTTTTATGGGGTGTACGTTCCTGCTCAGTCACATGAAGTGAATTACATGCTGTTGCTGAGTTTACAACAATGTCTTTTGGCTCAGAACAATTAACTGTAATAACCCTTGGTATATCAAAATACACAGTGAGTAAAGTAAAACCCCACTGTCTATATCTTGAGGCTTATTTTAACACGTTGTGCCTTTCCAATTGCAGTATCTGGTGATCTCTGTAGGGGCATTTTGTTACAAAATGCTCGGGCTCTCACTGAACCGAATTTAAAACTGGAGCAAATTCAGACCCGTATAATTGGTGGGGGAAATAATGAGAGAGGGAAGATCCATTTGGCAGACAGGGACATAATATTCAGAAAGTCTTTGGATGCAAGTAAAAGAGCTTTGAAATCCAAAGCTGGCTCAAAGACTTCTGCGCAGCGTTGGGCAAAGCTGAACCGTCGGGGAGGTGAACGCTGCTTCTGGGCAGGATCCCTTCCTCTGGCCTCGGGGCGCTTGCTGCACGCACACGCTCGCACTTCCCAAGCCTCGTGGCAGGGACAGAAGCAGTGTTTGCTTTTCAGGGCCTTAGCACAGGCAAAATCGGTAGCAAGGCTGCAGTGTTTTTACCACCTGAAGCAGTGGCTGCACAGACAGCAGCTCCATTTACCAACACCTAGGGCCGTTTCTCCTGCAGCATCTCCAGGAGAACACGTGCCCTTCAAGTCATGCCTCCACCAACATGCGCGTAGGTGGTTCAGCGTGTAGATAGCAGCATATCCGTGGCTCTGGACGTGAGCAATGATTTATTTACACTGAGATCTTTCAGGAAATCATAGGTCAACTGCTGTTTCGTTTGAGGTTTTTGTTTAGGTTAGAAAAAAATCCTGATTTCTGCTGATCACACACCCGTATGAAAGGCTCTCCCAGTTACAGGCCTTGTAACCTGGGGATGACCTGCAGTGCCTGCTGGACGGCCAGCCATCCTTTCCTGTGCTGGGAAGAGCTGGGCTTTGTTCCCAGCCCGGTGTTCTCTAGCCATGATTCATCCGCAGGTCACAGAAGAGGCTCTGCTGTTTAGGAAACCAAGCTGTGCGTGGCTTCTTAAAAAACTATTGGTTTTGGACGCGAATTTATGTGGTATTGACAGAGCTGAGGTTAACGTAACCTGGTGTATTGGAGTTGGACTCCATTATACCTTAGGAAATGCAATCACTACTGTGGGAGCACCGTGCTAGCACTTAAAGCCAAGAGCAGGAGCTTACACTTTTCCTTACCTCCTGTTACAAGGCTTTGGGGCGTTGTGTTGTGCACGGGCCTGTGAAAAACCGACGGGACTGGAAATTGCAGAATGACATTCACAGAGAAGGAATTTATCTCAGAGTACTGTTGTGACGTTGGGCAACAATAGTTCATGCTATTTGTTTGTAGTAGTGTGTAGGTACAAACGTAGCTGCATGGAAAATGTTTTTATGATGGGTTTAAGTCATATTTAGGTCGGTTAGAACTGAAACATGCAGCTGGAAGTGGGCACAGACTTAGGGCTTGTGTGGTTAAGGACTCTGCTGAATAGGGTTGGATTACAGAACCAGAAGGGATGTCAAAAAGAAAGGGTACCCAAAAAATCATAGAAGAAGTAAACTGAAGTGGACACAAAACCTGCTTCTGCAGCTTTAAGCCCCGTGATCGCTCCAGTATTGACGTGGTATTGAGTTCTCCAGCCTCAAGGACTTTCACATCTGGAATAATTTTATTCATGTTTTTTTAAATCATCTAAACAATGTTTGATGGTAATACTGTAATGCTGTACACTGCAAGAGAAGTCCTAAAGAGGAACAAGCCTGACGGTCCTTTAAATTTTTTCTTTTATTGGACTAAATGTTCCTGCTCTTAAAGCTGGATAAATAGCATTCTGGATGTAGCTGAAACTTTTTAAAATGTTCATTCAAGAGGCAGGAACTACAGTCTTGGAAACACATGGTTCTTCTTATTCCCTCCTGCCCTTTTTTATATCTGGCACAGACAACGAAGGAAAAACAGTAATAACCTCCAGTGGACAACAGGAAAAACACAAAGTTGGAACATTTTAGTAAGGAGGCAGCAAGCATCTGTTCTTCAGCACCAGAGGCTCCGTTTACCTGCAGACCCCTTGTGCTGCTCAGCTGGGAATCCCTCAGGGCGGCATCGCCCCCAGCCGCCCGCACGCTCCCTGTGCTTG
Source organism: Cygnus olor (assembly GCF_009769625.2). NCBI lineage: Eukaryota > Metazoa > Chordata > Aves > Anseriformes > Anatidae > Cygnus > Cygnus olor. The sequence goes on along the minus strand of NC_049170.1, from coordinate 11,425,554 downwards.
CCAGCAAAGCTGGGGCGCCCACAGGTGTGTTCTGCTGCCCCGCCGCATGAATTCCCAGCGTTGTACTTAATTAATACCGTGATTAATACCCTGGCCTGAGATTTGAAGGACCTGGTGGCATGCACTGACTTCTGCCACCTCTGCCATGGGGACAGCGGCTTTTGTGGCTGCACTCAGAGGGGAGTGGTGGCAGCTGAATCCCAGCGAGAATGAAAGCATGCCTCTGCAAATAGCGTTACCAAAACAGTTGCGGCTGAGTTGGGAACGTTTGGCTTGGTGTTCAGAGATGCTCATTTGAGTCTCCCCTTCCGTACTTCAGGGATTTTAAAGCCCATCTCGAGGTTAACCTCATTGAGGGGGTGATTTTTCATGCTGGATATAATATGAGAAAAAACCCGTGGTTGATCATGCAGATTTAATCATGGTAGTTTAACACAAGCCTTTCATGGCTCAGGACCATTTAGAGTTCTCACAGCTTTTAGTTGTTGTTCTGGTAATCAAAAACAAAACAAAATAACAACAAACCGCCGTCTGGGTTTGGAGCATGCTGGAGAGGATGAAAAGCAGTCCAGACAGACCTGTCTGCATGCAGCTGATACAGGTAGCATCTCGCAGAGAGCCTTGTTATCTGTTTTTGATGAATTGTCCACCTCAGCCAGCTATAAAGGATCAGTATCCAGAAATCAGGTAACAGTTTACCCCTACAGCAGCCGATTTCTATTCCAGAGCTCAAGTTTGCGTGAGGTACATCAGTGATATATGCCTGATTGAGTAATTCCTGAGACCTCTTCCTGCACAATTTCCCATCAATCTCCTACGTAGGCTGTGTATTTATTTTGTAGAAGACAAAAGTAGCTCCTGAAGCTCTGAGCCCTCATCGATCAGTCCGGCACTGAGAAAAGTGGTCAGCCAGCACCGGGGGCTGCTCCCCGGTCCCGTGCCCGAGTGGCGGAGCCTGACTCCCACACGCGGCCCCAGACCTCTTTGCAGCATCTGGTCATAGCCAAACTGCCTGCTGTGAGCAGCCTGCGGGACGTGCTGTCCCCTGAGCTGTGTCTGGGCATTATCTGGGGCAGCGCTGGCCGCTGTGGGCCAGAACTGTGTCAAGGAGAGCGCCGAGTGCTAAACACAATTGTGGGGCAGGGTTTGGCCCCGTGCCCTGGCCCAGTTGTGTCCCCCAGCACAGACAGCTCGGGTATCTCAGCCGTGAATGAAAACGTTTGTTTCAGAGAAGACAACAAAGGCCTTAAAACCGAAGCTTTTCCCAATGCAAAGAAAGTCAGTTGAAGAACGCGGGCAAGCCTGGCTGCTGTCCCGCGTGGGGGGCTTTGCTGGGACCTTTGCCATTCTTCTTCCCTAACGGGTATGTAAATAGAGCACACATGTCCCAGGAGTTCTCTCTGACAAAAGGATAGGACAGTGATAAATTGAGCATTGCCTTGAGATGCGGGGGGTTCGGGTGCCGGCATTCACACCTTCTGTTGCACGAAGGGAACCTCACTGTTGCTGTGTCTCTGCCGAGCGCTGCCTGGTGCCAGCTCAGAGCCCGGGAGCCTGCGGAGCTGGCGGCTTGGCGTGAAGGTGGCCACGGCTTCCTGCTGGGAAGAGGCTGGCAGTGAGAAGCAGGAGGAAGAAAACAGAACTGACAGCAAAACAGTTTCCAGATCAAAAGTGTTTGCTTTTAAGTAGAGGTGCTAATAAAACTTTGTTCTAAGTTTTGACAATATTTATTTTCGTCAAATATTCTTTTTTTTCTCTCTTCTTTCCTTGCCTTTTCTTTTTTTTTTCTTCCCACCAGCTGATGTCATCACTGGATCCACCATGCAGTTTCTGAACTGTTGCTTTAGATTGCATCGTGATGTTAAAACATCACAGTTTTAAGCCAGAACATCTTAGAGCAGTAAGCAAATGGCCCTTTATAACTAAATCTTGTCAGTTTTAAGCAGTGTAAGCTGTCGAACCAAAAGCAAGCTATTTGTGACTTCAGTGGGTACTCTTTTGTGGAAACTACAATTTGATGTTTGTATGTAGCATGGTGACTTCAGAAAGCTTGGGAATATGGGGGAGAAGTGTCGGGTATGGAAAAGTATTGATTAAAAACTGCTGTCTCCTCTTTCTGATTTGTCTTTCCCGTTTTTTCCTCCCTTGTCATGTCTCTGAAAATACATAAAGTAAGTCCCTTTAATCCAGCTTCTTGCACGTTCTTACTGTATTTTTCAATTTCATTAGGATTTAGAATTTGTTATTAAAGCACGAAGATAGCTTGCAGTAAAAATTGAGCCAGCCAGACCCTTGGGGGTAGTTCAAAATTGTCATGTTGGAAAAAAAAAATCACAAAAAGCTTAAGGCAATTCAACTGTTGCGATACTATTTGCAAAATACAGAGCAAACTGGGGATTATTAGAGTACAAATTATGAGACAATACACAACTGAATACATGTTTGGAGTCAAAGAAAAATAGCAATTGTAACTACAGGTCCTTGGGCCTAATTTCCAAACCAAATAAATGCCGTGCGTATGAAGAAAGGGCTGTTCTGTTGCATTCATTCCTGCGTTTCTTTACACCCATCTGATTGTTGCGCTCGTTTCAGAGTGCCAAGAGAAGTTCTGTCACAGTATCTGCACGGTTTGAAGTTTAAACCTCTCCTGTTTTAAGGCTTTTAGGGGAATGACCGGTGCACAAAGATGTCCTTTGATTTAGGAGGTTATTAAAATCGGGAAACTCTTGATTCTGGGCCATAATGCATTCACCCTGGGCTATCCAATGCATCACTGGTAGAGATGCACAAGCACTCTTAGACATACGGGTCTTTCTATTATGGCTTCTTGTTTGGGGGATAAGACTTTCGTTCAGGTACCTCACCTGGCTATCAGACTGCTTGTATACTTACCTCTAAAAGGGTGAAAGTACGCCAGGGGAAGGCATTGAGAAAGAGACATGACTAATAGTTCATGCTTGCCATCAGGGAGGTGTGAAGTCTCACTCACAACTGTTTTAAATGAAATAATTGTAACCAAAGTTATTAGGAAATAACAGAACTACTGTCATAGAAAGATGCAGTAATTTCAGCTTTGAGAAATTATTTAGAATATTTTTTTCAACTAACGTTTGATAATATTAGTATTTGTGGACATTATTTCTCCTGCCTCATAGCACTGATGCATTCTTCTGTCTTAGTTTGTACCCCGTTTTAAACTAAAGAAGTGAGGTGGCTGCCACTTTGCTTCAGTATAACTGGATCCCAGCTACTGGAGCAAAGTAAGTTTGTAATTTCTGAAACTACTTAGGGGCCAGCATTTTGATTTTTGCTCTATTTTCAGTAACACCAAAATGGAAGTGGCAAGTGCAGTTTTAGAAGATAGGTTTGGAGTTTTCCCGAGAGAGAATTAGTTTTACCACATGCTGTTTCTTCTGCCTCTTAGCTGACATGATTCAATAAAATGAGCTAACGTTCACCCATAGCAGAGACATTATTTAAGCATGCTTAAAAGTTGTCCTGTATAATGATGATTTTTAAATCAAAACACGACTGTCACATCAAAACGCAGCTTGTGCTCTGTTCATTCACCCTAGGGCAGTGCAGCTGCAGTGCCGGGGTTTTTTGGGGCGCATGGACAACAGCACGGAATTGTTCAGTGTTGTCTGCCACGTGTACGTGTTGGGATTGACAGATCTTTTCTGCTTGTCTCCAAAAAAAAAAAAAAAAAAAAAAAAAAGCAGTGGAAAAATGTGTCTGTTTTCCATTCTTATCCTGGAGTTACAAGACTTTGCTGTATTAATCTAGTTCCAGTTGCTCACGTTGAACCTCTCCATAGACAAATATATTCTTGGGTCTCTTTCACCTCCTAAATGGGGGCCCCTCACTGCACCAGTGTGCCTAGTGGAGTGTAATTCTGCGAGCTGCAGTTTCGGGGTTTTATTATTGATGTGTGGTTTCAGATATTCTGGATATTTGTTTTCCTTTTATGAATTGTTACAGTATGCTTTGTAAAATGATAAATAAAGTCAATAATGAGCTGCGTCCTGCCAAAAATTCATGTGTGTTTTGTGTTTGGTTGAGTGACAAGCTAAGCATCCCCTAAGTGTATCTTTGATTTTTCTTTTCGTGTCCCCAACGCCAGCTGGGTGTGGTTGCCTCTCAGGCATTTTGCTGGTATCGTGCCGCATCTGTGCATAGCCTCGTGCCGCATCATGTGCATGAACTGGCAAACATTTATCCTGGGTATACAAAGATGCTGCAACATTACCAAATGCCTTTGGCCCAGTGGCACCTTTAGCAGCAGAGTGTACCCTGGCAGTCACTTCGTGTTTCTCGGTAACTCCTAGCAGCATCCGTGTATGCTTCTCTAGCCGAAATAAAAATCGTAGGCTGGCTCTGATGCTGGAAGAGCAAGGTAGTTAATTGGCCTTAAAGTACCTAGACCCAGGATGGCCAGAGGACACAATCCCAAACCTCATTGTTACGTTGCTGGAGTCTTGCAGGGTGCTCCTGCTACATGTGAGCTTTCAGTGGACAGTGTTTGTCTTCGTGAATGAGTAGTGCATTGTGCTGCAGGAAGCAGTGCCGCAGAGTATCAGGCCAGAAATGTGGAAGGAAAAAATTATCAACATTCATGTTTTCCAGGCTTCTTGTGGGCAACAGTATTTTCCATTGGGTTAGCTCTGTAAAGAGCTGCTGTGACAGTTTTCTATCAGCTCCTTCCTGTTTCGGTACGTCTTCAAAGTCTTACAGTGCTGAATATGCCTTCTGCCTTCTACTTTATTATCTTCCTTTCCTGTATAGATTACTGCTTAGGGCATATCCACAAGGTAAATTTAGCTGTGTCCTAACCCCACCGATAGCCCCAAGATGAAATGGTGGTGGGGTGATGCAGAAAGCATCAAAGACACTCCTGCATTTTTTGGAGCTGCATTCTGCTGACACCCTGGGCACCGATCGGGGAATTTCCACACCTGTTGCATCTGCTAGCTGATGCTTCAGCAGCTTTTAAAGGAACAATCCTTAAAGATTTGGGATAAGCTGGCATTCATTTGACTTGCCTTTAAATTAGTCAAAGTTAATGACTCAGGAAAGGCTTGAATCTGCTTGTTTTTTCTCAAACTTTTCAGTTAAAGAAAATCCTGTTAGATTTTACCAACACACACATCCATTTTGTCAGTTTCACCTCAGAAAGCAACCCCAAAACTGAATGCGTTTGGGGCATTTTGGACACAGTGCAGGCTCCACAAGCAGGGCAAGTCAGAGGTCCCTAATGGTCCTGGAGTCATCTGGCTGCGACCAGCCACGAGAACGACACCTGAACACGAGCAGAAGTTTGCTCAAGGAATGAGGGTGTACTGCCATTAACTCTGGACCATTTATCATGGATTTTATTTGAGGTGAAATCTGCATTTCATTAACATGGAAGCCTGCCACTTTAAAAGCACACCTTGGCCATACACAGAGGGAGGTTCCTTGCAGAGAAGCTGGAACACCTGTACTCATTTTCCGTCTTAAGTGGAGTATTGAAAATGTCTTCAGAAATGCTTGACTGGGAGAACAATGGATGTGATTAAACATTTATGGTGGATGATACAAAAATACTTCTGTTAAGTTACTGTTTCTGCATCCTCTTCCCCAAAAGGCAAAGGTTTCATTCATATTTGATTGGTAGGTGAAGCTGCTTAACCTAGGAGAGAAATGCCAAGAAATCCTGAGGAGCTGTTACTGGAAAATCTGGCTCCTACTGTGTTGCTCAGAGAATAACTCGAGTAAATTCTCATTTTTCCTAGGCTCTTAATGACTTTTTTGTTGTTTGTTTGTTTTTGCTTTGGTTTATTTTTTTTTTGAGTATGTGTTTTAACTGGCTTCACAGATGCTTTATATGACAATGCTACAAATAATTTCATCCCGTCCTCAAAACAAAACCAGGCAGCTTTCTGCAGAAGGTGTCGGGGGAGCTGTGTTTGATGTTGCTTGCTAGCAGCAGTGAGACGTTCTTGATCTCGCATGGTGCCTTCTAGAAGTAGAAGTTGTGTGCATCCTAAATAACCACTGCAGTTACTTGTAGCTAGAGCTGCAAAAATCCCTTCATAGCACAAAAGTAAACTGGCCTACATTGCTGGGAAGTTGCTTACAGTGTGAAACGCTATGTTTGTGTCACCCAGCCTAAAGTTTTGAGGCTTTTTGGAAGGTTATAATCAGCTTTGTATGTCTTACTGATCTTATGCACCTTCTGTGACTCAGTTGGCTTAAAATGTTTCGTAAAAATCAGTTTGACCTTCAGATATTTTACCTGGTTCACATTTGTGGATTTTGCTTGAAGAATAGAGAAGTATGGGGAAACTTGAACTGTATTTTTGATTTATATAATATTTATGCTCTAGGGAGCATCCTTGCTTTTGGTGAATGCAAGGCTCAGACGCCAGTGGAAAGAACAGATGAAAATACACTGTCACCCTTTCAGACAAGATTTTTAGACTGCATTTCTCCCTGCCTGAAACTTCGGAGCGAACCCAGCCAAAGCCAAGGCCAAACTCCATCCATTCTGATGGAGCCAGGGTTTGATCCCAGCAGTTTGTTGGGTAATAACAGAGAGGAATTGATGTGAACCTTGCTGCTTTTACTGCTGCTTGCACTGAAGTTTCTCACTAGCAGCCCGGAAGGCATGCAGGGTGCTGTGCACACCATGATGGATGCAGCAGAAGTGTGGTTCAAATGCAACAGCCTTCTCTGGTGCTCGAATATGGATATTACTAAACCTCAAGTTCATCTAGAAAAGTGAATGCTCATTTAACAAAATACCAAATGTTTTTGTAGGACATGGAGAACAAATTGTTACTTGTGTCACTATCAATTTTTTTTACCAACTTAAAAAAAAGAAGCCTAAATCACAAAAGCAAACCAATGTGAGAATGTCACTAAATGGATTATTATTCAAGAGATATTTTTCTTCGCCGCCTTACCACACGGCCAGAATTATAATGCGTTCGTGTTGGAAGACGCATACATTAACACCAGCGGTATGTCTCCCTCTGCTCACTTGTTCTATATTTGTGCTCCAGGCTCCTGATGGCTGTGGAGACTTAGGGAAGTAGGACTGCCAGATTTCGGAGATCTCTTAAAGAAGTTACAGTAAACATCTGCTACTGTGCTTGAAGACCAAGGCTTGCAAATCTGTTTTTCCTGTTTTTTGCTTTATTTAAAATTGCTAGATCTATAAAAATCTGGCAGTGCCTGGCTGCTGGTTGCTGATTGCCCCCCCAGAAGGCTGCCGATGCTGTTCCGCTCCTGTGGCCTTGCCTGTAAGAAAGGAGCAGCAAGGACTTCCCCCAGAACATGGCTCTTAGCGGGCAGATTGAGTGATGTCAATGCAAGGATACCGAAAGGAACAACAACAGCACTTCAAATATAAAATAAAAGCGGTTGAGCAGTGATACAACCGATGATGTTACTTGATTTGAAGGTCTCGCTAAGATGATTTTGGAAGGTGCTAGATACATATGTATAGAGAAACAAAAAAAGGCAAGGCAGAGCTCCGCAGTAGAAGCTCCAGCTGTTACTTGTTGGTGTGACATGCTTTTTGGCCAGGTCCTTGTGATCTTGATGTTTGTTAATACATAGCTCTTCTTTTTTGTGTTGCATGACTGCGTATGTTAATACTGTTTTTTTTTTTTTTTTTAGCCGTAATCTTTGAAATGCTGTGGATATAACATGTATTTGTGCTACATAACTACGTACGGGCAGTTATGAGTGCAGAGCCTTTTGTAGGGAGGAGGGAAGCATTAATTAAAAGGTAGCATTGTAATTAACGTGCCATAAACATATCTGTTACGCTGTCTGTGCAAGAAAGCGCACTGTTTAGAATAGGGATGTAGCCTGGCAGGATTTCCTGCCTGTAACTGTAAAGGCAAATGGAGGCGCTGCATGGCATGAGCCATTTCGCATGCCGTGTGCCATACTCAATACCATAAAATGAGTCATGTTGAGATAATAGGAACAGGGACTTCATAAAAGAGCAAACTTGCCAAATGGGTTGCACTTGAGGTTAGATCCGTGGGCAAAATGGGAATGGGAAGCAAAAACTGTTTCATTGTGCAAGGCTGGGGCTGACACCGAAGCTGTCACAGGAAGCTCAGAATACGTTTATGGGGTAGTTTATAGTTTGCACTGCTTTTAAAGACAGCAGGGGAGAAAAAGAGTTAATGCCTTGAACAGCTATTTACGGCCCTTTTTATATGTTAGTTTCTCACATGTAGGAAAGAAAGCTTTAAACAAAGCAAAGCTGTTTAAGCACAGACCGGGCTCGTCTGCCCCTCAGTGTCCCGGCACCGCTCACCGGAGAAGGTGTGTCTCGCGTTTGCTATCAGGCTTGATGCTGAGGGATTCATCCTCCCAGCTGCATCTATGTCCGTGAAGCTTCTTGGCTTCCACGTCCCACTAGTCCAAGACCTACCCTGACTGCTCCCGGTGCTGTGCCGGCGAGCTGGCTGGAAGCGTGGGCGAACTGCTCCCTGTCTGCCAGCAATCCCGGCAGCACCTGTTCAGCTGGAGGGATTGCTCCCCTTTCAGCTTAAAGAGAATTTTGTTGAGAAAATTGTTTCTTGTTCACAACTATTTTGTATTGATGCAGGTATTTTTCTTTGAAGAAACCTCCCTCTGTGCCCACATTTCTGTGTTAACCAGCTGAAAGAATGCCCTTGTAGCTTTGGATGCTGCGGAAGCACCGACGCTGTTTGAGAGCAGATAGTCAGGCCGGCGGTCATCTTAAAAAGATGATATTATCTGAAGATTATTCTGAAGGAAAATCTCTCGAACTTCAACAGAATATCTCCATTCTAGGGTAGACTTTAGTTGCCTTATGGTGTGCTTTAACTCCAGAGCTCATCTGATTCCTCTCCCTTTTGAATGTCCCAAAATGACCTTAATCAGAAGAGATCCTGAAAGTGCCACTTTTACATATCCTTTAAATCATATAAACACATGCTAATATATTGAAGAAACTAGAGGACTGTTCAGACCAATTCTAAGATGCGGTCAGGACTAACGAAGAACTCACTATGAAGCCCTTTTCAGCCCCACTTCTTGCTCTCCTGATGCGTTTAATTCTGCAAGTTGCAGGTCCATGACAGTGAGACCTTGTCCTGTTTCCAAAGTCACACTCAAATCTGTTGATTCTTCTGCTATACTCCTTTGAAATAATATCTTGGCCTCTCTAAAAATCGGTTTGTTTTTCTAACGATAGACGCTCTACGCAAGGACAATTTTCCCCGATATTGTGGCTAAGTAAAAAGCCTGTTTTGAAGTGCATGGAAATAGTGCACGTTCACATGAAGGACCCATTTAGATACAGAATTTTTAACATAGGTCAACTTTTTTTCCTAATCGTAGCCTGAATTATTAGAGGAAAACCTCAGGTTACACTGGAATGACATCTGTGGGGCTTTATCAGATGGCATCAGGTGAAGGAATGGGAGTCTTTCTGACATTATAAACTGCCAACCAAATTCTAACAGGCACAATCACCTGTATTACTGGTATTATTATTATTACTGGTATTATTATTATTATTATTTATTATGACAAGAGGAAAATGCGATAGTGATGACACTATGGGAAAAATGCCATGACAATGTCATCACATGTTCTTAGTGAAAAAACGTGCTTACTTTTGTTCTCAAATAATATTAAAAATATACCACCCTAACTGAGAAATGGCAGCATGACGTTCTGGAGCCTGTGCTCAGGAGGTCTGAGGTTATACAGATTGATTTTATGGTTTGTTTTCAAAACAGGCAAGCATCCTGAAAATGCTGTATGCTGCATGTGTGGCTTCACAGTGAGAGGTGCTCTTACAAAGTGGCGGTGGGCCTTTTTTGTATGCTGTTGGTGTAGCCAGCAAACAGTGGCTTACTGTTTAGTAACCCGTGATATTGTAATTTCGAGTCTGCAGAGTGAATTTAATCTTTTGAAAGGCTGGAAGTTTTTTGATCCCTAAATTGATTTTTTTTTTCAGAAGCAAAAAAACAAGACAAAACATAGGCTGTGCCTGAAATGCATTGCTGAGAAAATAATCTATCTTGAAAACTTTTTCTTTGGATTAGGTGTTTGGGATACCACCGTAGCTCACTGTTCACCAGAGACATCAGAAGAGCCCCCTGCATGGCAACTAAATTTTCATTTCCGTGAAATTTTCCACTTCTCCTTCAGTGTGTCCTTGGTGCCTCAGAAATGTATAGGATGCGGGAAGAGAGAAGCATCTGATACAAAATGATAAATCTCTCGGCATTTAGGAATCTAGTTCTGCAAGACTCTAGCAGAGAAAATCTGCCCAAATTGTATCCCCACTACCCCATCATTGTTATTGAGTGGTGTAGATTAAAAGATTAAAATGTAAGACAATATTTGGTTAGCACATTTCAAATTTAAACTCAGGTGAGCTACCAAGGAAAAAAAATGAATCTAAATCTGACAAAGGGAAAAGATTATGCTTCGGGGACAATGAAGTATTTCTGTGTTACAACACATAGAGAAAAATGTCATACTATTCAGTAAATCCCGTGCATTGGGTTTCAATGATGTCTTATTCTAGTAACACATTTTCATGTATTGTTGTTTTCCGTTCTGCCTTCTTTTTGCTGCAGAAGGTGCAGAATGCAGCATGCCTGCTTAGGTCTCTGGGTGATACTTTTGTTGGAGCAGTAGATAATTCCAGTGAAGAAATGGGTGTTTAGGATGGTGCCTTCCACTTCACACTTTTTTAAGGTGAGAATGCAACAATGTTGAACAGATTAAACCACTCTTCTTAAGATGCTGTAATTCATCCTATAAGATGCATATATTTAATTCCAATTTATGTAGAGCATAGGTAGAATTATATATATATATATATATATATATATATATATATATATTAGTGGGTTTGGGACAAAGTTTCTTGTGATGTGATGTTGCCAGGTGTCACCGACTTTCAGGAGAAGAGATTTGCACAGTTTTGCGGAGCCAAACTCTGAAAGTGGCATTAGATTTGTATGTGAGAGGTATGAATTTGTGTGTTTTGGTAATAAAGTGCCTGACATTAGATGGAGGTGCCCTTCCCATTCTCTGTAAATCCAGGTAAGGACTGCAGAAACGCTTGCTTTTTGCACAGACCAAGCAGGGGACACGTACTCAGCGCTGTGCGGCCCAGATGACAGGCTGCTGGGGACTGAATCCCCGCGATACCATCTGAGTCCTTTGTAGTCCCTTCTTTCTACTTTCCTCCCCCCCAGGTCGTTGGTGGGCGATGAGCAGGCTGCAGTGGGGTGGGGAATTCCACGAGCTCGGCCCAAAGCCTTTGGAAACGTTTCTGAATCTTTCCACTGATCGCAATGGCGCTTGAGCCAGGTCCTATGTTATTATCTGAAACTTGAATGCAAGCCTATTGCCTTGAGGGTAAAGTTTCATTTAAGCTAATAATCTAAGTTACCTTAGAGGACAGGGATCTACTCAGCTCAGTGTGTTGGATCAGCGCATCGTGCATTTTCTGCATGAAAAACTTCCACCGCACTCTGATTCACGGCCCACACAGTGCTTAGTACTGCGGTTTTGTCAGTAAGCCATCCGAACAAGACTGGAGAGGGTATAAAAGCAGCCTGTGGGACTGCAGCAATGTATTTGAACCCCCATTTAGAGAATATCAGCGTCCCCTCTGTGGGACAAGCCTTGCAGGCCCCGGTTCCAGGGGAGGTTGTTGGTGTGGGTCAGGAAGAGGTGCACTGTAGTGGCTGTAAGGATTTGCACATCTTTGAAACGCCCTGGAGGAGGCAGCTTTTGACACCAGGCTGTCGCAATCTTCTGTTTTCTTAATTTTAAGCTGTAAATGCTGGTAGAAGACATTTTGGGTCATGGAAGTGAGCAGATGTGTGACTGGGGCCAGTCTTAACCTGCTGAGTTCCTGCTCCCTCTGTTCTGAAAGGAATTTGAGTTTTTTCATACAACTTCATTAGGAAAAAGCCAGTAAAAAGCTCTTTTGAAATACCCACCTAGATCTGACTGGTCCCGTCGCCTGCGAGCTGTGCCCCAGCAGTGATCTGCAGCAGCCTGGTGTCTGTGCTCAGACCGTGGGTGCAACGAGGGATGTTTTAGCGGCGCTCCTGGTCCTCTCATCCCACACCAGGAACTTGGGGCTTTGCTGGTGAGGTCTGGGATCTGCCCTAGTCTGTGCCCAAATCAACACGTGCGGCGGCATCCCAATCAAAGTGCCATCTCTGATGTTACTGTGGAGACTTCCTTCCCTCTTGTCCTGACAAATAATGTTGTAGTGCCTTACAGGCAGCAGTGCTTTGTTTACTGGAGAATGGTTTATAAAATAAAATCTGCTGAATTTATTTGGCTTGTTAAATGCTCTATAATGCATTTTTGCAGATTGCTGTATGGATGGTGCTATGCAGCAAAGGTTTGTTGACAGTTTGATTAACCTGTACTACTAGATTTCTAATTCCTCTATTTTCTGTAAACACACAATAACATACCAGTTAGTTTTAGTTCCAAGTAACATCATTAAATCTGTATATCTCAAAATTATGTAGTCAGACTGTAGAATGGCTTAGTAAGTTGGGAATTTTTCACTGTTAGTTTTTTAATAGGATTTTTTTTTTTAAAAAAAGGACCAGACTCTTACCATCTATCACCAGTATGTATATGCAGAGAAAATGGTGATTGGGATATATGCTGAATGAATAACACCAGAGTGTGCCTATCCAGGTTTAATCGTGAAATAAAAAGCTTTAAAATGTGGTATTTGAGCTGCAACGTTCCAATACATGTTCCTGCAGCTGAGAATTTGCTGGGCTGCTCTGCATGGGCCACTGCTGGATCGGCTGGGTCGGTGCTTGGCCCTGCTAGCGGCAAGGCTCTGCTGAGCTGGCCAGCGCTGTGGGGCGGGCAGCAGGGGTGGCTGAGCTGCTGGCGAGGTGGGGGCACGTTGGCAGCAACGGGAGCAAGAGGGGAAGAGAAATGGATGAGTGGAAGGCACATGAACAGGGAGGTTAGCATCTGGCAAAGGCAAATGGGATCATGCGCTCTGGCTGTGACACATGGTCAGTCGGTGGGTGGCTTGCACAATACTTTGCTCCATCTCCCATCACGTTAAGGCCACGCACTGCTCTGTGTTCTGTGTGTGTTGGAAGGGTGAGAAGGCAGATGTCCACGGTGTGTGCTGCGTATCCGCAGGAACTGCACAGCCTGTACATGTTACGTTCGGGAGGCTTTGTTTTACTCCCATGACTGAGAAAGAAAACTGAGAGCTCACAAGCAGTGCAGAAGCTGGATGCTGGTCGCTGGGTTTGTCCTCCCATACAGTACACAAGCACGGATCTGATCTGTAAATCCCGGCACGCAAAGACGTTCAAAGGTAGCTTTGGTCTGTTTCTGAACATTGTTCCACTTCTCTCTGAGACAGCCTTTTAAAAGACCATTCTATTTTATTTCATTTTATTTACAAATACAATTAGCAACACCATTTGCAGTCTCCAGTTGTGCTCTCTTGAATTCCTCTAAGATGTTACTGCTCTGTGAAAGAACCTGAGCTGTAATTTAGCGTACACTTTATTTATTATTCGTTTTATTTATTTATTTATTTTATTTAATATTCCAGCTTTCTTACCAATCAAAGATGATCGAGTGTTGCCAAGGCAGCCTAGTTAACTTGTGGAACACATGTAGCAGTTGTTTTCTAAGATCAGTATCATGTAGCACGAGTGCCCCTTTCTCCATCCCTTGCTGTACTGTCCTTTGGTTTCTCTGGAGATGCACAGCAGTGGGTGTGGAGGGCTCTGAATCCACGCGCATGCATTTTGTACTGCATTCCTGCCTTAATTTAGAACCTCTCGGAGACCAGCTGCAGCCTTATCTAAAAACGGGAGCGGGTGAGTATTTCGCTATGGAAGTGCCTGCGGAGTAGGCACAGCAGGTTGCAGTCGTGGAGGGGGGGAGGTGCTCGTTGCCTTGTCTTGGAACTGGGGGGTGTAGATCTGATTTTTTTCTTCAATTTCAAGCAGTGTTGCTTTTTTAAAAACAAACAAACAAAAACCTAAAGCTTCTATTTCAGCAAAATTATAGCAAAAAAAAAATTATATCTCAAAATTATTACCCTAAAATGTGATAAAATAGAGAGAGACGTATGCCAGTCACAAAAGTCAGTAGGATTTCACAACTGTCTATTGAATCGAGTGGCTTGCTCAGTTAAATAAAGATAGCTGGTAAAGTGGCAGATGCTAAGTACCGTGTTTGGCTACTGGTCCTGTTCGAAATGCCCTGCTGGTGTTTTGTACTTAACATGAAGAAACGATTTCTGTACTGCACTTATTACCAACAAGTGAAGTTTGTAGGATGTTTCTATTGTTTGCGGACTTTCTTCATGGAAACTGTGGCAGAGGGCTTAATGATGTGCTAGGAATTTGCTTATCCTTTGAAGAAAGCATTTTAGCCAAACCAAGATAAGCCTTCTTTCCCTGTCAGAGCAGGACGGGAGCTCACCGTGTTTGCCACTTCGCTCCTAAACAAACTTTTCAGTTACCGTCAGGCTGGGCACGTGCTCTGGAGCCCGTGTCTTCGCCTGCTGCTCTTACCCTCTCACTTCACCGGCTGCTAGCATTTTATTCAGCACTGTTATTTATTTAGAACCGCTTACGGCTGTTTGTACCCCTTTCCTCCCCACCTTCTCCGGTGTTATTTCCTGGTGTGTGACTAAAAATCCCAAACGAAACAGCGCAGCAATCCTTCTCCCGGTGCGAAGGAAATGGAGTTGGCTCCTAGTACAGAACTGAAGATTTATTTCCGTGGAGCTGGGGCTGCTGTTAGCGGGTACCTGCAGTTGGTTTCCTCACCTACAGCCTGTGACCAGGGCTGAGCCAACCCCTGTCCCCATCCCTGTCCCCGTCCCTGCCCCACCTGTGGCACGCCGCAGCTCTGCTCTTGTCCTGAGCATCCCAGCATCGCTGCTACAGGGCCGAGCCTGTTTTTGGGCGAGTGTCCCCTAACAGTGGTACAGGCCTGCCTCTTCCCGCAGCTAAAGCCGGTAATTAAAAGTGTTTTTTCTTTCTGCTTTAAGTAATGGGCTTACTTCGTGCCCGTCCTAATCCTCGTGCTGTGGCCTGGGAGAGGGCCTTCTCCTCGGGTCTGGGTGAGGGCGAAGGATTTGGGCTTCTGCAAGTGCGGTAGGTAGGTGGGATGTGTTTGTGGAAGCTCTGACAGGAAGTGACATCTTGGTAAAAATTAAAGGATTTCGGATACGCTGTCTTGTTCCATCCCATGTTTTGACTGCAAGCTACAGCAGAGCCTTACCAGTAGCTTAAAATACCCGATTCACATGTTTAAAAACAACAGTGCAGTATTACCCACAGCATTTAAGCCTCTTGCTTCGGAATTGATGATCTTAAAAACATGGAATAGCTTACAGACTGTGTGTTGTACACCAAGTAAGGAGATGCCATAAATGCAATTTGGAAGCTGCCACTTCCCATAAAAATTGATTGGGGTCGTGGTGAGGCTTTAAGGGCCGGGTTGTGGCCGCCGCACAGAAGGAGCAGGGGGCAGTCCTCTTAGGAAGCCCTACAAAGAGCCAACAAGAATGTAATTTTGTGTTTTCATTAAATAAACAAATTTCATAATTCCCCTGGATCCATTTTCATTTCTACTATCTATGTTTTATTCCTTTGGTTGCTTTTCAGATAGATTTTGTTTTAAATGGTTACACAGTCATTCGAGCTGCTTTGTCTTAAATTAGGTCTTTTTGGCTGCTCCAGTCAGATTTTCTTTTTTCTTTTTTTTCCTATCAGTTGGTGATTTAATTACAGCCTCGTTCCACTTTTAAGGGCTGGTGGCTGGACAGGTACTTTTTGGCAGGATTCTGTGGAAAAAAATGTTTTTTGTTTTTTGTTTTTTTTTTTTCCTAACACTTAAAGAAAAGATCTAGAAATCTAGAAGGATATTTGCATTCATATAACAATTTCCATCCTAATTCCCAGGCTGCGAGCCTATTGCTTTGCTGAATTGCAGCCACCTCGGAGAACTGTGGCAGCCAAGGACAACGAGGCAGGAATCTGTGTTTTTTCCAGAAAGCCCCAAGCTATCTTCTTTGTCCAAGGCAGGCACACGGGGTATGGATATTTAAGGTCTCATCTGAAAGCTGCAGATGAACAGACTGCCACGAGTTAGAGGTAATTAAAACCACATATTGAGATAATCGCTCTATTCAATCCTTGCTTTATTGCAGTCTGTTTTCTGATGTCAGGGATGTGTTTTTATGCTGTTAAACGGTCTGCGCACTCCCCAATGCATGGAAAAGGTGGCTGCATGTAGCCGGCTTGTGCCAGGAGAAGAGAAATGTGTTTGCAAGCACGAGTGATTGGCACGCCAAACTTTGGAGGGTGCGGGTGTGGAGCTGTGCCTGGACAAAAGGGGAACGTGACACTGCTTTAAGTCTGCCTTAAGTCTGTGGGACTTAAGGATATCTTCATAGGTAGTATAGGACGCAGAGGTTTTGAGTTTCATCTCTGAAAAATCTGCCCGTTTCTTTCTAGGCATTTCTGTGAGCCTTCCCTGGTGGCTTGCCCATCCTACCCTGCAGATGCCCTGGCCCTGAGCCCCTCGTGCTGGGGAAGGGCCCCTGAGCACCGCCTGCAGCCCTGCTGCTCCCGAGGCACCCCGTGAGGCTTGGTGGGACCAGCACCACGCGTGGCCCCATTCAGCCCACTGACTGCCACCAGGACGAGTCCTCAGGAGCCATCTCCTCCACCCCTATTTTTCGAAGCTCCTGCTGTTGCTTCATTCACTAGAGATGATGCAGTCCAAGCGCTGGTCTGTGCTCTATTTGTGTTTACCTCGTGAATGAAGTCCTTTTTGCTTTGTCTGGATTTGTTTAATGAATGGCTGCTTTTAAGAAAACCGGACCTTGCTTCTGGGAGGAATTAGCCGAGAAGCAAGAATAGCAGCAATAATTGATGCCACCCTTAATGGCTGGGGCTGGGGCGGGCAGTGCTTCAGTACTCCCCCTTCCCAGGGCGTAGGAAATGAGGGTGAGGTGAGTTGCACCAGCGTGATTTCAGGCTTCTGAATAAAGAAAGATGTGATAGCCACACGCAAAGGATTAATTTTTGCTCAGTACGTTTAATTAATAACTTGCAGGAAGTCAATTTCTTCAGTCAAACCGATGAAGGACAGAAGATCAATTTTCTGTCTGCAGCTTGTTTTTGTCCATTTCAGACCTCCAAGGCTGTTTTTTTTTTTTCCCCTCGGTGCTTGTTGCATTTTGAGACTGCTTATTCTAAATGCGTGTTTTAGCTGGGGCAGGGCAACGGGTGAAACCGATATTGTCGAATCTTATCTCCACTCATTAGTCTCAAATAGTATTATGCCACAGCGGTCTGTATAAAAGCAGTTATCATAACCTGTCTTCCTAAATCAGCAAGCGGTGGCTAATGTTTTGGCCTCCTTCCCTCCAATTCTGTCATGCTTGGGTGCATCCTGCATCTCTGCCTTGGAAGACTTCATCCCAGAAGAAAACACTTGAGGGCATTTTGTTTTCTTTTGATTTTTTCTCCCCCAAATAATGGCTTAATTCTGTTTAACTGGGTTAATTGGTGTTAGCTAGGAAATAAATCTGTTCTGGCAAAGGGGCTGAAATACAAACTGAAGCGACTTGTAATATGCAGAGATCTTAACCCCCAGATAATGCGATGCAAGGAATTTGTGTACGACTGTAACAGGCCTCCCTAACAAGAAGGGTTTTTCTTCCAGTGCCCGGGAAGTTATCCTAGGCTGTAGAAAAGCTCAGTTTGAGTTTCTGTTACAGGCTGCCTGTGACAGGTGGCTCTGCCCCTGCCTTCCCTGTGTGCAAAATGGGAACGTGGGCACCTTTCTGGTGCTCAGCAGCGTTCACTGCCTCGTCACACGCAGTAGCGATGCGCCTTGTCCCTCAGGAGCAGAGGAGGATCTCAGCGTATGAGGACCCTGCACAGGAAATGTGCCAGTTGCTCGCTGAATGCATAGGGGTATCTTATCTTTGTTATACAGCTTAATTTTCCTCCTAACTCTTCATGAATCTTGGCTTTGATGTCTCATTACACTGTAAGGAGAAATCAATTATTTGAATTACTCTCTATGATTCCGTTCCTTATTTTCGGGCTGAACCTGAGTTATTAGTTTACTCTTTGGCATTTCCTACAGAGATAGCTGACAATATTGAATAATGACTTCTTATCTGACAGAATGAAAGCTCTGGGAATTGTATGTTAATGCTTAAGTGTTACTGCAGGGGAAGCCTTTCTCAAGTCTGTGCTCCATTTTCTCACCCTGGAAACTTGGTGCTTTCACAAAACAGCAGAGGATACAACAAGCTTTCTGCTCCTAAGAGACTGTGCTCCACAAACCAGATGAGTGAAACTGGTCCCATTTTAGTTAATTTTAAGCTTGCCAGAGGAATCCTCTGCCTTGTGTTTAGGGAAAATATTGCAATTCCTGATTGCCTCATCTCTGTGGCCTTCGGATTGTGTGTGGTATTGCTATGGTCCTTAAGGAAACTTAACTCCTTCAGCAAAACTGACACGTAGTGTAAGTTACAGAGACTAGTGACTTGAAGTTAGTGCCCAATTGTGAGTTTGGTTATGTCTGATGACTGCAAAAACATACTGTTTTATTCAAAAACAGTAGCGTTTGTGAGTAAAACAAGAGATCAGTCCATAAATAAAAGGTTAGATTCTAACCTGAATTTAATTTTTGTTTATGGTAAAAACAAACAAACAAACAACAACAACAACAAAAAAAAAACCAGCATGCATTCATAATTCAGAAATGGTAAAAAGTGCTTTCTTCTCACACTCCTATTGCTTTTTATGCTGTTTTACATCTTCTTAATTTAGTTATCTTTGCTGTTGGTGCAATCAAGCAAACAAGTGACTCTAGTGTGTGATTACAACAAGTATAACAGATACTTGAGTTTGAACATAACGAAGATCTGGTAACCTTTGGAGTACATCCTGCAAAATATCATCATGTCCATTTACAAATTAAGCACTTCATTTAGCTGGCTCAATTACCATAGCATTGTTTCCTGTGCATATCCCTATATTGCTCTCTCCTGTAGGGGAATGCTGCTGTCTTTGCTGGTTGAAATAACCATACAAACAAATCAAGAAAAACTTCCCAAAGCCTGTGGCATTACAGCACGTCATTTGTAGGTGCTTGAGCCCTGCAGCTGAGAGCAGAACCAGAGCTATCTACCTTAATATGCAATGTGGTTGTATGGGGGACAAAATTGCTTTTACATTTGACCTTAAGTAAGAATTCAGAAATCCTATATATTAATTGCTTGTTATATCTTACCCCACAGATAGTGTTCTTAATTGATTAAACAATAAATATATATATATATTTAACAAAGCAGTGTATCTGAAATTGCAGCTCCTTTGTAAAGCTGGTTTCTGCAGTCAAGGGGATGCAAAGATGCCTCAGTCCTACTTGTTTCACATTTTACATCCCTTCTTGAGTTGTCTGCAGCTCTTACTTCCAAGAGGTGTTTTGTCTGTGCACCTCTTTGAAGGTGTACAACAAATGTTGCAGGTGGTAATCCTGCGTACGTTTTGTACTCTCCACTGTTTGCACTGCCTTGGTAGTTCTGGAGTTCTTGTCCGTGGCTTGATGATTCCCAGTTCACCCTAGTGGATACTGGACTAAAACACTGTGTAATGAGCCGTAAAGACAGGGCTGGGATGCTAGAACAAAGAGGCAGAGAATAGCTTGCAGAGTGGTTTGCGTCCTTTTGTTATCTTTTTTTGTACATTGCATGGTGATGAATTAGCTTACTTTGCAGTTCTAGTTTTCTGCCTCTAAAAATATACTTAAAACATAAAATTGGACCTTGAATTCACTTGCCTTGAAATAAGTTTGCAAAGTTTTAGAATTCCATAGGTATTTTACTTTTTATGCAAAATAGGAGGAGAAAGCTTGTGAATAAGTTCTTTTTCCAGATACATACAGTGCATTAGCATGTTTACAGGGCTTCAGTGTCTGTAGCTCAATGGTGCTGTAATTACTAACGTTTTATTTGAAAATGCAATCCTTCCTTTATTTCCCTGTGAGTAAATCTTTAAAGTGAAGAAATACATCAAGTCCTAACGCCACATGGATAGTACTTGTTAGAACTTGAGTATTCCTGGTAGCACCCAGCAGCCCCAGCTGTGCTGATGTGGGTTCAGTCTCTGGCAATTTGAGTGTCACTGGAGAAAATGGAAATACTCCAAGCCAAATCTGTGTGTGTAGCTAATAATAAGGGTGATACTGGTGTTCTACCACACTGCAACTCTGAAATAGCCCCCTTTCCTTTCCTGTAAATAGGAGACTGTAATAATGACTCGGGTCTGTAATCTTTCTTTTCCTTAACATCAGTAACGAGCTGTTATATGCACTGCCACATGCCACTTTTGTTGGTACCAGTGCTACCAAAGGATGGAGGTTCAGTGGCTCTGCCCAAATGATTCAGAAATGAACAGGGAGGTTTCCTTGTAGCACGAGGTACAGCTGTTAGGAAGAACTCCAAGTCCATTATTTACTAGCTGGCGTTGAAGCCATTACCAATTACTTGCAGTGTCCCAGACTTCCTATTACAGACTTTCTAACAGGATAATACAATTCTTTAATCAGTATAAATAAAATTTTCAGGGATTGTTCTGAACAAGGCCATTGGCCCAATGGTGTGTGAAAATTCCTTCAGTTTGTTACCTTAATTAGTCATTAAATACACAACTTTTTTTTTTTCTTGATTTTTTTCTTATGGAAAATGTACACTGCTTCTACTTAAAATAACTTGAGAATGATAAAACCCCATGCATCATAGGGTCTCTAAGCAGATCAAAACAGACAGGCAGAATGAGCTCTTGGATTTCTGTTGCTGTACCTTACTGAAGCTACCATTTCTTTCCGAAGATGGTATCCTCAATGAATGTAGAACATAAACGGGATCCACATACTCCATAAAGAGATTGCTTTCTTGGAAAAGGCCATGGACAGAGAGCCTTCATAAACGTGGTCTTAATTCCTTTCTGAGCTGTGGACTTCCTTCAGAAGTAGGGCTTTTTTTGTTTGTGGTATTTTTTTCCATTCACTAGCTCAGTATAACATTGCTAGTAGAAATTCCACTAATGCCTACTTTTCTCAGATGCTGTGATGATGAAGATTTGGTAACTTGTTCGTTGGTAAAGTATCCGTGGTACCTTCTGAAGTTAGTAGCAGAATGCTCTGACAGAGCTGTTTATTCAGGATCATGGTGGAATAAGAAAATCCTTGTGGAAATTTTAAATTCAAGCTCTGCCTGTCAGAGTGGGAAGATTCATACCCATACTTTGTAGGTGCTCATAGATTTATATCAGCTGCTCTAAGCGAAGGTAAAATGTCTGAAGCAAGATGTGTACAATATCAAGTGAATTTCTTTGTCACGTTGTTAGGATCTGTATCATGATGTGTGTAACCAATAAACCTTTCCAATTAGTGAAAATCAAAACTCTGACAGCACAAGCACAGTTTCTGAATTGTCTAATCCAAGTAATTATATCGAGTGGAACCACAGTGATTTGGTTGTTGCTCTGCCTCTTCTGTGGATGCACTAAGCTGGCGTCAGTCACTAAATCTGACAACATTCACAAACATTTTAGTATTTCTACCTGCTGCCCTCAGAAAAATGGCTCCACTAGTCCAGAAGAAGTCCTCACATTGTCAGCACTGGGCTCTCTGCTTGGCAGCATGAAAGATCCCAGATGACCTCTTTATAGCAAAGAAACTCGGGCAGAAACACAGTCGGGTCTCCACTGCTGTGCAAGGACAGTAGCAGTTCTGGTGCAACCCTCGTGCACTTGGCAGAGGTTTTCTTGTGGGCAGTAGCAATGGGCCGCTCCAACCAGATTGGTAAAGCATTGCAGGCTCCTTGGGGCTTCTCTGAGAGAACACGGTGACAACCCCATGCTCGATTTTATATATTGCTTCCTCCATAAAAAGTACTTAGGCCGTGACGTTTCTCTTCTTGTCATTTCGTTAGTTTTAGGAGCCATAGCTGGTAGCAAATCTGAAGGCAAAGGGGAGGAGCAAGTCTGGCAGACTTGTTTTTTATAAAGTAAACCAGATTTCTCTAGAAAATTGGTTGTATTAAATTTTTTCACTTTTGTTTCTTATGAACCTGATTAATTATGTTCCACAGTTTAAGTCACATTTTCCCTGTTTCATCTTTCCTTATATATAAGGTTATATTTTGGTCTCCTTACACCTACACTTCAAATACATTTTGGCAGGATGTATGAATTCGAAACGTGAAGCGGGGTTTTCTGAATGGTGTGGCTAGCTGATGACAATGACAACACGTTACCTAAACAGAAAATACATTGGAAGATTTCTGTCAAAGGGCCTACTGAACGAAAGGCATCATCCTACATCTCAGCGCTGAGTGAGTTCAGTTCACAGCCTGCCTGTTTAAGCGCTGTCTGGGATTATCATGGGCTCAAAAGATGAGGGGAAAGTGTTTGAGTTTTATGTTTTTCCTCTCCTGTTCGTTCTCTTTATGCACTTGACACCGTATTAGGTTTGATTTTACAAATGATGTGGAAAGAAAGGCCTCAAGATGTGCTGGTAAACCTTCAGGTCCTGCTCAAGGCCTTGCCCCTGGCTGTGGGGCCTCTGAGGCTTTCCCCAGCCCGCTCGGGTCGGGCCTCAGCTGGGCCGGAGGCTGCTGTGGCGGTGACAGGCTGTCCTCCTCCCCACTCCGCTTGAGGTGGGGCAGGGAGCAGAAATAAATGCAGCAGGCTGTGGGAGGCACAGGGAGAGTCCTTAGACCGTATAAGTGTTCATGTAAGGGACGGCTAAAGGCTGAGTCCCAGTCGGTGTCCTCTTCCGGCCACGCTGGTCTGTGGCACCATGTGGAGTGCCCTTCAGAAATCAGGAGAATCTGCAGCCATATGAAGAGATTGCAGTAGTACAACCGGTCTGAAATAGAAATATGGGTAGTTTTTTATTCATGTGTTGTACCTGTTACCAAGGTGATCCCATTAAATATCATCTGTCTCTTGTTTTATATATGCTCTAGAGTACTGGCAGGTTTCCATTTCTAAAAGTTTGATTTCCAAGTTTGTGGAAACCTAGTATCTCTACAGATTAGGTGCATGTGAGAAAAAAAAGACAATGTGTACATTTAGCTACATTTATTTTTTATCTTCTTCCTTACCAGTGTAAGCTCAATGCTTTCCCCTTTTTGCCTAAACGTGGTATTGATTTGTCTGTCACTGAGCGAGCCTGCTTCTCTTCCCCACTCCAGAGAGAGGCGAGAGGGTCTAATCTTGTATCTCTAATCTACCAATCTAGGAATGTGTGCCCACTTGCGCCTTGAGTACGAACAAATAGTCACTTATGCATTTCTTTAAAGCTGGTAGCTTCGAGGTATTTCATCTACTAAGATGAAACGTAGTGCACTTGTGATAAGCTGTGATGAACAGGCTGAGATGTAAGCCCCTCCAAAATAGAAACTTGATGTATTAAATATTTTATCTAGTGTTTACCATGGAAAAGTTCTTTGCCCAAGCACAGGTTGAAATGCTTTTAGGCATTTCTAATAGCTCTTCATGTCAGCACTAACATATGCATAGGGGCTAAATATAGCATGCAAATTACCTGTTCTGTGCTGCAATCATTTTGCTGGGTATTGTATTCACGGAGCTTCATTTATCATAGTTTCTAAGCAATCAAGTGCAGCCAAATAAGAGCTAAGACTTGGAAAAAAAAAAAGTGGCTTTCAGTGCTACTTTTTGAGGCATTTATATTTGCTCGTTATTTTATGTCTGTATCAAATTAGATGCAAACCTACCCTTTTTATTTTGATGCCTTTGTATTTCTGGTTCTCGGTGGGTCCTATTAAAAGGGAATGGCTGTTTAACAGCAGAGCAGGTTTTGATGCATGACTCAAAAGAAGCGCATGAGCCTGCAGAAGCCAGTTGCTTCTAAGAAATGCAAATCCTGTGTAAAATGGGAAGGAACAGAAATGCACCGTTGAAAATGAGTTATTTTAAAATTAAAATGTGATTAGAGACAGTGTGAAATTGTGTTAGCTCTGACAGCTGGAGGTGTGTCCTGAAGGGGACGGTGACTGCGGTTTGGGCAGCAGCATGCTTTCAGCCTGTGTGCTCCTTGTTCAGGTCCCACTGCCGAACCAACGCTGAACGGCGCTGGCTTTTGTAGCTACATGGCAGAGTCACGGGACTTCCAACGTGTGGGCATTCTGCTCGGTTTCCTGCATAAGCCAATCTTCCGTGATAGGCCACTTGCACAGTTTGGCTTACTGTGGTGCCAGGCTTTGAGATTCCAGTTTCTTACTGTCGGCAGATGATGGATGCCCACAGCTTGAGGCTTCTCTGTACAAAGTGGACTGGTAGCGTTCCTGAGGTGTAAGGCTTAGAGCAAGGTCACAATTTCTTGAGCACCAAGCTTTTCAGCAAAGGGCGAGAAAGCTCACTGGAATCAGCATGGCTGGACTAGCCCCATTTGGAGTATTTGGGACAAAATGCCTGCATTGCAAGGTAAACAAAAGCAAGCTTCTGAATGAGTAAAGACAAATACCTATTTATGTCAAGAGTTTCAGTGACATACCTAGTTTGCTTGCCTTTTTTTTTTTGTTCAGAGAGAGGTGAAAAATACTGCAGCGTGGAATAAGCCAACTGCTCAATTCATAATGGTGTCAGGCATCCATAAGTCTGATTCCACGTACTGAATGCATTTTGTGGAGAGTTTCTAATGAAAACATACACTTCTCTCTTACATGTAATGCCCTTGAAGTAACCTCTGTGGCTGAAGGATGAAAATAGTTTATACTCTTCTGTTTTTTTTTCTACTGTGAACAACGTAGCTTCTTAATTATGTTAGCAGTTCTTTACTGTAATCATAAAGGTCTCAGCACAATTGTCAAAAAAACCACATACCTGTTTGTAAGATGTAAACAAGGTTCATTTCTTAGTCTGCAACAAAGACATCATCATAAAGATTCAAAAAGAGATTTTGTCTGTTATTTCATTTGGTTTAATTATCCAAGCTTTATAATTAACCTTTTTATTTGGTTAGAATAAATCACTTAAGTGGGGATATTTTTGTAGTGATCAAAAATGTATTTGTTACATATATGAATGAAATATCAAAGGTATGAAATGTCTTTTAAAGAAAAAAGGCATAATTTGTTTTTCTTCCTCCTGTTCACTTTTCCTTTCACATAAATCATTCTTCAGCTGCAAGCTGAAAATGTTTGCACATAAAAGTGACAAAACTAAAACCAGTAAAAAATGTATGCCTTCGTAAGCCTGGCTCCATTTTCCATTTTAGCAAATTAAGCATTTGAGCGGTGGCTTTTTTAATAAATGAATAAAATGCTGTGAAAAAGATAATGCTTTAGTAGCATACAAAGATTCGCACTTCATTCCTAACGCTAAGCATTACATTTTTGACTTTTTGTGATGAATAGATTTGTTTATGCAAAGTAACCAAAGCTTAATTTGGTGATTGCATTTCTCCAAGGACTGGTTGTTCCCTCTGGAAGAGGCTTTTTGTAGGCAAAACTTTTGTCATCACCTGTGTTTGTTTCTCTTAAGCTTGGTTTTCTTGTGTGCTTTCCATACTGTGTCCGTGGATGCACCATTGAAAAAATTGTCTGGGCGCTGATTCCTGCACTCTGATGGAAGAGGGTGAAAGACCGTAGGGCAGGACACGGGTTGGAGCTGGCTGGAGAGCCCCCGGCACACAGCACGCTGCTTTTACTCAGCTCTGACAGACCAGGAGCCTCAGTTATAAGCTGGGTTAAAACCCAGTGTCTTTAAAACAGGCAGAAAATCACTTGTATGGCCACCGAATTGCTGGAGGAGCATGGTGTAATTTGGTATAGAAATCTCTTGAAACACTTTCTCTGTGTTCACTGTTGGTTGCTCTTTCTAAACCAATCCTGTGACCACAATACAATTTTAATGTGTGGACAAGGCTCAAATTAGAATCACAGAATCACTGAGGTTGGAAAAGACCTTTAAGATTGTCAAGTACAACCGTTGGGTTCAGAATTAAATTTTGCCTTTTTCACTGCATGGTTTAGGTGTTCCGGGCTCCACTTTATTAATCACAGATTTAAGAAAGTGAAAATTACTTAATCATTTTTTTCTTTAAGGGCATTAATTTGTGCTGCCTTACCAGTCCTCTGCGTGCTACATCACCCCTCTGTATTAATTTCCTTCTCAGAAGGATCCAGACACGTCACCATTTTAGACTTACAAATAACTCTGCATCAGCTTCTTTAATAAATCTACTGCATTGTTTTTGGTGTAATACCGTGGTATTGATCACTGAAAAGATGAGGTAGGTCTTTATGTTTTCAGGAACTTTCAGAAATTATTTGTACAAGGTAAGATTTAAACTGTAGCTCCGTTTGTCATCTAAAACGGCCAGAAATCGTTCAGAGTTAAGGCTGCAACATCACCGAATGTGTTTTATGAGATTTTCTCATCAGTGGCTGCGTCAGGGACTTCAGCAGTGATTTTGCTTTATGTCAGATCGTAGCTTTAACAAAAAAAAAAATGTAGCCAATGTGCGTTATCCTTCTCGCTGTAAAAAAGCAGTGATTCATATTGTCCAGTCCTAAGACAGACTGCGAGGATTTGCTGTGACCCAAGGAGAAGTTCAGCTGAGAGTCCTGCAGACAAAAACCTCCGAAGCTCGCTACTTTAATCATTATTCCAAGTGCAAGTTACAGGTTTAAACCTATTATTAGTGTGCATCCAAGAAAATAAATATATAATTTGACAAGTAACTCCTACAAATTACCCATTATCCCTTTCTTTAAAAGCTGCGAGCAGCTCAGTATTCGGGCCAGTTTCCATGCTTGCTGTTAGTCACTGTCATGGGGTCTGTGTTAATTTGAGTGGAGCTGGCAGATGCAGGGTGCTGGTGACTGTGCTAGCCAGAACCCAAAGCGAGGTTAGTTTGGGAAGGAATAATAACGGATTTGTTTTCTGAGGAGCAGACTTTGGGTTCAAGTGTTTTACTTTCCCCACATTCATTCAGGGGCCAGCTGCACAATTGTCTCTGACGTTTCAGGACTGTACTTCTGCTCGGCGATATATCCAGGTTTAAACCTCAGGCTGAAAGCTAAGGTGCCTCACCGAGATTTCAAAAACAGCCCATTAAAAACAGAAATGCGTTTTCTCTTTGTGTTTCCTTTCCTAAATACAGCCTGTTCTGTCAGGAATTTGTGTGGCACGGGGGGCTGTGCTTTCAGCATGTGCCCATGAAACAGGACTGAATAGGGAGACAAAGTGCGGCACTTTGCTCTGTCCAGGGAAAGTGGAGGGATAGTTCGGGGTGGTTTTTCTTTTGTTTTCCTTCATAATGGTATGAAGGCTTTCATTTACAGCCCATGGGTTGAATTCAAGGCTTCTCAAGAGCAAGTTTGGCTCTGGCTGCCCACTGTTTGAACATGGATTTGAACAGGAAAATGGGAAGGAGGGAGAGAAGTTTCCTCCCCCAGGCCGCTGCAAACCCAAGAGCTAGATGCTCATAATACAGCAGTCTCCCGTGGGAGACTCCAGCTCCCGAGGACGTGCTGTTTCATGGCCGAGGTCCTGGAGCTGCCTCCCTCATCCTTACGGGGAGCACGAGGCAGGGACCACTGCACGAGCTTCATGTTCAGGTGGTAGAGATGAGCTGGAAAACAAGTGTTAAAGTCTGGGTGCATAGTGAATAGCAGGAAACAGGAGGAGATGCAGTAGTGGGGGACAAAATTGGATGTCTGTGTTTTGGAAAACGGGAAACTAGAAAGCAGGCTTGCTCTACTGGACGGAGCTGTATGGTGTGTGGTTGAGCTGGCCAGAGATAAGAGAAGAGTGGACGGAGGTCCAGTGGGAAGCCTTCATAAAGTGTCCTTGTAGCAGTTCGTTGCTTCAAAAGGGAAGACTGAGTCGAGAGATTCACGCTTATGTTTCTGGATCAGTGAAAACATCAGGGTTTTGAGTGTATAATGTGTGCTTCTGCCAGCTGCTCCAAGAGAATTTCTGTGTTTCTTACTTAGGCAACATTGCCATTCCTTACAAGTGAAGTGCTGACTGCGATCTCTTAGAAAGCCATCGAAAATTTGGGCCTAACAGAGCAAATAATTGCGTAAGGAACAAGCCTGCAATCATTCCAAATAAGAACTGGAACATTTGAACTTGAAACTGCAGATTGCTGTGCGCAAAATCTCTCCTTGTTTGATGATCAAGGATTGACATTACCACGGGATTATGAAGACTGTAACATTTCTTTCTGAAAATTTGTTATGCTCTTCAGCGCTGCAGAAGTAATGGATAAAGTCAAGCGATGCAAAGAGCAAGATTTGACCGGCAAAATCCCCTGTTAAACATGTGTTCCCAATAGAAAGTAATGGTTTCCAGAACTCATCTTGGATGATTCCTGGAGATCTGCTTCAAGTTCTCCGTGAGTTTGACCTAAATTAAGAAAAAGACTCATTCCCGGTCTCACCATTAAGCTTCTAAGGGGAGAATTATGTCAGTTTTAATCAAGTGAATGAACTGAACTTTTAGTTCTTCCTTCATTAAAAGGCTCTGAGCTTGCAATTTTGTTTTTGGCTTTTTAGCAGGAAGGTTGAAGTGGTTGAGTGGGAGGAAAACCCAAGTGTGAATGCACAACTGATGCAGATATTCTGGTGTCCATCACAGGTTTGCCAAGCAGCGGCTGCACGCTTGCTTTTCGTAGCAGGTGTCATAGTGAGGCATTGCTTGGGGAAATAACCAAATATGTTGTGTGCAGAACTGCAAAGCTCTGTATTTACTTGGAAAGCAGTAACAAGGTGAGGAAGGATAAGCAATAGTGTAGAGACTGCAGAGATAGTGCCTCCCTGTAGTGAGCAATTACAGTGTCCTAGTGAGAAGCTGGCTGGCCTGATGCTGAGTACGTAACATGTAGTGAGTGCCTCGTGCTGCTTCACTCCCAGTACAATCCTCATGGATTGTTCCGAGTCCTAGGCTTTTTACAAATTTGAAGAAATTTGTAAAAAGAATCCGTTAAACTGCTTCAGAGTGAAGTTTTAATAATCTGTTTACAGCTGATTTGTAACTTTATTAAGCAGAAAGTAGCCCTACACATCATGTCCTCAAGAGCTTTGTCACCAAAGCCCAAACAGAACTGTTGCACTTCAAAGTGCTTGAGATTTTTTCCTCCAGTTGCATTAGTTACTGGACCTAATAGCCGAAATGAAAACATTCAGGCATTTTGCTGAGGAGGAATCATGCGGTACTTTATGTTTCAAGACCAACTGGTGTTGAATTATTCAGTACTCGGGGAGGAACTGGGGTTAGAATATGGCCTTAGACAGAGTCAGTGGACTCTTAGACCTTCTTATAATGACCGTCATCAAACATAGCACTGTTGTCCCGTTTTAATTTTACTGAAAAACACATTGTAGATAAAAGACTGGAATCTTTCAGTTTGACCTCAATATTTGATCTTGTTTTCAACAGATTTAGAGAAAAACTGAATGCAGGACTGTATAAATTAGAGTGAACCTTGATAATGAGGTCTGCTTAATTACTTCTATTTGCATGCTTTCGGTGAAGAGGTGAAATTTGCTTAAACACCGACTTCTTCCCTTACGTGGACATTTTTCATTTTATCTTCCATATCCAATGCCAAAGTATGGATCATAGGTTGACATTTCTAGTACTTTGTAGAAGATACTGTTATCATTTTTGGAATTGCCCTAATTTCTTTTCACTTGCTTTAGAAGGCTCGGTTCCCAAGGAACCAAGGAAGCAAGGTGTAGTCACACTCTCCAGGTATTTTTGTTATTACTTTGCTTTGTCTGATACAAAGACGCGCTAAGATACCCGACTTTCACACTCATAAACCTGTGAGTGAAAATCTTTTTTTAGTGTGCTGTTTACATCGGGTACAAGTTAGAAAATGAGTTTTGGACATTTCCAAGCTAAAGGTACGCTTTGCACCTGAACTGCGTGTGGCGTACCTTCAGAAGAGCCCCTGCCACGAAAGGATCGCATTCAGTATCGTCCGCTCATCTGACTTACATGTCATCAATTGTTCTGCAGCCTCCAGGCCATTTTATACATGGTTGGACAGTTGAGCATTTAAAATGATTTTGGGAAGGGCCAAGAGCTAAGAGTCATTGAATTTCTTGCCGTTGTGTTTGAAATGCTATAAGCAGCACTTGCCTGCTGTGCATGTGAGCAATGTGGGTGGGTCAGCTAATGATGGGCAGTTTGCAGTTCATCTGTGCAGTACCTCGTTAGCAGTGCATGGTTCAGCCTTTGTTTAAGCCTGGTGGCAAATGTGCGTGCACCAAGTCCTGGGTTGTGCCAGGCGGTTGTCCAGAGGCATCCCTTAGATCTCCCTGAGCACCCGAATCCCACAAGTATCACAAGTATCACGAAGGTGCATGCAACCTTAACAAAGAAGCAGCAAAAAATGCTCCAAAATTACATTTTGAGTTCTGTGAAGTCATTTCAAGTAAGCTTATGTACTGAACACAGTGGAAATAACACTCAGGTGGAGTCAGCAAAAAGAGGCATCAATTATAGCAAGTAAAGTAAGTGGTGAGGATTTTGGATATAAACTCCGATGCCCTGGAGCTATGACTGGTTGCAAATGAATAAGCAGTTTGGAGAAACTGCCACAAGACCAAGCTACTGTATAATGGTTTCTGGAACCTTTACGGAGTGTTTATATGTCACCATTGTCAGCGATAGGACACTGAACCAAATAGCTGGCTCGCCCGATCTGGTACTCCACATCTTTTTAAAAAACAAGCAAACAACAGGCTGAGCAGAAAGATACTGCCGTGCAAATTGTGATAGCAGAAAATTGCTTTTAATCAAAAAGTTATTTAGGGCTCGTACAGGAAGAACATGAACCGAAGCATTTTTATTCCAGATGAGAAATGCATAAAGCAAAAAAAGCATTGTTTAACTGCTTGGAAGATTCACGTTGAGCAGTTTGGGATTTTAATGAGTCGAGGATATGGAGTACAAATGCACTGATATTTCAGCTGAGAAATATTTTGCTGCTTTCCTTTTTTGGCGGAGATGCCGTAGTGTGTGTGAATTCTAAAAATACCGCTCTCCAGTCCTCTTGTCAAAATAGATTTCGTTCCCCTTAAAACGGCACGTGACAAAACAGTATTTTCAGTATCCAGGACTGTGCTCATGTGTAGCTACACCCGTGAAGCCGTGCCATTGAGCTTATGTAGAAAAACAGGTGAAAAACGTGTTTGCAGAGTGAAACGTGTGTGCAGGGCATTGCTTAGCTGCAGTCACCTGCTCGCACCCCGAGAGGTCATCCGCATGGCATCAGGGGCAGAAATGGGAATGAAGCTGGCAAATGTATAAGTAGTGATGTTTCAGGGTGTTTTTTGTTTACTTCTGGTTATTTCACGTGCGGAAACTTCAAAAAAAAATGTCAGTTGTGCTTCTGCTGGCGGTTGTTTGGGCTGTGTGTGTGGAGGGCTGGTTGTCCCCACCGCGGTTAAGGAATGGGCCCTCGCACGGCAGTCGGGCGCCTTCCCAACTCCAAGTCGGCAGCGGTTTGCACGCTGGGGGGAGCAGTGATGTTTTATGGGTTTAGAGGAGAGAGGTTTTATGCCCGTGACTTCAAGCCATAAAGGGAGTATTTCCACCCAGCTACTCTTCAACAAGTCATTTCCTACAAGAATATCACAGTTGCTGTTTTGTCCTTACCTGCATACGTGTGAAGAAAATACATGCCTATATAGGAAAAGAAAATACATATTTAGGAGGAAAAACTACCTCTGCTCCTGGGAGGTTCTTCAGTAAGACATTTGTATTTCAGCTATTTGTATTTTCAGGCCCAGTTATTTTTCTCTTCCTTTTTAAATAGAGTAATGTGTATTGTCACTCCCAATTCTGCACAACAGTACGGCTCCTTTTTCAGTCCTGCTCAGAACAATAAGATATCCAATTTGCCACTAAGCATCTTGACAGGGTGGCTAGTTTTCCACAAGCTCCAAGTGAGTGTAAGATCTTCCAATGTGGTATTTGTGTGTCAGCTGCAATTTTATAGATGCTCTTTACCCCTGTAAGTATATAAGGACATTAGATGGCAAAGAGAAAGTGTCTGTTCGTATTGTCTTTTGGAAAGAAAAAGCAATTGAAGGCTTACAAAACTCACATGTCAATGAGATAGAATTATAGGTACTTTATTTTTTACTAAGTGAGACTTGAAATTGTTTCAGTTCCAGAACAGAAGAATTACATAGTAAAATCCTGACACTAAATTAGGAAGGGATTATGCGGAAGAGAAAGCCCCATTCATTGCTCAGAAATCCTATCACAGACAGAGGGACAGGATCTTTATCACTGACTGAATGGATTTGAGATTTTGTGCATGATGTAGTGCACCATTGTACAACAGATGCTTATTGTCTAATGACTTTTATACTTTGGCAAAATTTGTACAGCTTAAGTTGCTAATAAAGACTGTTTATTAGAGTTACGTGCCTTCAGCAGTGCACATTATAGGCTCATGGCTTTTGAGAGCTTCTTTGACAATCTTAAGAAATCCAAGGCCTTTACTGAAGTTAAGTATATTTTCCTTTTTTTTCCACCTTCAAAATAACTAAGGAAAAATTCTCCAAATGCATTAGAAAGAAGGAAATTGGCAAACTTGTCCGTTGGAAAAAAAATCAGATTGTTTACCACTTGCATAGATCCAGTCTAGCACTGTGCCTGACGATCGTAATTGGTCTCTCAAACAATATATACAAATTAATTGATGTTTCTGTCTGGCATTCATCTAAGATGTAAATATGGGCTATGATTGCAATTCAAATTAGTCTGAAATGTAATATCTGGGTATAATCAGGAGCGCTAAAGATGTCTGGCTAATCTAATTGGCATAATTGTTATAAAGTCTCTAATTCTGTGTTGAAGTCTGAGGTAATGACTGCTGAGTCACCTCTGCTTTGGGAGGCTTTTCAAATAAAAATGAGGGATACATAGTGCTGGGTTGAAAACCTGCAGAAGAAAAGTTTATGCCAGTTTTTCTCTCTTTTGGTAGGCTGCTGGAGGGGGATGAATGAAATCTGCTCGTGTACAGCAGAGTTATCGGCCCTGTCGTTCTCTAGAAAAGATCAGCATGAAAAAAGCAAACGGCTCGTTTATTGGGCTGAATCATTGTTACTTATTTACAGGACCAAAATAGTTTGCCTTGTATAAAAAACCTTCAGCAAGTCCTTCTTGGATAGAAGGATGTATTTATGAAGTCTCTCTGGGATAATGTGGGATGATTCACTGTTTCTGCGACTTGCCAGAAATGACTCCAGCAGATTAATAGAACCTGAGCTATTGAAGTATTGGGTAACTCGTAAAAGTGAGGCAGGGAGCTAACCCTGCTTGCAGTGTCAAACAACAGGGAGAAGTCCTCCTGCTTTGGAGCACGAGCTTGCTGGCGGTGCACGCTGTGCTGCTGCCAGCCCTCTGCTCCCGTGGCCCGTCACAGCTCCTCCTCGGGCCGCCAGCATCCCACGAGGAGATGAGGACATGGGCAGGCCCAGTCCTTCCGTCTGATGCAAGGGCCCACAAGTTTGCTGTAAGTCCGCTGGAGCAGAGCTGACCACGGGTTTATGAGCTAAAATTATCTCGATTGTTTGACTGTGGGGATCAGCCTCCTGACTTCGGCCTCACCCCGTGCCTCCAGCCGAAGACAGACGCGGGATTGTGTGCGGCAGATGAAATGCAAAGCTGGCTGCTGAATTCAGTGCGTGCTGACAGGCGGATTCTGTTCATCCTCTGGGGCGGGAAGCGGGGGAAAGTTGTAAAAGGGATGGGAAGATGGGGGAGCTGTGGTGCAGCTGGGTGGCTCCGGGGGATACATATATGGACTGCAGGCTGGCTCTGACAGGGACTGAGGTGCACGGACACGGACGGCGTCCAGGGGCCTGGCTTCGCTCTGGCAGACGGGCAGTGGTACTGCCCCCGGTGCTCTGAGCAGAGCACGTTTCCCCTCCAAAAGTAAAGATCCGGTGCAGAAGCACTGAGTGCCAAGAATCACTTTATCCTGGTCTGTGTATGAAAGAAAAATGGGTTTGTCGCGAGTTGTCTGGGTTCCGTTTCCAGAAGCTGACTTGTTTCTGACAGACCACTGGGCTCCGGCTTCGTGTGCTGTGCTCGAGACTCAGCCGGTCTCTATCAGCATAATGGCTGTCTAACAGGCCATTCATCCTGCTGCTCTTACATCTTCAGGAAGCTTTTCAAGTGTCTGAGAGGATCAAGTTCTTTCTCCTAGAAGAGAAATTATCTTTCTTCTCTCTAGTCAGGCTTCTTTAAAAAATTATTTGGCAAATAAATGTCAGCAGATGGTGCCAAATGTGAGAGGATGTCAAAGAGGAAGGTGTGTTTTTGCACCTGGGAGGATGTATCCAGGCTACCCTCCAAAAGTCTTCTGAACCACCTGGGGCTGTGCAGGATGGGACCGCGGCAGCGCCGGGCACACCGTCCGTCCTGTGGCGGTGTCCTCGTGGGTACGATGCCCTCTGTCATTTGAACATTGCCTTAAAACGAGGAGAACAAAGAGGATTTATATTCCCTGGGGGACAGAGGGGTGGTCCGGTGATGTCTCCATCCCCTCTCATCTCTCCCTGGAGTGACTGAGGATGCGGATCTGGAGGAGATGAACTCCTGAAGAACATCGGAGCTTGCGGGAGCAGTGTTTCCTCAGAGGGATCCGTCATCGCTCTGACATCAGATACCTAATAATAACTTCTAGCAAGTCATCCGCTCTCTTCTGCTTCACCCACTCTTAGTCATTATACCGACTTCTGTAGGCTACAAGTAGCAAGCTACTTATTAAAAGCAGTAGCTGGTGAAAACTGCTTTACTTAATCAAGTTTCTCCTGCCAAGAATGTAAAATCAGAGAGACCAATTTTAGGTGCCTTGAATCCTGTCCAAGCCGTATCGCTCGGCAACTCGTGTTACCTCAGCTGCTTCCATACCTTCCATTCGCATTCCAGTTGCTAACGGCAGGAGAAGTCTTTCAAAATTTGTGGTTATTAAAAATATTGCCTTAAAATACTTGGTAAGGGAATAAAGGTATCTGGCTAGTGTCCTCCCGGTGCCCCATCCAAATCCAGCACTGCATTACATGGTGTAGAGTCTTCATTTACTCCGAAGGAGAGGATTAAGGTTATCTAAGAATAAATCGTCTGCTTCTGCATCCTCCCCACATAAGCGTTACCCAGGGGTCGTGCCTGGAAATTCCAAGGGAAAGCACGAGGCTCTGTCAAAGCTCTTGTCTGTGCGCACAGATACCTGTATTTTTTCACTCGGTTGGCGTAGCACCCCGGTAACTATGTTTATGCCACTTTTCTAGCTAAGCTGCCTTACTTTCAGGTTCTTCCAGAAACGTGACATTTCACTTAATTTTTTATAATCCCGGGCACTTTGCATGTGGGAGCTGTTGGGGTGGCGGCGGAGCAGCCCAGCCAGGCACCCCGTCCTGCCGTACAGCCAGGCTATGTTTAGCCAGCGAAACCTCGCGGAGCGTGGCGGGGAGGGCTGGGAGCCGGGAATGCCCTTGGGACCGGCCTTAAACGAGACGCAGAACCTGGCGTTTGTGGCAAGAAGTACCTTTCTGATCGAGTTTGTTTCATTTATAGGTCAATATCCTGTGCACAGAAACCTGCTTTACAAAACGCATTTGACAGATTAGAAGTTTCACAGTGGAAGATTTATTTCTGAATAAAACAATCTTATGCTGGTCTAACTCATCGTGCAAGGGTAATGACAATTTTGGACACCCTGTGACAATTTATAATGGAAGCTGTCTTGTTATAGGGAGTGAACTTGTTATTTCCCTGGGTTTTAAAACAGGATTCAACTCACCACTCTCATGAGGATCATAGTTCTGTTGGTCTTTCTGGAGGTAAATGAAGTTTTCAAAAGTAATTGTATTATCGAGCTTCTCTTATTTCTGGACTTCTCCTCTTTTTGCCAGTTGTGTTTTTACTTTCTTCTTACAACTTCCCATTTTTTTTCCTTCTAGTTTTTCATTCCTACTATTGCTGCAGTATTTCTCTCCACAAAATAAAAGTAAGAAATATCTTTAAGTGGTCTTAGGAAGAGCCCGTTTTTGAGTTTTCAAGTAGTCTCATGCTGCTGGAAAAACACAGATATCCAGCTTGGGCTGGTAAAGGGGAGGAGCTGGAACTGAAGGTCTGGAGTAGGTCTGAACTGTAGGAACTGAAGGTCTGGCTTTTTTGCCACCTGCCATCTTTCAGCTGCCTTTTGTACCTTTGAAAGCCGAGGCTGCACTTTGGTGCAGAAAGGTTGTGCTTGACTGCTGGGTTGGCTGATTAAAGGAACTCAGTTTTAAAAAATTACCTGCCCCGAAACAGCTGGAAAACATCTTTCCCATTACCGCTTCAAGGAAGAATAATGGATGTTTGACAACATTAATGTCTCACTACTAATTGCCATTCATCAGTAGTAGAATTATAGGAAAAAAAAGGTGTGGGGAAGCACTGGGACACAACTGTGACTCGGTTAAACATCCGTGTGAGGGAGACAGCTTCTCCGAGCGAGGGTCTGGCAAGTTCAGGAGGGATGTGTGTGTGTGTGAGAGAGAGAGAACATGCTTTGGTAAAGGCCTGTGATGGAGAGCCTGGGTTTTCTGATGTGAGTGCCTGGAGAGTACTGAGTTAAATTATAGTTTACTTATTTAATTATTTTTGTGAAAAGCCTGGTGTAATTTTATACTGTGCGGTATTGTAGGACTGTATTATAAATAGTTTATAGGAGAAGTAAAATACCATATAGCAGTAATTTCATCTTTCTGCTTCGAATAGTTTGTCTTCTGGGGATGTTAAAAGTCCTTGCTAGTGCTTGTTTTTTCACCCTAACAGACTGCCTCGTGTTCCAAGTATCGCACGAGAGCTGCTCTAAGCTTTCTGCCTGGGAAGGACTCGTGCTGCTCCCTTCCTTCTTTGCCATCGTGCTGCTCGGTGGCTGCCCGCCACGACGAGGCGTCCCCGGAGCACCGCTCCTTGGGGCTGGACTGGATGATCCCCAGAGCACCCTGCTCACCCCAGTGGTTTTGTGACCCCAAACTGATACATGGCGGCTGTTTGTCGTTCCCTTAGACCTTATCTAAGCCAAGCAGTTCTCCGAGGATGTCAGTAAGCAGTCGGCAGGTCGTGTTGATGCAGCCTGTTTGTACGGCACTCCTAACGTGCTTTGAGGGTCTTCCCTCAGTTTGATAAGCTCAGCTTAAATAGGGCTGGGGAAAATTCTTCCTGAGTTTCAGACTGTGAAGCGTCTTTCTCCAGAATAAGACGCTCTCCCTGTAGAAACATTTTTGAATATGTATCCATTATGGGCTTTGTATTTAAATGGGACGAATGAAGACGCCGTTCCTTGTGAAAGGCCAAACTGGCCATCCTAGCACCGTAGGCTAGCTATAGAGAGCTTGGGAAAGAGCTCATGGCCTGGGACTGTGTGAAATGGAGATGGATTTCAGTCCTCCAAGATGCAGGCTCCTCGTTGCTGTTCTCAGCTGTAGGAGCGGCTGTATTGGATCAGCCCAGCCCAGCCTGATCCTGGCCAGTAACAATATTAAAAGAGGGGCAAGGCCAGGGCAGCCCTTTCCCCTGTGAGCCCTCCTAGCCTCCTGCCGTTGGCCAGCCAGAGACTTTCCGACCTACATCATTAACTTGCTCATCGTGTTCAGTAGTCAGCGGCGAGCTTATTTCCCCTGATTTTTTTTTTTCCATAAAACCATTTAGACTTTTGGCCTCCGCAGGATAGATTTTCACAATTTAATGATTTTGTTTGTGTGGAGAAGTCCTTCCTTTTCATTTAGTTGGATTTTTTTTTTTTTTAAACTTGTTAAATGTTAATTTAGTTGACTCCCCTTGAGTTTTCTGCTCTTACAGGAAAGGGAATAATAATTCCAAAAGTACGAGAAAATATGAGATTGCTAGAGAAAACATTCGCAAGGAGATGGACCTTCAGTTTCATCCAGTGTGATAGTTCGTTTGTTCCTGTAAACGATTGGTTTGAAATTCCTGTGGAGTCCCTTAAGTACAAAAGCATGGTGTTTCAGCCAACTGTGAAGCTCCAGGCTCTGATTTTGTATCCCTGTAGGACTGAGTTCATACTCATTTGTTTTTTCGCCTTTAACTAATCTTCAAATGAAGTGGCTCACTCATTCCTGCTCCGTGGGCAACAGTATCTGGGAAAATGGCAAAAGCAATGAGTAGCTAGGAGAGAGGTAAGGCTTGAGAAGCTCAGGGC
This sequence comes from Cygnus olor, assembly GCF_009769625.2. Taxonomy (NCBI): domain Eukaryota; kingdom Metazoa; phylum Chordata; class Aves; order Anseriformes; family Anatidae; genus Cygnus; species Cygnus olor. The sequence continues at coordinate 11,387,220 of NC_049170.1, read as the reverse complement.
ATGTGCCTGATATATCCAAGCTGCCTTTGAACAATACAGAAATAAAATGTTTCCATTCCTCTGTATATTGTCGCTCTCTTTAGCTTTCTGCAGTTACTTTGAGATGTGAAGAGGTGGAGTGAGAAATTAATGCATTTGCACAATATCTAAAAGGTTAAAAAAAAAGTCGAGATACGTACCCTTAGCTATTTCTGTTCTGACTCCAGAATGACTGAATAAAACGAGAACAGGAAATTAGGAAGCAGGATTTAAGAGCAGATTCATCTGAAAAGGGGAGTTGAACATTTTACAGTTTACTTTCTCTTCTCTGTAATATATTTTAACAGAGATGATGCATTGCTCCTCCCCATGATTTTAACAATAATTTTATTGCTGTACTTTTTATGGTGCACTTTCTTAATAACCAGGTACCAAGGGGATTTCAGCAGCAATGGGAATTTGTTTGGGTTCTGCTGCAGCCTGTTTCCAAGCAGATGATTTTATTTCTTATTAAAAAATACCTAGGCTTATTTGGAGAAGGATATTCTGCTGCTAAAGTTTTGAAAAAGTAGAAAATCTATTCACGATCTTGACAAAGCAATAAAAAAAAACCCTCCACATATGATGGAATATCTCTGTTATACTGAATGAGCCTTAGCTAATGGCTGTCTGATCATAAACAAATAAAACTGTCCTAGTTTTTGTTTTTTGACTTTGGGATGGAAAATTTGATGAAAGTCTGAGAGAGGAAACACCGCTCCTTTTCCTGCCTCTCATCATCCTCCCACCCCAGGCCCCCAGATGATTTTGTCAGGGTTAGCTGAGCGTATTGGTTTATTTAGTGCTTAGCTATACCTTATTTCAGAATGGTAGGCAGAAGGAATATGCAATATTTGAACTGTATCTGATGTCTTTTCAAATTCAATTATTCTTTGTAATTTCATTCAGATAGCCAGTTTTTTTTAATTAAGACTGCATGTCAGCTAGTTTACAGCTGTGATACAGATGCATGTTTAAAACAACGTTCTCCTATGCTGAAGGTTTTGAATGAGTGCAGGACTCCATATGTGTCAGCTGTTTCAGCGTACACATTTTTAGTGATGTGTACATTGTAATAGGTGCATTATCCCTCCGATCACTGGATCCTATTATTTTTTATGTAACCCTGCTGCTGATTCCTCCTAAAGAATAACAAATGTTTATGCTGCAGCCTTTTCCTCTATAGTTAATTTTACCTCTTTTTTTTTTTTTTTAATTGACTTCAGAGAGTCTAAATGGCACAACAGAGGACTAAATATAAGAACATGCTTCGTAAGCTTGCCAGAGATATGACTACTCTGTTTTATCAGGGTAAAAAGTATTGTAAGAAATGTTTGATCATGCGAATGTATGAACTAGTGGGAGGACCTTTTTTGTGAGATAACTCCAGTTACTGCTTCCATGCATTATAAGAATGCTGTATCTAGAAAATGAAGTTATGCTTCCAAGATTGTTTTGAAGCATGGGATTAAGCAGCAAGATGAATTCTATGTAGGGTCAGTTCACAAGGTTAACATGAGCCAACTGGGTTTTCTAAAACTGATGTATTTATCTATAGCATGCTGACTTGTGTATTTTCACAGCCGCTTTGCATTTAAAGTTCCAACTTCTAATTACACCTCTTTTCCATACAGCATGCCACCAACACTTTAAAACATGTCACAAGAAAGATTGGAGCTAAATATAGCACGTCCTCTTCATTTGAAAATGGAGACAGGGGAACATAAATGTGTAAATGCTTTCTGAGATGCGGAGCGGGAGGATTACTGAATGGCTGCTCTCTCCCACCTCCCTGTTCTTTTCTTAGCTGTCTTGCTGCCTCTTCAGATTGTGCCTTGTGAGTCACACTGATGTCATTCCCGGGATTTGCAAAACAAAACTCTGCAGATCCATGGCTGTTTCTATTCTGGGATTTACAGATTTGGGCTTTTGGTAGCATTGTAAACATCGGAATAGAAGAGTAACAGTTTTGCTGTGTCCCCCCACCATGACTTCATATGTCATGCAAGGGATCGTGTTCCCACTCAGCAATATGTAAATGACGCCATTTTCTCCCAGTTTGGTCTCTTCCCCTTCCTCCCCTTATTAACACTGTTCGTTAGAGGTGGTAGGACTGTTACCAAATGCACGTTGCCAATACCGGCGAGCAGCCTGAAGTGGGAAGGTTGCAGGAAGGCTCTCTGCAGCTGCTGCAGGCTCCCGTGCAGCATTAACCCTCTGCTCTGCGTCTGCCTGGAAGGATTACGCCTCATTTAAGTGGTGGGGGTTTTAATGCAACCAAAAGGTTTGTTGTCAATGCACCTTTCTGGAGAAGTCCATCATATCGTGCTGCCCTTTGAAAGTAAAAGTGGACATGTTACTGAGTGTATTGAACGTAGGGATGCAAGTTGCTGAAGCCTAGAATCAGTCATCATGATGAAAATGATTTTTTCTTCAAGGAAAGCAGTGCTGTCTCTTTTGTGGTATGCATGATTTAATGACCGATGCATCATCCACCAAACATACTCACTTTCCAGCTCTGATGGAAATTACTGGCATATTGCTAACTAGTTCTTACATTAAACTGACTTCTCATTTTAAACTAGCAATGGGTTGCCATTATTTAAGGCTTTTTTTTTCCCCCAAGTGTTAGAAATGCAGTTCATAAATGCAAGCAAATCCTGTGTATCATCCCTGTAGGAGGGATGTCAAGCTCACTTTTGCTTAATGCCTAAAATTATCTGAGCCCTCTGCTTTGCTCTTTGTAAGCCTGACAATAGTAGGACCCCTCAGGGGTTAGTTTACTCACAACACATGATGAAGTAGGTTGCAACTATACCTGAATATTAATGGCAGCTGTAATAAAACCAGTGTTCTTTCTGCTTTTCATTACCCTTGTACATATTGCTCTCCCACTAGAAAATGATGTTCTAATTCTTCCTGAATGGCATTTTGCACTTAATAAAGACCTTTTAAATAGGTTGGGGGTGTAAATAATTGTGTTTTACTGGTGGCATATATGGTATATGAAAAGTATTGCTGCCTTCTTACTTTTTGATCCTCTAATAGCAGTCATGAGGCATGAATCAGAAGCTACATGCAAAGGTAATATAACTAAATAGCTCATGCATTTTAAGGTTATAATATGTGAAGGCATAAACATTTCAGTCTTTTGAATATTACTTGTTGCCACTCACTGGCAATGGAGAACTTTACTGAAGATAATGTGGCTAAAATTGTCCAAAGCATGTGGTGTGCACGGCAAAAGGAAAGGAGTTAGTGAGCCAGGAGACTTCAACAGGGTCTGGAAAGTGGCAGAGGTATTTATACAGCATCTCAGTCTCCACAGCCTTTGAGTTTTGGATGCTGTTTAGTGAGTGACTAATTCATTTGCATTCAGCGAAGGTAAAATTCAATGTGGAAAAGCTTATTGCAGTAATCTTTTAATAAGAATATAACTAGAGACAGACCCCATCAGTATTTAAGGAGTGCACTCTTTTAATGCGCTTTGTAGGCTGAAAGGCTGCGTTGGAAAGGAGGAGTCAGTAACTCAGATATCAAAATGCTCTGATTGCCGCCTCCTTTTGGTATTAGTTACACTTTGGAAATTACATTGTCTATTTCAATTTAGCTTAATGCCAGGAAAACAAGGAAAGATTTATGATGCTCTTGGCTGATGGTTTTACATCAAACTCTTCTACTGCTCCTCAAGACATGGTACTGTAGCAGACTGATGTGCACATTTGATCTAGTATTTTCTGCACTGTCTGCTGCCTGATGCATCCCTGTGGCCAAAGCACAACTGAGTCCTGTCTTTTCTGCAGAGAAGTAAGAAACTGTGGCCTTTCTTCTTTCTGTGTTGTGTATGTACAATACCACACATTTGCTAGTGGTTACACAGGTGGAGCTGACTAGCACTGGATTCTTTGGGTTTTGCAAAACAAAATAGTAACTGGTACAGTAATATCTAGTGGTGTCAAAAGTTTCCTTGCTATCCAAAATAAATGAAATGGATTTTCTTGTTAAGAACTTTGATGTCAGCATTACAACTAAAATATTTACTGTGTGATTAAGAAGTTCTTCAACAAAACTTTTGTTCTTGTTCAGTAAGAGGAACTTAACAGTGGATTAAAAGAATTGAAACTAAGGCTGTGCAAAATAGTTTTAATACCAAAATAATTGTTTAAATAGCGTCTTAATTACGGTGATTAGTATAGTTCTTAGTGAGTGATAATATATTCCAACACAAAATCTTATCTGGGTATTAAGCCACTGTGTGACTGTGCACTGAAGAGTTACTTTGTTTGAAAACAAAGCAGGAGCACTTTGTGGTAGTAAAGTAAAAGACACATTTGAGTCAAATGCACCTAGCATTTTTTTTTTTCAAATGGGTTATCTTGAGGTTGGGATGCCCAGATGTGCTCACAGGGACACTTCCCTGGTAGTCCAGAGCTGAAGGAAGAGTGAGCTTACCTCTTGTTTCACGCTGCTGTGCTTACAACTGTTGCTCACTTGGTGCTTTCTGGGACCAGGGTTTCCCGAGGGCAGGTTGTGCAGAATACGGGGCTTTTTTCTATGCTCCTTCGATGGCCACTTAGGTTTTGCATATAGCAGGGCAAAGGGTCAGGGTTGGAGCAAGTCTTTCCTTACCCACCCTGCGTGTCTTGCTAAGATATGCACTGCTGGGACTTCGGTCCCTTCTGCCACAAGTGCCAGTGTCCCAAACGGGATAGCTTTGCTTCATTTTTTTATGCCAGTTTGTCAAATGTCAAATTCCTTTGATGCTGACTACTGACTTATACTTTCTTCCTCTGGTTATACTCGTAAACAGAGTGTCTCTGAATATATTTGGGCTTAAGAATATATTCAACATCGTATTTAAATAACAATGTTTGGAAGACAAATGCTGCCTTTGTCCACGCTACACACTGGGATCATTTTGTGTGCCTGAAACAAGTCTTGGGCCTAAAAGCAACTGGATCTGGGGCAGATTAGGTCCGCGGGCCTGTGGCCAGCAGTCTGCAGTGATAGGCGATTTTGGCAGAAGTGAAAAATGTAACAGGAATTTTCTAGTGTGCTCTGATTTATGTTCTGACTGTTACATGTGAACAGTAAAGCCTCGAGCCTGCTTAAGTTTAAACATGTGAGGATTCCTGCTGTCATAAATGAGTGCCCATGGGTAAGCTAACCATGGGCATTGCAGTTGGCAGGCATCGAAGGCAACTGAAAATGCCTTCCTGGGTTCGGTTTGTTACGCTTAGAAGGGGAGCGTGTTCTCTTAAAAACATAACCCATGCATTGCATTTCATTTTAGGTTGAATGTAAACCATCTCGATCAAGTAATGCTGCATATTTAAATAGGTTGATTTATGACAAAAACTATAGCTGTTGCAAACTTTTGATTTAAATGCTTCATTTTTAGATCTGGCCATTTCATAATTATTCTCAGTCCTCTGTTGTAAATATGCATTAAGTTTCTGGCTATGTTTTTTTTCTTTCTTTTTTTCTAATTTAGAAGTGCGTATACTTTAATCTCCTGTGTTTTCCTTTATGCTGGGCATAACTTAAATATTTTGGACAGTATACATCAGGAGGTATGTCATCCTCCTTTGGTTTTACACTGCTTAAAGAAAGAGAATTGGTTTACCATATTATGTTAAACTCTAGAAAGGATTCAAAATTTAGTAATAACATTTTGGATGTTTTCTCAGCAAAATGGTTTCAAAAGAAAGCTTGGAAAACTTTGATTCATTAGAGCTCAAATATGAAAGAAACAGGAGATGTGGAAAGTGATTGATCTTAGAAAAAGCATTGCCAAGAACTGAGTGTTGCAAAACCTAATTAATGACCTGGAAAATAGGTGGTAATTAAGAAAGGCCAGAAGTGTCAGAGCTCCTCAAGCAGAGGCATGAAATTTCGTATTACAGCAATTGAGTCAAAGTGAGTGGAAAAGGGGAGATGGTGACTGCTCCTTTTCCTGATTAATTCCTGGAGGGAACAGATGAGGCAGCGGGGCCCGAAGTTTCACGTGCAGTTGTAGGTGGAATGGATGCTTTATCTAAAGGCAAGTCAGCAAGTGTTTGAATTAAGAACAAGTCAGAAAAATATACCCTGAGATCAGAGCTGCTTTATGCTGATAAGTAATTTTAGGAGTAGGACCTAAATATGTCTTTCTCTTTTCACGTGGTTGTTATGGTTGTAAGATAAAGAAACACTTAATACCCTAAAAGTGGTAAAATCTCTTCACAGAATCTTTTATATTCTCCATTATAGAGTTTGCTTGTAGCTGTGTTTTTTCAATATACCCAGGAATTGTCATTTTGCATGTTTTTATTAAAACTTAATTTAATCAGACTTCTTATGTGAGTAGTCCAAATAACTAATTTTCATGTGAGGAAGATAACAACTTATGTCCCAATACATTTTTCAGACCTGCCAACCATGCAAAAAAGAAATGTCTCAAAAATCTAATGGTGCAAAAGTAATACACAGTTGCCAACTGGGAGCGAGTGTGGGGGAAACAATGCATACTGCCGCAGTATTTTAACAGATATAAATCAAATTCTCTTTATTGCTAGCTTGCCAGTTAGCATTTGTATAGCATTACCAAAGGGACAGTTGATTTGCATATTGGCACCCAGGGTAAGGTCTTTGGCCAGACATTCCAGCTGAGGAGCTAGTCTGGTCTCTGCCATCAGGAACGGAGATGTTACAGGTTTTCACGGATAAGAGCCGTCTGCAACCATGTAATGGAACCTGAAATATGTTTAAGTTTTACCTCTTTGATCACTGTAGCAATTAAATCCATGATTTTAGAGTTATATGGGATTATCTGTGCCATTTTTGCCATCTGTATTATATCTGTAGTTGCAAAGGGGCCCTTGTATTTTAGCCAGCATGTTTGACTGGTTCCTTGTCATGAAAAACGATGGCTTTTAGGTTTGAAGGCAGCCGAGCAGTAGGCCTTGATGCAAGTGTCCCAGCCTTTTCTTCCTACCCTTGGACCACCCAGCAACCTTCATCGTGTCCCATCCTGTCCCATAGGGGCCGGCCACGCTCCCGCTGCTCACCGTGACTGGAGCACGGACCAGGCCATCCCCTCAGGCCCTGTACCAGGTGGCAGCAGGAACGAGGCCTCTGACCAGGGCTTTCTACCCACTCAATCCCCTAATCTTCTCCCCTTACATCAGGCCAGGGCAAAGCCAGAGGAGGTTCAGCTTCTGAGCCCGGGGGCGCCGAGGTGGGCCACGCGTCCTCACCCCATCCTTGTTACCACTTCTTCTGGCGTTCAGATCCTGTTGTTTATAAAGGTTTACTAAACACTTGAAATTTATTTACTATGTGGTAAGACACATTTTTCTTTGTGCCTGGCTTTCACTGCATAGATTAGTGTTTCTCCAGGGGTATTACAACACTTCATTATTTAAGTGGAGCTGTTACTTTTATGATGTATTCCAGCCAGTGCAAGATCTCTTGTTTTAATGCTGTCAAATCCTGTTGTACGGTGACAAATGTGATCCTAGCCAATAGAAGTCCTCAGATTTCTGCTGAGTTTTATGTGCAAATTCAGAATTTAAATGGAAAAAAAAAAGCGTTGGGTTCCTTTGACCTCTGTCAGGACTTTGGGAGCAGAGAGGCATTTGTTGTCATCAGGGCCAACAGTTTCCTTCAGGGGACTTCAGGCTGACTGGGGTTGACTGTGTGCTCCACAGGCCTGCTGTTTCCTTCCCCTAGTCCTTTCGGTCCATCTCTTTTTTTTTTTTTTAGGCTGTTTACTCTGTTGGTTTAGGCTGCCAGAGGGGTGTAAGACCTCTTGCAGAGCCATCTTGGGCATTTCTCTGGTCTGGAGGTAATAAATGGTGTAGATTCCTAATTAATTACAGTCACATATAGTTCAAACCACTACTGTTGTGTGTTGTGGAAAGTAAGAGTAACAGGCAATAGCTGTCATAGTTGATTACAGTATAAATAGATGTGAGAAATGAAAGCTGGTACATGAGTTGCATTATTATTTCCCCCAGGTATGAACAGGTAGGGTGAAAAGTAAAATCATATGTCTCGTTTCAGCCATCTCGGTAACTTTGGAGGTGAGACAGAAGGAGACATTTAGAGCCCTGCCATAATTTGAACTGCTCTAATTAATCTCTCATGAAGGAGCCATATAAATCTGCAGTGCTGATATTAACTTATGTTTAACAGTGATTTTTAGTGTTGCAGTCAGAATCAGATCTAGTGACTCCAACTTATTAAACGAATATATAAAAAGAAACAATTTCAACCCTAAAGACTATACATCCTGGCTTCAGAAAAACTCCCGGCAAGCAGAGATTGCAAGAGGAGGCAGCAGGGGAAGTAAGATGTGTGTACAGCAGTGTTGACAGATCTCACGGCTACACAAGAGTCACTTGCAAACCACAGGAAGCACTTGGCATCTTGCAGGATAAGGCCTCTCCAGGTCATTATGCAGACACTGCGCTCCTTCTTGCACCAGGTGATGAATGTCTTCTGAGTGCACTCTAGCTCCACTGAAGTTGATAAGAAATACAGATGCTCAGCATCTTTCGCATCTTAATTTAAACTGACTGAAATGGAGAATTATGGCTGTGGTTTCTGTTGATCTACTTATTTTATCTAATGTGTGTTCATCCTTTTACCTGTTTCTTAGAAGTACATGTAAATATGCCATACTCCGACCAGCCTGCTGGCTGCTGTCACAGTACAGAAGCATAATGGGGTAAGTTTCCTGAGAGAATATTCTCCGTGTAGATGTGCGCAGAAGCGCTGCCTGATGAGAACAGGTAGCCTTCTGTGTGAAGCTAACTGTGTGAAAGCAAACTGCGTCACTTCTGTAATCAGTTTGGGCTCAGACCTGAAACTCAGTAAAAGTTCATGATAACATTGTGTAAAGCATCGATAAGGAAAGCAAAATACTTACGTTTATACTGCTGATGAAAAGAAGCCAGCGTTTAGGCTCCTGCTATCCCCAGGTTGGTCCCATTAGTCAGTATCCTGACAAACTTGATCTGAGGTCATCACTGTCTGCTGTATTTATTTCACTGGCTTTGTATCTCGTGTCTCTTGGTCATGTGTATTCTTGCCTGCTGTACTCGGGCTGTATGCTCTGCATGTCTTTGCTCAGGGCCACTGCTACACCTTTATTTCAGAATGAGATAGAGTACTTAGCTAAGAAACACTCAACAAACAAACAAAGGGAGATTCTTAACAAATTTAGAAAAAAATATGTAACCAGGAGACCACATTGCATAGGTTCTGGTGAGTCTCCTAGCAAAATGTAGGCAGGCTGCTTTAGCTTCACAGGTAATCTGCTTGCCCATCCTGCCGAGGGCAGCCTGCCCGTGTGCTGCCCTGCTGTGGGACAACAGCTCACCCAGGTCACACAATGGAGAGGGACCACGTTGTGGGTTGTCACAGGCTGGGATTTCATGCATGTCAGCTACTCAGCCAGAAAGATTTCCTCCAAGACCTTAGTGTTTGGATTCCAAGTGGAATTTCATTTTTAAAAACGGTACGTGGAACAAAATGCTTCTGTTTTGGCATTTCTCTTAGTTGGCATTTCTCTTCTATATCACATTTTGAAGCGCTTTCTTGATCAAGAACACCACGGATTTTTTGTTGCGTACTTCCCATAGGACACAGCACTGCAGTTCCAGCTGGATGCGACAGCTCAGCCCTGCCTCAGCAGTGGAGCTGAAGGAGATTCTGCCAGCCCACGGGATGGTCAGTGCTGATGGGTCCTGGCAACTGAATGGAGGATCTTGGTTTGTTTTGGCTAATGGCTGCACAGGGGTCTTGGGGTAGGGTCTGTCAAGGCTACCAAAGCTGTGAATCACGTATAAAGTTTGATAGTTAGATATCTAGCTCTGATCATATCACACTGGGATCCCTGTGTAATCGATGGAGAGATAGGGGCTTTCTTAGACATAATTCATCTGATCGCTTTTTTAGACATCCAGTGGGTAAAATGGATTATGGTCCAGGAATGCCTGTCTCTATCTCTTGTCTAAGAGTAAAGACCAGATAATTATGGGGTAGTTTCATGTGACAAAACTGAGATATCTTAACCAGAGAATCTCACTAGGGATTGTAATCAGGTTTCTGGTCAGGCCCCAGGAGGATTGACTTAGAGTCTCTTTCTATGGCCAGACAATGGAAAAATGGGACGTGGATTCTGATCGCAACATTTATGTATTGCAGAAATCCCAGTAACTTGTTAAGTGGATTTAGTCACAGTTATTTTAAGTACTGTTTATATAACCAGCAAAGTAGAGAAGGATTTTTTTTTTGAATGTATGGCTTTTCACGCAAGAAGCAGTGGATTCTTTTGTTACCACTGGAATAAGACATGTTTGTTATAGTCAGAGTAAGTTCTTTTACTTTGGATTTCAGGGGCCTTTCGGGGCCAAAAGCTGCATTACAGATTTTACAGTTAGCCAACTTCTACTGATGGTCAGTGGATAGATGCATCACATGGACAGTATTGCATCATAGCTGATTCTCTTACAGCACTTGCTTACCAGAGGAGAAAATGACAATAATCAGAGTATTTGTTCACGGCTGACCCATGTCTGGGATTATTGCCAGGTATGTTTTTTATTTTTTTTTTATTTTTTCCCCCAAATTCCTGACATGTCCGGAAAAGAAAAGCCAAGGACCAGCATATTCCCGGTTCCAGACTCACTAGGAGTTGTTTTGGTCCCCAGACTGCTGGAAATGACCACTCGGGCTGTGTTCCTGCCCAGCTGGGTGCCCATGGGGATGCTCCCTGCAGGCAGGCAGGGACTGCCCTTTTTTTGGCTGGTGGGGTTGGGATTTTGTTGTTATAGGAACAGAAGTTTCTTACAAGGTATTCATGTGCATGCTGGTCAGAGAGATCGCCCCTGCTTTCTGAGGCCATGCTTGTCCCTTGGGAAAAAGAAATTGCTAGACGTACCCCAGGACTTGACTTTATTTTCCCACCTGGACCACACTGTCTGTGCCATCGCTGCTTTTGGCTGCAGCCAGACATACTGCAGGTCAAGAGATCTCAACGCAGAAGATGCTGAAAGGAATAGAAGAGTGCAACTCACCGAATTAACAGCTCCCCCACTGGGCACTGGGGATGTTTTCATCACAGTGCAAGTAATAATCTCTGTCTGCTTCATGGACGGCGTGGGATCACCAATTTGTAAAGCAGCACTACAGCGAGAGCCCACTGACCTTCGTTCCCCGTGCTGCCCTGTTCTTAGCGGCTCATTTTGATGACTAATTTGGGAGAACAACCCTGTATTGTGTACATACAGCGGAAACTCTTTACCCCTGTCATCCAGAAGGGTCCCATTGACCTGTCACTGCAGGGGGATCCGTTCTGAGGGGACCAGAAGGGAGAAGATGGCTCCTTGTCCTACAGTAGCTATACTCTCACCGATGCTGTTGCTTTGTTCTGAGAGCTGGCATCTTGCTCCTTTGCGGAGACCTCAGTGTCAAAAGCAGTGTAAGGCGTGGAGCCGAGGGAGGGTCACAGGCATTTCAAGTTTTTAGCCCTCTTAGGGGGACAGCAGGGGACCCAGGGAGCACGTAAGACCTTGCTGCTGCCTCCTGTCATTGAAAGCAAAGCCTACTGCCCTGGAAAGGTACTTGTAAAGATGTTCCTGAGCACAGCTGTAGTATCGGCACTGTCTTGAAGTACCAGTTACTCACTGGTAAGTCATACTGGTCCTCTGGTATTGTATCGCTGATTCTCAAGTCTACAGAAGGCACCCTGGCTTTTTGGCATTCAAAATGAAACCCTAGTTCTCTTCATTTAAACTACATGGCAGCCACCAGACCACTGCTTAACTTATATTTTGATGTGGTATTTAACAAAAAATATTTCTCCCTGGATGGAAAGAAGTTATCTGTTAACTTAAAGCCGAATTATTTGTATCACAGAAACGATTGTATTGATTTCATTGGGACTGCTTTATATCAGAGAGGCACACAGCATTTGGCTGGTAAGCAGCTGAATCGAACAAGCCGTGCGGTTCAAACAAACATTCAGATTCTTAGATCCGTTTGTCCTTTCGAGCTCTAGAGTGTGCTGATTTAGCTGGTGGCGCATCCTGTATTGATTATAGAGCCTTTCGATTTTAACAAACGTTTGCATCCTTGGCATTTCAGCTCTGGAAAGCTAAACGCATTTGCTTATCGGCAAACAAAATCCTGCAAGGGCTATTGGCTTCTTTGTTTATCAAGATGTTTTTAAGTCAGTCTTGCAGCCATTCACAATTGTTCTCTGAGCTGGCATCACTTGAACACAAGAAATCGCTGAAGGCCATCTGTATCTCTTCCTGACTTAACAGGACTGCTGTGTAGTAACTAGATCCCTTTTAAGAGCTTCTGGCCCATCTCCTAAAAATGAGTTGGAAGGACTGGAACGGGGGAAATCAGAAAGACCAGATTATAATTGGCGCTTTATGAGCACTTGTGAGGTTTGCGTAAACTCTGCAGCCCCAGTGGGCTGGGCACGGTTAGGTGGAAAAGGAGTAGGAGAATATATTTGGGATGAAGAAATGTTAGATAATTTCCTGTAAAGAAGGGTTGGAATCGGAGGCGCTGCAGCGCAGTGATTTGTTTATGCCTAAATTGTAGTGGCTGCATACCGTTTAGATTTTTTGGACATAAGCTTATATTTTTCTTGTATATTTGAACCCTCCAACCATGCTGTTGAAGTGCCAGTGGAAATGCTAGGTTCAGAATGCCTTTCAGGTCCCAAACTACACTTGGATTTGCCCTAGATTTGCCCTAGATGGATCAAACTAAGCTAATGAAATCAAAGAGGCTTAGGGGGTTGCCTTAACTGAGCGTACAGAAATGAAATCATCGTGACGCAAGAATTTCTATAGTTAATGCTAATTCTGACCAGTTGAAAAGAATGTACTGAATTTAACTTAATTATGGAAATTATTTACACAATTAAAAACATGTTAAGGGGCTGGCTGAGGGAAGGGAGTATGGGAAATTATAATTTGCCAATGTTCAGCTTTTAGTGGTCAAAATAATTCATTTTATTTTTTGTGCTGGTATTGTTTTGTTTTGAAGATACTTCGTAGTTCTCCTTGGTGGGTCAGGAGGGAGAGAAAAAGGATATAGTGATTATGAAAAATGTTCTCCCTCCGGTAACTGGTTTTGCCCCTTCAGATGCACATGGGGATTCATTCGGATGTCCAGCAGTTGGCTGTTAGCACCCATAAAGTTGGCATGAAGGAGACAGATCCCATTGGGTTATAGGAAAGAGATGTGGGATATAGATGCCTAGGATTCATGAGTGTATTATGATGGAGGAAAAGAGAGATTTATTATGGAGATATATTATCAAATCTGGGATTCGTTTCTTTGGCACAGTGTAAACACAGATATTATCCAACCTCACATATGTTTCCCCAGAAATACTCATTATCCCCCGTCCCAGATGTTTTTATGCTGCAGGAGTGGATGGAGGCAGTGCCGAGGAACTTCATGTATGCCTTGTCTGGAGAAATTTTGCCTGTGTTGAGTGTCTGGCCTGGCAGTCAGACCTGAAACTGGTGTTATTTTCTGAGCTGGCAAAGGCTGGCGACATGGCATTGGGCTCAGCTGCTGGAGGGGAGAAACATCTTACTTTCTTCAATAGCAATTCCTCTGCCTAATGATCCCAATTATGGTTTTTGGCCTCCGAGGGAGTTGTGTTTACTCAACCATGGCCATACAGTTGGGTCTCAGTCAGTAAAAGCAGGAAAGCCTGCAGGAGGTCAGCTCAGATCTTCCCCACTAACCCCGTGCAGGGGAGGTGGTGAGAACAGAGAGCCCAGGAAGCTCTTCAGACGATTCTCCAAACTTCATCTGGCAGAGCGTAATGGTAAGGAGCCTCTCATTAGGAAAAGTTTTGTTGTACGCCTTGGAAGTTACTTTTATTGTAGCACATCAGTGTAACTCAGTAGTATGAGGGCTGTTTTAGCTTGTTCTGACTCTCTAAAAGGAACTTTCTCTCAAAACTTCCGTGTTTAGATGGATCATTTCAATAGCAAAGCTCACCTCTAATGTCCGTGATAAAACGAATATATGCAGTAAATGCAAAGTAGCAGCAAGAAAGCCAGAAGCTGGGTTTGTAGCAGAAGCACGTCTCGTAGAGCTGAATGTTGGCTCTGCCATGCTGGTGCTCTCGTGTTTTTCAGAGACAGACCCGTATCGCTTGGAAGGGAGGGCGTGCTGCTTCTGGCAAACCATTGCAGAAGTCTCGAAACAGCAGTAAACTTGTGTTTTCTGCACCTGTCTTTGTGGATTAGTGCCCAGAACCTGTAATTAATGTGAGTCCTAGTGTATCTAATCTGCCTTGAAAAATGAGACTTTCACCCCAGAATGCACCGGCGCGGCACTCGAAGCGACCCACGCAGGCTGTGGCACTTGAGAGGACGGGATGAATGCACTACGTGAGGTGGCTGCCCGACTCTGTGCTGCTGCCTGCAGCACTGCTGGCTCCTGGGGTGCCTTCTTGGCCTCTCCTCTGCCAGCTTGTGCCTGCACATCACATAACCCCCCCCCGAGCAGCCCATGCACAGCAGTGCCACGCTAATGACCGCTTTGGCATCCTATTCTTGCAAGCGGCTTTGGCCCACCAAGGTCCTGATTCAGTGCTCAGCTCAGTGGGACGGGTGATAAACAGGGGTACGGGCAAGGAAGGGGGAAGGGATCTGTTAGATACTAAAGAGCTGCAGTCTGATTTTCCAGTGAGAATTGTTGTTGCCATTGATTACGCTGTATAATTGATACGAATTTATGAACACCGTGAACATATTCAGCAAGAGATTACCAAATTAAGAAATAATAGGAACTGCGATGCGCATGAAACAGAACACATTGCCAGGACAGACGATTAGGTAAAAAAAATACCAGGTTTTAATCTTGTATTTTAGTCTTAAACACAAGAAAATTTTTAATAGCTATGCAGCAATAGCTGTGTAATACTTAAACAACAGCTTTGTCCCCGCATAGCTAGCACTAAATGCCAGCTGAACATTGTTGATTGTGATTTTATGCTCTCTGGGAAGTGCTGAATTGTGAGCCTGCCAATCCCTAAAGACTATGTTGGTTGGATTTGTTTTCCAGAACTGATTTCTAGAAACAATAGTCCGAAAAAATATGTGCTTATTGTAATTTTGTAATAAAGAGGCTCGGTTTGAACAGGATTTGTGGAGCCTGTATAGGAGAATTAAAGGTCACTATGGCCCCAAGGTAATGAGGTATTGCTCTTGGTTTCATTTCAGCTGGGATTTCACCATGTGAGTTAATTATCGTATTTGGTGAGGATGAAATAGTCACACAAGTACCAACTACACCGAGCTTGTTAGAATCGTGTTTTATTTTAACCAGGAACCATTTAAACGCTTGGGTAACTCCGATTGCCGAAGCCATTTATTCCTTGCCCAAAGTGGCTGACGAGACCATAGCGGGTGATTGGCCTGATTTTTTTTTTTTCCTGTCATATTTTTCTCTGTCTCTGTGCTGTAATGCAGACTTCAAAAGTGGCACGGGCTGGGGCTTTCCCTCCCATCACCTGGAGCTGCAAAGCGGCGCTTATGTAACAGGCAGGGGCAGAGGAACTGAAATGGCAGCGCAACTGCTGGGATGCGCGATGTCGCTCGTGATAAATGTGGCTAATTATTTTGCTTTTAGTGGTGAAATTAATATAAACTGTCTGCAGTGTTGATCTAGACAAATGCAGTTGTAGAAGGAATGTTTCGTTCAACCCCAGCCGTACCACGAGCAGACTGCGGAGGAGGAGTACCGGATCCCCTGGTCCAAGGCACAACGGATGTCTACAGTGACGAACTGCTGCAGGTTCGGGTCGGCCATCGATTCTGCTCTGGCAGAGAGAGACATTTGGACTGATAAATGACCTTTTCTTTTTCCCCAGCCTGCACGCACACACACGAGCAATAAAGGAGGCTGCAGAAATGATATTGTCGCTGCTGAACGTAAAAAGTTAGCTGAGTGTTAACGCGGCTGGCATGCACCTAATGCCGTTCGAGTTTCAGTTTCCTCATTCAGGGTGACACACACGTACAGGCCCCGTGGTGCTGAGACAAAACACGCTCTCGTGTGTTGGCATGTTTGTGCTTCGGAGGAGGGCTTCAGCGTTGCCCCACGGCCAGATGGGTGCTGCTGCTCTCCTCCCCCGGCTCTCGGCTTGTCACAGGGATGTCTTTCCAGCCGGCAAGCCCTGCTGAAGGGGGTTGTGCTTGGAGGCAGTGAATTGGGTCTTGTAAATGTTGCATGCTGCTTTGGAGGCTGCAGGATTCTAGGACAACTCCTAAGCCTCGTTCTGTTATGTATCAGACACTGTCCAACACCAGACCTCAGGGTGGCATTTCCCTTCTGGAGGTCAGCTACCTGTAAACATTTTGCCTCCTCCAGCTCACATTGCTCTGTTTTTACTGTACTGATCCCGTGTTTGTGATTTCAACATGCTTTGTTTGCATGATCAGAATAGTCTTCTGCCGTTCCCTGGTGCTCATTCAGACTCAGAAGCTGATGGCTGTTATAGCTGAAGGTATTCAGATGTGTAGGGGCGAAGAAAAGGCTTAATTAATTCTAAATGAGTTCCAAATATATCAGCATCAAGCAATCCGAAAGGAAATCCCAAACCCATGAAGCTGCTGTAGAAGCTAGCCCTCACTTCTTGGCTAATTTCTTTTCTTCAGGGCCACTGAAATAATTTCTTCATCGTTTCTTGAATGTTCAGCCACACTAAAAATCTCAGCACTCAGAGAAAAGGCAAACAAAGCCTACCATTTTTACAGATCAAAACTGTTTTACTGCAGCTAAAACCTTACTTCCATTTGTTTTGTTAAGACTAGAGCAGGATTTAAATTTTCTACAAATTAAGCCAGAGGAAGTTTTCTTATATGTTAAATATATATTATAAAATCCACTTCAATTAGAAATGAAATTGAGGGAAAACGATTTATAAATGAAACAGTGTGCTTTTTATTTACCAGAATCTTTTATCTCAAATAGCAGAGGCCTTTCTGATGTTTTCCAAAGCATCAGCCAGTCCATTTACAAAATAACTCCTGATTACTCTCTTTGTCAAGTCATCCTTTCCATTCACAGAAAGACTCTTACTCGATTTCACCTCTGTTCCCGTGACCACTAAGCTGTTTTCATCTTGCTAACAAGATGCCACGATATTTCTGTACCAGAAAGCAAATTCCTTAAGTCTTGGTAATCATAACGGTGCTCAGTTTCCCAGGATTGTCAGGATTTATTTTGCTTCTTTTGAAGACATCCATTTAGGAATGTATCAAGCTCACTGTGGGTGCCATCTAAGAATAACACCTGAGAGAAGCAGGTGGTTAAGTCGGCCGACCGTGCAAACCAAGTGTGAGAACGACACCCCACAGGAATAATTGGTACACCCAAATCTGCTGGTATCTAGGACAGAAAAGCTATCTCATACTAATCTCCAGACCAATTCTCTTGAACATGTTAAGAAGAATGATTTAAACATCTTAATAAAGTCTTAAACTCAGGTCTTAAACTCTGGTTTTGCTTGTCCAGAGCATCCTTGAACTAGAAGTGCTGCCTGCCACACCTCAGTGTCACAGCTGCGTACAATCCCCACAGGCAAATGAAGAGCAGGGGGCTTTCAGCTTGCTGCCAGGGTCAAAGATTGGCCCCAAACTGGATGGCAGGGGAGGGACAGGGCCCTGCAGTCACCTGAGCTATACCTTTCCTCGTCTTTCTCACTGTGAGTGGGCGATGAAGTATGATTTTAAACCCAGTTTCCTTTCAAAACAAGCCCAACACAAATGGCTCTCTATGGCCCATTGCTATGTTTGCAAGATTTGTATTTCTGGCTGTTTGACTGTTATAGGGCAACAGTCAAAATCCCCTTTCTTATTTTCTGGCAGAATCTTTATATAGCTTAGGAACTCGTTTGGTTTGCTGTCAGCACAATTAAACACTGGTTTTGGAGTAACTCAGCTTATCTTCTTTCTGAAGTAGATGTAGGTTTCATTGAGTAGGATTGGGAATCTGGAGGGTAGACATAAGAACTGGAGGTCATAGTTGATCCTATTGGCAGGGGATGTTTCTGTCCCTGTTTTCTGAAGTAGAGCTGTTCTGGGCAAAACCATCTTACTGCACGGAAACATTGTTTGCTGTTTGTGCTTTCTTTTGCAGAAGTTTAATCTCCTTGACAAAGTAGATTTTGCTTGTGCAATACAGAATATAGAATAGTCGGGGACTCTGAGACAAACAGATTTTGTATGCACATTACGTGCATATTTTCATTGAATAAATGATATAATTTCTACGCATTAGAACAAAAGCTGATATCAGTGCTATATCAAACAACAGGGCCAGAATGTAGCAGATACTTTAGCATGTGCTTGGCCTGTGGGTCTGTGGAGCCATCACTAGTTTGCAGTTTTGTTGCGACAGGACCGATGGGAAGGGCATGGAGCTGGGACAGGGGAGGGTCAGGATGGGAGGTAGGGAAAGGGTCTGCACCCAGAGGTGGTCGGGCACTGGGACAGGCTGCCCAGGGCAGTGGGCACGGCGCCGAGCTGACAGAGTTCAGGAAGTGATTGGACAACACTCTCAGACATACAGTCTGATTTTTGGGTGGTCTTGTGCAGAGCCAGGAGTTGGACTCGATGATCCTTGTGAGTCCCTTCCAACTTGGGATATTCTGTTCTTCTCCGATTCTACCTTTATCTGACATTGGGCACATAATGTAGGTCCTAGTCTCATTGCACACAAAAATAATTTAATTGATTTCAGTACCTGTAACTCTGCATAAAGCTGGCATGGACTCATAATCTCCTCCTCTGCTCTGTTCCTTCTAATAGCTCATATTTAAGCAAAAACTGGATTCTTAGAAAATGGTGATTTAGTGCAGAGAGGAAGTGCAGTAAAGAGAGTGCTGAGATCTGTGGAAAAATGCTTTGAAATCCGTAAATTTTATAAAATAAGTATTGATTAAAACCCAGCCCTTTTCTATGTAGCTGGAAACAGGCTTTTTCACCCCTTTCTCCCTTTTTTGGCAAACGAAGCAGGGATTGGAAGGAGGTGAGAAAACTGTTCTTTACTATGTATGTTCCCCCTTTTTTCTCTTGTCTTGTTTTCTAGCCAATTGAAACAAGGTTTTATCAGTGCATGGTACCATTTGGAAATTTCTGAAGCTTTTTATGTCTTGCAAATGTCCTCCCACATCTCTTTCTTCCCCCGCAAGCACACAGGAGAAAGGGAAAAAAGTGAGCAACGCGTTTAGGTAGAGGATGATTAAACAACTGTGTTTCAGAATAAAATCAACATTTATTTCACAGCAAATGGCTTGAGTATCATTCTCCATAATATTATTAAAAGTATAAAATAATGTGCTCTTCATTTAAGCTAGAAGCCCACCACCAGACTGGTTCATAGATCAAGGCAGTCAGCTGATTAGCCACATATGGCAGAAACTGCTGCATATGAACTGTTAATGATCTTTACTGAGGAAAATAACCTTCTTCCTGTTGGTATGGAGCCCAACTGTAGTGTGGAAAAATCCATTAAATGTATGAAGATTACAGTGAGTCAGACTTTATATCCTCTTTCAATAGGCTGTTGTGTGAAATAGTGATTTAGAAATACTTTGGGGTTATTATTATGTTCCTTGGCATCATTGTCTGACCTCGATATTGCAGCTACTTGATACACCGTACCGAGGACCCGATGCTCATCTGTTGGAGGCAGAACCCAAAACTGGATTGTCTCAGGGCCTCTAGAGAGGTGGTTGCACTTCAGCGATTACCTTCACGTTGTCAGAGCTGAGCAAAGGACAGGTTCTCGGTCCAGCTGAGGAAGCTCTGAGTTCGGTGCCATTCCCCTCGAAGACACGAAACAGAAAGCTTTGGTCATTCATGGTACAATTCAGTGTAGCTCACGGAGAGCATTCGAATTCCTGTCTTGTAGGCACGTGAAACACTGTTTTTAACACCTTTGAGGGGTAGATGAGATTTCTGGTGGAAAGATTTGTAACTGCTCTTAGAGTTGAGACTTGGAGCTCCCCTCTCCTCTGCGGGAGACATTTCTGGCTTTGCAGGGGGAGGTGGATGTGGCCAGCAGGCCGACCACATGGATCCCCGCGG
This sequence comes from Cygnus olor, assembly GCF_009769625.2. Classification (NCBI taxonomy): domain Eukaryota; kingdom Metazoa; phylum Chordata; class Aves; order Anseriformes; family Anatidae; genus Cygnus; species Cygnus olor. The sequence goes on along the minus strand of NC_049170.1, from coordinate 11,367,073 downwards.
AGCTCTCAGTAACAGCATCTTGGATCCTGTGGCTTGGGCAAGTTTTGCTGAGCCTTCTTCCCATGGTCTGAGCATCACAGTGCTGTTAGCCCTTGCCTTGCTGCTGCTCCGATCTGTGTGGATGTAGAAGAAGTAAAGGGGAAAGTGAATGGTAAGGGGTCTTGTTTGTGTGTTCCTCTGGATCTGGAGACCATTTCTGTCTGTGCTGCTGAACATGTCTTCTGCTCTGGTGGGAAGCAGTGTGTGGCTGAGGAGAAAGTTCCCTGTGCTGTGAGGAAAATGATCTGTGCCACGGGGTTCCTATCGCTAATTTCTGCTGATTTTGGGTATATTCTGCTGTTATTATTAAAGAAGCTGCAATATGCTTAGGTACAGGCTTAAAAACAAGGGCCTTTGTCTTCATTTAAACTGTCTTCATTTAAAAATGAAATGTGGTAGGCAAGAGTAGCCTGCTGATGGTTGTCAGTGCTGCTGACTACACTGTGGTTGAGTATGCAGGACAAACTCGAGATTTTCTTTTAGCAGCCTGTGACCACAGGAGCCACTGGTGCCAGAGCAGGGCGATGCGCAGCGAGGAGAAACCTCTCACCTAGCTCGTCTCCATGCCACGGCAGCAGATGACTAATAATAACCAAAATATTTCAAGTACTGTGCATATTTTCATTGAAATTAAAATAGAATGACATAAGAAATTCAGAAAGATTTTGATTCATTGTCTTTGAAGAGCAGTTCGAGCTGCAGTTTTATAATTTTCCTTCAGTTTATGGCAAAACTTTTTTTCTGAGAGCATGATGGAAGATTGGCGCGAAGGGGCCACGGGTGCCAGTTTTCATTCCAACTCAAATCATCAGATACTGCAGGTCTGTGGATACCATTTGAAGAGAAAAATTTCAGGGTAAACTTATCAGTCTGAAAATTTGAGGGGAAAATAGACTGCCTGAAAACGGAATATATTATTTCTGGAGCTGTATTATCAGCCTAATTCAGCGCTCAGATCTGCAGTGCCTTCTTACATAACACTGCTGGTTGGCTCCAACTCTGCAGAGTTTGGCCTTCAGTAAATATTTTTAAATCTATGTATAGTCTGTTAAAATGACAGCATAAAATTGTTACAACAGAATTGCTTTCTCTATGCAACTTCAAGTATCATCTGCTTATTTTTGTCACTGAAGCAATTTTTAGCCCGGCTTTTACTTCCCTTAAGATTGCAAAGCTCACGCCGCGTTAGCGATGGGGCTGACGGGCTGCGTAAACCAGACGGATCACAACTTTTCCTTTGGTTCTTTGATGGAGGCTTCAGCCCTGGCAGCCGAATTAAGTGCTGCTTTGATCTTTATCGCTGAGGAGCAATAAACATAGCCCCACAATATCACTCTAAAGTTAATTTTCAGAGGAGATCTGCACTCCCATTAAAACATACAGTTATCTGGCAGTAATTGTTTTCCCCGCATGGTTTCTTTTTAGAAGGCCTAGGGGTTATTTATGATAAAGCTGTCAAATTTTGTCTCCTCTGTTTTTCAGATTGCTCTTGGCCAGAATGTAATTTTAAGTCCTGCTTGTGCATAGACTTCCATAGCCGGGCAGCCTCAGGTGAAAAGCTGGGGAGGAACCATGACTCAGAGCTGACAAGTAGGATTCATCTGCCCTAACTCGGATGTCCAGCCTCTGGCTGCCTCACACCAAACTAGTCATTCTGGCTCTATTTATAGAGAGCGAACTACCTGCCAAGGGTCATTCACCTCTGCCTCCGTGTGTACCCAGGGATCGGGGATCGGCACCCCGAGGGGGCCTGGCTCCTCCAAAGCCAGCCTCTGGGCAGCGGGGTATGGGGGGGCCACAGGTAGCCAAGGCAGGTGTTCCTGAGCTGCCGTCACATGCAGGTAGGATGGCCAAAGGTAGCCAAGGCGTGGTGTTCTTCAGCTGCCAGCACGTGCAGCCTGGATGGCCGCTGGTAGCCAAGGGAGGTGCACTTCAGCGGCCGTCACCTGCAGGGTGAGCCTGGGCAGACAGCAAATCAGGAGTGCAGCAGTGTGGTGAGAAGGCTTAAAGCAGAGCTGAAAGGAGGATGGGATGGGATGTAAGTTGTTTACAAATGTGCTTACTGCTCAAAATATTTGCGTAGAGGCTTGCAGAAGAACTGGTGGCTGCACATTGTGAGATAGCACCTTTGGGGCTGGAGGCCAGGGTTCACCCGTAGCCTCGGCCCACCTGTCTGCAGCAGGAGCTGGAGGCTGCCTTGATCTTTAATCCCCATTTCCTGTGGCTGTGGCTTGGATTAGCGAAGGCTGGAGACAGAAACGTGTGTGCGTGTAGGTGGTTGGATTGCATTCCCCTTTGATACTTTATTAGAGCTATGAAAATGTAACTTTTAAATGGTACCACCTTTAGAAGAAGGACCATGCATTTCATCTTTGATGCTTCCCCACATTACACAGCATTATTTTTTGTAAGATAATAGTAGCTAGTGAAATCATTGGATGTTAGAAATTCTTATCCCTGGTTTTTTTTTTTGTTTGTTTGTTCGTTTTGTTTTGTTACGTGGCAATACAGGTATGTGCAGATAAACATTTCAGGTATTTAATCTCCATAACAGATTGAGTTGTTCTGACAATTTGGAAATTATTTACTGTTATCTCTATATTCATCATCAAAACTTTAACTTCTCTTCATGATACTTTAAAATGTTTTTTTTCTAATTCTGAGTTGTGATTTCATCGCAGCTGGTTAGGCACCTTCATTGTCTACACAGTGCTAAAAATGAGGCTTTTCTAACCACAGCCAGATGCAGATCTGTGGCTTGTTCACATTAAATTCAAATCTGTGGCACACAACTAGTTTTTGATTTGTTCTTCTTAGTTACAACATTGAAATTTTTATAACAACATATATTTTGGAGAGTGTCTGCTGTCTCCAAGGCTTTAATAGAACATTACGAGTTGTAACACTAAATCCTCGGCTCTGCAAAGAGTGATTGCTGCAGAGGAATTGCTCAAATGGGGCTGTGCGAGTGCATTTTGCTTTGTTTCCCTTTGTTTTTTCCCTACTTGGAGATTAGTCTTTGCAGAGCATTAGAAGCAGCATGAAGAAGTTGTTCATAATGTTTATAATGTAATTTTTCCAAATAAGTTATTTTTTGCAATTATTATCTGAACCATTAACAACAACCTTGAGATGAGAGACTTCGCAGAAGTGCTGCAACTGATAAATCGCTCACTAAGTCGTGCATGAAGTACTTTAATTAAAAGTCTGAATGCTGTTGTGCTTCAGCTTGTTCCCGTGAAGGACAGAGGAGCCCTGGTACAACTTCTCCAGAGGTGAGAGCAGGCCTTTGGGGCGTTTAGGCCCTGAAATTTGGAGATCTCAGGCAGTGCGGAGTTTCACCATGGCCTGAGGCAGACTGGTTATATTAAGGCCACTTTTACGAAGCTGACTTGCCAGAGAAATCACGAAGAAGGGATGCAGCCGCCTGTGTTTGGGTGCAGCTTAATTTCATAACGTGAGCCCCGTGTCCGTACCGTCAGGCGACGCTGGGCTCCGCGATGCCCGTGGCCTGGCCTGGCCTGGGCTGCACCAGGCCGGGCTGGGCGGCCAGATTTGCAGCCCTGGCTGTTCACAGAAACATAAACCGGTCCACGGCCACATGTTCTGAGCCCTGAATATACGTGCTGGCTAGCTGGAGTGCTCTGCTGCAGACCAGCAGAGAAGAACCTTACATCTGTACAGAGGCATTGCTGGTGCGTGCTCACGTGCACGTTAATGTCCTTGGCAATAAGGCTGGACTCTCAAATTATTCCATCAATTTACTGGTACATCAAATATCTTCAATTAACAGCTGTGCTCCGTTAGAAAGTTGACTGATTGCTTATCAGAGTGGAGGACATACGAGGTACCATATTGCTAATTGTTATAGCTGCAACTTAAAATACATGAAACACAGAAGCATTTATAATACTGCTCATGTATGTTCTTTGCATTCCATCTTAGCAGCTACTGCTGTTGGAAATAAACATCTATTTGAATGATTAGGCTACAAAAAGTGGCATATCGAACAGCTTCTTGTAAAAATGTAATTACTGGGGTTTGAGAGGAACCCTGAAAAGTGTCAGCCACGTCAGAGCCACGGTTAAATAATACCTTAAAGTGTACTTTACATGTGTAATTTTCTGGTACTAGCAATGTCATCTCAAGTCAAAGCTGTACTAATTAACCATTGCAGAGTCTTAGTGAGCCAAGTTTCTCCTTATGTCCCTCTGTCTAATTCCAAGCCTTAGCAGTAACCACATCTGGGCTCATTAGATGGGTGCTGTGCTCGAATCGCAGTGAATTCCACTCAGTTCCTGTGGGATGTTTTTGTTTTTTGTTTTTTTTTTTGTGTGTGTGGGCTTCTTTTACTCTCTAATTATTCTTCACAAGTGAAATTAAAAGAGATATGTAATTAAAATGTTCTATTTTTGAGCTTGTGTCATCCTGAGTCCGTGGGCAGCACTGATGTGTCTCTTTTGGGGACAGAAGCACCGTATGCAGAACTGAAGGCTAAGTAAGGAGGCTGGGAGGGAGACAACTGGGAGAAGTACTTTTCTTGTGGTAGAAAAAGGGAGTGACTGCTATGTCTTGTGTAGAAGTAATGTAATGGAACTAAAGTAGCAGGATTTTTTTTGTTTGTTTTTATTTTTCTCCTAATTTTGTACACAAAAAACCTTTCTACCCCTCCAAGTCTGCTGCTCACCTGGGCTTTCAGAGCAGCGTCTACGATTGCACAAGCTGCCTGGCCCGTTCATTTATTTATGTATTGTAGAAATTAAGAAAAGCAATCGCTGCATTCATTCGTGCCTGTTTAGCCTAGTAGGATTAAATGGGGGAGGAGCGGGTGGGCCGAGAATTGCTGTTGACCGTGCTCTGGCCTGGCAGTTGCTGGATGACCCACATACCGCGTGCCCCCCTCGTGACATGTGATTTTTCAGCTCTTCGCTGGAAACTGATAGTGCACAAAGCCTGCTTTGAGACATGGATAGATGAAAGGAGATGAAACAGCTGGTTTGGTTTTATCCCATTCAGGTCGGATTTTTCTAGTCAGTGTGCAGCATTAATAATAATAAAAACAGCTGCCGTATACCAGAAAACTTGCCATGAAAGGGACATAATGACTGGAGGGGTGGTACTGTCGTATAACCTCTCCTCGCTTCAAAGCAGAGATCTTAGTTTTAATATCAGGAATGATGAATGGATTTGTCACTACTATTTATGTATTTGCATTGATTATTTTTGTATTTGAAAGGGGTAGGCAGAGATCATCCTTGATCATTATTTAGAAATGGAATAAATACTTGGAATAAAAAACCCTGATGTCACAAATATAATTCTCAATAATTACGTTTTTGCACTTGAGGTTTTAGTAGGAACATGAGGACCCTTGAGTAGTCAAGAACCAGCAAAAACAGGAAGGTGCGAAGTGCATAGTGGGGAGAGAAAGTCAAACCTGGCAGGCAAAAAAAAGAGGGATCAGCTGTGGAATAAAATTGTAACTCCAGGGCAGTGTAAGGGGCAGGCTCTGCTTTCTTTCCAGCTCTCCAACTAGTAGCCGTGTTCAACTGATAACAGAAATACAAAGGGTCACTACCACCAATTGTGCCAGGGCTAATTTTTTTATGGAAAGAGTAAAAAATTTGGCAGTTGAGGACAGTTCTAACGCACAGAGGAATCCGAAGTCATGTGAGCCAGTTAGTGAATATCCATGGGATTTTGGCCAGATATAATCATTCAAGGAATGACTTCTATGGGAATTTCTTGGAAGTGAAGATTGATGAAAATCAACATTTCATAGTAGATATTTTTTAAACCAATGTATTTACCCTAATCCTGGCCTGAGTTCCGTGGCTGTCCAAGCTTACAGAACTTACTTTTTTCTTCTGGTTATGAGTAGGTGTCTTTCTGCAGTAGGTTATTTAGGATAAGTCCTTAAACTGAAGGCTGGGAATTTTACTTAACAGTCACAAAAATCATTTTGTGTATTATAACGTGGAACCTGTGTATATGTTTCGTAACCATCATATTCCTTCAAATATGTCTAAATTTCATTTCTTTGACTTCAATAAATTTCTGTCACAGCCTGTGCATTCTAATTCAGTAATTCAGTAAGTATCTAAAAATTGAGGAAGAGACGACAGTCATATCTGAGCTTGCTCACAAGTGAATATTGAGATTACCCCTTTGGTGAGCGAGCAGCCTGCATGCACTGAGGCAGACTGAAGATAAACTTCAGCTTCCTCAAATGGTGTGCTGCCATGGAAAAGAAAGAAAAAAGAAGCAACTTCAGGGAAGCTCAGCAAAACTCCCAGTTAAGAAATTAAGTTTATTAGATTTTGAGTCACCTTTATTGCCTGTGAAGAACTTAAGAAGTGGAAAGTTTTCAAGTTCTCTAATTACTAAGCTTTTGGAGTAGTTTTGTTTTGTGTAACCAAGCATGGAGACAAAGACATGGTCTAGTTTTACTTGGGAGAGGAAGTCTTAGGGACAGCCTGGAATCCAGAGTGTTTTTGAGATCCGGCTCTGCTTTCCTGTGATGTTGGGGACATCCTGAGCTCTGCGTGGTTCGGATTGTCTGCAATCCCCACCTGCCTTTGTGCTGGATGACGGTGGAGCTCCTCTAAGATGTTAGTCCTGTAGAACTGAAAACAAAATGGTGTTTAAAAAAAATGGTATAATTTTTGACAAACAATTCTGGAGAGGTATTTGATGTAGATTGGAAACTTAATGTAAAGGGATGCTTGGCCTTTCCTGGTTCTTATTTTAGATTACAGGGTAGAGCAGTAATTGCAACAGACTTTAAAAGCTCTTTAACATGCAGCATGTGAAAGATACATTAAAATTATTTCTTATATTATTTGTCCTAAATGCATATAGCGATCAATATAAAACAGAAACTGAGCTGTATTATTTGCAACTTGGATCTCTTATCTGACTTGTCTATCCCCATCTATGGTTTAAACTCCATTGTACGCTCCATCTATGGCTCGTGGCTGTTTCGAGTCTTCCGTGCCGGGTTGTGCGGCGATGCTAACGAGGCCCAGGGGCTTTCTCCCCCAGGACAGCCCAGCGGGAGCTGCGGCAAGGGATGCAGCACCAGCAGGACCACCACGGGGCTGGCTTTCTCCTCCCCTGCTGCGCTCCTGGGTTCTGACAAACCAGAAGAGCAAGAAGCGTTTTCTGCCTGAATGTGGGAAGTGTCATTACTATACTGATGAAGTGGAGCCGAGATTGTTAATAATCTGTAAATTACGTGGATCGAGATGTTAGCTGTGGGGTTGTTTTCTAGGTAGCTTCTGAGAAGTACCAGCTGATGGTTCGTGTTGTTGGTTTCCTGCATCTGCTAAATGGGGGTTTCAAGTTATAACTTGAAAAATCCCTTTATTTGTAGATTGGTAATGCTAGCTTGTGTAGCTACATAATGATTGCAGGGGCGTGTGTGGGGGGAAGGTATATGTGTATTTATGGATATAAAGTAAATATTTACACTAGTAACACCAATTTCATTTCAAGTAGAACAGAAAGAGAAGAGTTCACTTCACACCTTAGTATGGACTGTGAAGTTATTGTAGAAAGACTTCTTATTTGTCATATATAACCTCTCAGCCCTAAAAGTAAACCAGCCAATTTATTACGGTTCAAGGGATGAAAGAGTAAAAGACACAAGTACAAATAAATCTCTCGAGTTTCAGATGTGAAGAAGCACAATCTTTCACCAGCTGAGAAAAGATTGCATTGCAAAATTGCCTGCAAATGATCAGTCCCAGCCATAGGTAGGAGAAAACTGATAGATTTTAACCAAAATTGATTGTAAAGTTTGCTACTTTGGAAATTAAGAGTGATGTTTCCCTCTTTTTCCATGGGCTTTCCTCCATTTCTTTTTTTAATTTCTCTCTCCCACTTATTCTTGCTGAGTATAATTTTCTCTAACATCAGAAAAATGAAAAAAATAAACCCAGTTTTGCCTGAATTTTCTAAAAATCATGTTACTTCTTTCTCCAGCCACTAACGTGTATCCCATTTGATGACTGAACAATTTTAATCTCCGCATAGTGCTAAGGATGTGGTCTAATGACTAGAGGGATTTAAACAAAGGGTTTTAAATGTATATATTTTAGGAAGATAGTCTTTAAAGAAGACACCAGCAGCAACATTGACAAGATGTCAATCATGGGGTTGTTTTTATGATCTTTAATATTCAAAATTCAAAATCTTTAACATTCTCTACTCCATAGGAATTCTCAGCTGGATAGCTTTCTGAAAATGTTTTCAGGGAGATATCTATCCAAAACACTGAGTGAGTAGACCGTGAGAGAAGAGTAATCTATAAACCCACAATGGTAACGCTGTGGGATCGGTAAATGTTAGGAAGTGCACCTACTTCCCTCAGTTATAATTCCTTAAAAATCGTACATTTTTGCTTTAGTCACCTATATGACTTCAATTTATTTGTTTTATGGACTCACGAGCAAGGCACGCAAGCAAAACTTGTTCATCTGGTTATTGGTTCTGTGGCACACAGGAATCTTTGTGTATTTGCAGCTGAGTGGAGATCTTGAAGTCAGTTGGTTCGATGGAGGAGGCCATGTGCTTATGCAGAGGTCAGGCGGCAGACAAAGCACAGGGAGGGTGTACACAACACGAGTCTGATCTGGTGAAAGCAAAGAGCTGCATGAGTTCACGTAAGAAAAAAGAAAGAATAGTATTTTGTGTATTGGGAGAGCTGCCCACCTTTGCTGGACACTGCTACATTTAACAAAAGGATCGTTCCTTACATTTTCACTCCGTTTTTTTGCTGTCCACTGGGCCTTTTCACCTATGTTAGAAAGTTGCAGGGGTAAAGCCAGTAAGGTTGTTTTCGAAGCATTAGCCATATTCTTGGTCTTCCTGGCCTGATAACATAGAGTAAAACACTGAGCCACACCTTAGCAACAGTTACCTGCACCACTGGCTTAATTACAACAGGGAAGCAAAACGACTTGTTTGTATGCTTAGGTATCCGACGTGTATTGCAGCTTGCTGCTGACGTCTGTGTTGTCTGGGGTGATCGTGTTGCCCTGACAACCAAGAACATCCCTGTTTTCAGGGCTGGTCCCCGCATCTCTTCACATTTTACAAACATAACTATTTTTGTTAGATACGCCACAGTTTTGTCTCGGAAGTGGCACGCTCTGCAAGGCGGTCATCTAACAACCCTCCCAGCAGAACAACAAAGAGATCTCCATCTAGGAAGATGGATAGCAGACTGCCTCACCACATGTGTATCACATTTGCCTGCCAGATACTGGCTCCTTTGTACTTTCTTCTCAAAGCCTTTTCGCATGTTAGAGCCTTCCTTCAGTTCCACCGAATGCAGTGATCCCAATTAAAGACAGCTCCTGACTTCTTTCTTCCTAGTTAAATGTTTTGTAATTTATTAATATTTGGTCAGTCTGATGGTGTCACCCTGCTGGAGGAACGAGCATGGTCACCTGTTTATGCTCTTGGAGCAGTCAAAAATAATGGAAACTAGAACCAGTTGGGGAAATCTTTTAATGTTTTAAGTCCTTAAGGAAACCACAACCCTTTGTAAGTGCAATAAGCACGTAAATTTTCTTCAGAAACTATTTATTTTAAAACATCCCTGTAGACAACGCTCCGGATGTGATTTCTTACCGAGTCTCTTTCTACTAGTGCAGAGTAAGAAGTTTAATTATCTGACAAAATCCTTCTTTGATATTAAAGATTACCTTAGGTTCACAGACCTGTGTCCTGCAGAGCAGGGTCTACAGAGCTGTGCATTCAATTTCTTACTTTAGCAGTCATTGGTTTATTGTAGAAGTACAGCATTTTGGACAAGGTGTTTCTTGGTTGCTGCTTAGAAACTGAACATAGGACTGTGGAAAAAAACAAAACAAAACACAAAACCACTTACAGGGGGAATTTTGTAGGTTCAGAGAATGCTTCATATGTGACAAAGCTCTGATTCCTGGGTCTTTGGAAATGGCATTATGGAATTCCTTATTCGAGACCTTTTAATGACTTCTCGCTGAAATATGCATCATCTATGAATAATTTTCCCTGTCTCCAGACGCCAAGGTGCCAACCCTGTAAATTGGATGTCAGGCCATGTTTTTCATGGCTCCCACACAGCAACCAGGAATAGTTGTTCTGCAACTGGAGTTCAACTAACAAGTCTAATGATGTATGAGCCAGAAACAATCTCGTTCATGCTTTCCATTCCGTGTTGGATTTTGCATTGCAAAGAGCTGTAAATGAGAAGAAAAACAATTTCAATCCCTAAAGCAACCAGAGCTAACATGGACGTCATACAGAGCATGTCTGCTAAGAAGGGGCAGTTTCCTCATAGTCACTCTTCTGAACATTTGCACGCTGTTAAGACAATGAGACTGGTTTTCCTGCAGCTGGTAACTCCCCACCTCCCAAAAACCTTCACAAATAAAGCGTGGCTTTGCTAACTATGAATTTGAAAATAGTTCTTTGCCTCTGCCCCAAAAAATGTATTAAAACAATTGCTGCTTCTGTTTTCTTAGCTAGAACTGCTTGTCAAAATATGTTCGGATGTCAGCAATCATCTCACTACTTACATAGATAGAAAATGTTTGTAATTGCATTTGCAAATTTCTATTTGTATTTGCAATTCTGTATTATCTCTTACGCAACATGCTGATTCCTCATGTTGAGAAGTTAGGCTTTAGCAGCAGCCTGGTGTTTGCTGAGATCCTGAGGCAGGTATAGCGCACCAAACACCGAATTTATAGTAGTGATAGAAAAAGTTGTCTTTGTTGAGTTTTAAACTGCAAGCACTCCTGAGGTCAAAATCAGTTCACTTGGGATTGCAGAAATGGATTTATTTTGACGCTTACTGTTCTTAGAAATACGGTTTGGAGTGACCTAGGGAGATTGTCCAGTTCATTCCTTTGTCTCAGCTGGGATCAGCTGCATATGTATTTTTAAATGATTGTTAAAGACTGTAACAGGCCAGCAAACAGTGCATGGATCAAGTTTTCTAGACCTCTGCCGTCCCTTGTTGGACAACTCCAGACGTCTTACTTGGTGCTGAGTTAACCTGGAGGGCCCAGGACTGATCACCAGCTTTCACGTGAGCTTTATCAAAACTGAACAACGTGGAAGGATTACTTTGGGTATTATGCAAGTTAAATACTTGTTTGTATGTCCTTAATGTGTTGATTAGCTGTTTTGCAGTTGCATGAAATCAATAGTACTGCAGAAAACCAGTTTTTCCCCAAAACCACTTATGTCCCATTAAATTCCCTGTTTGCTGGAAGCAGGTTAATAGAGATCTTTTTCAGAATCTTTTTTTTTTTTTTCATCAGAAAGACTGTACTCTGTGCTGTTATCCAGTGTGGTCAAGGATACTCATTTTTCATGTGTCCATGAAAACTTGTTAAAAAATGGAGTATAATTCTAAATTTACATTTAGTTTTGTCAATATTCCTCGTGTTTTCTGGCTTTACTTATTCCTTTCTTCTTCATTTTATATGTGAAACAATCATCAACAAGTCATTTTTTTCTTATATGACAGAGGCACTTACGGCCTGGTAAATTCATTGGGTTTTGTACAGGGCTATTTATTCTTACTGACATGAACAGGAAATGCACTGGTGTGTCTTAGCAGATTAGATCTCTGTCTTTTTTTTTTTATGACAGCTCTCCATCATGTTTTATTCATCATAAAGAAATGAATCATTTTAAGACTACTACTGTTACAGTTATTTTCCTATTTAGTCGTGCATTTCTGTAAATGGGGTGCTTCAGAGCATGGGAAAGATTTTTTTTTTCTTTTTTCTTTCTTTTTTCCCCCACTAGGACAAAAGTAGAAATCTGCTGCTTTTTTTCTTTTTTTTTTTTTCTTTAAGTATGGCATATCACAGCAGAGCTATTGACATGTGGGAAGAAATTAAATGCAGTTCAGCCTTGGAAGCCTATGTACATTCTTGAGTCTGCAAGGGTATAATTGGTAAGTCAGCATCCCAGCTCTGTAGGCTTTGTAGTTTAATAGTTTTAAATCTGGAACCAAAAGGGAAAAAAGAAACTTCATATTTTCCCATTTTATTGCAGAGTTTCTGAAGTCTGATGTGATTTGGGTCTCATTTGCATTATTGCAGGCTAACAGTCCTGTGTCAGCTCACCATCATGCAATTTGCCCATTATAGCCCAGATGTGAAACTGAAGTTGCCACATCGTTGTTCCACGCTCCATCATACTCAAATAAATACAGAATGACTTCAAATTCTCTCCGTAACTGCTGGAATTAGTAAGCTCCTACCTTATAGCAGGAACAGTGATATGAGACCAGCAGTCTGAGTGGCACTTCCATTTCAGTACTCTTCACTTTCAGTCAGAGAGCCAAGGCTTCTTTCTTGATTTTCACGTCCTCCCTCTTATTTTATGAAAAGTTAGGACAGTGATTCAGAAATGACTGTGCTCTTTTCTTGGGAGCTGGTCTGTTATCATGATGGTGGGGTGGGTGATCTGGAAAAAAGAAAAAAGCAGAGCAATAGCTTTCAAATGGCCAGTGACACCAAAGGTTTCGTTAGAAATCTCTGTTTTGTAAGTGATTTTTACGTCCTTGTGCCAAAAGCTAAGAAATGAAGTTTTTTTTTTTTTTCTTCCTTCTTTTTTTCCCCAGCCTTAAAAGCATTAAGTTTTTCTTTGATAATTAACTCTCCATGCAGTTCTCTGTAAGGAAACAATTGGGCTATTATTGACAAGACTAGCTGAAAACTGCAAACATGTGGGAGTTGGGTTCCTGGTTCTGTTCTGTTTTCTTCTTTCTCTGACTGTACCTTCATGTGTCTCAGGCTTTTGCATATATTTGTCTGTGCAGGCAGAGCACAGGCTTTTAATTGCTATGTGGTGAACTGCACAATAACAACCTCAAGGATTTGATTTAATAAAGAAAATGCTGTGACAATTTTCATCTCTTTTATTGCATATTTTTGGGCCATTTCCGAAATATTATGTATGCTGCTTTATTTAGGACGGGCAATGGCAAACCTCGCAGCAGGTGTTGTAGGAAATCGCCAGGAGCATCATGGAAGAAGCCCTGGTGCCTGGGTTTCTCAGAGAGGTGGGTGCTGTGGGTGCTTGTTGAGAGGCAAGAGCAGCAGGCGATCCCCAGGTCACCGGGTGATGGGAAACTCCTGGAGTACCCCAGTAGCACATCCATGACTGGTTCCCACTGGGAAGTGGTCTGAGCTGCCCCGTACACAAGTGTCTGTGCCTCATGTATGTGGTCACACACTATACAAGCATGATAGCAGCAGCAGACTTTATCTTAAACAAAAAAAGAGAGGGCATAGCACAGCTGTGTAGCACAGCTCTTTGGTGAAAGCAGTTAGGTTTCGCCCATGGCAAATTACTGGGGCACAGACCTCGGTGTACACTTCTACTCTCTGGCAGGTCTTCTTCAATCTCATCCCTACAGGAACATCTCTTAGAGGCCTTGGAGTACACCGCAAAAAGCCCAGCTCTTTGTTCCACGAACACATCCACTGCAGTTGTTATTAACGCCAGCAGCAAATAGCTTTAAAGCGTTGCTTTGCATGCAGTGTTCCTTTTCAACTTCAGAGATAAATTTCCTCATAATCTGTGATAAAAATACCCAACTGAAGGTACACAGCAGTGACAGCTCGCTCTCGTGTAGCACTTTCCCTGTTCAAACTCTCCAGAAAATTGCTCGCTGCTCCTCTCTGCTTTATGTAACACCCGGCTGCTTGCTGCTGTTGCTGCGCAGTTGGCTGTGATTCTGCTCGAAATCTTGATCTTTATCTTCCCCCAGACATTTTTCTTTGTTTGAGAAATGGGGGCTGCCCAACCTGTGCCAGCTGTCCGTGGATCCCCAAGGGATTATCCAGCAGCTGTGAATAGCTGGAGCAATTTGGTCGTGGGCCAGTCCTTTCCTTGCTGATTCCTGGCTCTTTGCATGCCCTGTGCATAGCGCGGCGGGGCTGCGGCCGGTGAGGAAGATAACTCTCTAAGTCCAAGGAACTTGGGGGTTGTGCCCTCTCTATTTCCAGTCTGGAGAGTGCTGAAGCTGCTGAGAATCTTCCTCTCCATTTCACACGGTGTAAGTTAGGTGGCACCTGTGAAGCCCTTCAGTTGTGACCCACTGTATCTTTTTCTGTTGTCTTTTGTCCTGCCAAATTATATGTAGAATGCGTAAGTAGCAGTGTGGGTAGTGGAGAACAGAGCATGTATATGCATATGTCAGACATGTTTTCTTACTATTTTTGGCAGTGTGTTTTCTCTGCCTGAAATAACAAATTTTGCATAACTCTGTCTCCTTTGCTATCCCTCCAGCTTCTTTCCTTTTCTGTTCATAGGTTTTTAGATCTGAAAGCTGGAAAGCAACCTTAGACCATCTAGTTTTCTCTCTTGTATCACACAGGTCATAGAATTTCATCTGACTATTTCTGACTTCATTAAAATGTAACTATTCAAAAGGCATTTGGTCCTCTATAAAGAATTCTAGATAATCTTTAGGCCTCCCTCTTCTCTCCCATGTATAGTCTGTTTATCTTCAGGTTAAAATTTTGCTTCTTTATGTCGCATCTTTTCATCTTTTTTTATCTCATTGTGTTTTCCCATTTAATGGGAATTTCTCTCTTTTTTTGTGTATACACTCCAACGGAATTGTTTATGGATCAAGAGATGGGTTTTAACATCGTGCTATAAAATAAACTCCCAGCTGTTAATGCTGCTGCTCCCAGTAGTTAATGGATGCTTGGCTGCAATTCACGGCTGTAGCTTTGCTCGATTACCTAATTGTGCTCTAAGTACAGCAAGGAATTCATATTTAGGGCATGTAAATGTTACCTTGAAATCCCAGGTAAAAAAGTGTTGAGCTAACCAGGCAGCTCACACTTCCAAGGCCTTTTTTAAGGCTGATTGCAAAAAGAGACAGCTGAGTTAATGATTCTGAGCTCCTGGAAAAACAAACAAACAAAACCCAGCTTCGAGGTGGTGGTGGGATATGGTGGAGGCTGCCTCCATTCGTGTCCCCATACCCAGTGCACGTCCATTCCTGTGAAATACTTACAGTCCATTTCTGACATTATTTGACTTGCATACATCATAAAGTTAATACTGTAATTCAATGTCAAGTATCAGACATTTTCTTTTCGTGTAACCTCAGTCCCTTTCTGGGGATGATGGGAATCCTGCTCAGGAGTAAGAATTGTCGTGCCTTTTCTTACCAGAACAGCCCCAACAGAAATTTACGGGCTCCACTGCTGTTTTATATAGTTGTGCTCAGGTACTCTTTACTGCTCTCAGCAATACCAAAATGTGATTGAAGTGTATTTTCTGTTCCATGCTTTGTAGAATACTGCCTAGTACTTACTTAGGGACATTCATTCTCAACTGAGCTCTGTGTGGAAGACCTTGGTGCCATCATCACTAACTTATGGGGACCACAATGAAGGGAGGTGAGCCAGTGCAGTGACCAGGCAAGTGAGCAGAGCCTCCTGACACTCAGGTCCTCCTCCACCCTTGTCTCCTTTGCTCAAGTAGTCTTAACATTTGACGTGAAGTTTTACTAGGCCTTTTCTCTGAGTGGAGTTTGTAGGACCAGACACGTCAGCCTGACTGTAGATGAATGCAGTCTGTTGTTTGCTGTACATATGAGAATCTCATTATGTATATCATGTGAAAGTATGGATTATAGCTCTGATAGAAGGGTGCAGAGGGCTACTGTCTCAGTGTTGCTGAAGTTTAGTGGCTTCTGGTATAGAAGTCTGGCCATTTAGGAAGAAACACGTCTTGGTCTTGATTTTCCAAGATAGGCAGCTGTAGGCATGTGAATAATCTTGGCTGAAATGTTAGTAATTTGGGCCGAGATGTTATTTTAATGCTGCATGTTGTACAAGGAAGTTGTTCAAATAGTTGGTTGTAACTAGGGAGTATAATATATACTACTGAACAGCTGCTGGAATGATTGGGCTTTTGGGGGTAGTTTTTAATTTTTATTTATTTTAAATATACCTGACCAAATTATGCCTGAGTTTGTACCAGTGATCAAGTGGTGAAATGTTCTGTATCTACTTAACTGCTCCCCTGACTCTTCAGTCACCTGTGAAAATATCTTTCAATGTAGCAGATGTTTATGGGTTGCAAAACAGAAAACGTTTGACTTCACTTATTTGAGTAGTTTCTGAGCTCTGCTAGCGTTCTCACCAGGAGTGGGAACGGAAGAGATATCCGTTAAATGAATCTGAATGGATATTAGGGGCACTGGCTTTTTATTCGGATACTGTTCAAGTGGGAACAGAAAATGGGTTAGTATTTTCTACTTTGTGTATAGTGATATGACACTCTATTTAGCTGACGTGATTTAAAAAAAAAAAAGTAATTCTCTTTCGCCAATTGTTTGCTTCTCCATTTGCGGTTCAGGATATTGGTGACTACAGTATCTACAGATGAAGATAATACCTCTTGTAAATTCACTGCGTAGGTTTAAAAAGTACTACATATTAAGTCAACCCTTTGCTATCATGTTTTAAAAATTACAATTTCCCAATATAATCAATCATGGTATATCCCGTTGTTTCACTTAAGGGGTGCTGAAAAGATAAATTTCCGCATTGCTCTGTAGTCCTGATGATCTGGAGATAAATCTCCCAAGTTTGCTCCAGTTGGTGCTATGGGAAGCTGCCACTGCCCTTTAGAAACGACTGACTAGGCAGCTTCGGTTTGCAACCAGGGCTTCACTCTCTAAGAAAATGTGAGAATCCTCATCCAGAAATAAGCTGAGCCCAAGTGAACTTAATGCAGCTCAGAGCGCATGTAGGTCAGGCTTCTCTTCACAAGAACTTAGACTACATAAATGGTGCAGTGTCAATAAGGTTATCACGGGTCAGTGCAGTTTTTGAATATGTTTAAATTCCACAGTAAGCTGTCAAGAAGAGTTAACTGTGAAGTTTTGGAACATTTTTCTCAACACCTAGCCAGCCTTGTGAGTGATGCGATTGTATCTGTTTCCATCACAAACAAAACCATTTTTATATTAAAACTTCTGAAAACAGGACTCAAGTGTAGAGCTAACAGTTGAACACCTCAAGAGAAATAAATCAGTTGGGTTTTCTTTTTTAATCATCATAATTAGGTGACCTAAACTTAAAGAAATCAGTCATTTCTGGATTGGCAAACCCCTCAGACCCATGATTTTCAGTACTATTTCTGTGTGTTCCTCAAGTGAGCCCATTCATGAATAAAAATTTTTCTAGAGTGGTCTGAAGGATATTCGAAACACGTTACTTCCATCTCTGAATACAGCTAAATAGTAATGAAGTATGCTGGTTTCTTATAGAATTGGATTTGTTTAGTTGTGGTACATTTTCAGAGAGCAGTTCATTGTGTGAAAGGCCATAAGAGGATGTCTCTGCTACACTGGCTGCCATGTGCCAAAGAAGTGCCTGGAAGTGTGCTTTGGTACAGTTTGGTCTCCGTGAATCAGTCTTGGCTCTATTCTAAATCATTGAACATTTAAATTTTGGGATTTCTAAATTTTTGGACTTTTAATCCAGGCCTTGCTTCCTAACGCCTGCTCTGCAGAGGCTGTGAGCCTGCAAGAAGATTTCATTTTAGCTTCCATTTATCACTCCAAAGCCTTTGGGGAAAAAATGTCACACTGCTTGCTTGCCAAGCACAGTAGCTTCAGTGAAGAGGAAACACTCCCTTGGGATGGTTATGAAATATATTTATTACTCTTGAAAATGAACTTTTCAGTATCTCGGAGAGCTGCTGACAGGAACGAGTGCGTTTCTTAGATACCTCGCCACCACCTGGAGAACGGGGCGGCCTCAGAGGCCTGCCCAGCTCGCAGTGCTTTGTGGCACCCCCCGCAGCAAAGGGCCGTGGGTTTGGGTCCCCACGTTTGGGTGGGGGAAGAGCTGCTGGCTGCTTGGCTCCTTTTCCTCATGGGCTGCCTCCTGGCCTTACTCGATAGCCATCAGCGATGACAGAAATCTGCCCGTCCATACCCCAGCTGAGCGTCACGAGGTACGCCTCGCCACAAACGGCCATGTCTGTCAGTGCCGGGGCTGCCAGGAGGAGGCCGTGCTGTACGGCATCGGCCTCGTCGTTGTTGGCAGGGCAGCAGCCCCCCCGGCCAGCCCAGCACCCAGTGCTTTCACCAGCCTCACCGGGAGGAGCATTTCCCCAGTGCAACATCTTTCGGCCCCATGTTTCCAGGCTGAGATCAAATGAATCTTGTATGCCTGCACATTCACCAAGTGTCTGTTGCCTTGTAAAACTGAGCTCCAGCTTTAGTCTCGGGCAAGGAATTCAATCGCCATTGCCATCTGTTCTAAGTGAGCCTCTCCTTGGGTGCAGCCCAAGGAGGGAGACCGTGCGGTTTCTGCTCTGACAGAAGGAATCAGGAGTTTGTCTGGTCTTGTGCTCTGGCGCCAGCTCAGGCCCCTGGGTCAGCTGGATACCGTGCTGTCTACTGGACCTCTGTAGTCTGAGCTGCATCTCAATGGTGGATAGAAAAATGAGACACAAGCAGATACATTTGTTTAACCCAAGGCCCCACATGGACAGCGTGGCACAAAGTTAGGTGACACACCATCTTGATTTTCTTTTTTAGCTAAATCTTTATGTCCTGTTTCTAATAGGCATAGCATGCAGTGGATAGACACCTTCACTGGGTATTTCTGTAATTGGCTTTGTCTGCTGGGGATCTACATGTTCATAGGGTACTGGAGAATTTTAGGTTTCTCAGCTAGTGCCTTTTGCTGTTCACTAACCCACACTGAATTTCATCTGCCACCATCACTGCAACTCCAGCCTCGCCATGCACTCAGGCTGGTAAGAAGTAGTGTGCAATCATTAGCAACTCCCTGTGTGCTTTCCTTTTCTTGAAAGAGCCCTATGCAACCAAAATGGAAAGCTTCTATCAGAAAAGAAATACTTCCAAATGACTCCTGAGCATATAATCAACCTATGTAATATTAGGACTATATTAATGATGCCTGCTTCTTTCACTTATTTGTGATAATCATTAGTTTCTTTGAATTTCTGTATTTCCTAGAATAACTCAACCTGCTTGAGACCTGTGATGGTTATTGCATTGCAAATAACCTTAACGTACTGGGTAGACCTGATCTAATAGAGGGCATCAGAAAGTGTCTCTGCTGTGGGAGTTTTCAAAAGGTCTGCAGTTCCTGCAGACTCTTAGAAGGGATTATACTGTGTCATGCTTATGAATGGGGTGCAGAGGCTTCTGCGGAGGGGGGAAGGGTTTTGCTTCCTTAATGAGTATGTTTTCAAAGAAAAATTACATTTCGTTGTCACATGAAAGAAAGTAATGTGTACACAAATGCTAGACATTATTTGGGAAATGGCTCAAGCTCAAAAATTCTGGCTGGAAACCATTAGGAAGAAAAACGTTCTTCACCATCAATTAATGCATTGTTTTTCTTTTCCTTTCATGTTGCTAAGCAGGCCAAGAGATAAGGGGCCAGCTGTAATCCATCTTGTCAGATGAGTTAAGTCACTTCGTGTTATGCCGGTCATCTGGAAGATGAAAATTCCATTTCACTCTGAGTTTGATTTTTAGATCATATTTTTCAAGTCATCTTTGCTTCTACTTAATGTTCTTGTCATATGCTTGTATTGATCGAGTATTCTGAACCCAAAATATATAATACGGTGCTCTCTTTTCCATTGCATAGTGTCAAGGAAAAGGTGCTAATACATGTTTGATGTGATACTTAGAAACAGCAGAGTAGACTCTGGTAATTAATTGTCCTCTGTCTTGAGAGCTGAATTTTCATCACTGAATCTAATCACAGAGGCAGTGTTCTCCATCAGCGTAGCTTTTGTAGGAGACACGCAGGTCTCCTTTAAACCAGCTAACCTAGGCACTGCCGCCACTGCAGCCACCGGGGCCGGGAAGACCAGGTGAGGTGCTCCGAGGAGCTGAGCCGGGCTGTTGGCAGCCAAGCCCCGGGGGAATTCACTGGGGCACTTTGAGATATTGCTGCCTGCGGCTGGAGAACAGGCACGGTTGTTTTCACCACCACCAGCAGCAGGGCTAAACAAAGGTTTGGGGAAACAATGGTGAGACTTAGCAGGAACATCCTAAATTTTCGCAGCTCATTTGTCTTAGCCCAGGATCCCCTGGTGCTTATACTGTGGCCTGGGTCAGCACAGCCACACCACAGCCAGTATGCAAGCTAGCTACCTGAAGTCCTTGGAAAAGACAGACCTAACAGAAGCTTCTCCAGTTACTTTTTGAAGAACAGAAAAATGGAAAGCTCTGCAGAGCAGAAAACCATCAGAATCAGAGTAACCCCTTGCAGGGGACTCAGTTTCCTGCTTTGGAAGATACTTGCTTTGCATTCTGCAATCACGTATACCTTGTACCATTCTTTTCAGAAGCTTCTCCAGTTACTTTTTGAAGTCATCTCTGATGACGGGAGACCGATGAGAGACCTAGGAATGATGCAGGTTTGGGGCGTGCCCATTGCTCAATGTGGAACATTAACTGGGGAGGAGAGGAGAGCAGCGCCCGCAGCACACCTGCCTTGCTCCGCAAATGTTTGTATTTTATCAAAATAATAGAATCAAGTCCGGTAGCATATTTAATGGCAGGTCTGACCTTTCCTATCTACAGTGAAGTGTTTTAGGGTGCAGGAAGATAAAAAAAGCTTGATTTGTCATTTCAAAGAGTTCTCACCTAGGCATTTTTAATGCCGTTGCTGTAGCTCAGCGTCTGCCTTCCTGGTGCAGCTGTGCAAGGCAGACATACTTGCAGCATGTGTGCTGCCTTCTGAAGTCCTTTTTAAATAACAATTTACTTCTATGTAATTCCAACTTGTATACTAACTAGTAGAAAAATAACATATTTCCAGAATTAAACTCATCGAGCCTTTAATGCTTCCAGGCTGATGATGGATGGACCATAGGGGATCAGGCTCCAAGGTTACAGTTCACCGTCTGCAGGAAGCACTGGTGGCAGTGCACACCCGTAGCTGGGGGAGAAGCCCACTTGTGGGAACTACGTACTGTTGGAGCTGGATCTGCTCCCTAATGTGTGTGCATCAGGCACCAGGCTGTTAAAGACACCTAGGTGTAAACAGTGCGAGGGGAGATCCGGATCTGGCATACCGTGCGTGAAGTCTGCTCCTACTCTGAACAAAAGCTCAGGGGCCGGCGGCGTGGAAGAGGCTCTGCCAGCACTGTTCAGCCGCTCACCCCCCGAACTGGGTGGTCACATCCAGACGGACGGGTGGGCAGAGCTAACTGCTGAGCCGGGCCGGGGATTCCTTCGGGAGGGTGCTGCTGGGTTTGGGGCCGGGCGCTGCCACAGAGCATCTGATGCGTTATCGGTAGAGGCGGTGGAGCAGTCCCTGGCACGGCTTAATGTATTAGTAGAGATGTAGCCTGTGATCCTAGAAGAGTGATTTCATTAATATAAATCTTACGTGGGAGGACAGCTCTCATTTATGAAATAGGTTTGGTCTTGTGTGGGAAGCTGCGTAGAGGAGGAAGATGAGAAGAAGGATTTAACCCCTTGACTGACGAGCTGTCTTTATTCAAAGAGGAGCTTGAATAAGCTATTGCTAAGGAAAATCAGAGAAAGGTCTGTGTGGGTCATTTATCAGCTGGGACACCCAGCTATTGTTCTGCCCTCTATGAAGCACGTGTTCAGTAGTTCGTTTGGTTCTCTATAGTCCCTTTCCTATAGTCTTCTATAGTATGTAAGAAATGCACTCTGTCCTTCTGTCTGACCATATTTTTAACTGAAATTTCAGGTCTTGAATTTAAAATAATTCTTCCTTTTTTGTCAAAGATGCTCTTACTTTGTTTGGTTTGGTCTCATTATCTCACAGACGTCGAGTAAGTACAGGCTGCAGTTTCATTGTTGTTCAAAGATGCCTCCATGTTTCTCTCATGCTGCAGTAGTCGTATGTAACTGAAAACTAAAAAGCATTAAGGATTGTTTACGTGGTTCCCAAGTAATGGAATAAGGCAGAGATAACCCCTACTCTCCCTCTCCACCCAGCAACCCGGGAGTAGATTTGTGTTCTTTGCTTTACGTGGCATTTATAGTACCAGCTTTTAAGAGTAAGTTACATGAAACATCTGTTCTGTTTGTTCGTATGCACATGGTCAGTCTTTTGTTAGTTAATGGTCTTAGATCCCATCTGTAAAGCGTTTTAGCTATTGCTAGGTTTCATTCCAGCCTCATCAATTACATAATTTTGTTAATATCTGTGGACTTGCTTGGCAGTCCCAGCAATATCATGTAATGGGAGCGAGTTGTTTACTATTGGGTTTTGAAGTGGCGAGCTTTTTCTCATATATATATATATATATATATATAATATATGTTGTATATATATGTGACCCATTTGTTGAATGCCTTCATTCCTCTTTTTTATCCCTCTTCACTGAGCATATAAATCGTATCTTTTCTTGTGGTGAACGCTCTTCAGTGCATTTCTCCCTCTGACCTCTGCTTTCTTCAGTGGTCTGTCTGAAAGGAGAAGCCGTAATTGGCACGTGCTTCTGCTACACAGCCTCCATGGGCGAGCTGCGAGTACGAAGGAGGCTTCCTTAGCAGAAATTCGTGCTATACAGATGCTAGCTAATTTCTTAGCAGATGCAGTTAATGACGCTATTCATTTTAATTCTGTTTCAGAATAAATAAAGTGTGATTTAGTTTATGGCTGGCAGGTTTTTTTCTTTTGTAAATCAAATCTTTTGAGGCTATTTACATGAGGTTTTTTTTTTTTCCTTCTCGTCATCTTTTTTTGGCTACAATCTGGCGAAAAATCTCCATCAAATAGATAATACCTCCCACACCAGCTTCTGAAGGCTAAATCAAAGAACAGAAAAATGGAAAGCTCTGCAGAGCAGAAAACCATCAGAATCAGAGTAACCCCTTGCAGGGGACTCAGTTTCCTGCTTTGGAAGATACTTGCTTTGCATTCTGCAATCACGTATACCTTGTACTATTCTTTTTCTATGTTTTCTGTTTATCATATGTGACTGTGACTCTAGGAAGAGAAATGGAAAATACATTCAAACTGAACATTATGAGTTTGGCAATGTAAATTGGATTTCTTGTTTTTGTCTTTTTTTTTTTAAACTTGTAAAAAAAAAATCCAAACATTTATTTTTAATTCAGAGAGCAGTACAGATAATGCGGTTGAATTTCTTTTTGCACGATGGAGGGAAGAGTGTGCCAGCTTATTTTATGTGTTCACAGAAAATCTTGTTACATCAATGTTATGCATTTCAGCTCAAAATTCTGCCATATATGTGCCAAAATATTTTAACAACACAACTTAATAAACACACCCTTCAAGTATTAAAAAATGAAGTCAACCTTTGATGCGCTTGTGTGAGTGTACCAAAGCAGCATGTGTAGTGCTACTAACCAGCCTATGCTCCCAGAAAACTGCACTCCTGTTGTTCAGTCTACAAGTGTGAAGGCTCATGGACTTAAAAACAATTCTTCCCATTTCATTACATTTGGCATTTCGGGGCCAATTTACGGAGCTTGAGCAATATATGATGTAATCAGTGTAAAAAGAATTTTTATTCTTTGGCAATATTTGTCCTTTAGGAGACTTCCAAATTCTGCAGACGTTACAAGTAAGTGTGCAAATATTTTAATCCGGAGCATTCAGAGCTGCCTGTCTGCTGTGAATTGCAAGATCACAGCCTCTTAGAGGGGTGTTTTTTGTAGTAGATTACACATTTTGAAGATAGTTACAAAACAGGTGTGCAAATTAGAAATATCAGCAAAGCATTACTCTGACCTGTAATGAAAATCTCAGAAAAGTAAAAGGAGTTGTGTTTGCAGGTTTAGTTTATTTCCTAATGCATCTTAAAACTGATGGTTCAACTTTGATATTATTATTTTTTTCTGAGAAGATAAACTCATTTTGTTTACATCCAGTCTGTGCCATTAAAAATCAGTTTTAGGCATTAGCGCAGAGCAAATTTCTGCGGAGAGATTTCTATCAAGGAAAGGAAATCATTGTGGTTACTATGTGGTACGTGTTGGCACAGGCAGACTTGTTATTAGTAGCCAATGTGTTTGAAAGGTTTCCCGTGAGCATGTGATGCTGTTTGAATGCAGGCAGAAGGCCTTGCCAGAATGACTTTCACAGGTAAGAGCAGTAACATTTTGTGCCATCCAGTTTCTTTTATTAACGCATTATGAAATCATTTCAAAGTTCCAATGATACTGCTTTTTTGGCATAGCAGCATGATCTTGAAATGGTATTTTAGGTACATTATTTATAACAAAAAAATGCCTGCATGTATCTATTGGATGCAACAGTCTCCCCTCAAAAACTGCAATTACAAACCTGAAATAAAATAGAAAACCCCACTAGAGATCGATGGCAACCTGATTGTTTGCGCAGGTAGCTGTGCATTCAGGGTTACTCCAGGTGCCACCTCCCAGAAAAAAGCAGCTGGGGTGAGGTCAGAAACTAAACAAGGTGCCGTTAATGATTGACACCGGGAGGAACCGAGAGGTGAAGAAGCCTTTTTTTCTCAAATCTCTTCAATATTTACTGAAGAGAAGATGGCAAATGGCAAACGTGGGGGCACAGAAAGTGTTGCCAAGATGGACGTGTCCCCACAGTGTCCCAGCTGCCTGCTGGGACACCCAAATCCCACGGCAAGGATGTCCCCACCACTGAAAAAAAAAAACCTGAAACGCTCTGAAGAGGAATGCTATGGCGAATAATCAAAATATCCCCAGCCAGCCCTTCGGTGTCTTTTGGTTACAGATAACAGCTCCGGGAGAACCAGGATCTGAGTGCAGCCTCTGAGGCCGAGCTGCAGCTCTGCTTCTCCACGCCAGCAGGACGAAAGCCCTATGTAGTGATGTGGGGGCAGCTGGCATTAACAGCTGATGAAGTTTTTCCTTATTAATTTGTACTGCTCGGGTGCCTAGATGATACGGGTAGGGCAACTCCATGTCTTCAGTAATTGTGCAGCGCTTACTTCCCCCTGGTTTGGGGTATTTTCCTGGAGGCAGTTAGCTTTTCTCTAGGTTCCTGCGTGCTGCTTGGGGGGGTGGGGGTTGGAGGAGGGGCTAATTGTTATTTTTTTCTCCCCAAATGAATGATTTTATTTATTTTTACAGAAGATGGTATTCAGTTACACGCCTAAAGCCTAAGGGAAAAGAGAAAATCAAATGTTTTGGGAACTGGCAATTCTCATTTCAACAACAGCTTCCTTTGTCTTGTTTTCATATATGCTGTTTGTTATTTTTTTACATCAAGAGCATAGTTCACTTTCCTTCTTTGTATACAGATTTCTCTGGTAATTATGAGAGGCTGTCTGTTTGAATTTATCACATTTTTGGCAACCAGTATTCATTTGCAGACGCTGTTTCTGTAAAGAAACCATGCATGTGAAGCACGAGGAAGGGACTACGGCTTTTTTGCTTCTGAGCCCGAACACAAACGCTGGTGGAGCTGGGTAGGTGCCTCCAGCACTGGCAGGGCACGTAGCTGCTGTGTTACTTGCTAGGTTTTGTTTTCTCTTCAGTAAAAATGATAGCATACACTAATAGCAGATACCAGTGGCTTAGTTATCAAATCCTATTACCACCCCAAACCTCCCTCCCCCACAAAATCTTTCCCTTTTTTCACCCCCGTCTTTGTTCATGAGGCCAAAACCAAGGCAAACAAATGCCTATTATGAATATAAGGGGAAAACACATCACTCAGGCGGGCTTCTGAGAGAAATGTGTGCCCCTCTGTGGTGCCGGGGAGAGGGCTCCCTGTAAGCAGCGGGGCAGAGGGCAGGAGTACCTCCACCAGCGTGGAAGGTTTCATCCTCCTTTAATTTCAATGCAATTTCAAATTCGGCATTAATTAGGAAAAAAAAAAAACCTATTGCCATAGGTTTTCCAGTAGCTTTCTGTCACAGGAAGAGAAATGAGCTCTGTGTGCTGGTTAGGAAAGAAATAGCCCAGCAGGTAAGGGGGAGGTTGGCATTATTCGAGTTCTTCTCCTTTCTGAAGAACTGTTTTCCTCTTTGCCTTAGGAAGATCTGCTCTGTCAGCTTACTCTTGATCTGCTTAGAAAAAGAGTTGGTGCTACACCTACAAAATAAAAACTATTCAAGTTATTTTCCAACACTTTAATTTTATTTATGGATTTCATGCAAAAATCTGCTGTCTCAGGATGCTGGTTTGATTGTTCTTGCCAATACAAATACATGGTTAGCAGCAATTACTAAAAAAGTAGCAGACCGAAGATGAGGTTCTGTGAGCAGACTGCATTTCAGTTCTGAAGTACATGCTATGGTAGCCACTGTGTTAATTTACTTCACATGAAGGTTTGCAAACTTTGTTTTTTCCAGGAAGATGCCGTTGAGTGTGGCTAAGTGAGGCCGCCAGTTAAGCAAAACCAACCTGTTGACAACTGCTAACGGGTGGAAACAGCTTTGTCAGCAGTTATTAAGGCTGGAGTGATCTGAGGCTTCTTCCTGTGATAACCATTTAGAAACAAACAATAACATTTTTGGGTCCTTGGCAGCCCTCGTTTCTAACAGCTCAGAAAGCAGAGCAAATCAGGCTCAGAATGTAAGCACTGGCCACCCCCAGCTGCAACAGTATGCTGTTAGAAATGTAATAAATGTTGATTTGGATGGAAACTAAGAGGTTGTCAAATTATAATGAGATGTCCTGAAGTGTCATTTTGGCAAAAAAAAACTTGTCAGAGGTCAGAGATGGGCGATGAGAAGGAAGGACTGACTCTGCCTGGATGAGGGGACTGGGTCAGGAAGCAAGAGAAAGGGAAGCGAGCTTGCCAGACCTGCAACACTGCAGGCAGCCTCAGCCATACCTCGACTCCTGGGAAGCTGAGGACGAATACACGGTGTTAAACCTGGGGAAAATCCCGCTATGAAGTGTCCTGGCCTCATTCCTTCAGCTTTTTCTGTAAGACAAAGCCTCTCAAAGTGTCTTTTCTGGCATCTGAAAGTAGCCAGGGGGAAACAGCACCCCAGAAGACTCCAGTCTCCCTCCCATCCGCTCAGCAGAAGTCACCCTTGTGCTTGGATTATGAAAATGCATTTTAAGTGTAACTTAAATGGGGAGGAAATGCCAGGCAAAGTTTGGGATAGAAAAGGGAGCTGGAATATTAATCAGTTCGCATCAGGAAGTCATTCGTTATAAAAGTGCTGGTTTTCAGGGAAATACTGCATAGCAGCGCATGACTTCTAATGAAAATACTTCTAAGGAAAGTACTTTTTTTTTTTTTTTTGTTAAAAAACAGGTCTTTTTAGCAGCTGCATGCATTAGGGTTCCGGTCAAGGAAAGGTTTCCATATGAGATGAGCACGAGCAAGTAATTTTGGGGTAAAGTGTCTGTATTTAATGTCAATAGAGATGAAACATACCACGCCTTTTAAAAATATCACACCTTTGTATGCAAACTGTTGACTAGCTGGCCTCTTAAACATGAAATGCTTTGTATCCCATCAAAAAAACCACCTCCTATGAAGAATATGAGCAACATTGGATAATTCATAGCCTATACTTTCCTCAGTCAGAGCATGCCGGAGCTGCAAGGTCACGCAGTCACCTTCCTGGTTAGAAATTAGCGGTAGCTGTTTAACCTTCATCTTCACTTTGCAGTGCGCCCGCGAGCACGTGGCTTCTGATGGCATAACTTAGCATTCGGAATGAGCAGTCATCGCCGCGACTGGCAAGGAGGTGACATGGTTATTTATAAAGCCTTAGGCCATCGCACAGTTTTAATAGACGTTTGTTTCCATTCAGGTACTAAAAATATTAATCTCAGCTGCAATGTAATCTGATTTGGGGTAATAACGACAAGAAAAGCTGGCTTTTTGAAACACCTTCAATTATTAAAGAGATCTATTTCTGTTTTTTGTATAGGTACAAGTTATAATTAGTTTCCTGATACCAGGCATTTTTGACACTTGTTTTTTTTTTCCTGAAATGATAAAAGAGCATTGAAATAAAGTTTTGCCATCATGAGGAGGAAAAAGTGCAAATCTCGAGCTTGTTTTTCCAAGTTGCTTTCTATGTACAGGACAGTGAAGCATGGCTACATAAGGCATCTGCTTCATCATTGATCTTTTAGTGTCTGCAACATCAGGCTCGAATTATACTGCATGTACCACTGTGAGTGATTTTGTTTTTTCATATATGCTTTATGCAGGGAGTTAAATTTTAAATTTTATTTAGAGAAGAGTAATTTTGTATACTTCTGCCCTCCTACAGTGTCGGATCCTCTGGCTTTAGTCTTTCCAGTTTTTGATGTGTGTATGTTTAGCTGTTTTTTATAAAATTAGCTAGCCGTATAACATTTGTGTGCTACAGTGCACTGCAGTTGAGTTTCTTTTCATCTGAACACAGGAGGCAAGCTCTCAAGGAAACAGCAGCAATTCAGTGAGCTTTAAAGGGGTGCTGCATAGCAAACCCTAAATCACAGGAGGTGAGTTGGAAGGCAGGAGACATGCCTGCATGCCCTTCTGGTCACTGACAGAAAAATCCTACTGATAGTTGTTAAAGAGGAAAAAACACTTAGAGCCATTTGTTTTCCAAGCGGCAGTATGAAAAACAGTGACAGTACTCCAGTAGTGCACAGCACGCTGCCCCGAGGGTAATTTTTATCTTGTTCCATAGATTGTTTTTCAGATGTTGCTGAACATCTGCAGCTCTCCTTCTGTTGGAGGTTTGTGATTAAATGCGGACATACTAATTTTAAAGATCAGATTTTTGGTATTTAAACAGGAAAGGACAAACACAGTTTTGTAGCTGAAGATTTTAAACTAGTTTCGGCCAGTCTTTTGAAGAGGCCAGAATGCCAGAGCATCTCTGGAACTGCAGGTGAAACCCTCCTTTCAGTGCTTTTCCATGAGCCACTTCCTGAGATTGTGGATTCCATCATTTCTGAAAGCAGCAGCTGACTGAATATCCAGATGACTTGTTCTGTGATTCTGTAAGTGACAACTTCTCCCATATGGTGGAAACATTTCTTAAAAGAGGACAGAGTTGGTGGAGTAAAAAGAACTGCTCCAACATCCCCATCTAAAATAGTACCTTGGCAGAGCATGACAGAAATAGGATGTTGTTCACATTCTTCGTTCTTTCCAAGAAGCTGTTAATGTTGAGTATCACAGAAGGAGAGCCTCACCTTGTATTTTACATCCGGCTGGGTTTCCTTCTCTGCTGCACATTCCTGTTCTCAAACTCTCTTCTAAAGGAAGACCACGGAAGGGCCTGAAGCTGAGCAGTGCATCTCACAGTGCCACTCCTGAATCATCCTCACTTTACCCCTAGCAAATCTAACAAAGAATAAACCTGCACCGAATGAATCTATCCAGAGGACTTCCAGCATAACATGACAAAACATATGTCCTAATAGGCTCTACATTTTTTCTTGCACTATAATATTTTTCCATCAATTCACCTACCATGTAGCTTTTAATGTGTGCACAGTGTGAAAAAACGAACTATTCACAAAAATCCCAATGGCCGTTTGGTAACTGAAATTTCAGATAAGTCTTGTAGCAAACTTAAGCCATGAGGCCTGAAAATGGACACATCATGTCACGCGGCCAAAGTGGGGTGAGTCAGTGGGGATCTTCCTGTGATCTGCTGCCTCTGCTCCTCCTGATGTAGCCCAAGGCATGGTTTGCTTTATCCATGCTGAGGGCACGCTGGTGGCCTTTGCTATTTGCTTTTTTAGACAGGGTCTGTTCCAAACATGCTGCACCAGTGGGTTGATTCTGCGTCTTCTCCAGTTGAAAAACATGCTTGCACAACTGCAGTAGTATTTGGGGTCCCAAAAACTCTGCTGTAATCTAAACTTGTGATCATGAAAATGCTCCTGTGTTTGTAGAATAATAAACCTTTCTTGTGAAATATTTCTATAAGTCTACATAAATACAAGCAATGGTAAGAAAAGTAATTTTTTGGAAAGACACTATCTTAAACCATATATGAAATCACTAAAATGGTCAAATACTCCTAATAGTAAATCTTCATTATTTTAACTTCTGATCTGGCTCAGACTCCTTTTTTGTTTCCATCTCTACAGTATATCATCGGTCATTGTGAGTGAGTCTGTACTTCAGCAAACTATGTGACTGTGGCTTATATAGAACTACTTTTCCTACTATGCAGTTTTTTGGCAGGCTGAACAGTATTTTTTCAGGATAAAACTCCTTTATTTTGAGGTTTTCAGTTCTGGAGACTGGAGAGGTTGACAGCCTTTGGGAATTCAGCATATCTTTGTTTTATGGCTAGTAGGGCATGGAAATTACAAGATGAGGGAAGGGGAAGGAACAGTTTCTAAGAAGGAGGGCTGGCAAATCCTCACTGAAAGACAATTTTAATAGAGCTCTCATTTCTCCATCATTATGAGGTGGTACTTTGAAGACTTGTGGTATCAAGTAGTAATAAAGAGCAGTAAAAAGCTACAGAAAAATGAAAGATTTTGAAAGTGCTTACAGTACAGCAAAATATTTGGCCTAATTTGAATACAGCTAATTGCCACTATTGAAAGAACACAGGGCTTTATAGTAGCTTTGGCGAGGAGTTGCAAAACATTAAATATAAACGAAATCCCTTTAATCCCCTCTATGTGTATTAATGAACTAGACAGAATTGACCTCTGGAAGTTACAAAATGGGTTTCTGCTGCCTCGAAGTAAGGGGAACCCCTACAGCTTTCTTGTAATGATTTTTAATGTGTTTAAGAGTAAGCATGCAGTAATTAAGTCTCATTTTATTTCTTTGAAACTAACTAGGGTCTGTCTAGGTGTTCACTACTGATCTTAAAGATTGTGCGCCTGGGACAGAAAATTTTCATTCCACTATTTCAGATCATTACAAGGTTGGAGGGAAGACCCGAAATGGCATCTTTTCAGTGACAGAAAAATTCTTCAGGGCTGTGAAGTAAAATGGTTTTAACTGGTATGATTTTTCTTTATTGAAAAGTGGTTACTAGCCCAGGAACAAAATCTCACCCAGCCTTAGGTGGGTATTGCTTCAGGAATGTTCAGAAGAGTGAAGAGGTTTTCTCCTGTAGTTAGTGTTTGAGCCAGTTTGGGGTGGTAGACGAAGTTAGATATCTGGTGTCTAGATGAACCTTGTATTTTCTGGTGCTCTCACCTCTGTGAATGTGGCATTTTTATGTCAGCAACCTGTATCTAACCATTCTCTTTTCTTTGGCAATATATCACAAGGACCAGCTGGAAGTGCTACAGAAATGCATCTCTGCAGGTTTAATTGATGGGAGGAATTGCTGAGCTGTTTCCGTATCATGTACCTTGTAGGGCTTCATTTACATGTTAGTTCATCTCTCCAGATCTTATTCTAGAATTTTACACCATAGGTCAGATCCTGCCAGCCTCTACTAAGAAAAATAAAAAATAAATATAAAAACAGGAGCAAACTATTACCTAAATCAAACCTCACATTTTGTAAATCTGATGTCAGTGGAAACATTGGTTGTATCCTCAACCAGTGATGGTGGTTTGGTTAGAAATTTCCTCACAGTCAGTTCTGCTTCTTCCAAAGGTTGGCAGTGTTTTAGAGTCTATAAGGGACGTAGTGCAGCTGTAGTGGTGCTGGTGTAAGGAAGAATCTGTTTTGTATGTTTTAGGGACCTGCTCTGAAGCTTTTTATTTTTATTTTTTGGTCTTTGTATTGTGGTAACGTACGGAGAAGGCCGAGCAGTGGCCAAGGGCCCTGGGCAGTGTAGACAGGCATGGCCGCCCCACGCTGTAGCCGGGCCTGCTGGTGGCCTGCACGCTGTGACTGCACCTCTGTGCAAAGTGTTCTGTGCAGAGATAAAAGTACGGCTTCGAAACTTATCCCCCACTTCCCTGGAGCTTGTTAAATTAGCACACAGGTGTTGTGGGAAGTGATGTATGAAACTAGGACAGGAAAATAATTATTTCTGTGTGATGGCTTTCCCCTATTAGCGTGCGTTAGTCCTCAGCATGCTGTCACGAGTGGTGAGGCCATTAAATGGAGTGAATACGCGGGTTTAACTGGAACAGAAAATCAGTGAAATCCTGTGATCTGAATCACTTTGCTTTGCGTTTCTCAGCAGAAGCTGGGTTACTGCTCTTCTCTTTCACACAATGATGAAAGTCAAGCTCTTGTTCACCTGAAAGGTGTCTGGTCTCTGCTCCAGATATTGCTGGCTGAATCCATGTCCTGTGCTGAGCAAGACAGCAGTCTGGGTGACAAGAGGGATTCGTTCACATGTGGTCTTTTACAAGCAAAAATAATAAAAGTAGATAATAACGTTCAGCCTTGTATTAGAATATATACATTTATACCCCCAACCCATTTATTTCATGTTTCTGTTTGTGCTCAGGGTTAGCAGTGGAAATAGCCCATGTACTGAGAACTTCATCCCATTGAAACTTCAGGAATGCCAAGTGAACGTGGAGGCCTTCCCCGTCCTATGCAGAGATAGCCAGCAGCCCTAACTGGCCTTAACAGGGTGCTCAATAAGGAAGGAGAAAAACCCACAAAACATGAATTTTCTCAAGCGGAAAGGGGGTGATTAAAAAGTGCCCTGTGGAACTAGCAGATACAGTCTCAGCCTTCTTAGCTGGCGTGGGGATGACTATACCCTGCATCCCTTCTTGCCCGCGCCGAGCACTGAGGCTGGATGCTAACCCAGGGCTGTCCAGATAGTCTGTGTGTTTTAAGTATTGCAACAGAGCACTAGAGAATGATACAGGGTTTTTTTACCAATCCTTTCCTTGCAAAACAAAACTGGGTGAGGGAACAGAATGGAGGTGTGCAGCTCTGGGAGAGCTCCTGAAGACAGCCGGTATCTCAGGGGGAGATTTCTTTTTGTTTCCCCCTGTTTCACGGGATATACCCATTGAAAGGAAGCCACACATTCTTTACATTCCTCCTTAAAACTTTGCTAGTTCACCTGTGTTCTGCAACTGTCTATGTGTCACACTATGAATATATGATTTAATAAGTAACCAGAATTTTAAGCAGATTATACAGACAGTTGAAAAATACAACAAAGCCCAAAGCCTCAAAATAGCTGTTTTCAATTTTCACTGCTTGAATAGAGTTTCAGTAGGATTTAACCTTTGTTCGTTGATCATGGCACAAAAGAATATATACATGCAAACGAGGAGGCTGAGGTAATGATTATATGCAAAGATGCTGCTAAGTATATAATTAAAAACTGCCCCGTGAGACACCCCCAAATTTTATATCCTAATTTTATTTTATGCTGCCGTTTAGGGGAGGGATGAATTCACCTCTCCCACGCACTCTTTGCACCTGTTTCATATAACGGGCAGATACAAAATCATCTTTGTAGGAAGTCTGCTCCGTATTATTCAGATAATGTTCTGGAGTGTTTGTTAACCTAAATTTTGCCCCCCTCAGATACTCCAGTCTAGACTAATTGGCTGCAGTACTTATCATTTGAATTATCAGGCAATAGGGTCTGTGAAAATTGATCTCCCAATGTTTGATACTAATTCTTTGTTTTCTACTTCTTCACTGAGAAAATTGCAGCAATTGTTCTGCAAAGCTTGAAATGAAGGAAATAAATGTACACTTGTGGCCGCACTTAGGAACATCGGGAATGGATTTTTATTTTAGGGCATTGTTATTTTATTTGATGCAGTGCTGAAACCAGGAATTCTCTAACCTTAGAATTACAAAATATCATATTGTAACACACATCACATAAGGTTATATATGAATGATCTTTGTAAATATGCCAATACTGATGAGCCAAGACAATTCTACACCAGTCCTTGTAGTGACTGTCCTGCTTTTCTTCTCCTACTTGTGACTTCTGTGTTTTTTCCCTTACCCATTTTGATGCCTCTTAACATTTACCTGTCCTGCAGACTAGGGCTTTGATACAACCTGTGAAGTGGTGGCAATGCAAAGAGCAATAATCAAATTTCAGAATTAATAATAAACACCGCAGATCGTATTGCAATGAAATACAACAGCCATTTTTTTCTGCTGACAGAAGTGGGAAATTTACTTTTGCTGGTATTTTCTTTTTCCGAATCCATGAGTTGCTGCATTCTTTTGAAATAACTTCCCCTGTAAACCACACTTTTCCTGCAGAATCTGACAACAGAAGGCATTTTTTCCTGTGATAATAGGTACTTGAGATCTTGCAGATATCCATTGTTGTTCTTCCCAGACAGGAGTATTTCTCAGAGCCATTAGCAGTAACACTTGTAGTGCCTGTGTTCCTGGCTTCTTCATCTCATACACCCATTTTCAGGAAAGGGATGTAGAACTGAGGACTACCAGATACACTCATTAATCAGAAATGTCTAAGTTTACATCTAGATATTGGAGTGCTCCTGTGACACCTGCTGTAGTTGCATAGGTTCCAACTATGAATGTATACAAGCAAAATGGCTATTTGCACTGATAATCCCAGACAGGGAAATGCAAAATTTGTCTCCTGTAATTCTTGGTTTGTAGCAAATACTCTACTGCCTGCAGTTGGTGCACATTTCAAGGTTAGATGAGGTCCGAGCTGTGTGGTTTTTGTTTGGGAAGGGGACTCCTCAGAGCGGTTTGGAAGCTTTACATGATAAGTGGTGGACAGATGCAGGGCCACCAGTTACAGGAGAGGAAGGTGAGCTGGTGTCATCTATGTAGTTACCTTCCTGGTAATGCTAGAATTACTGCTTTTAAAGTTGGGGTGTTGCCAAGGAGCCATGCTTCTGTGTTAGGTATGGTATGGTACAAAACCCAGTTTTATTGCCAGTCCTTTATGACTGAGTAATTGTATTCCTTAGTCAGTTCACTCACTCTTTCTAGTGCTTTGTGCTATAAGTTATATGCTTGTATTTCTATTAAGAAGCAGTCAATCTAAGCGGGACAGCTGAGGTCTATCATAGCTGGCTGTGTGCTGGCTGGTCAGAGTCCTTCAGCGCTCCTCATCACATGGCACAAGATGGCTGCAGCTGCCACACGCTGTTGGCATGAGGCTGCCCAGCTCTAAGGAATGATTTGTCCTCTTACAGTCTCACTGCATCTCTTGAAATAACAAGCTGTCTTCTCAAACGGTGCTGGATTTCCAGGAACAAGGTCTCCTGGGAGCCAGGCCCTCAGAGGCAACCATGTACCAGCACCAGCCAGGCGTGGAGGAGAGGAGACAAGGTCCAAACAGCCTCAGCTCCGCTCTCTTCCTCAAGGGCTCTGAATGTCCACTGCCTAAATGGTATGGAGCTCTCTGGGCTTTGGAGGGAACATCCAGCTGTAAGACAAGCTTCGGTTTGTAAATACGGAAATTAGAAGGCAAAAGCATGCGGGTATTGCATGCACCGTGTAGCTGTAATTACTGCTCTGGATTCCTGGCAGCGGTGAATGCGCTGGAGGGGCCAGAGCCAGATGGGCAGATTCTTCTGATGTCTACCAGAAATTGCTTCAATGCATTTTTCCAATATCAATCACATATTTTTATAACTCTTTTTTTTCTAATTATGAGCAAATAAATATCAAACTCATTTGCCTTGCGCAGCATCTCTTCATTACTTTTAAAAGTGGCACTTGGGCAGAAATTGGAGTGACTCCTGTATTTGTCTGTGGCAATGACAGCTTATTTCTTGGGGGCGGAGGTGGCTTCCTCCTTTGTGAGCACATCAGCCATCTCCCAGACGTGCTGCTTTGCTGGCCCACATCGCTAGCATGTGAGCAGCTTGCAAGTGATAATGTAATTACTGTTGTAACGGAACTAAGGTAATAGGTAGTGGAAAAATGCCATTATCCACAGACAGAGCAAAATGCAAAGAAGACTTTAAGTGACTTTCTTAAAATTGTACAAAAAAGTTCATGCAAAAAAAAGGGGGGGGTTGAAGTAGTTTTGATAGTTTTGTACCAGCCTTTCCTGGATCAGCTGTGAGAAAAAGGCTTAGTCCTGTCCATTCTCAAGTAGGGTTTTGGCATCCATTTCAGGAGGCACTAGAGGTAGTCTTCATTTAATTCAGTTTTATTTATTACACCTAAGGTTTACACATATGCTATGGAAAGGTAAGCCAGGGTGTAGACCATTCATATGTGAATTCACTGCCTGAGAACATGCCCTATGAAAAATGCAAGTTTTCTTTTTCTCCTTGCATTCTGATTTCTGCCACACCGTACAACGTCCTCACATGTTGCTGAACTCACAAATGCAATGCAACAAACCCTGTACATGTATTCAGTTTTACAGAGAAATACCATTTTAATCAAATCTTTAAACTAGAGCTGAAAAATAATTTTAAAATACGTTATTTGTTTTCTTTATATGAGATGGCTTTTGATTTTTTTTTTGTCATTATGGACCATTTGGCTTTTTGCACAGTAGTGATTATGACAGAGTACTGACTGTGATGTTTTGGCAAAATTCTCAGTGAGCCACAGAAAATTAATTATTTCCTCTTCTTTGTATTATGTACTGCTGCTCTGTGCCATTAGGCAGTTATTGTAGATCAGTGGCTAACAGAAGGACATATATATGTGAGTGGAAGATACGTAATGGAGGATCTTTCAGGATGAAGAGTGCTTCTGTGTTTAACTGTCACTTTGCCAGCCTTCCTGATTTTGCTTGGAGTGAAACCCTTGCTGCAAGTGACTGGTGACTTCAGTAGGTGTGAAGCTTGACCCTTTGGCTTTTCCATTTTAGTTTGTTTCCCTGTACTCGGGTCTAAGTTCTCTCTCTCTGCTGAGTAAATTAATAGTCCTCAAGATGTTGAGGTATGTTTGAAAATGTGACTTCAGCATATGCTAAAAGTTAAGAAGGAAGGGAGGGGGAGCTTGAGCATGTTATATATCAGTCTCATTATTTGGAGGTTTGAGCTAAGATTAATTTTAATGCTGACGGTAGCATTATTGCAAAATGTAAAGTAAAATAATTGCTTTCTTATTAGTGATGTTAGGGAAATTAAAAAAAAAAATAGATTCCCTAATAAAATGTGTAAATCCCCATTCTTTTTTGGCTGTACTGCCTGTGCTTCTGGTCCTGGTGGGGTGGCCAAACTAAACAGAACCCTGCTGTTATGTGAATGACCCATTTGTGGCTGAAATAATTGGCAACGCTGTTATGAATCAATTTGCATGAAGGAATTACTGTGAACATCTAATTAATAGAATTCAGGCCATTTTAGTATTCAGAAATTTTATAGGAACAAAATATTTTCATTGTTTTCCTTTCCTGCCTGCCACTTTTAATTGTTTTGTACATAATTTAAATCCTGGGTATAACTCAGAAATACTTCATTGCACCTGTTCCATAGTCTGGTCAATATTTATGATTAGAGAGACTGGCTATATGGTTGATCACAGAAATATCGTGTCATTTCTCTTTCTTGATCAGATGATTGTTCTGCAACACCTTGCGTTCCATGATTAGAGAAACCATCAGGTCAAGTTTTGCTTTGCACAAACATTCAAATATAATACTTTTCCATACTTCTTCCATTTTCTTCCAGATTGAAGAATTAAATGTGTTGCAGAATTCAAAACAAAAATTCCTAATTTTTTCTAAATGATTTTTCTAATTGCTATCTTGAGCATTCAGTACCCCCAGAACTATTTTCTGTGTTTTCCGTACCACCACCTTCCTTCCTGATACAGGTCTGTAGACTGGAATATTGATACAGTGAAGCTGAGGGGATTAAAACATCACATTCAATCTAGCCTTCCGTGACACTTATCTTACAATCTTGTTTGAGGCTGAGCACAATACTCTAGAATTGTTGTCAGAAATGCGGGATAGAGGAAAATAATAATTTCCGTAAGCCTGCTGGCTACGCTTGCTAATACAGGCCGCGTGCAGTCATTCGTCTTTGCCACAAGAGCATGCAGCTGACTCGTGTCACTACTTGTTCACCAGAACCCTCGGGTCTTTTTCTGCAAAGCTGCTTCCTAGCCAGTCGGTCCCCTCTCCGTGCTGTTGTATGGGGTTATTCCATACCAGACACAAGACTTCACGTTTGTCATTACTGAACTTCAGAAGGTCCCTATCGGACCATTCTTCCAGCCTCTTGAGGTCCCTTTGAATAACAATGCTGCCCTCCAGCATTATCGGCCTCCAACTTGGTACCATCCACTGACTTGCTGAGTGTCCTCTGTGCCACTTTTTAGATTATTAATAGACATCGAACAGTATTAGCCACAACATCAGCCTCTTAGAGACACCACTAGAAACCAGCGACCGGTTGGACTTTGTATCTCTGTCACCATCCTTTGAGTCAGCTGTACAGTCAGCTTGCCACCCACTGTGCCCTCTTCCCTAGTCCCTGCCTCTCCAATTTGGCCATGTGACCATACAAAAAGATCTGTTTTTCAAATAAGAGATGCTTAATCCTCTGCCTTTCTCCTCCCTGCTCACAAATCTCCTCCAAACAGTAAGAAAAAGTCCTAGTTCAATTCAGTGAGACAGATAACTCTAGAGAAACACTTCCTTTTGTGGGCGTATTGCATGCTTGGTGATGGGTGCTCCAAGTGCAGTGTGTACACCATGGCCACCGTACTGCCAGGTTGAGAATCAGGTCCTGGATCTTCATCAGAGGTCCCAGTTCTGCATCTTGGGTGTGCAGACACCCTCACCCTAGTTCAGTCTCCCTCTTCTTGGGTGAATACCAGTCCATTTAAGTGTCATCTAGCAAAAAGAGATTCCTTTGGAAGTCGCTTATCAGTAAATCTGATTCCTCGCCAATGTGACCTCTTTGATTTTGTGTGTCCGCTTGATTTTGTGCGTCCGTCCCCTTTTTTATAGGCACAGTGCTCCGTCACCACCGCTCCTTCTGTTTAGCAGCTGTTCCCTCGGCTGGGGCTCATAACTGATCTCCTTTGCAGAAATGAATGGGCAGGGGTTTTTCTAAAAGTAGGTGAAGTTGCTCAACACCACGGAGGAAGAAGCTTTGAGACAAACACCCACATGGACACATTTAACAGTACATGCTAGAATGATGATCACATGAATATTTTAGATAGTGTATGTGAATTACAAGTATCGAGTAAAAATTTTTTTCCTAGAACAGTTCAGGAAAAAGTAAGTAATGTGAGTGTTTTCTTTCAGTCTCTATAAAAAATATTGCCCGCAATTACCTCTATCTACTTAAATTTTATTTCTTCTGGTCATTTTACTCCCCTTCTCCACTTTCTTTCCATTATTCTTTCCGTTAATTCTGCCATCAGCTTCTACCCTTTCTGTTAGGGTTTTAAATATGGACTTCTCCCATGTTTTAAATATGGTCTTCTCTGTTAATGTAGGGGTGAATGGGTTGCAGCTGTTAGCGCTTGGAGCCATGTAGGTATTCCAACAATGGAGATAGTCCAGGGGCAGGTATCTGCGTCTCCTGTTAAGTCTGCTCAAAACCTCATTGAAGACAACATGAAAATTTTGGTTGTGTTTTAATGGACTGTACATCAAGGTTTGCTGGAGCCATTTCAGTCCGTTCTAGCACAAGGAAAATGCTGTTGCAGTTTATGATACCGAATAGTTCGTGCTGCAGCACTGGTAACTATGCGGCAGAGCTCGAGTTTATAATAAAGCAAAAGCTCAGTGGAATGTTAACAGTCAGAAATAGATACCTCTGGACACTTGGACATGTCTGTAATTACCCAAATTGTGTTTCGTGCTTCAGGAAAGTCACTCCCTGGGTGTGTCACTGGGATTTAACTAGGAGGTTTAAGGGTAGACATTTGATACTTTCTCTTTTTTATATATAAAGTGCAGTATGTGCAATTTTTTAAGCATCAACCGTTGAAATAGTGACATTTCTGTAAAAAAATACACTTAAACTGTCAATCTAACACCAAAGGGTTTACAGGAAAATAAAACTTGGGTAGGCCTGAAGAGGGTTGAGATTCACAATCCATTTGGAAAGTGTGCTATTTGAAAGAAAAGGGAAAAATGAACTTTATTTTTTTATTATCATTATTTTAGAAGACAACATAGTGGTATGCAGCAGAATATAGACGTATACAGGTACCAGGCTGTAAGTTAGACCAGTGGGGCTGGTTTTCCCTTGGAGCAATCAAACAGAGCTGGGGCACAGGTCCAAACTGCTGGGGTCCAATTTCCCCGTATTAGTGAACAAACGGTGCCCCAGATACTGTGCAGGGAGGAAGAAACTGTGTTTAGGAAGACCACTGTAAGTGATTTACATTAGTACCTACCCATTTGGGTCATATGTGTTGAAGAGCATAAGTATGTTAAGTATCTAATAAATGCATTTTAGAAATTGGAGAGACTGGTTTGAACACGCTGCGTTTTAATGCAAACAAAATAAAGCTCCCTAAGAATCCTGTGCATGCTTTTTCCTTAAATCCAACCACTGTACTATTTGACTCAAATAACTGCAGTTTCCTTGGTGATCTTCGTATGTGTCAAGCACTGAAGATTTAGCTTTTTGTTAATCCTTTTCTATTTTAAAGAAAGTGTTCTTAACAAGAATTAACAGTATGTGCCAAAGAGATGTTATTCAATAATGGGTGGTCCAAATGTAGGCTTCTGAGTTAGGGTATGCAGACTTTTCTGCTAAAACAGACACTTACTGTACTTACCGTACTGACTTACAGATATACTTCTTAGAAATTCTGTGTTCCAACTGTATTATTAAAAAAGGAAACTTTCCATATACTGGGTTGTGAGATTGTGACTGATTTTCAGAGTTATGAATCTGCAGGTATTTGCATATACCTAAGAAAATGGAAATAGGGGAGCTAAAATTGTGCGTATGTATATGTAATTTTTAAACCCCATGGTTTTTGCTTATGAAGTTTTATACTTCATAGAATTGATTCTCAAGAATTCATAGTTCTTTCTATTTATCTGCAAATATTCAAGCTATTCACGTGTGACTGTTCTCCTTAAATCCCAGGACACCACAGTAATCCTATTAAAAACCCCTAGTGCAGCGTAGATGTCCCTGTGTAACTCGAGGGTGGCAGGGGTGCTCTGTGCGTGCAGTACTGTCCTCGATGTAGCATGTGGAGGAATAAGACAAGTCTTAAGGGTTCAGGAGGAAATTTTTTTGTGCTGGCTGTTGAGTGAAAATTAATTTTTTTTTTTATTTTGCAAAGAAAGCAAACTTAATATGATGGTGTCTCAAAACATTCAGGAACAAATCCAGTAACATTAATCTTACAAAGGACTTTTTAGTGCAGCCATTCCATTACTTTCATTGTGTTGCTTGTCCTTATCCCTAGCAAGAAATGTGGCTGGAAAGTGAGTTATTGAGCTGTTGGCCCTGACATGTACATGGAGAGTACACAGAGAGGAAGAAAGGTACACGAAAATGAAAAGCGGGACAGAAATAAGTTTGTCTCAGAGACATAAAAAGACATGCTGTCTGGACCGAAGGGCTGGCCATCTAAATTTAGATAATGAGAAGCAGCAGTCGAGAGAAAGGGAAAAGAGCGGGCAAAGATGCAGAAGTCGTGCAGTGTTTCTGTCCACATGGGCATGTGCTCGCTTCTTCCTGCACACCCCGAAGACGCTTGAGTCGTGATGCTTTTTTGAAATACTGTCCGTCAATACGAGGAATTGGGAGCAAGATGTACCGTGAGAACAGGGGAAATCTTTAGGGTTCAGGGGCTCCCAGGGACGGAGGGCAGCGGAGCAGCTGGGCAAAGGCCGGGAAGGGCTGTCTCCATCGCCTCCAGGGAAGGGGAAGCTCCCCGGTGGAGGATGTGGCAGGAGGGCCGCGGGCAGCCAGGCGGGACAGGCCTCACCCTCACCTCGCGCCCTGCCCAGCAGGGTGTCTTCTTGTCATTGTCCTCAAGGCTGGGGAGACCACCTCCAACATCTGATAGCATGAAATACCTGAGCTGCTCATACAGGTGCTCCTTGAAGTGTCAGAAGGAGAAATGAGAGCTGATCTGATTTCTGTGACAACACCGGTTACTTTACCTGGGATGCATGCCAAGACGTACTGTAAATACTGTAACATTTGCATTCCAATATGCTAAAAATTCTATTTTTAATGGGCTTGAGGAATCTGTGAGGTATTCTGAGCCTGAAGAAACTTGATCTGGCCTCACAGTTTTAAGCTTTAAGGTGAGCCTGCCTTGCTGGGGCCCTGCTGTGGCTGGGAGCAGGGAGCTTCACTGGGGAGCCTCCAGCCCACTGGTGTTACACCACCATCAGCGAAACGTCAGCATCTGGTTTTCCCCCTGCTTTTCTCCCCCTGCCACACTGGACATCTAGATGCTGTATCCCACAGTAACCCCTCCAGATCATCTTCTTTGGAGCCCAGATGCCGGCTGTTCCCAGCTTCCTTCCTTTTGAGGTGGCTTCTGAGGTTTCTGCGAGGAGCTTGTACTTGGTGGTAGTGGAAGGGATGCTGACTGTAGTTTAATTTTGTGAGGATCACACCGAGAGGTGACATGTAATTATGTCTCCATTGTCTTGCATAAACTATGTCGGTCATTAATGGAAACAGTTAAGTACAACAGGATTTCTTCTGTTAAATATTTTGGGTATTTCTGTGGCCTTGCAAAGATGATAAAAATTGCTGGACGTTTTCCCCATCCTATGAAGTAAGACCCTCTTAGTTATCTACCCTCTGATCATCTATACCACAGAAATTACTTTGCTTTTGTAGTTGTTCCACTAGCCAAGCACAACTCCTCTTTTAACACCGCCTTGGAGTAGGAAAAGCACCTCTTTCCTATTTCCTGCCTCTGTACTAAGCCATCAGATGGCAGCAGCTCCATCATTAATTATCAGTGACGGAGGAGCACGTTTGCTTTCGTCTTTTCTTTGAAGTTTACCCAAGTGGAAGGAAGGCAGAGCGAGGAGAGGCCAGGGCAGCTCGTGCACAGACCCCCAGAGCCTGCCCTGCATGCAGGCACC
Source organism: Cygnus olor (assembly GCF_009769625.2). Classification (NCBI taxonomy): domain Eukaryota; kingdom Metazoa; phylum Chordata; class Aves; order Anseriformes; family Anatidae; genus Cygnus; species Cygnus olor. Next base: position 11,324,191 of record NC_049170.1, on the reverse strand, counting down.
CGCGCAGCTCCGTGCTCGTGGCAGAAGGATGCTCGCTGCTCCTTGCTGGCAGATCACCTTGCAGATGTCCCTGGCCAGAATACCTTCCTAGCAGCCAAACGAGGAGCTCCTGACAGAAGGACAATCTGTGTGTGGCACGGGGACGTGGGGTGCTTTGCATGCCGTGCTGTAGGTAAAGGTCTTCTGTAATCACCTCTCAATTACACAGCATTTTGCTCCCGAGCTGTTTTCTTTGAACCTCTAGCCAGATTTTGATGCTCACTTTGTTATATCTATCTGATAAATGGTGACATACAATTTTTGTTACAGACATGGGCTGATTTCCTTCAATCATCTCCTGCTGCAATTACTGATTTTTTAATGATGAGAAATGCTTGACTGATACGTGGTCGGCAATCAGATACTCAGTTGTATTTAGGAACTAGGAAAATTATGCTTTCTTAACGTTTGTGTTCTTTAAAAGGATAATGTTCTCCCAGTTTTCTTCTCAAACAGAAAAGAAGAGTGAAATAGTGGCAGTATTGAGTAAAGACTGTTCCAGAAAGAAGTGCCCTGGGGGATCTGCACAAGCTCTGTACTGAGAGCTGCTTTTCTTCTCCCATCTCCAGTGGTGGCATTCTGAAGCACATAATTTAGGACACTAATAGTTTCACTAGGGATATATTTCATAAAATGGCAGGGGCCCCAGCTGAATTCGTAACTTTCCACTGCTGTTTTCAAGACCAGTATAGAAGAGCTCATCTAACTGAGGCTTTACAAGTTCCCAAATACCACAGTAGTCCATCTAGGTAAAGTGTGTAGATAGAAATGCAAGCAAACAGATGTAGTGGTAGATTAATTGCTCTGAGTTTTCTTTAAAGTATCATCCCTGATTCCTTAAAGCTGCTGTGCGTTTACCAAAGCTCTTGCCAGAAGTCCCCTGCAGCTGTGTGCACGGAGCACCGGTTCCTATGGCCGGAAGGGAAGCGCTGGCTCATTGCATTCCCTGGGCAAAGCTGCTTCTTCCTGACTTCAGCTCTCACAGACTTGATGCAACAAAGCTGCCTAAAGAAGATTGCAGGTCATTTAACCAGTATTAACCCGTGCACTTTTCACACCTCCAGCAGCATGGATAATCCATGCCCCAGTGAATTTTCTTCTCCAAGTCACGCTGTTGAGGAGCATTCAGGCCAAACCCAAAAAAGCAAATGAACCTCTCCAGTCAGGGACTGTGGAAGGAAGAGAAACGTTCTGCTTTTAATATTTAGTTGTCAAAATGGAAAACGTTTTGCTCCTTTCATCATTGGAAAACCAAATGTGTTCAGCTTTCTGTCCTCGAGCTGATAATGCAGTTCAGGAATGCAGCCAGGAAGGCTGTCTGTGCAAAACCTGGGTACTCTGTAGAGCTTTGGGAGCTCTCAAAACCAGAGGAAATTGCACTGTTTTTGTTTTCCCTCGTATTTTGTGGACAGCTAAACATTTTAATGGATCTGAATTGGAAAGGACAATTTAATATGCAGTCCAGATTAAGTAGGAACTGAATACTGTAGTTTTGTAGAAGCACTGAAACGAGAAATGGATCTACTTGTTTTTTTAGTTCAACTGTTTATAAATTTACTCTGTTTTCCCTGGAGCGAAACCAATTTCCAGTTTTAGAAACTGATAGGAAAGGTGGCCCTCACATTTCTGTGGTGCTGTTGCTGATGGCGTGGTTTAGCTGTAAAAGCATTTTTTTCTTATCGGAGTAGTATCCGTGATGACACATCTCAAGTCAGAATATTAAACTTGTAAAGGTTAGGCACAGGAAGCTGTTAGGGGCAGGGGATGAGTTATTAGGCTGAAAAATGCTTCTAAGTTACAAAACAGTTGGAAAGTGCTCTGCCTCTTGCTGGAAGGGAGCTGCTGGGGGAGCTGCCAATTCACTTGAAAGGTGCTTTTCACATTCAGTGCAATCAAGAAACCAGAGCTTGGGGGCTGAGAGCCTCGTTGCTTCGCTTTTCGACATGGTTGCATTCCCAGTGGAGAACAAATGGTGTAAAGTGCTTCCTCCTGTGATACAGGAATATGAAAAAGTACTGCATCCGAAATGGGATTCAGAAGAACATGGAAATTCAGACCACTGGTGGAAATTCAGACCAGGTACCTTCACGTAGTCCAGTCCTGGTTAACTTGGAGACAAGCGGATCTATTCATAGCGTATTAAATATGACTAAGACCACATACAGCAAAAACTTGAGTATAGTACTACAAAAACAAACATATATAAAATGTAATGTATTTGTTTATTTAAAAAGGAAGAAGGAAAATGATCAGTACACAATTATGAACAAATACTATGCCGCGGAAATATTTGTTTTAACCAGATGGTCTTAAGTAATGCAGTAAGAGATGTGGTCACAGCACATTAGTTTTGTTCCCATAGTAACACTAGTTTGGCAGACTGAGTTATTTAGATCTGCACTGCAGTGCTCATAACAGAGTAATCCTTATCTGCGTGCTTTTATTGAAATTGAAAATGGTACTTATGCAATCGTGCACACTTGAAAGTGTGCACACATCATGACAAGTCACATTTCCTCCAAGCAGGAGCATGACAGAGAAGGGTATGTTTGCTTGACCAAGCAGTGACTCCAAACACAACTGTAAAATTACTCATCAGGCTTTGATTTGTATCAATAAATGATGCTCCTCAACTCTGTGACGCTGGCAGTCACGGTTGCTCTAATATCAGAGAAGAGCAGCAGACATAGTTTCATATAGCAGCACACGTGTACAAATGGAGTTTATTGTTTAATATTGGTATCTAATTTTATTAAATGTCACGTTGACACAGAATACGTGGAAGTTTTTATTGTTCAAAACCGGCCTTGCTGACACGGTCGTCTGCGTGCCGCAGGTGAGGGATGGTGCTCAGCTCCAACTTCTCTGTCTCTGTGAAACTTTCAGTGAAGCTAAATAGAAAATAACCGTAAGCAGTTGGTAGAGAAAATGTGTTTATCAGCTAATCCTAGGTACATACATACTGATTTGTGGTAAAGGCCTGAATTCTGCAGCGATTTTCAAGATTTCTCAATGCAGTAAATCTAATTGAAATTGTACTATTAGCTGTGATAAGTCGTGTGCTTGCAGAATGTGCCCCAAATAATGAAGAACGAGAGTGATTTATGAAATTTAACTTCAGACAGTTCTGCCAGATGGCAACAGCCAGAATTGCAATGCATTGCTTGTCAGAGGAATGCAGGCAAACCCCACCACACTCAGTGTCATGCATTGGGCTCCGGTTCCATTTGCAGTTTAATAGAGTTCATAGCACAACAGAATTAACTTTGCATCTTCTCTAAAGCAGGTAAAATTTGGACTCACAGACATTTATGAAGCCTTGATTCCTTGGATCACGGGTAACAGAAGAGATTGTGGCTTTTCTGTACCCGTCACCAGAGGGGAAGGAGGCGAGCGGTGCCCTACCTGCAGCTCCCCGCGGGGCTGTGCCCTCGCTGGGCCGGGGAGGGTTTGGAGCAGGACGGGGATGAGAGCTGGCTTAGCGAGTCGTGAGCAAGGCCAGCCTAATTAAAAACAAATGTGCTTTCCTTTCCAGCTACAGGGAAAAAAAATCCGGTATAGCTACGCTTTGTCTCTTACTGATTGCAAAAAAAAGATTATTTCACGATTGCTTTAATGTGTCCTAAGTAGATAAACAACAAAATCCACATTTTTAGCAGTAGTGTGTTGAGCGCTTCTCCACACAGAACAGTGCTGTGTGAAATTACGGGCCTGTATCCCTTTTCCGGGGTCATTGGCCTGCTTTTCATTCAAATTACAAGTGTCCAGTTATTTTTAAAGTTGTTTTGGCCAGAATAGGCTTGTAACACGAACAGTTTAATACTCGATACGTCATGTCAGTCTGCCGCAGCGGACGCACCGGGCAGAGCCCTCGTGTCCCATGGGGAGGCCGGCAGTGAGCCGCGGCCCGCTCACCACTGCAAGGGCCTTCCAGGCCCAGCGGCCGCGTAGGCAAAGCACTGCCTGAGGACTGGTAAGGAGTGTTTGTTTCTGCCACGTCAAAGCTGCTGCACACAGAGCAGTCTTTTTTTTTTTTTTTTTTTCCCCATGTACTTTGATTGTTTTCTCTTCGAATCATTATTTTATAGACACCAGCCCAGTGGCTCCCTCTTTGCTTCTCATTTTGAGAGCTTCTCCCTGGAGTTTGTGTTGCAGAGTTGTCTTTTTCGCTTTGGATATGTCCATGAACAGCATCCTGTAATACAGAAACAAGTACAGTAATGTTAAACCAAAGTGACGTGAAGATATAATAGATGAAAGCACAAATACTATTTTTAATATACCACACTTTGCCTGAGTGTTGTGGCATATTCAGAAGATCTCACTACACTTTGAGTTACCTTTAATACGGAAGAAGTGACTGCTTCAAGCAATCAGCATCAATTCTGAAGTGACGCACGCAGAAATATTTGTATTTCCATTAGAAGTAACACCCAGGCAGTCAGTGACTGAAGTAGGTTAGGGGAAATTATTCAGTGCTGTTTTTCATGGGCTTTGTGCTTTGCTTTTGATGTAACTTTCAGCAGTGTTTACAGAAATAGCTAGGCTCACAAATAATTTATGTTCCATTGATCTTTAAGGTGATCCTGAATTAAAAAATATTTGTGGCCAGTTTTCCTGCTCCCCATACGGTTCCTTTGTTTTTATTTTATTTTATTTTATTTTATTTTATTTTATTTTATTTTATTTTATTTTATTTTAATTTTATTTTAATTTTTGCTAAAACGTTGCTTAGCAATGGAAGAAAAGAAATCTGTGTTTCATTTCAAGTAGAAGTGTAATCATAAGCTAAGGAATGCATTTCCAGCATGAGAATTAGTTGTCGATTTTAGTTGAGAAGTAACTGAGGGGCCATGGGGTGCAGGCTGGGTCTGCCCAGTGCCTGCCCCCTTGCCTGGGGGCCAGAGGTGTCGCCGCAGCCTGGTGTGCATGGGGCTGACGTCTGGGGGCAGCGGGCAGAGCCACCCCTGATCATCTTCCACACATCTCAGCGAATGGGCACAAAGTGCTTGCAAACTGAACTCTCAGGAGGTTTTGGTATTTATTCCGGGCAAAACACAGTCAGGAGTTGAATAAGAAACGTCTGTACAGTGATTGCTGTAGAAATACAAGGTAAATTAGTGCTTGGACAAGACATGGTTGTATTTTGTTGGAATAGTATATGACGGGTACAGGAATTTTAAGAAACAATCATAGATATATTTTTCACTTGAATATGTTTTTTTCTGTGAAAATATCTTTTTAGTAAAATTTACTAAACTTAAAAACCCCTCTGGTTTCTTACACAAAGTGAGCATACACTTGACTATTCTACGTTCTTCTCAACTGAAAAATCATATTGTGAACTTTATCAATATACTTCAAGTTAGAATAATAACAACAAAACCAGAAAAAAAAACCTTCTGTGGGGTTTAGAAAGCAGGCAAAATGACCAGAATATGGTTGCACACAGCCAGTGCTGCACAGTCGTACCACAACCAGCTCTCCAGCGTGCTCTGATCTAATTTCACCTCTCTTCCAATAGCAATGGCTCTTGTAGAGCCTTTAAACCCTGTTGTTTAGATTTAGTGTGTTTCGATGAGATATTTTCGAAGCAGGGAAATGCAGACGGTGGGGTTGTTGATTTGTTGCCCGCTCAGGAGCAGATGACCGGGTACTACCGGAGGTTAACTTGAAGCATGCAGGTTTCATGATTGATAGCGTCTCATTCCTGATCCGGTGCTAGCAGCAGTCATGAGCTCTAATTTAGACTGTGCTTATCTCCCTCTCTACCAGGCATCTGTGTCTTCTGAACTTGCAGGAATAAATTTACACAGGCATGAACAGGAACTTGTAGGAGTTTCGACTGTGCCAAGGTAAAAAGCAGAACTTTAAACCAATGCGCTTTTTAGGCGAGGTGGCTTTCCAGCAGACCAGCCAGCCAGATAGACCCCCACTTGACAGCTGACAAAGGTATTAACTTTTAGCACCTTTAAACGCTCTGGCTCGTCCCATCCAGCCACGTGAGGCACCGCATGCCATCCATACCGGCACGCGAGGACGTGTGCTGTGCTGCCTCAGTACGCGCTATCAGCTGGGCTGACAGGCACGGTTAGGCCCAGTTGACAGCAGCTATCTGAAATGGTGACAAGTGGTAAATGCCTCAAAACTGTTCTTCAAAACTGGCAATTTGAAGCACGTATCTTTAGAAAGAGAGGAATGGGCTGGGACCTTTCTCAGTGCTCCGAAATACCTGTGAGCTGAGCACCGTGGTCGTTAAATTAATCGATGGGCAGGGGAATGGAACCAACACCTCAAAGCACTCGGGCACGCCTAATTTTAAGCATGTGAATATTGTGCTTGTATTTGGCTGCTGTCAGCTGAGCTGGGATGGCAGCTTGTCGGACTGATAAACTGCAGCTATTGGGGTCAGCCGAGGGCTTAAAGTTAAGCATTTGCTTAAGCATCTTTGTCTGCTGGTGCCAGGGCGGGAGCTGGAATGGTGTCTTGGAGCACCGTGGCCTCTGTCAGGACGTCTGCCTGGCAGTTCACATGTGCTTTTTTAAAGCACTGCAGGTTTAACCCTTCTCTTCTCATTTAGCCCTCCGCCTTCTTCGTCTCTTACTGTCTTTCTGGTATTGTTATTTTAAAATAAACTGCAGCCAGATTCCTGTTTTGTGAAGGTAGGCAAACACCATTTTGCTGCAGACATATTAGGATACTCCCAATATCTGTCTTATTTCTATTTCCAAATGTCTTTTCGCCTGCAGTCTGTGCAGAGCATCCTCTATCTCCTTTTAGCCTTTTATGAGCAGAGAGTGCTATGTTGCTTTCAGAGTGAAAAGACGCACTATTGAGTAAGTAGGTCACGGGAACAGTCAAACGATGGCGTTCCTACAAAGAAATGAAGAGGAGAGTCAGGGCTGGAGCTGGAAAGGTGCTCTGAAGGAAGAGCAGCATCTCCTGGGACCCAGGGACGTGTGCTGCCCGCAGCGTGCGACTCAGCGGCATGCTGCAGGGCTGCTCGGGCTTCCTGAGGTCACCCACTCATTTTTTACTACAGATTTCCAGTTTGGGGGTTTAGTCCCACAGATTGCCTTTCCTAAGGGTTATACTGTTTCCTACATTGATGTATGTGCAGTAGTGGGGGAAAAACTGACCATGAGAACGACTCTCCCCACCCAAGAAAGCCTCAGTCACATCTGTAATTTAGTCGAGAGAGTGAAGATAACTCACTTGACTGCCTCGGGTGTAACCGCTGAGGCTTTCTGGGAGATGTAAATGCAGCACACGTAATTGCTGCAATACTACTTTGGCTGATTTTCGTTTCTTTCAGAACTCAGGTTACAGCTCGGAGCTTTGTTTTCAAGGTCATTGGCAAAGCGCTGTGTTCTTAATACTCGTTATATTGGGGTTACGTCATTTTTATTTGACTTATTTTAAATAATCTTTCTCATGACTGTGTACACAGTGATCATGAAAGAGTGTGTAAACTGAAGTTATTCTGTTGCTAGGCAAATTTTTCCCTTTGTTTTTCTTAAAATTTTCCTTCTTGTTACCCTGCTTGGAAAAATGTCCACTTTTTTACTTAGAAAAATGTTTACTTTGTTGTTTAAAAAAAAAAAAAAAGACTCACATCACCTTGGTCATTCAACAGTGGAAGAAGTGAAGGGTACTTAGGCTAAATCTGTGTACTTTAAAAAACGTGGAGCAGCATTAATTTTGAAGCAGATTGGTTTTTGGAAAGCTTCTCTACTTTATCTCCATGCCCCGCACCGGTTACTACCATCATGTGGGAGAGGGGAAATTCTGAACTGCTGGCAGTATCTGCAGGAAAGTACTTTGCAGTTGGCTTGGTTCATACATTTTTTAAACAGAGACTACAGATGGAAGAATACAATATTTTAGGCCAGATGTGGCTGAATATGTATGGATGACTAAAAGTACTTAAAAGTTCAACAGATAACTTAGATGGTCACAGATTTCAGTATCTCTTACAGTGTTTAGATTGTTGCCGCTATCTAAAAGTTTTCTTTAACCTTGCCAATGAGTTAAATTGCCATGCAACCAAAGAAATCCAAAAAGCTTTACGTTTCACTTGAAGACTGCTTGACTGCAACTCGGCGGTGTGCGGAGTCGTGTCAAGGCTTTTCATGGGCTGAAATGTCTGCGGACCGGTAACAGAGAGGTAGCCCCCACGGGGATTGGAAAAAGATCCCAAACCTTGACTGTATTTTAGGAATCAGTTCTCCTGGTGCTTTGAAAAATGGCCTTTCTCATTGTTATCCCATTTTTTTCTCTTCCTTCACGTTTAAATTTTAAATACATTTAACATTTCAACAGTTTATGTCAGAGATTTTAAATAATTACTACATTGAGCTAAAAATGCTGTTTTAACCTCTTTTCTTCAGAAGAAGGAAAGAACATGTAAATTTACAGATACTTCCCTGGCCTAGTGCCCAAAGATCTCTTTTGTTATTGTGAAGGAAAATAGAGAGGTTTGATTAAAACCTTGCTCAGTAATTAACTGTCTGTAGTTTTCTCCCGTAGACGTTGTTCCATTGTGGTGGTACTTGTCGTAAGGCTCCGTGGAATTTTAATAAATCCCTCGAATGAACCCCCAGATGGCTTTCAAGATTTTTATACTACATTAGCAATTACAGAAATACACTGCAAAAATCATAAACCCCTGTTAATTGCAAGCATTTAATTGCATAGATTATTAATTTAGCATGAAGAGCAAATAATAAGCTATATTCTGCTATCTGTTACAGAAGTCTTGTAAGTATTTTTTGAGTTCTGTAAATAATGGTATTTGGAGTAATGAATGATGCATCTAGTACTGCTCGGTACATGGCTCTTAAACTGAACACTTGGTGAACAAATTTATTAATACACATGTTCGGTGCTACCTAGCTGACATTTCTGTTGAAGCCTATAAAGCCGAGAAGACTGCAGTAGAGAAAGCTCACTCTTGATTTAATGACATTTGAAGCTACATGATGTGTTAAAGTTGTAGGAAAGCTTGTATTTAATGGGGCATTCAGGAAGCATGGGGAATTAGGGCTACGTTCATGCAATGACAGCATGAAAAAAATGCAAATAGGAGGGTAAAGGCAGTAGAGGAACGTGTGATTGCTTTGGGATGGAAGTTTTCTGTGCTACAATAAACTAGATCTTTTTGCAGATCCATGTTGAATATCTACAGAATGTTTTTTTGATGTTGAAAAAGCCATGGTGAGTAACAGTCGCGTTTCCTGTATTCAGAGCTTGCATGCAGCAGTGCTCTCAGCTTTAATTTTTAATTTGCTCCAAATAAAAACCATTAATCCTGGCTGGAGAGCTGTCTGGAAGGGGTTTTGGAGACAATGGAGTGTGGGATCTGTGCGAGGGATCGGAAAGCTAATGCTTTGCGGAGGCTTCCAGCCCGTCCACCTCTCCCCTCCCAGAAAGAACCACGTTTAGTCCCCAGCTACGCTCCGGGGGCTGCCACCTACCCCTTCAGCACCGGCTCTGTCACTGTGCCGGGCCAGGTGGCACGAGTTCCCCGAGCTCCATGTGGAGAAGAAACCCCTCACTTCCCAGTTCTCTTTTATGGAAGCAATGGAAAACTGAGTTACATAAAGGAAGAAAACCAAAGCTATGGCACGTGAGGGAAACTGGAAGACCAATATTTGCATCAGAGGCAGCAAGGTGCTGCATGGCAAGTGCCCTAAAATAATATCTGTGAAGTGAGCAGCTAAAGGAAAATGTGAAAACTCTGTGAAAGTGTACAAATCGCCCCGTCACTCACTGGGGTGGTGTTCTGCCCAAACAGGTGACTACAGCTGTAAAGTATTTCAACAAAGACTGTGTTCACCAAGGACATCATGGCTTGGCCAACTGATACAGTTGGATAGAGCAAGCTGTTCTTCTGGATGCAAAAACCTTTCTGCATAGGCATCCCTGTAGTTTAATAAAGAGGAGACAACTGCTTGCTAAATCAAGGTGGTAGCTTCTTCTATTTAGGCAGAATTGCTTACACGACAACACTGAAGCTTGAATGTTTCAGTTTTGTTTGCTATACTTCTGTTGTAACGTGCATTCATATGCTAAAATCCCTCAGTCCAAGGTTTAGTATTTAAAAAAAAATGATCTTTCTGATGAATTTTCTATAAGCTGTTCTTAATTTGCATAGAAAAAAACAAGGTTGGGGAGGTGCTTTGGAAGGAGATGTAACAGATTGTGTGGGAGCAAAATACTTGAAAGGAACCAAGAAGTTTCTGGTCCCTTAAGTCTTTTATGAAAAAAAATGTATATTTGTTATGATCTCAGCTCCAAGTGCCACTGCTCCTTGATATCCTTCCTGCCTTTTTGATGGTGCAAGTAGGAAACCAGGACTGTGCTGCCTTTTGAATTTCCCTTTCATCTGTGTGCGGTGCTGGCTACCTCAGGCGGGAGGGCTTGGTGTAGTGGGGCAGCGCGGCACAGACTCGATCCTGCCCTCCTTAGGGACAGGCAGTGGGCATCAAAACTCCTCCAGAGCGCCGAGGTTGGCATACGCTCCTCCAAAATGTCTCCAAAAATGTCTACTTAAGGCTGGCGGGAGGCAGTTTGGTGTCTACTAGGACAGGAGAGGTGACGACGTGGCTCAAGGCGAGCCTGCGGCAGCTGCTTGGCGGGATCGCGCCTGAGGTAACGCCAGCGTCCTCGGCTGTGGGCCATGGCTGGTGGCCGTGTGGGCAGTGGAGCTGCTGGAGGGGAGAAGGAGCTCTGGGGAGGTGCAAATGAGTTTTCCCCATTAATCTCCCCCCCAGAAATAAGAAAGCCGTCGGTGGCTTCCTGACACCGCTGCTCCGTGGTGTAGGCCGCAGCTGGGAGCCGCGGCTCGCGTTGGGCAGAGCGCTGCCGATCCCTTGGAGCAGAGCACCGCCGATCCCGTGCACTGTTAGGATTTTTTTTTCCAGTGTCAGCCATTAGCTCTGCATCGTGTGGTTTTTGCCACTGTGCCTTGCACACCACTCCGTTGCTGAACGGTGTTAGCGCATCGCTGCTACGGCCGGAGAAGAGCAGGCCTCTGAGCAGAAGAGGAATGTAAAACTCCTGGTAATAAAAATAACCCCTTTTATATTTTACACGTAAACTAAACTTCACTGTTGGTATGGGACTTTGCCAGGTATGCACGCCGTCTGCTTCCGTGACCTCCGTAGGACTAATGCAAATAGCAGTTGACTTCAGATAATTTGATGTTATTTAGCTCATTAATTTATGTCAGTCAAAAGACAGGAGGACTTTTCTGCCAGCAATAAATTAGTTTCTGCTATTGATTTACTGGTACTGACATGGAAGAATGAGGAATGACATTTAGTACGGCTACGTCAAAAACTATTACCTTAATATCACAGCGGTCAAATGTCACCAATAGCTGCCACGTTACCCCCTGAACGGAGGAGTGCTTTCCAAAGTGTAAAAAAACCATGGAGTTTCACAGTAATAAGCGGTGGAAAACATTTTTGTTACACCCCGGCCTCTCTGCTGGTCTCCGGGTCAGTTGAGATCGCTATGTACTACTCAGGAGAGGGTTTTTTCTGGTTCCAGCAGCATTGTCAGGTCCTGGACATGCCTTCAAGCCATCTGGCCACATCTCACTGCGTTCGAAGAATGCTGCCGGGCACGTTTCGCTAGGTCCAGATCCTCCCAGGGTGGGAGGGAGGCGGCTGATGGGGGCCCACGGGGAGGAATCCTTCCCACTGCGGAGTGCAACTGCCTTCCAGAAGCGTGTAACTTCATTATATACATATTTTACTGCCTCCTAATCTTTGTATTGGACGTTGTTTTTCTTCTCTTACGTATATCTGGCTTTCTTTTTGGAGTTGCAGAATTCTCTGTGCATTTCCAAACGCTTTGTCTCGTGGCATTTTGAAGAAGTATGCCGATAGTGTGTTCTGTAAAACATTCTGTGCATATTAAAAAAAGTATCCGTGAAGGTCTTGTCTGCCAGAGATTATACAATGAGACCTTTGAGTCCGCATGATGCGTCTTGTTTGTGGAATGAAGATCTTTTGCTGTGATGCTCAGCCTGTGCAGATGAGAGGTCTGTGCAAGGCCCATTAATTTTCCATCAGTGCCGTGAGAGTAGGTCCCAGGAGTTCTTTTATTGATGGTGGATGTTTACCATCGCCAGTGTTGGGGAGAACAATCTCTCGCTTCACAATATTGCTGTTGACTGTTTCCTCTCTTTTGATGATACTTAATGCTTCCTTTTATTTTGCTTAATCTGCTAATCTGCCAGCCTTCTTACATTTCAGAAAATACAGAGTGCAAGTTTGTTATAGACAGAACTGATTTGTTTATAGTGAAAATACACAAAACAAAACATCTATCTGACCTGGAGTTACAGAAATAAAGAGCTTAGTGTTACTTTGTGTGTGTGCCTGATTTCTGCATGGACGTCTGTAGGGAACAAGCCCACTGAAGTTACAGTCTGTGGCACTCTTCTGCACATTTGTTTCAGTTGCACAGAAGCATTTTAAGGAGTTGTACAATTTTTATGGCTTTGTTTTTAATTCTATATTTCTAGAAATGAATATTTAAAATGGATATGCTGCATTATGTTTAAGTGATCTGCTTATGTTACTTATTTTCTTAACCTATCCAATGGCCTTTTACATAAATTATGTGATTAAGAGTTAGCTTTTCGAGAGAAAATAAATGCTAATTGTATGTAATAAACCTACTTAATGAAATCTTCAACCCTGCTACATAAAATGAAGAGTAATTTGATCATTGAGTTGTGTATCTTCAGTTGAATATCTTCTACTTTTAGTAATACTTTTATTTTATTAATTTTTTTAGAGGTCTGTTTAATCTGCCACTGCAATTTATGAGAAATAAAACTAGCTGGCTTAAGCAGGCACCTTTAGATTTGTGGATGGAGAGACGTTAGGCTGAGTGTGTGTGCATGCCTTTTTAGTTTCCCAGAGAAAGGATGGCTGCTGGTATGGTTTCTTCCAAGGTCAGGATGACAACACAGGCATGCCGGATCAACCTGGGTTTGGGAAGAAAAAGTAGTAAGGAATGTGACACCTTCTTTAGGAACTGGTTGCTTTTTAAGAAAGAAAATTGAAGCTGTACAGGCAGTTTATCGGAATAAAAATAAATCACATGGTTGTGCTACATGGAGAGGAGTTGCATGGTTCCAAAAAGCCTAAGTTTGAACAGATGGAACATGCCAAAAAATGAGGCTTTTTCACTCATTTCCTCAGCTTTATCTCTTATCCTCTGCCTGGCAAATATTCATGTGCCATGATTGGTGGGTTAGAATAGGATTTATTTCATTTAACTTTAGCTGTTAAATTCAGTCCTAGTCACTGGATGTGGATTGAATCATCCCTGGAGATTCCTGTTTTATAAACCTATTTTAGGACCCAATGAATCACCAACTGAAGGTGCCTGTCTCTTATTGCTGATTCCAGAGGAAGCATCAATCATTACTGCAGAATAAATGTCAAGTGTATCTATGGCTAAAATTAAGTATCATGAGTCCGATCGCAGGACCAAATGAAAAAAGCAAACACTGTCATTTCGGAAGTGCAACAGAGGCAAAACTCAAGAGTTACTCCACAAGTGAAAGCACTGATATCCTATGTACCCACATAGGTGTCAGAGAGCCCTTTGCTTCCCGTCTCCTCTAGCCCAGGGGATCTGCACTGATCACTTCCAGTACACGTTTCACCAAGCATTTAACCTTGTTCTTTAATTTATTAGGTGTCCCTTCACTTAACAATGCAGCAGCAGCTAACATGGGATTGCCACTCACCGGTGGCTTTAGTGTTTATGAGCAACCTTTGCCTCCAGAGTTTCGGGAAAGAACTTGCAGTTCGGTACCATTTAATATATCTACTTGCATGTTTGCCAAGGTACTTTTTTGGGTGAGATTATAATTTTTTGTAGTACCATGTCACTGTATTTTTGATGTCGCATAGAACTGAAAGGGCCACTTGAAATGAGTTGCTCTGACTACTACCAAACCCAGATTTTTCGGCTTTTTTGCTTGATGGCTGTTTGAATGCCTTTAATAGTTTCATAAGCACTAAACCTTTTTCTTCTTCCTTGTTGGGTGCTTTTCGTTTTCAACACAGATACTTCTTTTTCTGTAAGGCACCAAGGCACAAATGCACGCCGTGGATTGCCTGCGGGCCATCAGACGCTTACGCAGAGAGAATTACCACAGCAAACTTTAAAGCTCAAACTCTGCCATTAACTACCTGTGTGCCACGGCCTTCTCTGCTCTCCCGACTGCCGCGCTTCGTTAAGCCTCCTTCCTACTTTGCAGGTGGCAGGAACGCTTTGGTGCTTCCATTCAAATGGGCTCCATGTAGCCAGTGGTAGGCAGTAGTGTCCCTTGCAAGGCCACCAGCATCCTGGCTTGTATCAGGAATAGTGCAACCAGCAGGACCAGGGAGGTGATCGTCCCCCTGTACTCTGCTCTGGTGAGGCCGCACCTCAAGTACCGTGTTCAGCTTTGGGCCCCTCGCTACAAGAAGGACATCGAGGCCCTGGAGCATGTCCAGAGAAGGGCTACGAAGCTGGTGAAGGGCCTGGAACACAAGTCCTGTGGGGAGCGGCTGAGGGAACTGGGGTTGTTTAGCCTGGAGAAGAGGAGGTTCGGGGGAGACCTCATTGCTCTCCACAACTACCTGAAAGGAAGGTGTGGGGAGCTGGGGGTCGGCCTCTTCTCACAGGTAACTAGTGGTAGGGCTAGAGGGAATGGCCTCCAGTTGCACCAGGGGAGGTTCAGGTTGGAAATAAGGAGACATTTCTTCTCAGAAAGAGCAGTCAGGTGTTGGGACGGGTTGCCCAGGGAGGTGGTGGAGTCACCGTCCCTGGGGGTGTTCAAGGAAAGGTTGGACGTGGTGCTCAGGGACATGGTTTAGTGGGTGACATTGGTGGTAGGGGGATGGTTGGACCAGATGGTCTTGGAGGTATTTTCCAGCCTTAATGATTCTGTGATTCTATAAAATCTGTTTGCTGTCCTGACAATGCATCATAATTTGAGCACATAAAACCCAATTTTACTTTGCAATTACAAATTCAGAAACCAATAAATGAAATCTGCACAAAGCAAGTCAACAGCCCTTTCACTTGAACCCAAGTTAATTTATTTTAATTTTCTGGAGCAGTTAACTAATGTACCAGAATAGCTTGACTAAAAAATAGAGTCTGAAAAATGGCCAAGGCTTGCTCAAATTGCATCTCTGACCCAGTATGCCTTCCGTGTGCAAAATTCAGTTACTTGACTGCACTTTGGTTTTCTGCGTCTCCCACAGCAGAATCCTTATAGTATAAACAATGTAAGAGAGGAACAAAGTGGCACATTAGGACATATTATTCAAGGAAGTTATGTGGCAAAGCAACATTTGGGTTGAATTAAAATTATTACTTACATTTTCTAAGTACCTGCACTTTGTCTGGCTTCCTCTGTGGGAAGCCTGACAGCGAGCAGGAGGGGGTGGTAAGGGCGGCTCGTGCGCCGAGCAGGCAGGAATGAAAACCAGGCTCGAGAAAGGCCCAGCCTTTCTGACATGTTTCAAGAGCCCAGCGTGGCGGTTTTGAGGCAGTGTGTGCTGGCAGGAAGCTCACCGGCTGCGGACGTTACTAAAGAAAAGCTAAAGTCTCGCCGAGGTGAGAATTAAGTCTCTGGACTTGTATAAACCACCTCGAATCGCAGGCTCAAAATAAAAGTAAAATACAGGATTTCTCTTCATGAGGGACCATGAATGTTCTGGTAACGAACCCGTGCAGAGGTGGAGGCACATTTTAAGTCTCGTTACTTGAAAGTAGCCCAGTGTAACTCAAGATCTGTGGCTTTTTATCGCCGCACTGTACTCAGAGCTTGTGCAAGGGGCAGCACGGCAAGGAGCTGGGAGAGGGCCCGGCCACGTCTGTCTTGCGGCCCGCTCGTGTAGCTGGGGGAGAGAGGTTAAGTTGCTTAAGTGGCGACGTGCTGGCAAGGAAATGAGGTTTCCTAAGGCTTGCGTAACGGGAGCGTTGGAGACGCGTGTTTCGAAGATGGCAGTGCGAAAAGCTTTCATGCTTTAGCATTTCTGGCCTTTCCGAGGTAAAATGAAGCCAGCACAAAGTTTGGAAAATCAAACACCTGCGTGATGCAATGAAAGGTTGTCAGTTCAATCGAAACTGGAATGTTTCTGCTGCTGATTCCAGTGATTGCAGTGTTTATTGTACCAACATCTGGCTTTTGTCTGTGTGTACACAATGCTAAAGCAAGACTATCATTTGTTTTTGCTGCTTAATGCTTTCACTCTACAAGTGATAACTTCTTTTTCCTCCCCCTGTTGGGGTTATTAGATATTGCTAGATTGCTCCTTTTGCTGGGCTTTTGTGCAAATAAAAGCACCTTATAGTTTACTGTTTTTTTACCAAATTTAACAAGTAATTCAACTATAATTTCTGGAGATCAGCAGATGACTCGCTTTCGATGTACAGACCTACAAGAAACCCATAGTTTGAACTAAAGTCATTTAGCAGATAAAATACAACACATGCTAGGGCTTAGCTTGCTTTTTCTCTTCCCTTTGTATGCATATGCACGCTTGCTTCAAAGAATATGAAATCAATACACTCCAGAGGCTGCATCGACAGCCTGCGCCGTGAGCCCTAGGGCTCTGTGCACAGCCTCTGGGACCGTGCCTGCTGGGCCACTGCCCCAAGGAAGGGGACATTTCGTGGGTCTCATCCATTGCTTTCCCATCTGACACAGGGATGGAGCCCAGACAATCTCCTCTCTGTTCTTTTCTCCATTCCTCTCGATTACTTTAGCACTACTAGAAAGAGACTCTCTGGAGAGAAGGGCTGCATTTGAAAGTCCAACGCAAAAAGAGACACTGGGACGGGTGGGATGAGCTGGGGTATCACGGGGACAAAGACTTGTCCCACCTGTCTCGGTGGCTGCCCAGAGACCGTGGCATGTGGTCAGCCAGCACGTGTCTCACTAGCTGGGCCTGCTGCTGCAGGGTGAGCACAAACCCGCAGCTCCTGGTTCCTCTTGCCTTCCATTACACACAGACAAAGACCAATTTATGTCTTCGAATGGGTTTTGCTTGGAATTATGTCATTTTGCAGCAGATGTGTTACCAGGAGTACACGGAGAACCTGATGCCAGAACCAACAGAGCAATAGGAAAGCGTTAATTGAATGTGGAACATCTAAGCAGGACGCGACTGCCAAAAAGACCAAGAAAAATACTATTATTGACCATGTGATGGCTATAAGAGAGAGTGTTATAATAGAAAAATGCTGAATGGAAAGAAACTGTTTTCAAAAAGATGAAGATAAAGCACGAAGTAAACAATATTAGCTTTGTAGGGAAAAAATACTGAGCTGTCCCAGCAGATAACACTACGGCATGGGAAACGGCAATGGAAAGAACAAGAGGAATGGGTGTTGGCATTTCAGGGGACCTGTCTGATGATGGCTGTGTTTATGACACTGAAAAGGGTGTTTGGGGTTTCAGGCATACATACCTGATAATTTAGCAACATGAAAATGTAAAAATACTTCCGGTGTGGTATGATCAGAAGAGCCCAGGCACCGTTTTAAAGCTGGAATGACGAAATGGGGCTTAGCTCAAATATTTGGTTTGTCTATATTTATTTTGTGGAGCTATGAAAGCTCTTTCTGTGGCGTCAGTTATCGATGTCACCTTTCACTGTTTAGATACTGTAATGGCCGTCGTGGGGGGAATAATCGTACAGAGTGCCGTGCTTTTTGCATAAGTCCATACGCTGTAGGGAGAAATGCAGGAGGAAAGCGGAGAGAAGAGACGAGGGCGAGCTCTTATTGATTTCCTCCTGCAGACTGCTGAATGCTGCGAGCAGGACCGAACCCCTGGAGAAAGCTGTCCTGCTACATATATGTCACTGGCTTTGACATCCCAGTATGTGGTAGACCAAATCAGGGAGCACAGGGAAAGGGCAAAGCCTTCACTCCTCCCACGCGCACCCACTCCCGCTCCTCTCTGCCGTGCTACACTGCAGGGATGGGAAGAAAAATGTGGAAGAGGTTACAAGCGGGTTTGTCTTTGCAAAATGCCGTGCACAGGGGGAGAAGGAGTATGTTTAAATGTGGCCGACTGCTGCTCTCCAGGTGCTGGATGGGGGGTGTGCTGGGGCATGAGGGGTGGTGCTGCCCCCAGCTCTGCTTTCTTCTCTTCCTCCTCGTCTTCCTCCTCATCCACGGGTGGCTGCCCTGGCCCTTTGCTCTCCGTGCCCGCTGCCACTGTCTGTGCCGGCCTTACTGCAGGGTGCCAGCCTGGTGATAAACAGGGATCAGCTGGGTTTGCTTCAGCACGCTGGAAACACGGCAGTCGTGCATGCTTTGCAGAGGGCAGAATGCTTTCCAACAAAAGTTCAAGCTCAAAAAGATCTAAAAAAGCAGATTAAAAAAGTATATATATATATGTATTTTTTTTTTCTTCCCCAAATATGCATTTCTTTGGCTTTCTGTTTTCCACTAAAAATAGAGTTTTGGTTTTGTTTTTCCCTGCTGGCAGAGCATTATCTGACCAGCTGTACACTTTACATTACAGTGAGTAACATCAGAGGCCTGTCAAATGGAACTGAAGCGGAGCTGGGTGGGTCTAAAGCACGGGCCACCGTGGCTTTGAAGCACCAGGGTAAACATAAAGATTTCTTCACTGACACCTGTACTGTTCTTAAAGAGCTTCCTGAATTAGTTTGCTGCTTTTAAAGCTGCTCGGAAACATGAGAGACGGGACACACAGCGCTGCAATTGTAAATATCAATACACCAGTCAAATGTGGAGCCACGTGAAAATTCATTTTGATTTTCAAATTTGATTGAAAATTTGATGTGGGAAGAAATCTTCAATTTATAATGAGAAAAAAAAATCAATCTGAGATTTGTATGTATTTTGAAGGGGGAATGACTGGGGGGAAAACTGGCCAGAGGAATCCGTATATACAGATTTCTTGTGCCGTATCTGAAATCCTCCGATTGGAGCTGTTTGGTTTGGCTGCAGAGAGTTGTGGAAGTGTTTGGATCTACATGCTGTTATCAAGAGCAGCTTTCAGCAAGGAGCACATGTTGCTCCTCTGTTCAATGAATGCATCTGTACCATAAAAACAATTCCCTAGCCTTGAGGAAGGGGCTTTTTCATAGAATCACAGAATGGCTTGGGTTGGAAGGGACCTTAAATTGTCTAATTCCCCCCCTGCCATGGGCAGGGACCCCTCCCACCAGCCCAGGCTGCCCCCAGCCCCATCCAGCCTGGCCTTGGGGCAGCCACAGCTTCTCTGGACGGCCTGGGGCAGGGCCTCACTGCCCTCTGAGTGAAGAATTTCCTCCTAACATCTAATCTCAATCTCCCCTCTTTTAGTTTAAAGCCATTACTCCTTGTTCTATCACCACACCCCTGACACTGAGTCTCTCTACAGCTTTCCTATAGGCACCTTTAGGCCCTGGCAGGCCACTGTGAGGTCTCCCTGGGGCCTTCTCTTCTCCAGGCTGAACAACCCCAACTCCCTCAGCCTACCGTCATACAAGACTTGCTTTCAAGCCTCATGAATGAGGGGCAGTCCTTTAATTCCACATACTTTCCCTTTTTTAATATTCACCCTAATGCCTTTAAAAATAACATCTAATTTTTTAAAATCTTAAAGAGCGTGTTTGCTTGAATTTTCTACTGTTGTGTAAGCCCAGTCTCTTCTGTGGTGCTGCTGTTGTCTGCCGATTGCGCTGCAGAAAGGAAAGGGAGAAAATGGAAGAGGGTGCTGGGAGAGCACTGGGAAGTCAGTTTGAAGAGCCCATTCACCCAGGTGGTAATCTGGCTCCCTTCCTAACAGATTTCCTCTCAAAAATAAAATAAAACAGATATAACTACCTCAAGAATGGTTTCTTTATGTTTGAAATGTATGAGGTGTAACCAACAAGTAGCAGTACAGATAATGAGGGAAAGATCTGCATTGACTTGCTGCTTCTCATTGCTAAAGGTCCTTTAGCAGTGCTTGGTAGAGGCTTTCGAAGTGGGAGCTTTTGAACAGGCCAAGGAGGCTAAAAAGCGTGCAGGGGACTGATGAACGAGCAAGGAGCAGACTATGGGTTTTATAGACCCCTCTAATTAAACATCTGTTCTATAGATAGTTACAGATACTTCAGGCTGTGGGACATGGCACCTGACGCCCATTTTGTTCTTTCAGCTCTGATATGCCTACGTTTTTTCCTTTCTAATAGAACACTTAATATGATAACTAACTTGTAATTGATTATCATTCCTTTCTTTTAAGTGGTCAGAAGATTTGGGGCACAAATGTCTTAGTGGTTAGTGGGACGATAACTTAAATGTTAAATTTTACAAGTTGTCCTTGGTAGTAGAAACAATAAATTCAGTACTCCTGTTACTGTAAATATGACCTTAAATAATACATTTTCTTGCCCTCTATACAGGCCTAGGCAGCCATAAACTGAGTAATGCTATGCAAAACCCAAATATAATAAACATGCACACAGAAAAGTGGTGTGAAGAGAGAGGTAGAAATTGGAAAGAAGCGATACATACACAGATAAAACAGCGTTGTCCTGCTGTAATGAAGTATTGCCATATAGAATAAAGAAATATATTACTAACATTTTCCCAAGAATCTCTTCTTAACCAGTCTAATGACATATACGCAGCTGCCGACGTGATGAAATAAAGATAGGTATTGCTTTTATACTGCTACTCTGAGGAAAAGTCTTTTATGGCTATGTGGGGAAGGGAGGGTAATAAGTTCTGAGTAACCATTTTAATAATTTTCAATACAGAAAGCTGTAGATAAATTTTAGTGTTGCTACCTAAAAAATGCAGACTTCTGCTTTTGAATGTCATCCGTAAAGCAGTAGGGTGAAGAGAACAAAGAAGATCAAAGAGAAGTGAGAGAATTTATTTCAAAGTCTTCCATAAAAATAGTGAGGTTTTAAAATTTTATTTAACAATGACCTGAATCAAGCTTAACTAATTTGGATCCTGATCTTGAAAATAATTTCATGCATGCTTAAGCTCAATCATGTTTGTTATCAACTAATTACCTCTGTTTACAAACTATTAAGCAAGCACAGAATGTTTGCAAAATGAGCACAATGGAAAAACTGATAAAAACCCCACAGATATGCTAATATGAAAAATCAGGCAAATACACAAAGTATCAATGTTTTCTACCTTTTAGCACTTGGAAGTTCAAGAGACATTAATTCCGTGTCTTTGCAACCACTGTTGAATTTGATGAACCTTTCTCTGCAGCTGAAGGGATGAGTGAAGAGAAAGAAACAATTATAAGTTGATGAAAGAATGCCGAACTTAAACGATGGTTGCAGTAAATTATGGAGACCAAGTAGATCTTTGGCTCAAGGCCAGACATGGTTTGTTTGGTTTGGCACAGGTATTACAGGTGTGTGGCTTATCACTGCCTATTTGAATATACATGACACTGAGGTCGTTAAAATAGTTGAGGTACCCCCCACAAAAAGAGCAAGGAGCAGCAAGACAAATAGCTGTTATAAAGAATTCATTGCAATACAAAGAAGAAATCAAAACACGTGGATTTAAAATCAATACAGAAATGAAATTTTCAGTTGTGACTTCTAAAATAATACTTAGTTAAACTAGTATTACACAAATAGAGTTTTAAAATTGCAAAGATAAAGTAAACCAGGCTGAAAACAGGACCAAAGACTGCAGCTCTCTTTCATGCATCTTTCTCTTGCAAATGGAGAACAGATTCCTTTGGAGCGGGACTGGTGGTGGCACAGAAATACAGTGTACTATATTTAAATACTGTAAAACAAAACAATGACTGAAGAACAGAGGCACTGTGCATTTTGCCTTTGAATAATTGACCTGTGTGGATGTCACGCATGCTCAGCTGCAGATGCAAGTGCGTAATGGATGTCAAGGTCGCTGCTCCAATGGCACTGCTGGCACTGGGACACGACTTTGACAAACGCCCTTGTCTGTATGCTCTCTAAATTCTTTTGCTGCAAGTTAATTTGTTTTCTATTAGTTTGCTTCATGGGCAAGAGCTGCACTGAAAAGACCTTTCAGCTGGAAGTCAGCTGGTGCTGCAGTAGGACGCCAGCGCCGGGGTCACGCATCAGCGCTTCGGTCGTGATAGCTCCCGAGGGCTTCTGAGCAGAGCCAGCCGAAGGGACACGCGGCCTGGCAGGGAGGTTTGGAAATGAATCATTTCCATCGCATGTACGCTCTTGTGCACTGTTCTGCTCTGGAACTGAGTGAACATGAATTTAAACTCTCCCAGTTTTGCAGCTTTTGTAGGATTTCAGTGCAGAGTCCTGCAGTAGCATGGTTTGAATAAATCAGGTTCAGGATGAGAAAGGCTTGCAAACCCATGGCTAACCTAGCCTGTGTTTAGAGCTCATAAGTGTGCAGGGAAATGATGTAAGAGAGATTTTGGATGTCACTGATAAGACTTTGCATGATTTTAATCCTACTGAATTGTTGTATGCTGTACAGGCGAGGTGGGCTGGAGCAGAGCTGGCACCCAGTGCCCTGGTGGCGAGGCAGATCTTCAT
This sequence comes from Cygnus olor, assembly GCF_009769625.2. Taxonomy (NCBI): domain Eukaryota; kingdom Metazoa; phylum Chordata; class Aves; order Anseriformes; family Anatidae; genus Cygnus; species Cygnus olor. The sequence continues at coordinate 11,301,590 of NC_049170.1, read as the reverse complement.
GGACCTGCCCGTCAGGTCCCTGCTCTCCCTGCCTCTGTTACCTGTACAACGGGGAAAGCCATGGCAACAGATCTAGGAGAAATAAAAGCAAGTACAAGATAAGCAAACGCAATTTGTTTGGTGTCCAGATCCCAGTCTTGGAGTGTTCCTGGTAGCCGGAGGACAGAAAAGCCATTAGTGAACCCCTGTGACGATTCATCGGTTCCCATCACAGCTCCCGGAGAAGGTGGGACTCTTCCAACAGAGTTTAAATGCCCACATCATTCTCTTTCTTCTCATTTTCCATTATACATTTCTGACAGCTTGGGATTTTTTCTGCGGAGGCTTTTGGAGGCGAGGATGTTCTGATTTTCTTCGTCTCTCCTTGCCTGAGAAGTGTAAGGCAGCGCACAGCATCAGTCGCCTCTTGCTGTACATGCATCCTCCGTGCCCGTGCGCTTGCTTGTATCCCACAGCGGAGCCTTCTCAAGCTGCAGCAGAGAGGGACAGGCTCCGGTCGAGTCCCATGAGTGACACCAGACCCTTGCAGTGGGTTTGGATTGATTTTGCTGCTTTTCCCGATGCCCTCAGCAAAGGCAGCTGACCCAGAGGTTTGCGAGCTGACTGGGCTCCTGTTGGGGAAAGGTCGAGCAAACAAGAGGCACACTGCGCCTCTGTCCCACGCGACACGGGGAAGAAAAAAAACGTGTGCTTGTTCGTGGGGAGCTGTCAGTTCTATCATGATGACGGCGGCATTGTTTCACAGAATCACAGAAGCTGTCATCTCTCTGGCCCGTGTTTTGAGGCTGCAGGGAGGTTGGCATCCTCGTCAGGCTGTTGGTATCTCCGAGTTCCTTGCCTTCCCCTGAACGTCCGTCTGGAGGGAGGGCCATCCCTCCTGGTTGCAGAAAGCTGCAAGCTACACCTCGCCTCTGCTATAAAGGTCCATTGTGTTGCGAGCTGGCACATCACCCGGTTAAAATAAGCTTTCATTTCTTATAGGACTCTATTGTTACCCCGTGGTGAAAGCTGCTGTGGGAAATTTCCATGACACGACCGTGAATTCCCACCCAGCCTTTGCTGGCGAGCTCTGTGCTGCGAAGGCGCTTGCTCCCCTTGGTGCTCGCTGCCCTGAGCAGCCGTGGTGCTCAGCTCCTCCCTGAGGAGTGGGCTTTTGCCCTCCGATTTCTGTGAGCAGTGCTCGATTTCCTCCCCAGCACAATTCCTGGCTCATCTCTGTCTGCAGGAGGTGCTGACAGCTGTGCAGATTTTCATCCTGTAAAATTGCATCATGCATTCCCATATTAAAATTTTATTGCAGTGAACCGCTAATAAGAAGGTTTAGTGACTATCTGAAATACTTCTGCACTCTTGTTTTATGCTATATAAGGGGTTGTTTTTATTGCCATGCAATAAAAGGACTAAAATTATGTAGGTAAAATAATATTTCTGAGAGAACCCTGAAGCCATAAACTTCTGTTTTTGTGTCTTGCACACAACTGGGGGAGGTCAAACGATTTCTGAAATGCAATTTAACTTTGCATTTCCGAAACCATTGACTCGAAAAAGTTTATTTTAAGCCTTTATTTTAATTGTGCATTTATCCAAAATCTTCCTATTACAACTCCCCATTTTTTTGATCCAGAGATGCACGGAGGAAGGACATCCCTGTGCATGGCTTCATCTTTTGTTTCTCAGTAGGTCTTAGACAGGAGGCGTTTTGGAGCCACGTGCCATTTGGTTTCTGGAGTGCGGGCTCTGGATCATGCTTCAGCGACTGATAAGTGCGTGCTCTCCATTTTAAATGTGCTAGACAAATAGTTTGGTAATGGTTTATAGATTTTTTTTTTGCCTGCTCAAAAACTGTAATGCTCCTGACTATAATGTTCCTTTCTGTTGCTATCTGCCATATTTTTTTGTTAAAATCTTAACTCTAGTGCAGCCTGGAAAATCACTCATTTTCTTCACAAGAGAGCCCAGAGAGGGGCTTCCAGTTTGCTGTCTTTATTTTTCAAAATCCAACTCTCCTGAATTTGGCAGCGGTTTTAGTTTTCATTTTATTTTAGTTGCCCACTTTGCTTTAGTTTTTAAGTAAAATATAAAAGAGGTTGGCAAGCAGTATCCAACAAATGTATATATTCTACAAATATCCAGGCCCTATGGACTTTGTTAGGTACATCACGTGCAAGTTCTCTAATGCAGAAAATTTTCATGCTGATCCAACCCCATCTACCCTACATGCGGGGAGGAGGCAGAAATGAAACAGAAAAGTGCTGTAATGCCAGTGAAAGCAGCTTCGCTTCATTGCTAACTGCTCCTAGTGCTGGTATTTCCAGTGTCAGGTGGCTCTAGAAAGCATCTTTGCTTTCTAAACATTCTCAGTCCAAATTATACAATACAATGCTGTCAGGTTGTGTGTAACTATTTCCCTTTTTTGAATAATTCTGCCCTTAAAAAGTCAAGTAACATTGATGTGGGTGTTGCCACAGGCGGGACTCTTGACTGGTGTTTAATGTACAGGAACAGTGTCCATTTGTGCATGGATCTGAATGTGTGTGTAATGCCAGAAAATTAAAAAGCAATGTCAGTGGATCTTATAAAACAACAAGGGGAGGATTTCCGTTCCTTGACAGCTTTATTCAGTACTACACGAGCAGTCCCTTCTGCTCCCCTTGAAGAGATCCATACACGTTCTCAGGAAAGTTACACCTTCCTCAATGCTGGCTGCTCCCAAACCAAGAAAAATACTTAGGAGGTTGTGAGATTTTCTAGTTTAAGCAGAAATTGTACATTGGAGAAGGGCTTTCCCAGCTCTCTCTTATTTTTGGAAGCAGCAAGGAGGTGCTCTCATGGGATGCCTCCTCTGAAGGAATCCTGTGTGAGAATTTCAGAAATAGCTTGCCCTTGCCTGGGATTTATCCTGAGCCGTCTTGTAGCTCAGCGGTGATGGAAAGGGGGACTTCTAGAGCAGATACCCACTGCATTTAACCACTTTCTTTTCTTTTTGCTTTTCTCTCAATCTCCTGACCAGTTCTTTGAGTGGTTTTCCTCCCCGAGTGCTCAGCGCGTGTCCCGCGGGCGGGCTTTCAGAGGCTCAGCAGTGGAGGCTCCGCAGACTTCCTCCGCAGACTTCAAAGGGCCTTTGAGGAGCCTGTTGAAATTTAAGCACTTTGACGGTTTTCCAACAGCGTGTTTTAGTAAAGCCTTGAAATGCTTTGTAATTGACACAGCTGATCTTTTTTTTTTTTTTTTTTTAATAATGGGAGGGAAGAAAGGCCTGGGTGGAGCTGTGGGCTTCTGCTAGCATTGTAAATAGGTAGTGGTATTAAAAACTGATCGTGATAAAGTTTCCATTCTTGTCCTGTCAGTCTATTTGTGCACTAAGCAGAGGTCGTAAAAGCGTTTGAAGCACTCATTACATTGAACCCTCTGACTGTCCCCACAGCTCGGGCCATGCATGAAGACTGCAGTCATCTCCTTTTCATGCTGATCAAGTCTTCGCATGATCCTGCGTTTTATATATATGCAAATACCTAGAATGAACCCAATTATACATGAGCTGCACATTGAACATCCTTTGCGGGGTTACCTGTCATAGCAGCCACACGGGTTTGGCTGAAGCTGTCATTTGCTTTGCCAGCTGACAGAGTCGCATGGGAAATGTTGTTTTTTAATTGAAATCTCATTTCTCAGAATTAGTAGTACAGTTCAAAAGATCTCACGATTACTGTTGTGTGTGTCTCGCCTTCACAAGTCTTTGTTTCATGGATTAAATAAACTTCCTTCTGTTGACAATTGCATAGGAAATATTTTTTTTTCTGGAATATCTATTTTTAAATAGAAAACTCAAAATAAATAGGACGTACACAGCTTACTGTTCAGAATGCTTATATATATATTTTAAAAATGCACTAAATTATTTAGTCATGAGGTAAGATGAAACACAAAATGTCAGGGAAAAAAAATCTCATTACCTGCAGTGTCAACCAAGGAAGCTTTGAATTGCTTGTCTTTTAAATTAGTATCCTGCAGCTTCAAGAGTATGTTCGTATATAGAATAAACAGACCTGCTAGTTTAGATTGCAAGCACAATGATTTCATTAATATGCACTCTAATTTATATTCTCCTACGTTTGCCCCAAATATCCATGCTGGTGCTTTACACGCGTAAACACAAATCATACAAATGTAGCAGGAATTCCTGTGCCCAGTTCATGTGATGTCTTCTTAATGAAACAGTTCTGCCCAGAATGACGTACGTAGCCGTGCTTCTTTGATAATTCTCATCCCTCCAAACTATCCACTTCTTGGGGGGTGGAAGGCTTGAATTCAGTCGTCTCTTTGTGAAGCAGAGAAATTACTCTGTAATGGAGAAGCCCTGGAGAAAACAGGCTGTTTTTTGTTTGTGCTCCTTCTTAAACTGCATCTTGGTGGTTTGGCCTTGGTGTCCACGCAGCCACTTGACCCATAGCTTCTCACTAGTGACCTGACAGACACCGCTCAGGAGAGATGAGGGAGGAGTGACCCAGGTGACCCGAGATCCACATCTGGTAGGGGCTTCTTGATGAGACTCCCTGGTCAGTGGCTATTTGATCTTTATCCATTTTAAGGAGAAGATTAGCTGGTGCAAACAGCAGCTTCTGCACTGCTCCCATAGCTGAAAATAGGTTTAGTAGAGGAGAGGAGCCAGGCAATGGGAGAACTCCACTGCAAGAGCTATCCTCCATCACTCTAACCCTTCTGCTAGTCCAGTGGTGTGCCTCAGATCCATCCTCCATTGCTTATGGATGACGAGTGGAAAAATACAGCACAAGTCAGGTATAATGTGATTCTTCCCCTCAGATACCCTGCTGGTTTCTGAAAATAAGAGACATAAGTCATTTTGTGTCTGGTCCAGCATATGTCTGGACCTCCTTTTTTCTAGAAATGTGAGTATCCCTTTTTGAAATTCATCTTGCTTTTGTCCAGCAGAGCATGCTGGAGCAATCGGTTCCATAGAGGATTTATGTGCTTTGGAGAAAAAGACTTGTTTTTTTAATTATTTCTTATAAATCTTCTGCTTTATAGTTTCCTTGGGGTACCATTTCTTCTATTTCGTTAAATGGGAAACACTTGTATTACCATGTATCTGCTATTCATTTTATAGAAATCTATCACATCTCCTGGAGTCTTCATTTTATCAAGCTTTAGGGAACTTGTCATCATTGACTTTCAATTTACAGAAATGTTTCTGCAGGTCTGCTCACCCTCACTGCTGTTATCTCCCGGGCACATCTTCTCGGAGGTGAGGTGACTAGCACTAAGCACACTGATGGAAGGAGCATACATCTAATTTGTATGATGTAGGTATGAGGTTCCCATTCTCTCCTAATAATTCCTAAGATCTCTTTACTTTTGGTTTCTGGTTATTTCTAATTATATGTCACAGGTGTAATCCCAATAATTCACACAATTCTCTCTTCCTGAATGGCAGTAGGTAGTTTATTGTATAAAAAAAAAAAAAAGAGCAGTGATGATTTTTCATGTTGTTTTAATGCTTTTCTGCCAGATTGTGGTGTTTGCTAGAGCTCGGTATTTAATGCTGTTCTCTGTGGAGGACAGGTTTGAATGCAGCCTCTTGGGACTGAAGTGTCCTTTCCTTAGAGAAGATATGAATCTCTGCTATTAAATGGTATTACTATTCACCCCGTAGCTTTTCCCCAAGAAAGGCATGGATTGGCAGCCAACTTTGCCAGGACCATGGAAGAGCATTATCAGATACTAGTAAAAAAAACCTTGTAGGTAAGAAGGAAAGCTCAGTGGGACCCAAACAATTGTCAGCCTCTATACTGCAAAAAGATATAAAACCTCAGTCCAGCCACATTCCGTGTACGTTTTCTAGGGTGGTTTTTCTGGTAATATGGAACAACCTGTTTGCATAGCCTGGTGACCTGTCAGGGCTAGAAAGAGGGAACACAGGATCCTTTTAATCATAAAGGAAGGAAAACATCACATTCTTAGGGACCTTCTATATTTCTTTTAAATGGTAGTTTAGCAGGATGGGCAGCATACTAGCTGGAGATCTGTGTTCAGTTCTCTTCTCTGCCATAGACTGCCTACATGTTTTTTGGCAAGTTATACTTCCTTTATTTCCTCATAAATATAAAAAGAGGATATGATGCTCTGATGCTGTTGATACATCATTCACAACTTTAAATGGAAATATTTGAAATGAGATATTGCTGCAGTCTTCTATAGAAGAGCAATGAAAATGATCCTGCGCATTAGCCTCAGCCTGAAGGAGGCAAGGGCTACTGTGTACCAGGCAGCTCATATAAATGGTAGATGGATGTGGTGAGCCTACAGTTTCCAAGGCTTTTGCAATATGTGGGTGGTATGTGCTTTGAGAAGCAATTTCATCAAAACTCCATCGCTTTGCCACTTAGCAGGACCTCTGTATTGTAAGTGCATGCAAATACAGATAAAGGAAATACTTTCTGTATTGCTTTTATTAGGAAGGCAAAATCTCAAGTACTATTGCTTCTGCAAAGTTGTCCTTATGTATTATTGCTTTCTGAAATGAGTATCTATAATTATTTATAGTATAGTCCCTTGCTTTAAAGAATGATTTTAATATTTTTTTAATTCATGTTAATTCTGAATTGTCTTGCTCTTTCGCTGGAGCAACTGAAATAACATTTATATAAAATGGTGATTTGCCATCACTTTGCCTGTGCTTGGGTGCCAAAGAGGTAGGAGTTTAGGGATAAATCATCTTCCTTGTTTTTCTTCTTATGAGAAACAATCATGATGAGTAACATGTCAGAGCCGTCTGCACCTGTGACCAAGAATTTTTAAGTGGGTTTTTGAAGTGTGCAGAAATGTTTTTTTACTATCCAGTTAAATTTACTATCCAGTTAATTATTTAGTTTAGTTTATTTAATAAGGCTCTTTTGCATTCATCTTGAGTGCTGAGTGTAATCTGGACAGAAGACTTCTCTTGTCCACAAAGTCAGGAGCATAAGTTAGAGCAGTTGCCTTGTGCCATGTTTTAAAATCTGAATATAAATCTTAGCATTTGCTTTGGAGCTCGAACTAGAATGAAGAAGTAGTTTAAAGGTTTAGAAAGAACAACATACAAATTGTACAGAGAGATTTACATAAGAAAATTCACATCAGAAAATTGAATCCCATTTTTCAAGCACATTAGTATTTATTTTTGTGAGAGCAAGTTATAGATGCAAGTTACGACAAAGCAATACACAGAAAGCTGAGTTTTTAAAGGCTTTTTTGAGTCAGTACTGGGACTGTTGCTTTAAAAAAAAAAAAAGAGACTACGCTGAAACAAGAGAAAATTTAATAGTAAATTAGGTCAATGTAAATGAGAACACAGCCAGCTTCCACGTTGTCCAATGTACCATTGTTACTAAAGCATTATAACCTCTTGAATTTTCATAAAGAAAAGAGTACGTGTGTAGTTTGCTAAGGCTCACAGATCTGCAGTGTGTCTCCATTGCTCTCCTAAGCTCTCTACCCATGCAGCCCAATTTTCTCAGACAAAACTAGATTTAAGTTGACGAGGGGAGCAGCAGCAGCACTCTGCCCTTACCATCTCCCAGCACCTGGAGTACAGTGGAAACACTGAAGGTTGTCTGCCTGCAGCTGAAAGGCATAGGTTGAGGTTGAAAGGAAGAGCAGTAGTTTGTTTAAATGTCATTTGGGTTGCAAGGTTACATCTACGGTTGCCTTTCCACCCTTTAAACTTTTTTTAAGTTTACTATATCTCTGTATTTTGGCCATCCTTGATGTCCAACAACTGTAACAGGGACTTTCAATCATTATTTTATTTCCATTTATTATTATTTACTATTTATAATAATGTATTGATTTGTTATTATTTCCCTTATTATATTACTTTCCACAATTATCAGGTAGCCAAATGCAGCCCATAGCTTTGCAAGAGGCGGCACCACAGGTTCTACCAGATTCTGTTAATGCTGTGTGCATGGGGTAGCCCTGTCAGTGCTTAGCCTGCTCACCTGAAGACCTTTCTGGGATTTACCATAGTTAGCAGATTTGCTGGAAAAGCCATACAAACCTGGTGAACGCATCCCTGAAGCCGCAGCAGTGGGTGGCCATGTCTACCGCTGCTGCCTGAAGAGGCAGGCCCGGTGGTGGTGCTTCCTTGAGAGGCCAGATGAAGAGGAGAAAAGGTCACACAAAGCGTATCCAGGTGGCAGACGTTCGGGTTCATGGTGAAACCCTGCTCCTCAAAGCAGTGCCTGCCTTCAGATTTGCATGTGGAAGTTAATATATAATATATATAATATGTCCTGTGTAGTCCGTAGTAGTAAAGGCACTGTGACCCAGCTCCAACACTGATAGTGCAAACTGAGGTAAAAGCAAGCAGTATAATTCTCTGTAAGACAAAGACATAAGACCAAAAAGAGAGGACTGCAGAGTTGTGGGTGCGCTGTGGCCTACTCCTGAAGGAAGCTCGTTGAGCAGGGCCTGACAGGGAAGAGCTCCTCCACAGACCAGGGACGTATCCCACACACTGTTCTGGAGGAGGCAGGGCTGTAACAAGGCTCGTGACAGACCTGTGGTTGTACTGCGGTCAACAAAATCACTGAGTTGGATTTCGGGGTTGCATGTTTGTTTTTCATGTATCTTAACTAAGGCCTGTGTTCCAGCCTGTAATCTCTATGTGTAGAGAGACTTTGGGTGCCACAGGGCAATGACTTGCCTTGGGAAAGGCAGGCTGTGTTGCTGTATCTCCTTCGAGTCATGCAGAGCAGGGGTCCTTCTTATCTCACCTCCTTTTCCGGCCTGTGTCTTCCTGATCAGCTGTGCCCTACAGCAGAAGGAAATGAAATGAGCCTCATTACGTACTCTGAGAGTGGAAAGAGTGTGCTCCTGCGCTCCATCTGGTATTCCCTCCGTGCGTAAGCAGAGCTGAACCATGGCCTTGGTGTACTTGGGAGGAACATGGGCATGATGTTGACCATGTTGAGTGCATGGCGAAGGTCATTCATCTGTCACATGGGAAGAAAAAAAGTTATTTCTCTCCAGTGACTTCATTGGTACAGTAAAAATGAATCCAATCACCTTTTTGATTAGGTGACCAAAAGACAAATCAGCTGAGCTGCTTTTTTTCCTGTAATTTCTTCATACATATGTATGCAAAGTGTAGGTTGTGGAATAAGCCATGATGCAGTGCCTGACTTTGCAAAAACTTGTGATTTTTAAAGGGGCTGTTTGACATACAGCTTGCAAAGGTTAAAGAGTAAAAATGTATACACAGCCTGATTTATAAAACTCATGGCAAATGTTTTTTCATAGTGGAGGTACAAATGTGTTGTTTGTTATTATGCATTATTTATATTACGGTGATATTTAGAAGATGCAGAGAAAAGGGCTTTTCTGAGCTCTGTGTGACCTTCTACAGCTCTATCAGTGCACAGGGAAGTACAGAATAGAACAGCACTGAAACATGATAGTTCCTTGGACTGAAGAAGTCAGATTCTTAGTGTTGTAAATTATAATAATTTAACCAAAAAAAAAAACTTCACACTGTTGAAACAACATTTTCAATTGTTTTTTTTTTTTTTTTTTACAGCAACCCTGTATTTGTGCAGAACTCTTGTATAGGAGCAACCATGTCTAAAGAAACCAGCAGATATTTAGCTTGTGGAAGCTTGGACACATTGCTTTTTTTGTTTGTTTTAAATGAAACTTCTCTGATATTGTTTCATCCAGCTTCTTAAATAAGCAATAAATTGATAGCCACTGGGGAGAAGACTCACCGTTGCTCTGTGTTGCTCCTACATTGCTCACTGAGTTTGTTTCTGTAGTATATGCAGGAGGCTCAGGCATTGCATTTTGGGGCAATATGAAAAAATGAAACTACGTATGCTTATCAGATTTAAAATCACAGAATACTGAGATGTTTAGAAATACCTATACATTCGGCACTACATTAACCACTTTTTTTTTTTTTTTTGAGAAACTGGAGGGAAAGGATTAATTAGAGCATGATGTATGCCATGTTCTTTTTGTTGGTGAAAGATTTGGAACTAGATCCTAACAAAAAACATGGCAAAAGAGAACTCTTTCTTTTATTAGCTAGTCATCTTTGTAAATTTGAGGAAGCAAAAACATGCCTTTGTCTTCACAACCTTTTCAATCCTCTTATTCTTTCTTCTGTTTATACTCTTCATAAAAGATAGGTTTAGACTGAAATGGGTGTTCAAGCCACTCTGCTCCAATACAGAGTGCTTTGGGATTGCAGGATGTTTGAAAAGGTCCAAAGAAGTTGTGCCATCCTAAAGAAAAAGTGGTTTTACGTCAGGGCTCTTGAAAGTCAGAACTAGGCTGACAAGGAAAACAGAGGGGGTAGTATAAAGAAGAAAAAAAAAAAAAAGAAAAAAAGAAAAAAAATCTTAATGATGATATAATATTGATCCTGCTAAAATCAAAAGCACCATAAGGAAAGCTTTTATTAATAAAGAAATATATATAATACAGAATTAAATAATGTATTATAAATATACAGAGAAGTTTTGTGTTTGTGCTGGTGTGTGAAGCACTCAAAACATGTTCTGTGTGAAATCTGTGTGTCAGGATGAATAATTGTATTTTTTTTTTCTTTTAAACTTATGGGCTTGGATCACCTGAGTCTTAACCTTAGTATAAAATAGATCTGTCAGGTTTTCTCAGCTAACTATTATTAATCTGTGCTTTCTGGAGTTTTTAATATGCTGAGAAAACTCACTCTAGGAAAAAGGTTTGCATTTAGTTTTTTTTTTTAGATGGAAGCAGGCAGGTGAGAAGAGAGACCTGAACATGAGTGCTGATAGTTTGGTGAAGTGAGTGGCTTGGTGCAGGTCTGGCTGGTGGGAGATGTTGGGGATGGGGAGCACATCATGCTGGGCACAAGCATACGCACCACCCCACCCTCACCTCTGGAGAACCAGGCTATCACTTGGATAACAGGGTGAGAGCTGTGAATGGCATGGAAAAAATCTTTATCAAGAGAGTGTTGAAAGTCTGGAATTAATTACCTTGTAAGGAGCCAAATGAGGAGGAATTGACAAAAGTGTGTCAAATAATGAATGCAGCAGAGAAGGTATGTCATGAACTTTTCATGGTAGAGGGTAGGGGGATATTTAATTAATTTAAAAGTTGGCAAATCCACAGAGTGTAATTACATTGTGGAATTAATTCTTCGCAGAAAGTTGTTGAGGCCATGACTTCAGCCAAGACTTTGGCAAGATTCAAAATGGGATTCCAGTTTAATTTGGGCAGCAAAAGGCACTCTGAACTGTAGCAGTTACTGCTGAAAAGTTTTTGCAATGTGCTCCTGGGCTTAGGTGAGCCTCCAACAGCTTTTGATTAAGTGACACTATGAGGGCAGATTATTTACATTTCCCACTTCAAACTTTTTACCTTACTCTGTCCTCTAACAAGCACCCTAAGTGCTGAAAGAAGTGAAAGAACATTGGCCGGGATCCAGTGTGACAGTTACCGTGTTTCTTACATTCTTCTCAAGTCCTGCAAACAGTCATAAAAATTAATAACTACCTCTTCAGCTGTCCAAAGCGTGACATTATTGGAGAAATGGTAAAAGCCGTTATTTCTGTTCTGGAATGCACAAAGATGCTGCATCTTCCCATCTGACATGTAAAGGTTTTCAGATGCCTGTCACTACTTGAATTATATAAATAGTGTGGGAATCACCTCTTTGTTACTGAGTGAAAGCATCTGATTCTTGTTGTTCTGTCCGTGTTTGAATTATAAAAATGAAGGTTGTAGTGAGAACTGAGAAGTTCAGACAGGGAGTCAGGCTTTGTGGTACTAACATGATAAGAAACCATAAATTTACCATCTCTCAAGTAAAATATACAGTAGTTCTGACATCAGATGAAAACTGTGAGGCATTTCTACTGGGGCCAGCCAGTGAAATATCCCAGACTTTGTGTTGTAGTGGAGCAGCTACGAGGTTTGATGTGAGCCTCACCCATAGAAGGCTTTAGAGGGATAGCAATGAAGATGTTAGGATGAGCAATATCTGGGATTGCAGATGATTAATAAGGGTAAATTAAAGTAGATGATAAGCCTTATGAGTACTAAAGAGCAAAGGGGTGATTAAAGACCTTTGCTATGCAGTTGCAGAGTCATCAGTTCTGAGTGTGGCCTGTGAGGCCACCCTTGGCTTGAAGCTGGTGGTTTGCGAAGAAGAAAAGAATGAAAATCCCTGAAAATGTGATTCAGACACAGACTTACAGCAATCAGAGCCCACTGGGAAGGAGAGTTGAGGAAAGGATAAATCAAAGATGAATAAGGACGATGCAGAACTAAATAAAAGCGTGATTTGTGCATATTACTTCAGGATTATTGAGTTAATTGTAAACGTTACCTTGGCACCAGCTGATGTGGGTGGGCGTATTCCTTTGCTGGTGTGGACTTAGGTGAGAAAAGGTCTGTGGATGTATGGATCTGGCTGCGTAGGTCAGCTAGCAAAAGCACCACTTCAGCTGATACTTCACCTTCAGCTTTGTCGAGTTTAAGCTGGACAATTGTCCACTCCTGCTGGGAGCTGCCAAACAGGTGCTTGAAGGCACAGTTGCAGGACTGAGGATCTTTAATTTCCATGTAAAAGTTTGGAAGCTGATGACTGATGTGGGCATGTAGGTCACGTGCATTTCTGTCCAGAACAATCTACAAGTACATGCTAGCTGAATTATGCCAAAAGGTCAGTGTTTTGGGCATATCCTGTGAATCTTACCTTAATTGTGGCATTCTTGATTTCTAAAGCATGCACACCTTCCTCCGCTCTGCTAGTCCACTTCCCAGCTGGGACCTCACAACAAAATACGAATGACATCTGTTGTTGCTTTTCCACGGGTTAAGTAGTCCTTATGGGCACTTGTAAAGTATAAAGCAGGGTTAACTATAAAAATAAGTGAGCTGATCGCTTCTGTGAGGGACATTATTGGTATTCCTTTGATCGTCAGGCTGGTATGTTTGCTGTTCTACCTGCTGATTCATAACATTAGGTAAGCCACAATAGGAATATGTGCAAAACAGTGAATTAAGAAACATTTGTGGTAATAATTAGCAACCTGTCAGCTCATGACAATTGAAAAGCAGAGCAGAGCAGTATCTGTTTTGATATATTGATCTAAACATCTCTTCACAGTCTTTCTCAAAAACTTCCACTTCAAACCACCAGCTTGTTGGCTTGCTGTGAAAGCCAAAATCAAGTGCTGAACTTTATCAACGTGGGAAATGACATTTGCTAACATCTGCCTGTTATAAAGGCAATGCTAGTTTTGGCTTCTAATAAAAGTTTGCTTAGTTTTATTTAAAGTATAGCTATGATTTAATTCCAGCTTCCTTTTGAAAAGATCTGCATTTGCATGACAGAATGTAACAAGGATGTAAAAGTAGCAGTTTCTTTGTTTTTTGTAAAATTTATTATTTTTGAAATCTGAGGTAATAGGCTACAGAAATCACAGACTAACCTCATTAATATGTGAAATTAATAATGAACTCAGAATTCATGAAGAAAAGACAATGCTTCCACATCCGGTTTACCACAGCTAATTTCTTTATCCTGATCAAGAGTAGTTGTAAATCGGAAATTTATCAAAAAAAAAAAAAAAGTATCTCTAAAAAGAAGGATAAGAGTACAGCAATCTGATTTCCAAACTGTATAGAAGTGTGTGCATCAAACCTAGCAGAAACTTGCAGATCTCCAAGTGCCGTATTTCCCCGTCACTAGAGGGTAATGCCTGCTATGAGAACAGCTGCTGCGTGCTAACAGCAGTATGAGCTGTCACATCAGGTCTATCAAAATGTTACAGACCTTTAGGAGCCTTCAGAGGTGCTACAGCAGGCAAAAAATGGAATTGTCAAATATTGTGAAAGCTGCAGAGAACAGGCACATTGATTTTGTCTTGAGGTAATTGAAGGTGTGTGACTGTTTTTCCTTTTGAGTTGTTTTGCCGGCTTAAGAGAGTAGGATCTGAGTCAGCCTTTTGGTAATAGAAGTCCTCAAGTCAACGGATGCATATTTTCAGTACTTCATAAACACTTTGCCCACATACCAGGAGAACAGTGAGCTGCTTTTAGGCTTTTCTGTTCCTTTAGTAACACACTTGGAAGTGAGTTGAGTAACCAGATGATGTGTGCTTAATTCATCTTGCTGTTTGAGGTCCTTTTGGAACGCAGTTGGAAAATGGCATGAATGCATTTCAGATTATTTCTTTTAAAAGTGGAATTTTATTACTTGGGTTCAATTCATGCAACAGCTTTCAAGTGTAATTTTTTACACAGAAAATATGAAGTGATCTGGGTACCTTATTAACACATAGTGCAGTCCCAGTATTGCAGATGCTTTTAACTAGCTCTTCATTTTATCATATCTGGCTGCTATATCAAATAAACTGTCAACAAAATGTATTTTAAAATTTCAGCCTAAATTGCATTTGTAGGTTGTAAAACAAGGATTAATTGTTTTGATTTCTTAAGACCAGAGACAAAAGTAATTTACTCTACATTACCAGGACAGGTAAATTCTAATATTTATAATTGGAGATAGATCTATTCTATTCTAATTCATTCTACATACATCTCCCTTACCGTTGAGGCCCAGATATGGGTCAAGATCTGAAATAAAAATCTGTTTCCTTTGAATTGCAGATTATTTACAGTGAATATTTAGTTTCCTCATGTTCAAATACCTCTGTGGAGTGCCTGTACACCAGTGCACGGAGCATGGGGAAGAAACAGGAAGAAACAGAGATGTGTGTGCAGTCACAGGGCTTTGGTCTCATTGCAATTACAGAGACGTGGTGGGGTAACTCACATGGCTGGGATGTTGTCATGAATAGCTACATGCTTTTTAGGAAAGACAGGCCCGAAGGATGAAGTGTTGGAGTTGCCCTTTGTGTGAGGACACCTGGAATGTCTGGAGCTCTGCCTCAGGGAGGGTGATGAGTGGGTTGAGAGCTTACGGGTAAGGTTTAAAGGGCAGACTCACAAGGGTGACACTGTTGTGGGTGCTTGCTGCAGGCCACCTGGTCAGAAGGAAGTAGATGAGGCCTTTTACAGACAGCTGGAAGTAGTCTCACAGTCACAGGCCCTGGTTCTCCTGGGGGGCTTCAGCCACCCTGAGGGCTGCTGGAGGAACAACATAGCAAGGCACAAACAATCCTGGAAAGCATGGAAGATAACTTTCTGACACAGGTAGTGGAGGAGCCAGCAAGGAGAGGGGTCCTGCTGGACCTTGTTCTGACAAACAAAGAAGGACTGACTGGAGATGCAAAGGTTGTGGGCAGCCTTGACTACAGTGACCATGAGACTGTGGACTTCAGTGTCCTGTGAGAAGGAAGCAGGGCAATAAGTAAGATTGCTACCCTGGACTTCAGGAGAGTTAACTTTGGCCTCTTCAGGGACCTTCTTTGAAGAATCTCATGGGAATGGGCCCTAAAAGGAAGGGATGTCCAAGGGAGCTGGTTAATATTCAAGGATCAATCCATCCAGGCCCAGGAACGGTGCATCCCTATGGGCAAGAAATTGAGCAAAGGGGACAGGGGACCTGCATGGACGAACAAGAAACTCCTGACAAAATTTAAACTTAAGCAGGAGGTGTACAGGAGGTGGAAGCAGGGACAGGCCACTTGGAATGAATGGGACATTGTCAGAGTATGCGGAAATGTGGAAAGGAAAGCCAAGGCCCATTTGGAATTACATTTGGCTAGGGATGTTGAGGATAACAAGAAGGGCTTCTTCAAATAACAAAAGGAAAACTAAGGAAAATGGGTACCCGCTACTGAAGAGGTCAGGGACCCTGGCAAAAGAGGATGAAGAGAAGACAGAGATACTGAATGCCTTCTTTACTTCAGTCTTCACTGCCAAGGCTAGCCGTCAGGAGGTCGGGTCTCCAGAGGTCCCTTCCAACCTCAACCATTCTGTGATTCTGTGAATCATGAAGAACTCATGGCTGTAAAAAATGATCTCATTTTACCTGATTATTTTAATATAATAGTCAAACAATTGAAGTAGAGCTATAGTTGGGGTTTGCAGTTTCAAAAGATCATCATCTGGCTTGTAGAAGTGCCTTGAAATTTCTGTAAACTAGAGGTGCAAAAGCTACTTGCACTCAAATCAATGGGAAAGATAGTCAGATAATTCTTACAGAACTATCTGAATGAATTATACCCCCCCCCCCAAAAAAAAAAAAAAAAAGGTAAAGAAGGTGCTATAACAGGCTGGAAGAAAAAGTTGGAGCTAAATTATTTTATGAGAGGGTTTGACATGCTCTCCTGCAATACAGGGGACTGGACTTAGTGTCCCAGAAGTTTCCCTGTGCCTGTCTGACACCTTTTAAGACCTTCTGAAGGATCAGAAGGGAGGTCAGCATTTCCTCAAGTGAAAGTGAGCAAAGAGGTTTATGAATAACCCATCCCTCCACGATGCTTCTTCAGTGAAGGTGTTGCTTTGATGTTACCCCATATATTCCTCCTGCAGCCTCCCTGTTCTGCCTCCCCTTCCAGCAGCCTGTCACTGACCGGCACTGGGACAGAAGTAATAATTCAGGTGATCTGCTTCAGAGCCAGTGTCTAATGCTGTGCTAAACTGAAGTTCTGAGGAACAAAATTATAAACTAATTGCCCAGAAAAGTGAGCATAAATATGCATGTTCTGCATTTCTACAGTTCAGAAATTTCTGAGAGTGGCATTTTCTTTGTCTAGCAGTAATATCTGAATTACTTCTCAACTGCATGAGAGGTAGAAGAGTAACACAAATTTATAACTGTCCTGGGTTCTTTGGACTGTGGGATGTGGGTCTAGAAAATATTGATTAGATCTAGAACATGCACCTGAATGTTAATTCCTGCACCATCTAAGTTGTAAGTGCTCTGCTGCTTAGTGAAACCCATGTTCCCAAGTAAAATAACATTAGGGTCCATCACAGACATCTTAGCAAGAACATAAGCCAAGAAGAAATACTTTAGAAAGAAGTGTGGTTTGGGGAAATGTAGATGACTTACTCTATACTTTGGACTGTCTCCAGCCTGTCTCACAAAATAGCACTGAAGCAAATGCCTTTATTTATTATTCTAGATGTTAAAGCACATAAAACTAAACTTGCTTCCTCCTCCAGAGGAGATTTGAACCAACATCTCACCCTTTAAGTAAATCCTTAGATAACTGTGTCTCAGATGGCACTCTGAGAAGGGGACTTAAATCTCTAAATAAGGCAGTTTTGTTTTGCCCAGAATAGTTAAAAATCTGCTGAGACCAAAAGAGAAGATGTAAGCGACTGTTTAATGTTGTCACTAGATGCTCTCCGCTAAGAGCAAGGCTGCTGACTTTGATCTCTGCTGTTCTTGCATAGCAGGATGTTGGATTGAGTGTCTGAGGAGGTCTCTCAGGTTTTTTTATTCTTTGAAAATTAATGTGTTTCTGTACTTCACATTTTTTTAAATTTTTTAATTTTTTTTAAAGAAATCAAAGTTGGTCTACTCTTGCTCGGAAACTTGAAAAAAAATTGAGTTACTGTTGACTGTCAAAACAACATAACATAACATAACATAATAGTTGGAATTGTGGTAAAATGGGTGTGGATTAGATTATTAGGTGAGTTGCTAGCTGGACCTTGTAGATCTAGGGAGGTTTTCTAGAACACCATATAACATGGTTCACATTATTACACTTGGACTTTTGGAGCTTTTCAACAGAAAAAAGAAAAAGTGAATATTGAAATGGAAAACATTTGGTTTTGCTTTATAAATGATAGTTTCTTTTAATTCTTCAAAATCACGTTGTGTCATAAAACAAAACATGGTGTGCTGAAATAGTAGACCAGACTATTGAGTTTGATGATCTCCCCAGTGATGCGTTTTTCAAGCTGTTTGGGTCACTCGTTATGGTAATTCAAGTCCCTGCTCACAACTACTTACAACTCCTCAATTTTCTTCCACAACCATTAGCGGTCTTCTAATAGTTTGAAAAGGACTGTTCCTACTTCAGTTTCCCAGTGGTAGTTAAGAAATCTGTGCATTTCTGCATTTGCGTCCAGCTGTCAAAGTACGTGGAAATTTGTATTTGCATGAAGGGTTTTTTTGCCCAGAAGAGGTTCTATAATTACAAAAACTGTGGGAAGAGATTTGGACATTTTGGTATACTAATACGATAGTACAACTGCTGTAAATACCTATTTTTAAATCACCATAATGTCTTTAACCCTCAGTAGGAAAAAATAAAGTGATTTTTATTATTGCTGAAACACTTCTATTATTGATTAGCGTTAACTAATCTCAAATGCAAAAGCTATATGGTGAACCCAAATCAGAAAGGAGAAAGTTGTAATATATCAGGTTATATATATATATATATATATAATTTTTTAAATTATTTTTTAATTAATTTTAAAAATAATTTTAAAATAATTTATATATATATTTTTCCCAGCATATTCAGAAGTCATACTTTGTTGCATTAAAATACTGGAAGCAAATTTGTGGATGACAGGTTTAGAAATCTGTTGCTTTTTAAAAGATTTGCATTCTCTTCCAAAGATAAATCCATTTGGACTTTTTGGTTAAACTTAAGAATGGTCAAAGTAGTGAAAAAATAAATAGCTTAAAATACAAGCTCATAAGCAGGAGGGTTATTTTCATAGGCTGCTTCCTAGAGATGTAGCAAAAAAAGAAATTTACTTATTAATAAATTATAGCATTTTACTTTGATATTGCAGGTTTTCCCTTTTGGAAAGCCTGGCTGTATTCATCTGAACAGAGGAGGAAGTATACTTGCAGGCTGGTTCAGATAATGTATTTGCTATTTTTTTTCATATAGCTATTATGTGTTCCTCCTTTAGTATTCCTCCTTCTCCTCCTCCTCCTGTGTATTTTTTTTTCCCCCAAGACGTTTTCAGGGCTGGGAAAGAATCAGGACAGAGATTTGTGAAGTACGCAGCACAGTGCTGCACACTCGGTATGGAAATGGCTGATTCTCTCTGAACTGTAAATTCTAAATAACGATAAGTGGAATTACTGCTGTAATTATCTTTCTTCAGGGAACATTTCTAACTTGAAATACAAAGCCTGTCTATTAAATAACATTTATCAGGAATGTTTCCTTAGGCGTACTTTTCCGAACTGTATTTTATTTTCATCTTCAGCAAGATCTGACTCTGCAAGGTTTGTGTTAGAGGCAGGGAGAATAACTAGAACAGGCAAGTACCTCATAGGCAACAGGAAAGCGAGTGGAGAGATGAAAGATGAGCTTCCAGCAGCTGCAGAAAGGATATACACTTCAAGGGTGCCCTATAAGCCTTATAAAGCAATAAAGGAAGGAAAACAACATTATGAAGGGTCCCAACAGCCATAAAATTCCAAAAATGGCAAGGATTGCTTTCATTATATAAAGTGTTCGTTAAAGCTTTAAATAATGAAATAAACTCTGACACTGAGAATGGAAACCTTCACTGTTAGACCGGTCTCTGTTTACTTTACAATAATCCAGGCCATAAAAGTCGTGCTGCACAAATATGCCATTCTTGGGGAGCTCGGCGGAGGCTGGGGACCACACACTTGTGGCCTCCGAAGAGACGGGGTCTCCAGCGAGGCCTCCAGGTCTCTGGCGGCGTGCCATGCCGCTGGCAATCTGTGCTTGCGGCTGGGTTGGCAGAAGAGCAGAGGGTTGGAGTGAAAAAAATCCAGCGGGGTTGTTTTCGTTGGATTGAATTGGGTTTTTAGGGGTTCTTTTTGGAGCTTTTTTGTTGGTGGCGGTGGTGGTTTTTTCTTTCTTCTGAAGTCGAGGCGTATTTTGGGTATTGGAAAAATGTGCTGAAGACTTTGAGACCAGAAAGTAAGTGGGGAAGGTGATTAAGGGATCTTTGGGGATTCAAGGTGGACATACTAAAAAAAAATATGTTCTATGTAAAATGATTTACTACTGTCTTCCTTGTTTAATAATGTCAAATTCAAATTAAAACTAAGACCGGATAGATTATATGGCAGATATTTAATTTGTATATCCACAGAATGGGAAGAAAGTACTTATTTTGAACAGGAATACTTTTGAAATTGAAAATACCTTGTTTCTGTGTTATTTTCGCAGTGCTAATATGGTTTATTGTGTCTGTTAATGGAGTAATCTGTTTAAACATTTTTTCCTGAATTAGCAGCCACTTCAGAAAACATAAGCTATAAAGTACACGAGACACCCTTCCTTATCTGTCATTGAAATTCAGCCATTTTCTGCTTTGCTTGCAACATACAGGAACAAAATGTATCCTTGGGGAAAGAGAGAATTCAGCTATATGTGGGTGAAATTATCATTGAAACCTTTAAGCTATAGTGTATTCCCCTTAAAGACATTTGAGCAGGAGTGTAATTTATGGTACTGCTTGCAATGAAAACATGCAAATGCCATTAATTTACCTGACCAGTGCTATAGATTGATGTTTTTTTCCCCATAATTCTGATTTTTTTTTAAGCTGTGAGTGAGGTTGAGCATCTTTTAAAAAAGATATTGGAGAAGAAAACAGTTTCTGACGTACGTGTTTTTGTGTTCATGTACAAGTTGCATGAAATAGATTTGTGCAGTTTTTATATCTCTATACTTCCACCATCCAAAATGAAATCCTTTGTCTCTGGGCATATTTTTGGGAGACCAGACAGGGAGACTGCATCATGAGTGGGAGAAGTAAATGAGTCACAGTTCTCTTTATGAGGAGCTTTGTTTCATTCAAATCCCTCTTGCCAAGATGCTGACACTGAACTTGAGTCATCAGCAATAAACAAGTCTTACAGAAAATTGAATCTTTAGAGGGCAGAAAATCATGGGCTCAGGAAAGGCGCTCACCAACGACCTGTTTCAGTCGGTGTATTGGAGAGGCATTATTGATTGCATTATTTCCTGTGGCAGATTTTTCATAAGTGCCTGAAAGTAATTCAAAGTCCCAGTCTGAAATTTCATTTCAAAACATGCGTGTGTAGTGGAAACCGTCAGCATCAGTCAGGCTTTGAGATCACTGAACATTAAATTGAGTGTTCACTGCAATAACAAGGTGATTGTGGTTCCTGTTTTTATCATTTGCTTTTCACCTGTGCTGCGTCCAAAAAGACTGAGAATGGTAATAAGCACTGGCACCTTTCTGGAAAAAGGAAAGGTTTAGGTGATTATTATTATTATTTTCTTTCTCCTTCAGTATAATGCAATTATCTTTTGCTTGAATAAATTTACTTTGTATATCCTGGTAACAGTCCATCAAGACTGGACATGTTTGTGTTCAGGAAGTGACAACAGATCAACTAATAAACCTTTCAATTGAAAAGGAAACGTTCATACTATATCTAGTAGTATATATCTATACTATTTACTTTAGGCAGTCTACTTTCTTGGAAGTATTGTAGCATCTTATTTGTCGATGTTGAGAGTGTTTCTAGCTGCTGTCAGCTTTTAACATTAAAAAACTTTAAAGAAGGATGTTAATATATAGATATGTTTCTCGTGGAAGTATTTTCATGTTTAATGAAATGTTTGCTACCCCAGCAAATATTAAAAAGTCAATATTTTGCCGATTACCTGATGTGCACATTTTTATTATTTTCATTTTAAGCTGTAATTCCATGATCAGTCTATAGTCTAGGACATGCAGTGTAAACAGAGGCAGCTGCCTCATTGAGGAGCCAGGAGGGGGGACAGGATAATGGGAGGAACTTCATCGTTTATGCGCACATCTTACTCCTGAGAATGCCTCGTGCAGTGTGGAATACCCTGAGTATCTCTGTGCTGCCTGAAGCTCCTTCCTCGCTGGTGATGACGGTGTGCGGTCCTTACCGTCCTCTATCCGCCTCCCCCAGCTGTGCCTGGTCATCTTTGTAAAGGGCAGAAATCTAACAGTGTTGAAGGAAAGAGTAAATATCGTAAATTTTCCAAGAAAATGGAGAGTATCATGCAAACAGTAACCGTTGTGGGGAGCATAGTCGAGTGAACTTACAATAGAGCGCAGCTTTGCTAAATATAGCTACAAAATACTTGTTATCAGTGAGTGCCCGTGTAGGAGAGCTTTGCCATCTGCAATTTGTGCCGGGGCACAAACCACAAATAAAGAGGTGGGAATAGGATTATGGAGTGACAAAACCTTGGTTCTGTATTCAGCTCGACCGGGCAATCTTCTTCCTTGGCGGGCTGGCTGGCCTTCCATTTGTGCTGCCCCTTGCATTTCAAAACTGGCGTTTTTTCCCATTGTGCCTGAAAAGACTCTGGAAGATTTGAAGTAACAAATGAACTCGTTCTGTGGATTGGGGTCGGTGTGCTGCGTGCCCGTTGTTCAGTAGTCCCTGGCAGTCAGTTTGAAATATGGATGGGGAAAAAAAATCCAGGTTAAAATGTACTACCCGGTTACTGGTGAGGAGCTCAGGCCTGCCCCAGCAGCTTCCTCCCAGGCTTGTGCTCCTCTCCGGCTCCTGCCCCAGGGTCTGTGCCCCTCCTATGGCAGAAACCTGACAGATCACCAGTGCAGGTGAGGAGGAGGAGAGCAGCATGTCCTGAGAAAGAACCTGGAAAATGCTGATGTGAACAGGAGGCCGAAGGCCTTGGGTGCACTGAGGTGAACGCAGCCTGGGAGGAAGGGAGCGAGGAGGGGAGAGGGCCCGGGGACAGGCCGTGGGATGGAGCTGAGAAGAAGCAGAGCAGGGCAGGGGACTCGGGAGCAGAGCCAGGGCCTGAAGGGAGGCGAGAGCCAAGGAAGGAGGCAGGCAGAGCAGAGGGCTGAGGGCAGCTGCTAAATTTCCAGAAATTAGGGGTTTTCTTGTCTCAGGGAGAGCCATCCCCAGAGCTCCCTGCAGCCACATGCTCCTTCAGCCCCTGCACTTCCTTAACGCTGGAGTTTTCTCGTCCTGCCTCCATCCCTGACCTGGCCTTTTCCCTTCAACCTGCTGCCAGTCTCGTCTCCTGCTCATACTACTGGCATGCCTCTCCACAACGTTCTGTTGGGCACTGCCACGTGGCTTGGAGATGCCACGCAAACGCAGGTGAAGGTGCCATGGGAAGAATGCTAGAGAGTGCTGGTGTAATGAGGAGGTCTACAGACCTCTGAAGAGTTCGTTCCAGTAGTAAATAAAATAACCTACAGGTACTCCCTGCTCATGGGAGGAATGTTAAGACATTGGGGATGAGATGCTGTTGCCTTCTTTCTTTGGAGAGAGACTTTGCAAGCATGCAGCAAAGTCCTGAGGGGCCACTGGCTTTTTGAGAAAAGAAGAGTTAATTACAAATGGGAAGGTATTGTACATCTTGTATTTTTATGGCAAGGAACTCTAGTCCATGTAATCCCATTCAAATTCTCCAAGAACGAAGCCTGAATTCATATGATACGATACTGTGGAAGAACATGAGCTTGGTGAGCCTAACTAAAAAGGGTAATACTTCTCATATGATAGAGGTAAAATTATTGCATAAATTTGCAAAGGAATGGAGGATGTAGACCAAGGGTGTTAATACTCTGTATAGAAAACTGGGTGAGTAACAATTTATAAGAGCACAATTTAAGCTAAGTTAACTTTTGGTGATCTGTGTTCAGTATATATGAAGAGCTTTCACAGTGAATTCAAGATAGCTTTGAAATACATTAGTTTTATATATATATTGATAATATTTTAATGGTTAATCAGTTACTGTGTACATTATGAAGTCAGTCTACCTAAAAAATACAAAGTGCAATCTTGACAAAGTGGTCTTGTGTACTGCCTCAGACTATACGATGCAGTAGACTTCCTTCTATCTTGATTTTGTATTTTGCTTTCACGTGTTTTTTTAGCTTTGGTTGCCAGGGCAATGATGCACACGATTATAGAAAGCTATCGATTTGCATGTGTATGTACTACCATGTGTGTGGAAGACTAAGCAATAGTCGAGCACCTATTGTTAATAGCTTTGTGTTTAAAATGGCATTGCCACCCTGTACATACTCAAACGGAGCTGTAATTCTCCTTAGGGTATCTCTGCTCCTTTAAAAGCAATCATAAAATAATAATAACAGATTTTTATTCAAATTAAGATGTGCCCGAAATACATAAGCATTCAGTATTGATGAGCACAGGAAATGAATGGTAATTTGTTTAGCAAAACTTGAAAAGAAAAAATTGTTCATATTTTATAATTTTCAGGTAGAAATAAACACATTTTTAATGACAACATTTTAATGAAGTGGTATCTATAGTTACTGTCTGTTTTGTGAGAAGCTGAAGATTATAATGGAGAGGGAGCTTGTTTCACTGGTTAGAACATATGCCAGAAATGTTCAAGAAGGGAATAATTGTGCTTAAAGAGACAGTGGGTTTGAACTTTAAAAACATAGGTCCTCTTGCCAAGTCTACCACTTCTTCTTTGGGTAAATATGGGACAGTTATCGTCTGAGGTGCTTCACTCTCACTTTCCTCATTTAAAAGCACAGATATTTTAGCTGACTTCTATTGCAGAGCAGTTTGAGATATGGTGGCGAACAGGGTAGGTGTTATTTTAAACGCTGTTTTTTGATGAGGGGTGAGAGGTTGGCTCGGGACACTGGCAGAGAGGCTGGGAGACTCTTGCCTCCTTCTTGCTTGTTGGAACCATCCCCCAGAAGGGATCTTTCATCGAGGAACAACTGCTACCATTTGAAGGTGTTTAGATTTAGTTAGCGACTTCAGGCCAACCCACAGAAAGCTTTCTCTATACATTTGCTAATTTGGCATCCAGAACAGAGTGGCTGGGATGGAAATGAGTATGCAGTCCTCTTAGCAATGGCCTCCTTAGGTGAAGGTTGAACACTGGGTTGGGAGAGCCTGAGCAGCCACACATTGCTGTGTCTGCCTGGACGTTACTGCCAAAGCTCCACTTCTTTTCGTGGTTTCTCCCCTCCTAAGCTCTCAACTTTTTACAAATGTACAAGTCTGGTGCTGTAACTTTAACTGCATGTTAAGTTTCACAAAAACGGATACGCTCACAGAAAGGGCAGGGAATATGTTGTTATTTTTAAAATCTCATAATTTTAAAACCCATCTAATTTTTTAGCATCCAGAGTAGATTGTATTGAATTTAATATTTACACATATGTGTGTGCACATGCACTCATGCATTTGGAAAGAAGAATCTGGATATCTGAATTACATTTGAACACGTATTTTAACTGCTTGCTACAGGTCTTGAGCTCCAGAGCCAGGACTGTAGCCAATGATCAGGCCTTTCCTGAACTCTAGTAAGACTAAAAGTATATGTTTTGTTCTATTTATTTAAGTATCCATCACTTTCTTCTAGAAAAAAGTTAACAGAAAAATATTTTTTAATCCTTACATTATACAAAAAAAGTTACCTGAAGAAACTGCAAACACAGTGAAGGGTCATATTAATAGAAAGTAAGAAATCCAAACATTTGCCTTCAAGGTTTCTTAGAGGTTCTGTTGGCAAGTCAGACAGAAGTCTTTATGCTACCATTTTCTAGTGGATCTTTGGTAGATTTGTTTTGTTATGCTTCTGTTGCTCTCATTGCTGCTTAGAAGTGGGCTAAACATTTATACTGCGGAAATGATAGAGCAGCAGTTTCAAATCTTGTGTGCCTTACATGCTTGATTAGGAAAATCCCATTAATGACAAAAAATGCTAATCAGCAATGTGTTTTGCCAGCCACCATGGGCCCACGCACTCCATATAATCCATTGTTTATTAACCTAATGAAGGTCATTGTAGCTTTTCAAAGCTTGTGTGACAGCATATCAAAATGGTTTTAAAACTCTGCTGCTGGACTCCAGTGCTGGAATAAATCAAGGCTGGGTATTTACTTGTCAGAAGGGTTCTGGCGTAAATGAGTTTTTTCTGGGTAGAACGATCATACTGTGCTTTCATTTGTTCGCTATAATTGTCAAGACAGACGAACAGTGCAGTGGTGGCTAAGCTGTTGGTGCAGCCATGAAGAAGCTAGACTCTGACTTTATCCACGTCTTATTGATTTTCCTTTTCTTTTCTTGGCAGGTGACATCACACAGAAGGGATATGAAAAGAAGAGATCAAAATTAATTGGGGCCTACCTGCCACAACCTCCTGGTATGTTTATCTGTGCTTGCGATATATGAAGATGTCAAGCATACTGATAGTTGCCACAATAAAAATCTGCATCTCTGAAGAAATTTATGTGACAGAAACAAAGCCATTGTTATGCAGAAAAAGCTTATTCCATCCATTTAATGTATATTTACATACATATATGTCCGCTTTGATGTGTGTGTACATTTTTTACATACGTTGCTATGGGTTTGGCAGTCATGTCTGGAAAATAACATCAGGCTAGGCTCGTTAGAGAGGCATTGTTTATTAGAAGTAACGCAAAACTACAGAAGACAATGTGGTGTCCTAGCGCATTAAGACCTAGGCCATGTAAAGCTTTCTAAAGAGATGTATCCACAAGAGTGGAAGAAGAGGACCTTATAGCTTTGTGCCTTCCTCCATTTCTGGGTTTCCTGCCCAGATCTCTGTTTTGAAGACACTAGAGAGACCAGCAACATCCCTGCACTTCAGCTTGTCCTATTGCGAATAAGCAATGGATCCTTTATAGACAGTTGGTCTCTGTATTCAGGGATGGGTTGCATGTACTTGCCCAAAAAGTGTAGGAAAGTCTTCAAACTAAACTGAATGTCAAATAATTTATTGCTTCATTGAAGTTATTTCCAATATGTTTATATCAGAAACAAGAAAAGAACTCTTTAGAGTTCATGCTTTAGAGGCACAGAATCATGAAGCTGAATATTTGGTTTTATGTATAATTGTAGGCCTCTATTTTGTGTTGGTCCCACTGGAGCGTGTCACACACTCTTGTGCAGACTCACTAACCTTATGGAGGCTCCACTTGCACTTGGCAGTCCTCTGAGCCCTGTTTTTATTGCAGGCCTGGGAACTAGTTCACTTTTTCTTTTACAAAATTCTTCCTTTATGGTGTTGATAGTTTTCTATTTAAACTACCTGTGTGTAGAGGTACTGCCTTGTTTTCTCTTCTTCAGGTATATATATATTAGCTAGCTCCATAGCAGAATGGTATTTTGGTGCCTTTGGATTTCACTTGGTCTTCTCCACTGATGGAAATTCCACAAAAGAGATGGGTGTTACAGACACATCTTTTTTTCTGAAGTAGTAATGCCTGATTTGAGGGTGACTGTGTAGTTTCTTAACCACTGTGAGCCATAACAGAAAGAAACTAATCAAATCAACAAAGCTACAATCCCAGAGATGCAATTATTAGATTTCTGGGTACTTGTTGGTCTGACCAAACTATCAGACATATGGTCTTCACAGTATGTTCTCATGATATATACTTAGATAAACTGTGTTATGAGGAGAGCGTTACCTCCTTGTAATCCTCCACACAGTGGTGTGGTTGGTACCAGTATTTGTTTGTACAGTTAGTTTTACCTTTTTTTCTTCACAGAAGGAAATACAACTTTGTCCAGAGAGGTCGTAGTCTTTTGGTCAAACTGTAGCCTTGTCTCAGACTGCTGGGGATTCATCATGCATGTAATGATGAAAGAGAGAAGGTGGAGAACCCTCCAAGGTTTATCTTTCAAGGTCTCTAGTGTGATACTAAAGCTTTCCAGCGTAAAGGAAAGGATCTCTCCAGAGAGATCTACGGAAGTCAGTCCTATAGTGGGATCCATTCAATAATCTGAAGAGGTCAAGACTGAGGACGTAGCTGATCTAGTGCTATTTCAAAGGTGGGAAGAAACAAGGTGAATGTTTCCCCCTCTACCAGTTCCCAGGAAATCCTGCACTGGGAATATAGGGCATGGATGAGTGAAAGAAGATTATGATAGGATGGAGAGGAAAGGAATTTTGAAATACTGTCTGCTGTTTTCTTGCACATCCATCAAGCTCAATCATTTAGCTGATGGCTAAAGACATTAGCTTCTACTGTATTTAAGTATTTTCCTCCAGAAGCTGATACTATTTGTGCTTGGTCTTTGCTGTCTTTGTAGTTTTTGTTTGTTTTGTTGTGTTACCTTCTGGACAAAACCTGAAACAGTGCAATTTGGTATTTTCCTTCTAAGACACTCACCCGAATGGCTTGAGGTCCCTGCTCACCAGGAAGGGAGAGATGAATCCTTTCTAAGAAGAATTAGGATAGCAAAACAGAGGCTGCCTTCTATAAGCCTCTATTAATACCTGAGCAATCACGCAGATGACCAAATTAGTCATTTGATTCTTTGTTGTAATCTGTTTTCATGGGGAACTGCAAGAACTTACAAGCTTTGGTCTTAGATCTTGCTATTAAAGAGGAAGAGAAGTTTTAGAGAGATTTTCAAACAGTATGGAAATGGGCACAGCTCTTCTGCTGGGATCGAAGGCATCGGGGAAGGGCTGGGATTTTCATTCTGTGACTGCACGCAAGAAACTAAAGGAAATCCAAAGGCAGTTCCCCTCTGTTTGGACACCCAGTCCTCTCGCTGCACCTTTGCTAACATTACTAACGCCAATGTTGGCAGAGTGGAACATTGACCCCATTGGCTCCGTGAGTGTCCTGTAGTGTCTGTGCGTGCGTGTGCGTGTGTGCTGTACTGCATGGGGGCAGCAGCTCCATTCGTTGCTGTAACAAATGTAAAAAAACTAAACGTGAATTAATTAGTTTTTTTCAACTTGTTACAGCAGCGAATGGAGCTGCCGCAGTACGGTGTAGACTGCAACACAGTGAAGGAGCTGCCAGAAGAATGCTCCGCACTGCCAACATTGGTGTCTGTGACATCCGGGAAGCGGCCGCTAGAGAGAGAGCAGCCAGCACGGCAGGAAACCGGCCTCTCTTTTATTTTCGTTTTGGTGAGCACCACGAATGCATCTTTTCCAGTCCGTACCTGTCTGTAAGTGTGCCTCATCTGGAAGCCTCTGGTAGACACCTGCATCAGTAAGGTAGACGAGGAGCTGCCCGTGACAAGGCAGGACAGCCGTATCTGGGAGGCTGTAACCGCCTGTTGTCTGCCTGAGAGAGGGGTGACAAGGAGAAGGAATCATCAATTTCAGTAACATATGAACATGTTAATGTGTAGCATCCATGCCATGGATCCTTTGGAAGAGGTTCTGTACAGTAAGCTGCTGAAACACAGGAAGGCATGTGTTTCTAATTCCCTTTTTGGCACTGCCTTTTTACAGAGCTCTGGAGAGGTCCAAGCCCATCAGGATCAGGAGGAAGCTGTAAAAGTCTAAGCACCCCTAATTCCATGCTATTTTCAAGTAGAGACCAGCGCTGAAACTCAGCTTGCATCCAGGCCCTTCAGAAGCAGACCAAGTTCTAGGAGCAGGCATCAGGCTGGTAGAGCAGACCAGTGGAAGAACTTCCTGCAGGGCTACATGTCCACAGCGTAGACAGGCGAGGCATGACCCAAGCCGTGCCAGTGCAGTTGTGCCCTGCAGCAGACACTCATCTTGCCTTCTGGGGATGTCCCGGGGCTGGTGGCAGGCAGACAGTCTGTTCCTACTCCCTGAGTTTGTAGCAAGGCTCCAGAGGGTTCACAGGCCCCCAAGACAATGGGTTTTCTCTTGCCAGCCATGTGGACACATGCGCCCTTCACTGTGTGCTTGTCCATGCTCCCACAAGGCGTCCCAGACACAGTGTAAGATGGCTAGAAGGACCATGGGATTTGCTGTTCTGTCAGGGTAAGACAAACCTGGGAAAAGATGATCCCTTTGAGACACCCATACCCTTCTAATTTTCAAACAAATTTGCTATTATACTCTAGAGGAAATCTGCATCAAAACCTGATTGTGTTGCTTGTGTTTCTCCTCTTACGTGGTGGGGCTGCGCTAAGTCAGGTTCCCTCTGTCTGACATTGTTATCTTCCTCCGCCTGAGTTTTCCATAAAATGGAAATGATTAAATTTAAACTGGAATTTCGGTTTTAACAGAATTAATTATATAAAGCCATTTCAGTGCTAAACAGAGGCAGTAGAAGCACTGGCTATATACATACATAAAAACACGTACATATAACTATATAACAGAGTTCTTTTTGTTGTGCTTATTGGGATGCTATCACACTAGAAAGGGAGAGCACTTTTCAGGAATTGGTATAATCCTAATCCGAAAGGGGAAAATGTGCAGCCATGTGGTTGATACTCCATCAGGTGATGTGGGAGTTCACTCTTAGGGTTTCTATTTTGGACAAGAAAATCCCAGAGAGTGTGTTGTCACATATGCTACACAGCAAATGCGCAGTGAGCCTGACACATGGGGGACTTGCTGGGGCCACTGCACATCTGCAAGTTGGCTCCGCGGTGCATGCACAATAGGTCTGACACATCCAGATGCTGCACAGACTGCACATATGCAAAGGACATTTGTACCCTTCCAGCCAGGCTGTCGAACATTCAGAAATCCGGAACGGATATGCCGCATTTGGCAGTGTTAATGGGAGAAGGGATAGGGGGAGCCCCCTTTTTCTTTTCCATTAAATTCCCACCTGCTTTAACTTAGGGAGACCAAATTACAGCTTTGTTTCCTCAAAGCGCTTTCTCCAGGATGTCAGTTTGTAGCTGGAGAGGTTCTGTGCGCAGAGTAATTTTTCTTTTCTTAGCGTGTCCGTATGTCAGACATCTAAAAATAATAGTGAATCTGGACCTTTATATCTGCACATGCTTCCTGATCTCTCTTGTGCTGTGACCTTTCTCTTGCTGCCTCTGCAGAGGAGCCCTGACAGCCGAGAGCTGAAAGAATAACCACTTAAACAGGCATTCATTTCAGAATGCTTTTCTGAAGATTATCTTGATTAGATCAGTCAGTTCTGGGTACGATAACATGCAGACTGCTGCATGCGTGCTATTAGGAGAAACCCTCACTAGAAGAAAAATAACTAAATTACCTGCATCCCGTATAAGCTGTGTTTTTGCCCAATTTGCTTGCAGTCTTTTGCCAGGAAATTTGATTATTCATTCACAGAACAGAGAGACAATGTTGTTATCAATTAAGCTTTGCTTCTAACAGCTTAGACATGGGTGGTTCATTCTCTCTTAATCAAGTGCTGTGTCTACACTGGATTACTTTCTGTAATTCCCCATCGCTGGTACCACCAATGTAGCTCTATTTGTAGCGTAACCATGTAGACCAGTCACCAGTGCTCTATTTATTATGGCTAATAAACCTGTGAGATGCAGCGCTTAAAAGGCACCTGCTGCTCCTTTTGCAGGCCTAGAGACAGAATACTGGATCTCCTGCTGCCGGAGCCCCAACAGCACTGGTGCAGGGAGGAAATTTCAAGCTATGCAGTGCGGAGCAGATAACACCTTCCCACAGAAGATGCCTTTACCTCATGAAACAAATTTCTACAGAATTACAGGAACCAATTTCTGTATCCTCTGTTATCAACGTGACAAATTTATGTATATCTGTAATGTGTGCATACATTTGCATACTTTTCCATGCATATGTGCGCATCCATTTGCTTTCAACTATTCCTGCTGCTAGCCCTTCGGGCACTGAAAGTAAACTGGGCGATTACTATTTCATTTTCTCTTCCACAGACATTGTTTGGATTGTAACATTATTTGGATTGCAAAGATTGCAAGGAAATGTTTAAACAAAACTTGATTCTAGAATTGAAAAAAATCCCTCATGTATTCACTTTATTAACAATAGGTAATATTCCTGTCACATCTGCCTTCCTAATTCACAAAGATCTTAGCAAGGGATAACCATGGTGGAGCATTTCAAAGTGTAGATGCAGGCTAAGAACATTTATCTCATTGCAAGGCGTATGCATTGTACAACTCATGGCCACATTTTTGAAAACAACATGAAGATGTTTTACAGATGAGAAGCTATGGCATATAGATGAGAGTTTAGTAAGTCTTGCTTTAGAAAGTGTTTTGGTTTCAATTGGTCGATGCCTCGCAGGGCCCAGTTTGGTTAAAAAGGGACGTTCTGAGAGCATCTGAGAATTACCCCTTGGTACCATCTGTGGAAGCTGTGTTACTGCTTTGCTTTTGCCATGCTGACTGAGAGTCCATTTATTATTTTAAGCAGCCTTTGTTTTATGATGGCACCTCTGTTTCCTATCCTGCAGTAAGACCTCATAACATCAAAGCCTGTTCAAACACAGAGAAAAAGGTATCTTCCTTCAAAGGAAGGAATTTGTCTGTTAATGAGACAAAGAATGGGTGTCAGGGAAGAAATGAGTACATGATGAAATCAGCTAGTGTATCAGCTGTTGATGCTGGTAGTGGTTTCAGCACTCAGCATGATGGATTTTTGGAGGGAGGATATTTTTAGTACAGATCAGAGTCAGAATCTTTTTTAAAGAATTTGAAGAATTTCAATTAAATATCTGTTGGTGTGCATGGGGAGCATCTGTGAAACATAAGAACATAGGACTAGACATCAAGATGTTTGTCTGAAAATCTGACAAATGGCTAAGAGAAGATGGTTCAATCAGAGGTGAGCAATGGTGGGTAGAAAAGAAATGCACCGTTGCAGTCCTTGAAACAAAGCTTGTGTATGCTGGAACAGAGGAGAAGGAGCAAATGGAGGCATGTGAAGAGCTTGGTGCAGCTGTCAAAATACAAAACTGCTGGAATTCACGACACTGTCTGAATGGACAGGTCTGCTGCAAATCCCTGTTTTGTTGAAAGCTGAAAGAAGGATGTTAAACTGCTGGCAGTGTAAGTTGGCCAGCACATTGGTGAATGTGTTTGCTGTGGGGATAGGTAGTCTCTTTCTTTATATTCTCCTAAAAAAACCTTCAAATCTAACGCTGAAGCTTTGGGACTACCTAGAGAAAAAAGGAAATCAAACATCGTGAGTGAATTGGAGCAGTAATGTGATGGCCACCATCTCTAAGAGATTGAGGAAAAAAAGGAAAATATTAGAAACATTGAAAACGTTGTTAGAGCAAGTCCAGGGGAGGCCGAGAAGATGATCAGAAGGGTTGGAGCACCTCTGCCACAAAGACAGAGGGAGTTGGGGTTGTTAAGCCGGGAGAAGAGAAGTCTCCAGGGAGATCTTACTGCGGCCTTCCAGTACCTAAAGGGGGCCTGCGGGAAAGGTGGGGAGAAGTTCTTTATCAGGGATGTAGTGATAGAACAAGGAGTAATGGCTTTAAAATGGAAGAGTGTAGCTTTAGATTAGATATAAGGAAGAAATTCTTTACTATGAGGGTGGTGAGGCACTGGAAGAGGTTGCACAGAGAAGCTGTGGCTGCCCTATCCCTAGAGGTGTTCGAGGCCTGGCTGGGGCTTTGGGCAGATCTGGGTCCCTGCCCATGGCAGGGGTGTTGGAACTAGGTGGGCTTTAAGGTCCCTTCCAACCCAAACCATTCTGTGTATGATTCTATGATTCTTTTAGCCCTGCTAAGTTTGAACTGAAGGCTTAACACTTACAAGGAAATGATGAAAGGCAAGCTCAAGATTGTAATAAGGAAAGAAGAAGATACATTTGAAGTACGTGCATTGTCTGAAATTAGAACCAAGTGCAAGAATAAGTGTCAAAGATCACCTGTGAAAGAAAGATTTTTAATGAAACATACCTAATCAGAAATTCCATCTTCTCCAGGTTTATCTAGCAAAAAGTGGCTCCACCTTCCTAGTTGTCTGGTTAGGAGCATCACCTTTTAAATCTCCTTTGGACTGGTTGGATCCAGTGAATTTATTACTTATATCCGGTGGGAAGAGTGAAGTGCCACGCTAATGAACAAGTTCCGTGGTGTGACTTTTAACCTATTTACAAAATATATGGTGTGTTCATCCCTTGGCTTTGCTTCTAAAGCAGAGCCAGCAGCCATTGCATAGAAGCTCAGGGAAGTTTGAACTGAATGTAAATACTGTTCTTAAAACTGCACTGCAAATACTGTTTGCCTTCCTTCCCACCAGCCCTGGAGTTGCTGGGTTTACTCTACAGCTTTTTCTCCTGGGGTCATACACTGTAATTTAGTTTTAGAACAGTGAAAGTAGCCTGTGTCTAAGAATGCCTTCTATTTGTTGTCAATTAGACATTTCAGCATTTTTAGATTCAAATTTTTGACACAGTCATAGGAATAAGAGATGTATCAAAGCAACTTGGCAGCTGTCACTGAGGAAACAATTGTCCTCTGTTGGAGAGGGCAATGCAGTTATTGCCACGTTGCTGAAACACAGCAACACAATTCAACTACAAAAGCAGTAAAGGCTGGAAGAGAGGAACATAAACATGAAGGCAAAAAAATGAAGGAAGGAGGTGAATGAGGCCTGTTTCCAGCTGACAGTTCTGTGCCTTACATGTGCATAAAAATAAAATTGTCCAGCTTGCAATGGTATTACTTAAATAGCTTTACTGTGGCTCTTGCATTTTTAGATAAATGCAGCAAAGATAGGATCCAGCTTGCATGTTAGGATTTACAGATTGATATATCTGCATTAAGCTGTCTGCCTATGAACCTGGTGTTTAAACTCCCATTCTTAAGTGAAGAGACACAGTTAATTCAGTTAATGAAACCCAGAGAGCTGTTCAGCTTATTCGAAAGCAGACAGATACCTCCGCTGACCCCCTGCACAGCTTTTTAAGCTCCCCTAGGCTCGCTGAGTTGCCTGAACATAAGTGTCTAATACTGCTCAAGATTTCCTAAAGTAGAAGAGGCATCTGCACAGTGAGCACATAGAAAACAACTTAAAGGGGACACAAGCCATCCTGATCAAGGCAGGTATCATACTCTACATCTAAAAAGACATTGGACACCTCTGTTTAGAGTCCTGTATCCTGGCCTAGGTCTCTTTTTCAAAATGGGAGCTTAGCTTAAGCACCGTCTTGTAGACACCTAAATATAGGTGTCTTAATCTGCAAGCTGAATCCCACATTAGCGGCATTAGATAAATGAACTAATACTTACATTAAAAGTATGGCTGTTAGCTCCAGTGCACCTTCTAATGCTTATGTGTAATGTGAAGAGCACAAAGCACTGATTTCTCATCCTTTTATGTAAAATAACTGTGTTCCAGGCATGTGTTTTTACTATATATTTTGCTGAAATTCTTCGTAACTAGTAATGGTTCTTTCAGTGGTGCTAATTATACTTACCTTTCAAAGTCCTGCTATCCACAAGGCTGCAGAGGACTATGGCATTATTAAGAATGATGCTAGTTTGACAGTGACTGGGATTGTGTCTATCTACAGGCCACTGGAGTGACACTGTCCTTTCTTTAATGAAAGTCATTCATTGCTCTGCTGCCTCCTTAAATTTAGGAATTGATCCAAGTATGAATTCTCAAAGCCCATTACGCCACCACTTCCACTGATCCCCAAACACGTTTCGTTGAAGCTGTACTTCAACAGGCATTAGCGCTTAACTCACGGAACCTGTGTGCTGGCTGTGAAAGCCATCAGTTTGGGGGTTTTAGTTATGTTCAGAATTCCAAGTGAAAAAAGGATGCTTGTTACTGCACTGTATTGCCAGAGCCTTCATGGAGGTGAACAGTTCTGCTGTTAACACCGCTTCGCTATTTATGGCAACACTTTACTGACTTGATGGTATTCATTAGTCTGTATGGCTTTCACTCCTACCTATCACTCAGAAACGGCAGCGTGTAGGTTCTAGCTGTTGCGTACCTTGTCTTGCACCATTGGGGGTGCAGGTGCAGGACAGAGAAGGTGCGGGTCCCTGCGGTGCTGGGCAAGTCCTGCTCCAGCCCTTTCAGTAAGGAGCTGTCACCAGGTTTCTTACTGTCTCTCCAAATGCTCTGTGTTTTCTCACGTCAGGGAATTTAATACAAAGAGAGGTCTCCCCACAGGTGGCTAATGCAGAGCTTCTACCTGTCACTGCAGAGTTAACTTGGGTAAATCGGAGAACCAAGTACACGTCTGGCTCTGTGTTTGGCTAGAGGTTTATTTGCTGGTTTTATATTTATGGGAAAGTGGGAAGTAAAGTCACCAAATGATCCCCAGACCTCACAAAAGTAGAGGGTATTTATTACTCTCATGTAGTTTGCTGTGGCCTTAAATGAATACCAGCATAGGATGTTGGGGCTGTCTCTTTCCTAACTGTTAAGGAAACTAACTCCCTGTCACTGGTCGTATCAGAAGAGACTCACTTAAAAATATACTACATACATACAAAGTAGGATGAAGGTAAACTAATGTAAAGTATCTGAATTTTAAGATTAGATGAGAGATTTCTGTGTCTGTAGTAAGGACAAGTCTCTGTGGGGAGCTGGAGGAGGGAAGAGCCTACCCCAGAGCGGCTCAGCCTGTGGTGTTAGCCGGCCGGCCGGCTTCCTGCTGCCAGCTGCAGTACCAGGCCCAGAGCCTGCGCCTACCCTGCATGCCCTGCCTTCTCTGTGAGGCGCAAAAGGGCTTTGTTCTCTGCCTGAGGCAACTGGGGTGTCTCATAGCCAAATGGCCAGCAGAAGGAAAACAAAGGCCTCAATGTACTTTGTCCAACAGGTCTACCTGAAAGGTCTGCCTGCTACAGTTGTGCATCTCCCTGGTGCTTTTCCTCACAATTTAATTCCCCTCAGTGTTTCTAAGGCCTGCAGCTTTCTTGTTGGAAGGATGCATTTAATCCACTTTTTCTCTATAGTCATGCTGTACTTCAGTAGCAGCAACTAATGGATTTTTGCGTGCTCTTGTCCACGTGCCATTGCCCCACACGAGCAGTTTGCCACGTGAAGTTGTGGCACAGCTTTCTTCACCAAAACC
Organism: Cygnus olor; assembly: GCF_009769625.2. Classification (NCBI taxonomy): domain Eukaryota; kingdom Metazoa; phylum Chordata; class Aves; order Anseriformes; family Anatidae; genus Cygnus; species Cygnus olor. The sequence continues at coordinate 11,264,943 of NC_049170.1, read as the reverse complement.
CTGTAACAATTTTAGGTGCATGATTTGGCTGTGTTTTTTCAGGATTTTTGTAAGTGTATGTGATTTTCAGAAAGTATCTCATTGCCATAAAAAAAGATTGGCAATATGGATAAGGACAGAGATTTGGTTATAATCTTGTACAGACTGAAGCATAATTTTCTGAACATTTTCAATCAAGATTAGTTTAACTGATAATTTTAATGTTTGTTGTTAGTGTTATATTTGTGGTTCCAGGGTGACCCAGTAAAGAAAGAAAAACACTACATGTACAAATGAGGAGAAAATTCAGAAAAAACAAAAACAAAACAAACAAACAAAAAACACCACAGATTTCTTCTGATTATTTCAGTGTTCAGAAGTTACATTCACATACTTTCAAGAATATAAAGACTTGAGAGAAATTGCAGATTACTGTAGTGAAATTACACAGTACTGTAGTATGGAGACAGAGCAGTTCAATGAAGACATTTTCTTTGAAGTAAGAGTGTGAATTATTAATTGCAGTATGAGTAAAAGAAAATTTATGGATTCACTCTGTCTTCTGTGCATCTATGAGATTTTACTCCAAGTACATTTTCTAGCCAACCAGGTATTTCTCCACAGAATCAAGGCAGACTTAACATTTCTGATATCCTAAAGATTTTAGAAAAGCTGTATTCTCAGTTCTGTTTCTGCATCACAAAGAAATAAGTGTACAAAGCCAACTTTAAAAAAATGATTTTAAAATAGTCCATTGAAACAATTAAGATTCATTGAAGTCAACGTAACAACGTAACATTTTTGTTGGTCTATATTCTACCTAAAAATTCTTGTTTCCAACTCATATCCAACCCCAATAAGCAAGCATTGAACAATTCAGAAATAGTAATGGAAAGTTTTTACATTGTTTTAGTAGAAAAATATAAACATATTTTCCAAGCATTGTTTTATTGAATCCAATTTCAATTTTTTAATCATTCATTTGAACTTAATTATTAATAATTTAATTAATGAGTTTTAACAGATCTTTCCTACCATCAACCCTAAGTGCAGAAGCCATTTTTACTTCTGTTCCTACAGTTAACACATGGTGTGTAACTGGTTTTTAAAGTCAAAAAATAATAAGCCAAAAATAAAAGGCAAAAGAATGAATTTCATTTCTTTATGATCTCTTGTTTTTGTTTTTGTTATTTTTTTTTCTTTGTGAATCATAGTGCCTGATGCTCTGCTTTATTAGACCTACGCTGTAAGCATAGCTTACTGTGTTTGTTTACTCAGGTTCTTCTGTGAGAGAACAGGGTGCATATTATGCCACTATTACAAATTTATGTTTGCTTTCTTTTCCTATTGTTTGTTTGAATTATCCTGCTTAAGTAACTCACTTCACTTTTCTCGGGAAGTTGTGAAGGAAAATTAGTTTCTGGAGGTGTTTATATATGTTCACAGAATCACAGAATCGTCTAGGTTGGAAGAGACCTCCAAGATCACCTAGTCCAACCTCTGATCTAACACTAACAAGTCCTTCACTAAACCATATCACTAAGCTCAACATCTAAATGTCTTTTAAAGACCTCCAGGGATGGCGACTCAACCACTTCCCTGGGCAGCCCATTCCAATGCCTAACAAGCCTTTCGGTAAAGAAGTTTTTCCTGATATCCCACCTAAACCTCCCCTGGCGCAACTTTAGCCCATTCCCCCTCGTCCTGTCACCAGGCACGTGGGAGAATAGACCAGAATAGAGAATAAAGAATGTTGTTGCAGTTATAGCACTACTATCTTTGAAGGATCCTTCAAGAAAGTGCCTATTAAAAAAATTAAGGAAGAGGGATGAATACAAAATTTGAACCTTACATACTGGCTTTTTAGACCTGGCATGCAGAGATGCTGCAGGTATGTATTATAAGGCTGAGTTATTTTAATTGTTTTGCCAGAACAGATTACTATTTCAGCCTGTTTTTAGAACAGTCATTGCTTACTTTCTGGCCCTTGGTAGCTGAAAATGCCCATAGATATTGAATAGTACTCTTCCCACCAATGATGTAATATACATAGGTTAATATTGTGTTGTCATCAACTGATACCATCTAACTGGATGAGGTTTTAGAGAAGCATTTATTATACACACTGGCTAAATCTTAGGAAATGTTTTTAACCATTTTGCAGGAAAGCTTCCAGATCCATTGCAATAGTATCTGCCTTTATTAGCATATTAAAATATTTCCTGAATATTACTTCTTGAAAGGTCACCTGCTTGGAAAAAAATCCTCCCCAAACTTACAGGCTGTGTGCTCTTCTTATGTAGTGTATGATCTTGGATAAAGCTTATCTTATTAGAGAACCAGGGATATAAGCACACCAGAGAAGCTGAGCAGTGGCAAGTACTGTTTAATCAATTGTCATGACCTGGTTTAGCCACTGAATAGTCATTTTCTACTTCTAGTGTAGTCTGAGCTCCTCCTCACTGTTAAGGTTCTGGAATTCCATGAGGATGATACATTTTTTATTTTTTTTATTAATGCAGGGGTGGACCAGGCATTACCACAAGAACGTCGAACTCCTGTTACTCCGTCCTCTTCCTCTCGATATCACCGTCGCAGGTCCTCAGGGTCACGGGATGAGCGCTATAGATCGGGTAAGTAGAACTGAAAACTAGAGAATTGGAATGAAAAATAGAAATGGCTGGTTCTTTGCTTTGTCTTGTTTAAAAGAATTCTGTTGTAAACTCTTATAATACCTACACATGGGAAAAATTAATTGTACAAATGTGGAGACACTGTCCAAGTGTACAGGGGTGGAGTTGCAAAGCCAAAGCATATCTGGAATTGCATCTGGCAAAGAATGTGAAGGTAACAAGAAGGGCTTCCGTGGGCCTGTAAGTAGCAAAAGGAAGAGTGGGGAGCATGTGGGCCCACTGCTGAATGAGGCAGAGGACTGGGTGACAAAGGACATGGGAGGCCACAATACTTAATGTCTTTTTTTGCCTTGGTCTTTACTGGTAAGACTTGCCTTGAGGAATCCAAGGCCCCAGAGACCAGTGGGAAAGTCTCGAGGAATGAAAACCTACCCCTCTGTGAAAGGGGATTAGGACAGGGAATGTTTAAACAAACTGAACATGTACAGGGCTGTAGGACATGATGGGATTCACCCACAAGTGCTGAGGCCAATGTCATTGTGAAGCTACTCTTGATTCTCTGAAAACAAGTGTCACTCCTGCCTTTGGGAATGGAAAGAAGGAAAATCTGGGAAACTACAGGCCAGTCAACCTCACCTTGATATCTGAGAAAGTGGTGAAATAAATAATCCTGGAAACTGTTTTGGGAGATATGAAAGACAAGGAGGTAATTGGGAGTAGTAAGCGTGACCTTATGAAGTTCCCTCGTTAGGTTGGTCAAGCCATGATGACTATCCTAATAGCTACAACAAGATGACTACCTTGGAGGTTGAGGGAAGAGCAGTGGATGTTCTGTGCCTTCATTTTAGTATGGCTTCTGACAGTGTCCCCCGTAGCATCCTCACTGCCAAACTGGTGAAGTATAGACTAGATAAGTATAGACTAGATAAGAAGACAGTGAGGTGGACCTAAAACTACCTAAACTGCTGAGCTCAAAGGGTTGTGATCAGCAGCACAGAGTCTAGCTGGACGCCAGTCACTAGTGGTGTTCTCTGGATAAATACTGGCTCCACTACTGCTTAATAGCTTAATTAATGACCTTGAAGGTGAGATAAGAGTGCACTCTTCCCACATTTGCAGATGATACCAATCTGGGAGGAGTGATTGACACACCAGATGGGGGTACTGCCATTCAGAGGGACCTCAGTAGGCTGGAGGAATGGGCAAACAGGAATTTTCTGAAGTTTGAGAAAGGGAAATGCAAAGTCCTGCACCTGGGAAGAAATAATCCCATGTACCCAGACAGGCTGGGAGCTGACCAGCCGGAAAGCAGTTTGGCAGAGAAGTTCTGGTGGCCATGCACTGTCATGACAAAGAAGGCCAACGGTCTCCAAGGCTTCAGTAGCAGGACTGCTGGCAGCAGACTGAGGGAGGTGATCCTTCCTCTCTGCTCAGCAACGGTGAGGCACATGTGAGGTGCTGGGTTCCCCAGTACCAGTGCAATACGGACATGGTCAGACTCGTTGTACTGACAAAACTGGAAAGTTATAGAGAACTCCTTATTAACCCTTTTTCAACATATCACTAGTTCATTCCATTAGTCGAAAAGCTTACCAGTCTGATATAAAGGAAAATTAATGATAAATGTTAGCAAAGAACTTCGTGTATATCCAGACCATCCCGATAAATCTGAAAATTTCCTTCTCATTGAAACCTGGGGTTCACACTGTAGATGCCAACACTTTTTTTTATTTGAATAATGGTTGTGTGATCTGCATAATAACTCCTTGCCATATAAACTTCTAGAAGCTTCCCCCACATCATACTGAAAATTGTCTACACAGTGCTTTTAAGCAGGTAGAAATTCTGTTCTTGGAACTGTCTAATTCATGGGTGTGCAACCCATGGTCCTCAAACCTCCACGACGTGACTCTTCAGAGGAGTTCTGTTAAAAACATTTGTATTTGACTGTGTGTTGGAAGTAGTCTGCTTGAGCTGTGCTTGCAATTTGTAAACTAAGAGATGAGTCAGTTTGGGGATGGGCAAGGAGACATCACGCACATCTTCTCTGTGTGCCTCTTCTGATACCCAAGGAGTGCTCTGAGTTGCTGTTGCTTCTTCTTGCTTCCAGTCGCTGCCTGCTGTCCTAAAGGGAAGGCATGAGAGAATAATTTAATTATCTGTGCTTAGGGAAGTAGCGCAGAGAGGAAGGGCCAAAAGATCATCTGCCAATCTTACATATGATCTGTCAGTCCCCGTCAGTGTTGGATTCTGCCTCCTTCTGACCCGTTCTTGTTACCCTGCTCCTGCTACTCCTCATGTTTTTGAGCAAACCCCTCAGTTTCTACATGTGTTCAGAAACACAGACTTGGGAACTGCTCTTCAAGCTAGCACATTACCCCTTTCACATGCTACTTCCAAACTCTCCTTTGCTGTGGGGACTCCGAACCCTTCTCCCTCAGAAGAGTTCAGCCATGGCTTATGTGCTGATCGTCATGCTGATCAGCTTGCCGTGCTGATCAGTTCTGTCTCACTGTTTTGGATGTGCTTGTGAGGGTGTGGAAAGCCTTCCTTCTCTGCTGCCTGTCTATCCAGCTATTGTCTTTATTCAAGCAATCCCAGCTTTAGGGAATTTAAAATCTTATTCTGGGTTTGCTCACTGAATAGCACATAAGATTTAGGACTAAGTGTTGTAATAATATAGGTAAATAATAAATATATTAGTTGTGTTGCTGAAAGGAAGAGTATGGAATTCAGCATGAAGGCTTGCTTGTTGTTACTGGAGGAGTCTAATCTGAGGAGAATGAGGATTATGCTGTAAATTCAGATCTCCTTTGTAGCTCTGAAAATGTCCTTGGTGTTAAAACTGGAAAGTTTGATGGTATTTTGGGGGCTTATGTCAGGGCTTTGAATTCCTGCATTGACTGCTGTATAACATGACTCCTCAGCAAACCACCAAGCTCTCCAGCAAATTGGTTTGAACAGCTACCAAGAATTGATTCGCTCAAAAGAAAACTGTACATAGCGAATGTCAGCACAAGTAAATGTAAACTTCCATTTCAATTGTGAGAAGTTATCAAATCGTCATCTTTACATTTAGTTTTTGAAGAGCCTTGCTAAGATGGAATTCAATGCTCCCATTTTGAATTATACTATCCCCTTCTATGCATTGCCCCTCTGAGATCAGAAGTTCATTTCTTTCTTAGTTTCATGACTCTATTACTGCCAGTTAGAAAATTGTAAGTCAATTTCCTTCTGGTTGTCTTGTCTTCAGACTCAGATTTGCTTCAGTTTGAAGCCTTTGTTTAGCCTGTTGTTTTGCTGTGCTTAATACTTCAGCATCTCTGCTCTGATCATACTGTGATTATTAAATCCTAGCTGTTACCCAGTTCCAGTGCTTGTTATCATATTTGGCACATCTTCTTGGAAAGGCCCCAAAACAAAATGAATGTGCAGTCTTTAACAAATAAGTAATTCACTTCTAGGAAAACATTTCCCTTCTTTATTTTTTTTGCACAATTTATTTCAATTAACATCTGAAAACTAATCCTCTACTCAAACTCTGATCAAAGTCCTTTTCTGTCTCTTCTTTTTAAAGTTTTCCTAATTGGAAGTCTGACATCCCTGAAAATCATCCAACTCTCCTTCCATGTCTTTGCTTTTCACATAAATTTAGATGTCAGCAAAGATTGTTTAATGAACTCTCTTTGGAGACTCAAAATCATTGCTGCCACTAATATCACCTTCAACTTATGCTCTCTTATTATGGAAAATGTCAGACTGTGACATTTGAAATCCCTACCTATTTTCCCATTTCAGTCTTTTTTATTATTATTATTTCATTAATGTTTTAACAGAATTTTTAGCACTATAATTTTGAAAACCTGGTTTCTATGATTTTTCTATTCTAAATAAAATTGACTCTGACTTTATGGAAGCTATGTTGTTGGTAAATGTTCATAGCACATTCTGTGTTTTAAGATGATTTGATTTTAGAATTCAACCTACATTGGGAATGTAGTCTAATTTCTTAAAACCAGACAGTTTTAAAAATTCCTTGCTCCTTCTTCATATATGGGAAGTGATACTGAAATCATTATGTTCCAGGATGTCATCTTCTTTGATCATTTTCCAGATGCCTAAAGAAATAGATAATGCCATAAGTTCAGTAATTGAATCAGTGCAGGGTTCAGCTATATTATTTACTTTATACAAATACAGCAACTAGTTTAGCTGATGTTATTTCAAAAAGATTTTTGGTTTGTTTACTACTAAATACAAAAATTCACTATTTACTCACTCAGTATCTGAAAAGGTTTGCCAAACGTAGAACATGGCAATGTTTTCCTCTTAGCAGCTGCTGTTCCTTAGCCCATGCCTGTGCTATAACACTATCTGGGGGCTCAAGCTGGCACTGAAGCCAAACGTTCATGTAGGTTGGATCACTAGTTTTTGCCAAAAGGCTTTTCTGGCCAGTGGCTTTTCAGGCAAGAAAAAACAGTCAAGGGAAAATTGACTCGTTCTTGACTTGTGCCTCTATCTGCAGAATAGATGTAGGCATCTGGTTTGATCTGGCTCAAGTTACGTGACTCTGCAAAATCAGACACAGATTTAGAAACAGAATAGAAATAGTTCAGCCGGAAGGGACCTTCAAAGATCTTCAAGTCCAACTGCCTGACTACTTCAGGGATAATCAAAGTTAAAGCGTATTAATGAGAGCATTATCCAGACACCTCTTGAACACTGACAGGCTTGGGGCATCAAGCACCTCTCCAGAAAGCCTGTGCCAGCGTTGGACCACCCTCTTGGTGAATAAATTTTTCCAAATGTCCAGTGTGAACCTCCCCTGGTGCAGCATTGTGTTGTTCCTGCACATCCCGTCTCTGGTTATCAAGGAGAAGAGGCCAGCACCTCCCCAGTGTATGAAGAGTACTAAGTTAGTAATGGCTGTGTAGATGTAGCCACAGTTGGACATACAGCTTTATTTCCTTAAAGCAGTTTAGAAACAGGGTTTCTCAGCTTCTTTTGGAAGCTGCATATCCATGGGTTTGGTATGGTATGTTGAGATAAGGAAGGAGGAGTTATGACAGGGAGTAAACAAGTGAGAAACCTCAGTGGCTTAACTTTCATGGTCTTACTGTGTTGTCTAAATGAACTCTGCTAACTCAGTAGTGTACTGAGATTTATAGAGGATGTTGGCTCTACATGTCACTAGAGATCTGTTTGTTCCCTGGTTAACATCCGCTAACCTGCTCCTTCTAACTCTGCAGTCTCTCATAGGAGGAACTGGAGCTTCTGCCTCCATTGTTTAAAAGCCATCATCCAGGCCATCCTGCTCTTAGAGGAATGGTCTTGCTGACGTACTGCTTAAAGTGGTGATCTGTAAGCTGTCCACAGCGTAACCCTGAATTAATACTGCTACTTGAGTTTGACCCAGTGTCAGTGGCTTTCTGTGCTGATTGAAGCAGAGCTTGGCTCTACTGCCACATAAAGGCTGCAGCTCAGTACAGCAGCATCTGCTGCTGTGGCAGTTCGTAATGAAATACCCCATAATTAAACTGGGCAGATCCTCTCAACCAGAAAAGCTTTTCTTGATCGCGAGAATCTCCATCAGTTCTGCGTTTTCCAGCCAGTCATGGCTGACATGGTTCAGAGAACAACTCTCTTGCGGAGACCTTCAGCACCTATTTTAAATCCTCTCCAGAGAACAAGTGTGTTATCTTCCCTCAGCCAGGTGTTGAGTACATGGAGAAATAAACGGTCAGGTCCTTAACAACTTCATTTTTACAAAGGACTCCCCTGTGGCCTTTGGATTATGCCAGAGCAAAAATCCTCAGTTCTCCATCCCAATGCTGAAAACCAGGCACCTCCCTGTGTGCCAGAACCTGTCTTTCACAGTGTCCACAGCTGTTGTTTGTCAAGGAAAAAACAGAAAAAATATTGCATAAGCACACAAAGGTATGCACCAATAAAAATTAGAAATTTAAAAATTCCATCATTAAATGATAGGGAAAGTTATGTAGTATGTTCAAATGCACATGTATGTGTTAGGAATGAGATAGCCTCTCTTGGCTCTTTGATTTCTGCTGTAGAATTCTCCTCTGATGAGATGGGAATATGACAGATGGGTTGGGCCAAGTTTATGAAGTCCCTCGTTTCTCGTGAGGTCTCCAAGAGGCCTTGAAGATGGCCAATGTTTTGCATCACCTGGAGCAACTTTAGCACTTAAGGAAAATGAGACCAGTGAGACCTGATTTTTGCAGATGTCAGAAATGATGTGGGAAGTAGGAGTGTAGGTGAAATTGCACCGCTCCTGTGTCTCGGGGTGCACGTTATCCTGGAGCAAAGACCAGCAAACGAGAGCACGTGTGCTACATGCACCACATGGACAGAGCTTAAAAGGCACACAGTGGATGAGCACAGGGCTGGGAGCTGAGAAACAGAGTGTTTTGAGAAAGACCATACATGAAATAGCACCTCTCAGCTGGTATCATAGAGGAAAGGTACTGCTGGAGAGGTGGTTGTGGTACCCTGACTCTTGGGAGCGAGGATCTCCCTTCTTCCACCCACTTGTGGTGAATTTTTCCCCATACATTTAACCTCTGAAGATGAGAAAGAAAAAGTGCACCGTTCTTGGAGGGCTGCCAACCCCTGCCCCAGAGATTCCACCACTGCAGAGAACAGTTCATTTTCCAAGCTCACTCAGGACTTCTTTTAAAAGACATCTTAATATGGGAGATTTGGGGAGATATTGCCAAAACAAATGCATCCCAACTACAGCTCTGTCCCAGCTCACATTCCTGAGCCACCTTTCCCACACTGTGCTTCAACAGGGAAAAGACTGAACAGCTTATACTGAGCATGAGATCATTAAACTTCAAAACAAATCATCCCAAGATCAGTTCGAGGGGCATTTGAAATAAGGGAGCTAGCAATGAAACAACGTTCCCTGTAGACCCTGGTCCTAGAAGAGGAGTTGGCAGCAGACGCTGGGTAGCTGAGCTGCTCTGCTCTGTCAGCTTCGATACATGCCTTACCACGTGTTTGTCCTCACTGACCATGAGGTAAGTGTGTGTATGACCTACAGCAAAGGTTGCTGACATTTTGCATGTTTACAGCTTACCTCACAGTGATTCTGAAATATATGGATAGCTTATATTTGCATTTTTGAGAGGGTATTCAAGATCTCATTTTGTAGTCTTTCTAGAACTGAAAAGGAAAAAGTGAAAATAGCAGACAAAACTCAATTATTTTAAGAGAATGTAAAAGTTGCAGTGTATGGTAGAGGGATGGAATGAGAAGATACGAGGAATTATTTTTATTGAACCATTATCATTTAACATCACTCCAGAGAATAAGGAGGGACAGAAATCTGATGAATGTACTATGTTTCAAGGCAGGACCGCATATGTATATTAAGGTCGTTTATCATAAAACCAAAAATTTATTAACCCTTCAGATGAGTGAGGGATACTTGGAAAAGTTAATTAATGAACCTGTCTGTAGGAACACTTACTCAGGAATTAATTCATCTCCTATTTGATTTAGCTTGCTTATGAACTTAATTTCAACCTACAATTCAATCAGGGCAAAAAAAAAAAAAAAAAAAAACAGGTTGAAAGCAAATTTTTGCAAAGATGTAATTTATATGACCATGTCCTTGCTTTTGACCCAGCAGAAAAATTTGTAAGGATAATTGCAGAACTCTTGAGGAAAATTACTCAAGGATCTCCAGAGAGAAACAAATAGAAAGTTGATTTACTTCAGATTGCATAATAAGGGGGCCTGAGATGAAGTCACTATGTGAAGCTGACTTCCAGATTGCATTACAAATGAGATAATAAATAAATGGAGGGATGGAAATTATTAGTGGGAGTCTTGCATGTTTTTTATTTCACTTATGATTAGAGTTAATATAATTTTAAATCTCAGAGTTTAGAGAAAAACATTTTAAAATCAACTTTATTATAATACCTGAAGACTCCAAAGCAAAAACTGTGCCTTTCAGCAAAACTAGCAGTGGAGTCATAAAGAGTTCAGCCTTTTAGTTCAGTTTTTGTATCCTCTGCTTCAATTGTGTAACTTGTTTATTTCACTGTCTGTCCATAAATCTTTCCCAACCGTGTGTTCAGCTTTTACCTTCCTTTCACCCAGAACTGTGGATTGCCACTACTGCCATCTGAACTGCAAAATGATAGCCATGATTTTTGTCTTCAGAATTAAGTTTCTGAGCGCATGGGAACATACATTTCCAGTTGCTTCGTATGTGCCTGTAGTTATTCAGCAGCAGCTGAAGGATGCATGAGCATGGTGCAGCCCTCTGCAGAGTGCCCAGAGTGAAGTTTCCCACACCAGTGAAGTTTCTTTGCTGCAGCATCCTAGAAGAGCGAGGTCTTTTTCGTGGCATATTCGTGGGAGTGCAGATGTTTTCTAAAATGCTGACATTTCATCGTAAAAAACTGTGCAGGTCAACAAAACATGATCCAAATTCATGGCAAGTCATCAGAACGTTTCCTTGCATATCCATGTATCTCCTGTTCCTAGTAAAACGAGAGACCCACTATTAACTGGGTTAATAATGGGTTTACAACATCCCGAAGACTGAAACTTACACACTGAAACTGTTTCCTGACATGTAAGCAACAGTCTATTTCTGTTCGTAACCTCCACAGCCCTCATATAAATGTCTTATTAGAGCAGATGTTCCTGCGTTCAGTTGGGTATTCACCGTGTTGTGAATACCATATTTCAGAATTAATGGCACACCTGCTTGCAGCTGGAGAGAAATTAGGTGTCACTGTTCGGGCTGTGTGCTTTTCTATCTTAATGCCCGGAGATATTGTGAAAGTATTCTGACACTGCTTCATTATAGCATCACCCACAGCAAAGATCCATTGTTATATGGACTCACTTGCTTTCACATTCCTAGGGTGAGATGATTTTCCAAGGGCTGATCTGTGTTGGATGAACACAGCAATTTTTATGAAATCGCTTGCCCTGAAAATAGAGTCAGTGCTGTCAGCCCAGGACAATCGAAAGACAAAGCCTAACTGTAATCTGTTCTGATGATACCACATTTACCGTGTCTTACCCTATTTAGTGTGTCCTGATTGCATTTCCAGTAGATGTAGCTACCAAATTATCTCTACTCAAAGTATTTACAGGCCACGTATTAGGAAATGAATTCTCAGTATATCCTTCGTTTCCATGGTAGCTACAACAAAGGTCTGATTAAACTCATAAGAGACTTTCATGCTTTCAAATACTAGTTTCCTGTAAGGCAGCGATTGCCAACCTTTCCCCTGTATAATTACCAGCATGCTGTTGCTAAACTTAGCATTGCCTTATCTAGAATTTTTAGCCAAAATTCACCTTTGATCGTGAGTGTTGGTGGCCTTTGGGAGGCCGGTTTCCCATAGGATTGGTTGCCTCCCTGTAGTAACTCAGCTCTTACAAGTCTGCTGCACCGTGTGGTGGCGCAGCAGTCACTGCCCTTGCTCTTCTTGCCCCCTGCAAGCTGCCTCTTTCTGCCTGTTCCTACAGCTGTGTCCCTTGATGCAGCCCCAGGTGCTGGCCTCTCCGAAACAGAGACGTATTTGTGTTTTCACTCGTTTGTTAAATGTCTGACTTCAGGGCTGATCCTCTACCGCGGTATAAATAATACATAAATATGTATTATGTGTACATAAATAACCTCTTATTAAAAATCGGTTGGCATTCTAAACTCATTAGCGCAGAGCATCAACCTTCTTGATCTTAATAATCTGCCATCCTGTGAGCCAGTCGGTGACGTTTGAGGCCGAGCCCATAGAAGCAAAGATGTTAGACCTTCTCGAAGTCCTTGGGCCTGTCCTGCTCCCACTCGTATCAACACCTTAGCAAGAATTGGCTACTAAAGTAAAGGAAGAAAGAGTTTCCAAAGGAAAAAAAAAAAAAAAAAAGGGGGACAAACAGATGAAAGGCATGAATTCAGATCACACCTAGGTAAGGTATGTCTCCCAGCAGTTTTATTCTCTCGGGGTAAGTTCCCTGAAGGGAGGGATGAAAGTGTCATTACTTCAGAACTGGAAAACCAGGCTGTAGGAGATGATCAGAATCCTGTTCTGATCAGAATCCTACATCTGTACAGCAAAAAATAGGCAACAGCTTGTTGTCCCCTGTTTGTGTTTCTTAAACATCTGGTGATTGAGTATCAAAAATATCGTTTTTTTTCTCATAGCAGGAAAGCAAGCAGAGTAACATAGAAACATCAAGGCTCTATTATTACTGGGAAATGAAAGACTTGAGCAAAGACAATTGAAGTAATATATGTAATCTGAAATGTAGATGGAAACAGACTTCTGCCATCTTGATTCTAGCAACGCACACCTATCTACCGGTCTAATTTCTTGTCTTAGAAAGAATAGGGCTGAGTGGTGAATTAGATGCAAGAGAACCACCTGACACACAGTTGCAAGATCTGATTTAAGTACAAAAGAAGACACCATTTTTCTTTTGTCTCCTGAGGCATTTATGCAATGGGTGTGAGGAACAGTTTTATAAAGTAAAAATTTTTAATTTAGCTGACGCTTGCAATGGGAAGAGCACCCTGTTTCATGATCCACGCCGAACTAACACCCAGATCTGTGACCCGTGAGGAGGTATCACTTTGCTTACAGTACGTCAAATGTTTGACATGCCAGTGGAGCAAATGCAGCTAATACTGAACAGAGGAAGCCACTGAGGCATGTGAAACACGCATAGGAAAAAAAAACCCTCCACATGAAGGAAGAATGCAACTGAAACTTATTGAATAGAATTTGCTTTTTAAAAGAGAAGAGCAAAAAGGAACAAATTCTCCTGCTGGAAGCTGCATGAGTCTGGGACTAGGAATTTACAGTGTGTTTTACATGTTTCAGCTGCAGCTCTGAGCTTTCAGGAACACTGTGTCTGGCCCAAGTAAAGAATGAGGTGTCCCTGTTAATGAAGTGTAAGGGGAAGGGCGAGTCAGGATGATGCTCCATGCCAGATGAAGATGCACACTTCAGAAGAGAAACGAGCTGTGGTATTGCCCCATGTGTGGACCAGGATGTGGGTGAACTTGTTCATCACACAACAATTCCCTTCTTGCCTCGGGAAGGGAAGGCTGATTTGCTTGTAGACCTCATCTGAGCCTGGAAGGACCATACGTAGTGTCCTCCCCAGAGCAAACAGCTTGGAGAGGGCAGCTTGTCATAGAGGAATCACACCACTTGTAGGTACACATACGCCTGTGCAAGAATGGGAGAAAGACTTGAGTAAAAGTTCAAAAGAGACTTACACAGAGCCAATATAAAGCGGACTAAAACTCCTGGCCAGCCCCTCTTTCTGTATACCAACCCAACATCTGACTACATAAAATATTGTCCCACCAAATCCCAAGAAATGACATGTCAGATCATCAAAAATTTAGGGGATAAATGGCTAAAGGACACAGCATTTGCTTCTAGTTTTCTGGGCGTTATTCTTTAACTTTGAACACCTGTACCTGTTCACGCTACCCACCTACCAGCAGTTACCACAGGTGTGTCCCTGGCATCTTCTGTCACCCAATTCCTCCTGGTCAGAGCAGGCTGCTCCCTCCCCCATCGCTGTGCATTTAACATGAGTGGTCTCGGCTCAGCTCTGTGGGTTGCATGCTGACTACTGAGTCCAGCCTCCTGCTGGTTTGTTCTGCTGGCGGTATAACATTGGAGTGGTGTCCTAGCTCAGGCAGGGTATCACCTGGAGCCACAGATCCTGGGAGGTGGGCTTGTTTCCTTTTCCACCGACAATTGAATGCATTGGTGTGTCGAACACCCAGCCTTTAGGTCCCACTGAGGGATAAAGCTGGGAAAGACCATGAAGAACACGCTGTTCGTAATGAGCTGGTGCTGGGCATTGATGTATTTTAGTGCTGTATTGGTTTTTTTTCTAAGCCTTTTCATTTAAACAGGGACCAGAACATTGTGCCAGGTTACAAGATAAACCAGATGAGAACAATGACTGTGCTGAGCCGAGCACCTCCTGGGAAACCTGGACAATTCGTCCTGCTGGTAAAATAAAGAGTTTACTGCTGGTTACAGTAGATTCGAGTTTCTGATTACAGAGCCCTGTGGCCAAAGCCATGGGTCATCCCTGTGGGAATCTGAGCTCATGGACCCTCCTCTACACAGTTTTTAATTTCTCTGTCTTTGGTCTGAGGCCTCGTCTCTTATTCAATAGATTGTCAGCTATCTAAAGAGAAACTTTTTCTCTACCACGTGCTTCTTCTTACAGTGGCACTTCCTCTGTATTTCACTTACAGACTTTGCTCACAGAAGTATGTTTGTCCTCTCTGTCCTGTCGTAGAAAGCAAAGGGAGAGAATAAACAGATACAAACAAATGACTGAAAGCAAGAGCCAAGACTGCTTTAGATTTTCTGTTGAGTCCTTCCTGTGGAAAAGCCAGGTGGGAACAGTGAGAATTTTGCTACCTATAGGAGTGCTGTAAAGGGTCAGGACCCGCAGTCGTTTTATCAGCTAGAACAGTGCAGTTAGAATGTCACAGACTTCTGCATAAAAGAACATTTCACCTAAAAGCATTTTCTTTCCATACAGACCTGGAGCTTTTTAGAGGGCTTGAGTGCAACTGCGTCAAGGTATATCTGTGTTTGAACCTCTGTCAGAAGTTTATAAAGGGTGAGAAATTGCAGCATGCCACACCATGAGGAAAGAGAGGAGAGGTCCTTTATTAGTTGATTTATTTTTTATTTTTAATTAAAGCTTACAGCTGTGTGGCTTTCAAAATCTTCATACCTGAAGGATTTTTTTTTTCAGGAAAAATTAACAAGAAATTTGTATTTTAAAGCAGCATTCAATCCTAATTTGATGAGTTCAGTTAAGCTGACCGTACCAGGGCAGATTGAGAAGACAGTCCAGACACTTGTCAGACCTGCAAGACAAGGGGCATCACCCTGCCAGAGACAGTTCCAAATGCTAGGATGATGTTCACTGCTGATACTGTGTGTGATATGTGGAGAATACAAACTGCTCTCTGCTGATGGGATTTGGGAGGGTAAACAGTTTCCTGTCCCAATGGAACTCAGGTATGGCTTCTTACCCTCATTATACTTTTCCCCAGAGTGTATCACAGCTATGGTTTCCTCTCTTTAATGAACAAGGAGCTTCTAACTGCTATTCTATGCATTCCCTTTACAAGTCTCTTTGTGGTTTTTTTTTTGTTTGTTTGTTTTTTTCAGTAGCTGCAAGGGACAGATTGTAGGCAAGCAGTGGGAAAGGTCACATACAACAAGTCGGGCACTATAGCCAATCTTTCACCAAGCTAAAGGCAACAAACTACCACACTCTTGCTCAAATTGATGAGAAATGAATCACCAGAGTCTCCTTTTGGTCAGATATGTACGTTTCAGTTTAGGTTTAAGCTAAGAGACTAAGCCTCTGGGTATGAATGGCTTCAGTGTTTGTTAACAAGTCCAGCTGTATACAAGAATGTTAAGATGGGTTGAAGAGTATCTTCAGAACCCATCAATAGGTCTTTATTCAAAAAGAAGACCATGCAATCTATTGTCTTCTTCCCTCTACCTAATCCTTAGTCTTCTTTTATGTACTTAGGTACACTTCATTTCACCAGCAGTTTTCATTCCTGGGAGTGAACATTTTCAAAAGATTTTTCACCCAAGCTGGACTGTTCCTGCTGCCTTTTATTCCTCTCTCCCCAAAACGTGAAAGCTCTTGGTGGTAGTTCCTGGACCATCCCTGCATGGTGTCTTCAGCCTTTTCTAGATGTGTCTCCTGTCTTGGTTTAGCAGCCCACTGACTGAGCAATGTTTTCAGAACAGCCAACCTAGCAGACTGCCTGGAAGCAGGTGTGCATATTCCTTCTGCCCAGCTTCCCTATTGTTGAATCAGAGTTTCTTATCTTTTCCATTGTTTTATCTTTCCTGCTTTTTTTGTTAAGAGTCCTGTTTGATTTATTCCACAGTAAGCCATTACAAATAAACATATCAGGCATGTGCTTTATTAAGAAAACAATTCAATTCCTGGACTCCCATGGACTCATTTGAAAATGAAAACACTGCAAAGTGTGTTTTAATTATGCTGAGGGATTTGCCTCTCCATCAAAAAAGCGTCGAAAAAGAAATCCAAGAGTTGGCAAGTTAGGATTCAGTGTCCAGCTGTCACTAAGCATTTTAATAATGACTTTTTTGGTAATCCTCCTTAAAAAAAACTTTTGAAGAACTTGGTAGTTACACCTCATCTCCCTCCTAATGCTTGTAGCAAAAAAAACCCCACACAATCCTAAATCCAGTAAAACATGAGTAATTCCTCCTGTCTTGATCAGCAAAATTTATTCTCTTCAGAAAATTACTGTAGAGCTTTTCAAAAAAAAAGATAGGAAAGGTCATTTTTTTTTACTGCTTGATACCTAATTTCTATCTTTTGAGTGAAAACCAAGAATTTTCCCTGTTTGTTCGATAAGAAAAGCAAACTGTCAGTGAACGTGTTCAGTCCTGTGTACATGAACAGGACTGGTGTGGAGTGATCAGGTAGGAATTTATCTTGAGGACATGCTGTTAGGTAAAGACTTACATTGCTTTTTTTTTTCTTAGTCTGATATTTTTTGCATAAAACTTTTCATCAGGTATTAATTATAAGAAAGAATGTAAACCTTCTACTTTAAAATAATGACTTCACAGAAGAGAAACTGTTTTCTGGTTTGATGTTAGTGTTGTAATATTCCTCTGTTTTGGTCCTTCAGCTTCATGGCTCTTTTATATCATATGCTTTTTCTGCATTTCTTGTCGATTTTTCTTGCTTTGCTTTCCCTGATGTGCTCATTCTCTTCCCAATTTAAAATAGAAGTGAAAAACAACTCACAGAAGCGGCCGATGATGTTCTTTTTCTTAGATTTACGCTTCCCTGCAGTCTTTCACTGAGAGGTCCTTAAGCCCTGGCAGAAGGTAGGGAACACTATTCTTAAAAACGAGGCATTGTGGCTTAGCAGCAGCAGGTGTCATCTAATTCTTCCAGTCATCCTTCCCAGTTGTGAGGTACAACAGGGCACTTACACTGATGTGGTCCAACCAAAAGCTCATTAAATAAAGGTGGTACAGATTATACCCTCCTCTTTTCTGTTGCTTTTCTCAGGAAATATTGCCTCTTCAGAGCTGCCACCGCCAGGAGCAGGAAATAGGCTGTATGCTGCCCACCCAGCCTGCAACAGCAGTCTTCAAACAGATGCAGGACAAGCAAGATCACCCTGGATTAGACCCGCTTCACTAAGCTCTTACTTCACAAATGGGCATAGCTGAGTTTTGCACACAATTTGTTGCTGCATTTTTTACCGCTAGCATCAACTGGTTGAAAGGCAACACCTAGTGTGCTTCCAGTTGTGTTCCAGATGGTCAGTGTGTGGCATCTTCTTTAACCACAAGTGACTTTTATTGGGTACCATGTGTTGTGCATGCTGTCTCCTCATGCATATCCTTCCCCACACCATAGGAATACACAGGCAAATAGGGCAAGGTATTAAATTAAAGGCAGGCTTATTTCAGTGTATAGTTGTGGTAGTCATTAAAGGATTTGCACAAAACAAAGCAATTATCAAAATATGTTGCTGGTATATTTTACACATGATAAATGGACTCTTTTGAACTTGGGGAAGCAGGCAGCTGCATATACACATGAAAAGTAGAGAAGCTGTGCTCTGGGGATGTCCCCACTGAGAAGTGGACCTGCCTGTGTTGGAGCCAACAGGTCTAAGCTGGGTGTAACACTCACCCGCAAAGCAGAAGGCTCATGTCTAAAGTGCTTGTTGTTCCCATTCCACCTCGGGCCAACTTTCATAATATTTTTTTCATGAATAAAGCCAAGCGACAGTGGCGGGAGAAGGATCTGGGAATGGGGGGACCCACTGCAATTTTGTTGTGACACTTCATAACTCTTACCTTTTGAGCAAACATTCCTGTTCACTTGGTTTGTGTGACTTTTCCATAAATTAGAAACCTCGTTCATTTCAAAACCAGGTGCTGTTAATACACCACACTTTCACTGAAAACAGTAATTGTTGCTGAAGCAACAGCTCATTTCAAAACATTGTTAAATGGAGGTTTACTCTAAGAAAGCGGGGTTCCTACTCTTCAAATACTGTTACAGTGTTCTGGGAAAATTGTACAGCTCAAAGGATTTGTTTGTTGGTACAGCACTCTTCACTATTGCCTCTTTTTCTAGCATGAGGAGAACTGGTGCAGTCCCTCTGAGATCCCGTGCATTCCATCATTTCATATGCACTGTCAGCCTCACTGGAGCACAAGCTAACCTGCACGCAGATGCACTGAATACACAAACAGTTCTTTTCTGTTTGAACACTAGCTTGAAATCTCTCTTTTCTTCCAGATGTCCACACAGAAGCAGTTCAGGCAGCCCTTGCTAAACATAAAGAAAGGAAAATGGCAGTGCCCATGCCCTCAAAACGACGTTCGTTGGTGGTGCAAACATCAATGGATGCCTACACACCTCCAGGTGAGCATTTGTGTTTGTGCATTTTATGGAAAATTTTAAATGGTTCTTTGTGCTGCTGTGAACTAACGGTCTAATGGACAGTAACAGAAATGATATTTGAAACACACTGAACATAACATTGAGGTATCTTGGAAGAGAAGAAGGTGGAAAGTCAACTGGGGCAGTTTCCATGACTGCTTTGCCCTTGGTGGTACCTGACCTAGTGTTAATCGCTTTGATCTTATGAGGCTCTAACTATGGTGAAGTTGTCATATAATATGTGACTCAAGGTATTGTTCAAGTTTCTGGTTTATTCCTTAATTCTGCAATGGAATGTTGTCTTTAAAATTTGTCATACCAGCCAGCTCTTTATGAATTTTTATGGTCTTTTACCTACTTACTACACTGAAAATACTCCACATCTTATGTGTTCTGATACTCACCGTATTCAGCCGGGACTCAATTTCTCACTGAGGGGTAGGCTTTTTACAGCTGGAAAAGTTTTTCTCAGACTTTGTGGAGTGTGTTTGGGAAAGTATTTGGGGTATTTTGTACTGTTAATATGTGGTTGGAGATCTTCAGATGATCTCAAGCCACATTAGAAAGGAAGCAACTTCTATTATCCTTATCTGTTTTCTTGTAGAATAATATACAAGCCATTGAACTAGCGTGTGAAAGCTCTCTCAATGTAGTTAGCAATTGTCTTTAGTTTCAGGGCTCTTGGTATTACAGACTTTTCTTATTGTTTGCCTGCCTTTGTGAGTTTTTCTTAATGACAGTTTTCTTTAGATTTATAACATGAACATGCCTTATTTCTACTTAAACAAGCAAAAGCACTGCAACTAACAGGCTGTTTTTAATTATTAGATACTTCTTCTGGTTCAGAAGATGAAGGCTCTGTGCAGGGTGACTCCCAGGGAACTCCCACCTCAAGTCAGGGGAGTATAAACATGGAACATTGGATCAGTCAAGCGATCCATGGCTCTACCACGTCAACCACTTCCTCCTCCTCAACACAAAGTGGAGGCAGTGGTGCTGCACACAGGCTAGCTGATGTTATGGCTCAAACACATATAGGTTAGTATACCACCGTTTTCAGTGTCTTCAGTTTAATGTGAATTTTGTTTCTCACATTCAGCTGATGCTGCTATTTGAAGCCTTACAAAAGGTTTTCTTGTGCTTTTTCTTCTTTTTCTCATTTTACATATTTTATATTAAAAGCTACTCTTACAATAATAGACTTATTAAAAAATACAATTAAAATTTGGGGGTAGACTTCTGTTATGGCTAACAGTCTAGCTGTTAGCACCCAAATATCTGAAATGTTTATTTGCATGAATTCCATTACTTAACACTAAAAAAGATATCTTTAGGATCCATCAGTAAAGAAAATTAGTGCATGCGGCATTAGGGATTGTTTGCACACAAGTTTCTACTTCTGCAATAGTTTAATTACATGGTTTGAGTGATTTTAGGTAATTCTGTGCTAAGAGTAGGTCCTCTTACTTGAATCTAGAATTGGATGGAATATCTAACAAGGATCAACCTTGAGAAAGACTACTATATACCTTTATAAAAGGAAGCTGGTATTATTATTAATAGCTTGTTTATATTCCTTGGGTAGATCACAGGAAGTCAAGGCTTTCTTTCCATTACAGACCTAAACTTCACAAACATTACCTGTTTCTGGATATAGTGTTATTGACATTAGTCTTCATTTAAATGAGATGGCTATTAGAACGATTAGGCACGTAGAAAGCAAAGCTTGTGCTCCCTTCATTCTCCAGTAACTGCTGTTAATCATATGAAGTGTCTGCTTTGGGTACATTCTTGCAGTGGCTGTTTATTGGGTAGTCTCACTAAAATACATTGGAGCCTATATTGGAACAGATCAAGCAACCTTGCTACAGTTCTGTTGCACACACGTTTATTTTACTGTTCCTCAGCTGATCATTCCTTTTCAAGTATATGTAATGAGACACATGAAAACATTTTAAATGTTCCTGATTTTATATGCTGGAACAGTAGTCCATGTCCCTTTTTCTTTTGCTGTTGGTATAGCTTGATATAACACCTGTATTTTCAGATGACTAATCCTCTTACCACACTATGGAATTGCTGAATTGCAGGCAGGGGAAGAATTTGTATTGTATTCCTAAATTCATGCCAAATAAGTAGCTTAGAACCTTGTTTTAGAAACACATACACTTCTGAACACATTAATCATTGCATTTGGTTATTTTCTGTGACTTCATCTTGAAATGCTAGAGGAAATTATAGCATAGAGAATTAAATTTATCCAAACTCTTAAAAGGTTGCATTACTCACACACCAAATCTTATCTGTCTTAAAATATAGCTTCTTTATAATGTGACATTTCAGTAATTTTAAATCTGGCACAGTAAATCTTCTCTTATAATCACTGAGTTTGCGGTAAATAATACAGCATTTTTAGAGCTAAATTAAGATGACAGTATTGTGTGGAAGAAGAAAAATACTACTTTTTTTTTTTCCTCCTTTGTTGTTGACTGGAACGATCTCTCCTTTGAAGAAAGCAGATAAGCTTACCTCAGTGTAAATATATTTTCATTCTGACAATTAGATACATTAAGTAGCAACTCTAGTTGGACAGTAGTTGTGATGTAAAATTTGTTTGGATACAAAATATGACTGATATCTGCTAACAGGTTCAGACTGTGATCTTAAGGTTACTGTCTGTGTTGCTAAGATCATTGGAAAAAGTAACAGAAGCTGCACAGATGATAATTCTGAGATATATTCACATGGCTTGATGTTTATTTGGTCCAGGGAGTTGTTCTCCAGATCAGTTTACAAGAAGCAAATCATCTGTAAGTATGTAAGGATATACTGCCATAGTCTGGAGATGCAATTTTGATAAGTACAAATTTAAGGCGCAACAGGGAAGACCTGTAATGATAACCAAAAAAAGCCCTCCATTCTGACATCCACTAGGATTTGACTTCCAGAGTGCATCACAGAATCAAAGCGAGATTTTTCCAGTGTAAGTGCTGTAATACAGTCCTGAGAAGGAATTTGATAAAACATTTTGGCCATAATATAATCAAAGTTCAGCTTTCTGTATCATTTAGATTTTTTGCATAAGCTATTATATGTTTATTATCTTACACTGTTTATTTAATTTCATGGCTGGTGCTGCTTTATTATGGCCAAAGGTCTAGTAGAGGATAGATTTCCTTTAAGTATTTATTCTCAGCTATAAGACACTCAGGTGTCTGTATGAAACTACAGAGAGAATTTCTAGTTTGGCATATGTTTCAAAATTGTGTCGGGTAATTCTTGAACTTAGATATCAAAACAGTGAAATCTCTAAAAAATATTTAACGTTCATTACATCTTTGAGTCAGTACTCTATATATTTCTAAGGTCTTCAAGCTTTCATTTGTCTGTGTTACATTTTTTGGACCTATACATATATAAAAAGCAAAGTGAGAAAACATCCCAGAGCTCAGAAATTCATGTAATAATAATCACAGAACACTTACCTGTAATTGTAAATTTAGATAGATTAATGAGTTAAATATCTCAGTATAAAATTTTGGTCCTGTAGCTGCTTTTAATGTTTCCTTTGTATGTTTCAAATATGTTTCTGTTTGGAAATCAAAGGCCTCTATTGGAATCAAAGGCTACATAGGTTTCTAATAAAATCAATTTAGAAACATGTGCCATAAGGCATGATGGATAGTTCTCTGACAACCTTAAAATTCTTATGTGATCTGAGGACCAATATTAACTTATGATACAGGAGACTAGTTTAAAATAGCCTCTGTCACCTGGATACTAATACAGGCGAAACCTGGCATAAAAAGCTACAGCTCTTACTCTGGATTTCCCATCCCTGACGAGAAGAGCCAGCTTGCTTGGGAGAAAAAGCTATATTCTCATCAAGTGCAGTATTGTAAGGATGTTATTTGAATTCCTGGAGACTTTCCAAATGCATAGTGTTTATTTGTGCTTCCTATCTTCCACTGAAAAGTATTCCTCTACCTCTTTACTTCTCCTTAAACATGGTGCTCTGTCAAAACACACCCTCTGTCACTAAATGAATGTGCTCTGAATTGTTGGTTCTTTTTCATTTTCATGAAATGGGGTAGATTATATCACTCCAGTAGCAGAAATGAAGGGTCTTAACTGGAAACAGCTGTTCAGTCTGTGATCTTCTAATGCAAGAATATTGGAAGAGATGGGGAGAAGAGGTGATGCAGATATGTGTTTGATGGAGGAAATTCTTTGAAGTCATGCAGCTGTCACAGTTTCTATTTTTTAATCAACAGATGTGTCAAGATCATTATTCTTAACTAAACCTCAAACAGTCCTTCAAGTTACCAGACGTAAGACCAAGAAGCTCTATACAGATTGTATTCATAGTCTATGCCTGGATTACTTTTCTACACACACACACACAAAAAGCATACATAAGAATTTCACATAACATAAGAATTAACATTTTCTTTAGCAGTCTTTTGGACCGAATTTTTGTCTGAGTGACTTTCATTTCTCCAAGCCTGAGAAGGGAACTGACTGAAGATTTGTAAATCTAATGAATGAAACCTACAGCTGTAAATATGGCCATGATAAGACATCTGTTAAGAACATTCTACAAAGAAATAGGGCAAGACGAGCCTTATTGTTCATCTTCTGCTGGATAAGGATTCTTCTTAATAGAAATGTAAATAGCAGATGGGCAGAGTGTGTGATAAAACTGCACTCTTTGACCAGCCAGTGGTGACCACATAGGGAAGAGAATTCATTCTGGGTAATTTCAAGTGCCAGTGCTGCTTGTTTGTTCAAAAGAAAGCCCTTTTACAAAAAAGCAGGAAACTTCTTTCCCATTCTATTTCACCCTGCTCTGCACCATGTGTTACAAAGAAGTATTTGGTTTCAAATCTATAGATGTGAAGGGAAAGCATCTCTGCTCTGTGGTGCTTTGAGTCACGTATCTTCTCTCCCACACATTAAAAAAAAAATCATATCAATGTAAAAACCTGAAAGGAGATACTTTAACTCAAATTCAATTTGTCTTACAAAGTCTGAAAGATGGAAATATTTCGCTGAATAGATGTAAACAATTATAGCTAAAAAAAAATACTTTCTCATGTTACTAATAGCTGACTAAGTACAATTATTTTCTTAGTCATGACCTCCTCTCCTATTTGCATAGCAAAACTGCATTATAAGTAAGAGATAAAAAGATAAACATCAGCATTTTTTAATTGACTTAGTTATTGGGTAATTCAATCATGATCTATAAAAAGCTGCCACTTAGAAAGAAGGGGCAAAAATTGTGCTGATTCTAGAATACTTGATAAATGACAAGACTTCTCAAACGAAGACATTATTCAAATAATTACCAGTAAAAGCTTCATTGTCCAAGCTATATACTTCAGCTGGTCACTTATAACACAATATAAGGTCTTTATTTCAGTAGAATGCTAAGAGTGGATGTGATCAGAATCTAAAGGCTCAACGGGACATGTGCAGGTTGCAAGATATTTTTGAGTGGCACAATAAAAGCCATCTCATGTTTTCTTCAACCAGTTACAGTGGCGTCTATATGACGTTCATGAATATAAACATTATATAACAACTATAGACATTAATATCATGTCTTAATTTTTCATGATGATTATCTGTCAAATGCTGCATTCAAATGAGAAGTATGCAAAATAGTCGTCTAATATAGCATCCATATACTGTATTTATAGCCATAAAGTTAGTTTTCTCTGTTGGTAGTACATGAATTTGGGACTGAATGCACAAGAATTACATTGGTCCAAAGTTCAAGACTCATGGAAATGCTCGATAATTACATTTCAGGTGAAATCCACTGTAGGAGTTGGTATTATAGTAGATTTAGAACATTATAATACTTGTAGGATATATTTACTAAAATGTGCATCTCTAAAGTAATATTGGAACAAAATTAAATTTTTTCCAGAACTTTTGTCTGCTAAAGATTCTTTCCCTCTTGTAAAATGGAGAGCATTCTTTGTCACTTCAGTGGCAGCAGTATGAAGACTTGTCTTCTTTTCTATCTCAGAGGCTCCTGGGGATCTTTTATGTCAATAAAGAGAGAAGTTGGTATTTGTTCATGGTATTTATCTCCATCTACCCTAATGCTAATGAAAATGTGGAATAAAATTATGAGACAAACTGTAAAAATAGTATACAATATGTAGGCAATACAGACTCAGACTTGAAAACGTGTGAAAACAAACTGGAGCATGCTGAGTTATCAGGCTATGAAAGAGAAAGATTAGGTCTGCGGAATTGTTTAGAAATGCTGGAATAAGTCAGATGGATTTGTGTTTGCCTTCTGGAAGGCATATCTTTGTTATGCAGAAGAATTGAAATAGCTCTGTCTAAAAATAGTAGACAAGCAAGTGTCCATGCAGAATGTAAAGTTCATGTTTCTTTACATTTTATTTCTTTCCCCTAGATTCCAACCCTGCTGTGATTGATTTTTTTCTTAATAAAACAATGATTTCCTTTTTCAAGTAAAATTCTCATATTCAAAATATAAACGAGATATGCATTGGCACTTGCAAGTGATTGGCAACATGCCATATTCTCTTTATTTCGTGAAACTAAAGCAGTAATCTGTGAGAAGTATATTTGTCTGGGTCTTTTTCTATTTGAAGCTGTCCACAAACTTTAACTTGGTATAAAATTAAATGTCAGCGGAGAACCAGCAATCTAATTATATCTTTTTTTTTTTTTTAAGCCTATTGCTTATGTTCTTTCAGATATACGGTACTTGGTGTAATCAATGGAAACATTAAAATTACGACGTACTTTATAGTTGCATACATGCATTTTGTGCATGAATTCCATTGCCTGTTTGGATGTTGAAAAAAGTCAAATGGTGTTCTTTCCTCTCCCCTTTGTTCTTCTGCCCTTCAACCCTGGAGGTACATGGTTAAACCTTTAAACTTATTTTTCACAGAGAATCATTCTGCCCCTCCAGATGTTACCACTTACACCTCAGAACACTCAATACAAGTAGAAAGACCACAAGGATCAACAGCACGGGTGGCACCAAAGTATGGAAACGCTGAACTTATGGAAACTGGTGATGGTATGTCAAAAAGCAAAATCGTTTTCACTTTGAGTATTGTAACCTTTTTGTAGTTAGCGTATGCATCTGTTCTTTGTTTCTTCTGGGCACTTGTCATTTATAAACACCTACGTAGTTACAGCATCTTTGCAGTCCTCAAATAAACTGGTATACATGAAGCTGACATAGAGAAATATTTCTTAATCAGCCCAGCTGATTCCCTGTAGAAATTGTTTGGCAAATAGAAGCAGCAAGTCTCTCTAGATCTGCTTTTCTGCTTTTATCATGCTGTCTGGTTACAGCTAGGCTGTTTTTTAAATGGCAGGGAATGCGACATATAATAGGATGGTTACATCTTGAATAGTGTCATGTTTAAAGTTTTATTTTCTGAGTATATTTTTTTTGAAAAACAGTTATTTGTAAACCCTTTCTTATTTACTGCTCCTCTTTTCTAAAACATATTAAACGATACCTCAGCAGGGTGTGGAATTGTTGACCAAGTGTATCACATCTAAACTTAGCAGCTTCAGCTATAAAAACCACTTGGCAGAAGTGTTGGAGCCAACCGTATAGAAGGGTAGGAAGTTGAAATTTCTGCAATGCAGTGACAGAAAGTTATTAGTTCAGGATCAGATGACATGAATGTTGCAGAGGCTTTGCACTCTGCCAGGGAAAGGGAGGGGGGAGGTGTTTGATGGGATTATATTACAAAAGTGCCCCTTGCCCCACACTGCTGTTCATAATTGTCTTTTTCAAAGTGCTGTGTGGACAAGCATGCTCCCTTTGGAGACTGCTGGCTGATGGAACTGGCTGTAGGGATGTTTGGGGAATACAGGGTCATGCTGAAGTAATACAAAGATGTCAGCCATGTTTAAGATGGATACTGGGCAGACATCCACTGCAGCGTAAAGAGCAACCCAGAATAAACGATGGGGCAGAGCCTATGACCCGTGCTCCTTGCTGAACTACAACCAGTGATCATGGGAAGAGCTGATGCCCGTCTTCTCAATGACCATCACCAATGCCACCTAGAAGAGTTCTCTAAGGTTGCCAACACTCACTGTAGGGAGGGCTTTTTCACTGTGCATCTCTCCCCCAGTCTATGTGCTTTTCCCCTCTAACTTTGCAAGCTCACTCTGATGTTATTGTATTTATTGTTTTTATTTACACTAGGCATCATTGTTCCTTTTTGCTGAAATGATCTTAATGTCTTAATGTTGAATGCTCGAGTCACACTCGTGGTATGGCATGAAACTGTAGTTGTGGTGGCCTTGCAGTCCTAGCCTTTTTCTTACCCCAATTAACATCTGGTGGCGTTCAGCGTAGCGGTCAACTGATGTCTCCATTGATCCCTGTCCTGCAGGAGTACCAGTGAGCAGCAGAGTGTCAGCAAAGATTCAGCAGCTGGTCAATACACTAAAACGGCCCAAACGACCACCATTACGAGAGTTCTTTGTAGATGACTTTGAGGAATTGTTAGAAGGTAAAATGACTGTTTTTCAAAAGGTTTGGGGATCTCTTATTAAAACTCTGTAAAATGTTTGTCTCGCACATTGACTTTGTAGAAAGCTAAGTAAGCCCTCCCTGTACTGGCAAGTACCAAAAAGTGTCGATATTCAGTGGAATCTGCTTGTAGTGGGCTTGGATGTAGTGCAGTAGAATCAAAAGTCTCTGTTGTTTGCTCATGGTTCTGCTTGCAATGAAACTGCAGAAGAGAGGGGGAAAAAGCTTTGCTCTGAGAACATTCAGCAGTGCGTTACAACCATTTCTTTTGAACATCAATATGAAAAAAAACCGTCAGTGAAGGAGCATGTTAAATGTTTTATACATCCTTTGTGTAACAAAGGAACATATAAAAACAAACAAACAAAAAACAAAACAAACAAAAAACCACACTAATTGTAAGATAGAAACATGGATAAAGTCAATAAATGGAAATTAGTTTTTAAGGAGGCCAATGCTTTGGGAATTAAGATTTGTCAGGATATGGTGGTTTAGTCCTCGTAGCAGTTTATAAGAAAGCACTGCGACAGAACATGACTTAAATTGATGAGTTACTAATGGCTTACTGGAGTACAATTTTTCAGAAGTTCTGCAGTTCATCGTATTACTGCATTTTTGCCAAGAAAAAGTATTCTCCACCTCTCTTTAGGAATGAAGGAAGATCGATTATTTCTAAGATAAATATATGTATGCTGCCTCAGCAGTTTCTTCCCCTACTTGTAGAACTAGTGTTAATATAAGCACATGCATTCCTAAGATGTTTCAGTGTCCTCATCTCTGTTAAACTTAAAACTTAATTATTCTGTTTTATGTCTCCGTTGCTTCTCAATACCTTCTAACATGTCATTATTTTCAGGATATTTTGCAAAGGTAACTTATTCTCTTGGTTACACAGGTGTACACAAGGTATAGAATTTACATGGTAACTGTATATCTTTTCATAATCATAAGTTCAACAGCCAGATCCAAACCAGCCAAAGCCAGAAGGAGCTCAGATGTTGGCTATGCGTGGGGAACAATTAGGTGTGGTTACAAACTGGCCGCCTTCTCTGGAAGCAGCTTTGCAGCGATGGGGGACCATCTCACCAAAAGCTCCTTGCCTAACCACTATGGATACTAATGGAAAACCACTGTATATTCTCACTTACGGTGAGCACTCTTCAAAGTCTTTGTGATTTTATGTATAGTACGTAGCGTCTGTATGTATAGTAAATACATAAGTATATAGTGAAAAAGCACTCAAAACAATGCATCTTTTCCATTTCTGAATAAGGTAAAAAAATCTGAAGTTGTTGGTGTCCAAATATGAATTTCTGAGGTGTTATAGCATGACTTATTTCACAAAGAGGAAAAGAGCTGAGTTGATATACCTATGGAATCACAGATTATTAATTAAAACCACCTTTTAAATAGAAATACATACTAGGACAGACTTTTCTGAAGGTTAAAGTCTGTTAAGCCTGGGATATTTCCCAGGCTTTGTTCTGAAAACAGAGAACCTGGTATACAAAATTTACCAGCTTCCTGAAAAGTTAAAATAGGATTTTTTTCCATGTTTTTTACACTTTACTGGCGTTGCAGTAAGTGTAATATGAATTATTCCTCCTGATATGTAGTTGTACAGCTAGCAAATATGCCCCCTTGGAATAGATTTGCCAGGATATATTTGTGTGATCTTTTGTATGTCGATTTATTTCCGTATGTTCATTGCACTGAGAGAGGCCAAATGGAGACAAACATAAGGATATCTTTGTCAAATAACTCCCAAATATCTTCTAATTTTGAGAAGTTCAGAGAGCATTTGTGAGATGTTCAAATGAATTATTTTGAATAACCATCAAACTTTGAAAGCAAGTTGGAACATTTCTGTATGTTATTGGTATGAATATAAAAATGATTTTGCTTTTTTTTATTTCTGCCTTCTCAGGGACCTAGAGTCCTGTGCAAATAATATTTTTATATGCTGTTATACAGAGGTGTGTCTGCATTGTTCATTGCTGAATGCTCCCTTCTGTTCAGGATTTGGGCTGAGTGATAGTCCTTGGCTGAAAAAGATGTTTGCTGCAAGTTTGGGATTGCAAATACAGTTAAAGGCTTTTAAAGCGTAACAGAACTTTAGGAACTGAAGGTCATGCATGAAACATTTTCCCTTCAGGTGCTTCTTAGAGTTAAGAAGTTACTTAAATTAGGGAGCAAAGATGATTCACCACTGATCGATGTTTTTCTTTCTTAAGGACATTTACTTGGAACTAGAGAAGAATTTTTATGTTTGCAATTACATGTTTGCAGAAGAGCAATTCATATCATCTACTGAATGCCCTAAATAAATTTGACAGGACAGGAAATGAAGATGTTAGTAAGAATCAGACCATTTCTGAATATGGGATTCTGTCCAGAGAGTCTGAGCATATGTCCTATTTCTCCTGAATTGCTGTAAGCTGAACAAAGCCTGAGGAGCTCTTCCATGGGGCTTATGAAGCCACCTAGCCTGTTTCTCCTTCCTAAGCTAACTCTTCCTGAATCCATCTTCTAAATTGTCCAAATCCTCAGAAAAATTAGACTAAATCTTCTTTTTTCTTCATTATTATCATTTAGCTACACTGATTTTTGTTGTTGCTTTTCAGTAGTTCCCCAAGGTTAGAAAAAATCAAATCTCCCTCCCCCCCGCCTTTTTTAAATAAATAAAATAAATTACAAAACCACAGTTCATAGAAGATGGAGTGAATTCTCTGCTACCTAGATTTCAAGTGTACATTCTTCTTCATGGGATAAGTAAATCCATTTTGATGTAACACACATCACAATTTCCTTTACTAATTTCCTTTACTAGTTTTCTTTACATGAATAATGATTGCTTTTGAAAGATAATTAGTTTACGGATGTGCCATTTGATTGGTGACTTTATGAATGATTTTGCTGTAACTATGCCACCTTTTAGCTCTACTATTTCCGAGCAATTGTGGACATAGCATTTTAAAAAGTTGAAGACTAACAGAAATTAAGCCTTGAAATCAGCAAAGACATTCATATGCATGAATTTTTATCCCTGCTTAGTTCCCCTGGCCCCAGTGTAATGAACTTTTGAAAGATGAGGCTGCCGCCAAATCCTACCACATGGCATTAATATGACACTTCCTTTCCTTGTGGTGCGTATTTCCTTGTATCAGATGACCAAAACTTTAAAATATCAACACTGAGAACTTCCAGTAGCCTCTGAGTTTGTATCTCACAGTTCCTTTTGGGTACTTTGATAATTCAAGGAAACTCTATATCTGGGACTTTTCATATGTTCACAATTTTGACAAATATGCAAGATTTTAAAGAATAATTCTAAATTTCTAGAGGTTCACTCCTGACGTATTATGTCCCTGCCTTCAGTATTTTATCTCTGTTTACTGTTTCTGCTTCAATCTTTTCTCATATCCTCTCTAATATCTGCATGGAAATCCTCATTATTCAGCTTTCTGGATAGGAGCAGGATCCTGCATGGTATCTTCTGTTCCCTACTTTTTTCATACAAAACATCTTTTCTACTTTCTTGTCTTTGCATGGAGGAATCACAGGTTTAACTGCTTATTCCAGATCTCTTTCCTTCTTTCCAAATTGAGCTCCAGGGCTGTTCCTGTGACAGATTTGTAGCTGTCAGCTAAAACACATCACAGCTAAGAAAGAGTACTTATTCCCTTCACACCAAGCATTTTCATCTCCTCCTTTCTTGATCAGTGTAGACAATATTGCCATTCTGCCAGCCTTTAGGGCTGTAACCGCAGTATGATAAATGACCCAGGCATTTCTTTAGTTTTGTACAGCCATTCTGTGTCTGATCATTGCAGATAATTTTGGGGGCAAATCTCCTCAAATACAGACTTTTCTTCACATCCACACAGCTAAATCTCATCCCATCTGTCACCATAGTCTTGGTTCTTACAGCAGCCTTTCTCTGGCCCCCAAAAATCATAGATTCATAGAATTATTAAGATTGGAGAAGACCTTCAAGATCCATGGTCCAACCATCCCCCTACCACCAATGTCACCCACTAAACCATGTCCCTGAGCACCACGTCCAACCTTTCCTTGAACACCCCCAGGGACGGTGACTCCACCACCTCCCTGGGCAACCCGTCCCAATGCCTGACTGCTCTTTCTGGGAAGAAATGTCTCCTCATTTTCAACCTGAACCTCCCCTGGCACAACTGGAGGCCATTCCCTCTAGTCCTATCACTAGTTACCTGTGAGAAGAGGCCGACCCCCAGCTCCCCACACCTTCCTTTCAGGTAGTTGCAGAGAGCAATAAGGTCTCCCCCGAACCTCCTCTTCTCCAGACTAAACAACCCCAGTTCCCTCAGCCGCTCCCCACAGGACTTGTGTTCCAGGCCCTTCACCAGCTTCGTAGCCCTTCTCTGGACATGCTCCAGGACCTCGATGTCCTTCTTGTAGTGAGGGGCCCAAAGCTGAACACAGTACTTGAGGTGCGGCCTCACCAGAGCAGAGTACAGGGGGACGATCACCTCCCTGGTCCTGCTGGCTGCACTATTCCTGATACCAGCCAGGATGCTGTTGGCCTTCTTGGCCACCTGGGCACACTGCTGGCTCATGTTCAGGCGAGCATCAGTCAGCACCCCCAGATCCTTTTCCTCTGCACAGCTTTGTCTAATCTCCGTCTTCCCATTCCCCTGCAGGAATTCATCTAATTAGTAATTGCTTATATCTCCTGTGACTTTTTCAGCATGTTTTTCAAGTTTTTTTTGTCTTCTATAGCATGTTAGGATTGTCTTCCTCCATGTGTCTCAGATTAAGAAATAAGACAGAAGAAATGAACAGCTGTACTTCTACACTTGATCTTTTTTAAGCAAGTTTTTGAAATATTTTCTCAGTTCTACAAGTTGTTTTCACTGTCCCAATTGTAATTGTTACTCAAAACTCCTAAACTCTTTCTAGTGAATGAAATGCTATGAATATTCCTTATTTCTCAAATATTTTATTCCTCTGGGAACTTGCTTAAGTGGAGAGCATCTTAGTTAAGTTATTCACAATCCCTTTGTAAATCAAATCACTGGATATGCATAAATAGAAATGTCTGAGATAAGGGAGGGAAAGATGTCTTTATAAGGTTTTATGTACATCTGAACTCTGACTAGAAACCTAACACGCTTTGAGGAAAAGAAGGACAATTTCTTGCTCAAACAAAGTTGATCAGAGTAGTCAGACAGCTGATTTTGGTATTGTTGGCATTACAAATGAAATGCTTAGTGATTTCTTAGTGGAGAAACATGAATAAAGGATAATTAAATCCAATATACTACTTACACTATCACAGCTACTTTTCTTACTGTAGAGTGATTATTGTAAGAAGGATCAGAAGGGCTGGGGAAAAAGTAAAAAGCTGAAAGTAATTTGGAAATAAGCAAGTTTTGAGCTTTTTTATTGCAACCATTATTAAAACCAACGAAATGAGTACCAGTTAACTGCATTGGATTCAGAGAATCTCACATTGCCTTTATCTAACACTTTCTGTAATCAGTTTTTTAAACCATTTCCAGTAGCTCCAGTGTATTGTTTCACACATCAGAGGCCCACTGGAAACAGCAGAGCTAGGAGAAAAGAGCAGAAAAGGCTCTTTGGATAGTGAACTGTTGTTTTTTTTTTTAATCCGTTTTGACTCTGTGGAGAAAGAAATCATTTTTCAGATGAATTGCCCATTAAAAAAATAACACATAATGCAGCCATTAACATCTTGAGGCCAAAGTTATGCTGTCTTAGCAGAGGTGTTACACTGGGGATAGCCTGAAATGGTTGAAGCTCAACAACAGACAGAAAATAGCCACCCCCAAGCTGTGCTGCAGCTGGCGTGTGACCACAGCCATCTACATCCTCATGCATCCAGGATCTCCTAGACCAGGAATTTCACAGTTACCAGGAGCGTAAAGGGAACTGAGAGTCTTCTCATAACCAAGTAATGAAATAACCAGATTGTCCTTATCTCTGAAATAAATCATTGCTTGCAGAGGTAGAAGTCATCATGGTTTAAGTCCTTAGACATCTATCAACAATATGGTTAATACTTTCAACCTTTATTGCTTTAATAAAGATAAAGAAAATTGCTTGCTTTAAAAATCTATATTACAAAATTGTGATTTAGACTGGGATATCAAGTATTGTAATAATAACATTCCCTCTATTCTGTGTATGTCTGGGGTATTTTATTCTCTGCAATAAAACATTTTTGTTATTTTGTTTGGATATTTTTCCAATAAGACACCTGCTTCATTTGCTGCTCAGTGTGGATCTCAAAAGTTTCTGAAGAAAGGGTTAGCAGAGCAGCAGAACTGTAACTATTATTTTGCGATGCAGAAAAGGTGCCCCTTTACCTGTATCATGTTAAGAAGTCTGCCATTTATACCAGATTTAATGTCTTCATGTTTCTGTTTAGTGTAAGAAATATATTGTGATCTTGAAAGAATGAATATTTGACAACATTGTTTTCAGTTAAGTTTTGGCAGTCTCGCGATTGCTGTGCATGGAGATTGGTAAGCGACCACAGGTTTGGTTTTGCTGAGTTAGTGCTGTGTGGTTCTTAAAAGCATACAGAATTCAATAAGGGAATTGATTGTGGTTTGTTTTGTCTTTAAGTTTTCTTCCTGATGCAGCTTTTCTCTTATAACCTTCTTTACATTCAACACAAACATATAGTCCTTTTACAGATTTGTGGAGGGGAAGGGGATTTACTTCAGTGTCATGTGGAAATCATATTTTTTTACCAACTGATCCCTTTTTGTATGTTTTTTTAAGACCTGGTGGTTTCCTTTATCCTCATAATGTGTTGCTTAACCAGATGGGACTGGCTATTCACTCACACTAGCTTGCAAATTTTTGTAGGAAAAAGATACTGCCCTCTGAATAGGCTGTTAGCATAGAACAATACTGATTACAAGTGATATTTAGAATATGTGGTTAGTGCTGTAGAGTTGCTACTATACAACTAAATCAAAATTCCAGCAGAAAACAAACAAACAAACAAAACCCACAGATATTTGCCCCACACATGCATTAACAATGTTTGTTTTGGCTGCCAGAATGTGAGGTGACATTTTTCATTTGCTCCTGCCTTGACTACGTGTGTGTGTGTGTGATGTCTGCAGGACATGGCTCAGCTTCAGAGACGTAGCTGGTGCACCACACACTTGCTGATACTTGCTGGGCACTGGGAATGCTCAACTTGGTTTGCCAGTGTAGGAAGAACATTAAAGGTGACTTGGCCTCACTGCAGGAACACACTGCTAGGGCTTGCAGGTCTGGTGGGAATGTCTGCGACAAGTGACAGGAGCAGCTAAGGAAGATTTGATCATCATTAGAAGATTTATTTCAGTAAATGCTTCAGCAATTAGAAGCGTCTTGGGCTATAACAGATACAGAGGAGAAAACCTTGATTTCTTTGTATCTTGTAGAGTTATAAAAGATTTTGGAAACTAACACCAAAATAAGCAGCTTGATGGGGGGTAGGAAGATTACAATTTGTAGTAGTGACATGTAGTGGCAAGGTACGTGTTAACTGAATGTTGTCCGGTTTTGTTTGTTTTCCCAAATCAACTCAGGAAATTCTTTGGATACTGAACAGTTTTCTTTGTTTGAGAGAGAGTTTTGGACCTGAAAACTGGAAAATTCAGGTCCTTATTGAAGGCATTGAGTTACCCAGGACACTTGTGTGTGACTGACAGAGCCCAGGATCTGCAGGAGCGCAGCCCCCCTCTGGAGACTACCCCGGTGCCCAAAATGCCACTGGACATGCAAATTTCTCTCTAATGACTTATCTCTCTAAAGGACTTACCAAGCTTTCATTTTCAAACTCAAGAAATTAGTTCACATACGACAGAGTCAGGTAGGGACAAGTACTGCGAGCATCCAGTATCCCCGGCAAGGCAGGTGGGAGGGCAGTTGAACAGGACCAGGGAAACAAAGATGAGAAGGGCCCCAGGGTCTGGAAGCAGCAGTGGTGCTGGGGGTAGCTGCACCCAGCTGGTGGTTGCTCTCCATCGCTACAGGAGAGCACAAAACCATTTTCTGCTATAGTGGCATTGCTGGACAAAAGGAGATCTGTCGCCGTGCAGAAACGTGGGCTGGTCCAGCCCCTGCTGCCTGAAACTGCTGCTTGAGTTTCCTACCTCTGCCCTTCTGTCTTCAAGCCAACTTACTAGAAGATGGATGGCGATGTGTTTATCTGAGGAAGACCTGTGCTGAATTGTGGACAAAGGGCCATATCCTCGGCAGCCCCCAGCGGCGCAATTTCCTTTGCAGCTCACGTTCCTTCGTAGCAGGTTTCCCCCACGCAAGGATCGGCCCCATCCTGGAGTGAAAGCCTTGGATGGAGCACAGCTGGTTCCCCCACCGGGCTGCCTTCTGCCCCGGGGCAGATGTGCACAGAATTGAGGTCAAGGCAAGGTCTCCTCATCGGGATTTGCGGGAGAGATTTTAGCAATCAGCTTTTTCCCAGCAACGTCTAATCTCTCAAGTTTACAAAGGAAGAATTACACTGAATTGCAACCTAGGCAGAACCGAGGAAGGAAACACTTCAAAGATTTCCTTCTTTATAACATCCTCTGTTACTGAGGGCTTTTATCCCACAGTCATGGAGCCCTTTGTGTTTTTCAGTGACGTTGGCAGGCCAAACGGGCAAGGTGGCAAAATAAACACACAGTTCAGTCGGCCTCGTGTTGCGCCTCATCCAGCAGTCGCAGGCCTGGCCCTGGTGACTCATGCCTTCCTGGCTCCAGCTCCCGCATTGCTGTTCACTTCACAGCTCTGTCTTTTCTGGAAGGAAGCTATATACCTAGAAGAAAAATGGCGGGCTTGCTGTTGAGCACAGTCCCGGTCTAGATCTGTGTGGGATTCACTCTGGGATCAGTGTGCGAGATGGCCAGTGTGCACACAGCAGTGCTCCTCGCTGCTGGCCGAGCAGAGGCCACAGCAGCCAGGGACAGGCAGAGCCTGAGTGCACTGGGTTGAAGAGATGGAAGCGCTGAGGGATGCAGGAGAGACCCTTTGTCCCTGCTCTGTCAGAGCTCAGTGCAAACTGCCTTCCTTGTTCCAGTTTTCCATGGTTTCATACCCTTTCGCACATACAGGTAGCTCAGTTAGTTGACATAGTTTGGTATTCCAACAGTAAATAGAACAGGAGAGGGCCTGGAAGGAAGAAGACCTCTAGAAATTATTATAGACTTATTTTGTGCAGTTCAAGGTGTGTTGAAACAGAAAGGTGAGGAAGTAGTGAGACAGCCTTGTATGCTCTATATTTCAGAAGCTGAAGGAAAATTTTGGAAGTAAGGGAGCATCATGACAAAATGTATTTAGACTTAAATATTTACAACCTTACCAGAAAGTAACCCATTAGTCTTTGAGAGAACTTTATTTCTACATTTACTTTGATTTACACTGGCATGGAGATAGTTGTAGTGTGTACCCATGTACTTCTGAAAGAATGCATCTAAGTCCTTTAATATGAATAGTGCTTCAGATCTCAAATGTTGAAGAAAATATTGTATGCAAGATGGCACGTTTGATATATGAAAAATGAGTATGAATATGTCACAAATGCAAATTTAAGACTTTTAACAGATTTAATCTCCATAGTTCCAATACAACTTTTCACAGCAGCCCCTTATGTCTCTCAGAAAAGGGATCAAAATCTCAGTGTTCATTATAAGCATGAAAGTGTTTTGTGTAAAGATGGTTCTTCCTTGCATTCAGAACTTTTACCAGGCTTTTCATTTCCATTCTCCAAATTTCTGTATCAGTACTAATTGCTCTTCTAAGTTTGTTGCCACTGAAACTTTAATGTTGGAAACCTTTAAGAAAATGAGTGTTTGCTTTTCTAGGGCATCCTTGTTTTTATCCCACTTGCTGGTCAAGTTTAAGTGTTGACTGATGCAACAGGGATGCTTTTAAAGACTTTTTCCCAATAAACGCAGGTAGTTCCACTGCAGTGTTATGATGGTTAATTCTGCAGAAGTATTCCTGTATCCACACTGCGTTTTCAGTGGAACAGAATTGACTTGTGTTTGTTTTTAAACATCAGGGCAGTTCAGCATCCAAATACTAGAGCAATTTTAAATATATTAAAAACTTCACAAAATATAATTTGATGATAAAATATTACCATTTTCATAAGAAGTAATTGCACTTAGGACTTTCTCAATAACAAGCAGCAGTGACCTTCCAATTTTCCTTAAGAGTTAAAACAGAAAATCTGGCCTTCTCATTATACATTACATTTACATCAGATTGGCACTTAAAATAATACAGCACTGCATTTCATATCCAGAATGTGGAGGAATTTATTATAAAAACTGCTTGGCTTAGTTATAAATAGCAATAGTGCTTGTTTGGGAGCCTGAACTGCTGAACCCCATAGGTAATCCATTGTCAGAACCTATTATTGTTTAAGTTATTGGTGGGCATGAATTAAAGATTTGTTACTGTCAGACTGAATACTGCTTCAAGACAGTAGCTGAGGGCCAGCCAAGACCAAGGTCTGTTATGCTAGGTATTATTCGAATGGAAGTAACAAGGACTGTAAACAAAGGCTCTCGGAAAGAACTTGCATAGTCGGGATACACTGATCTCTTAAAGGATTAATGAAAGGCACAATGTGGCCAGTGACATCTTGATGAGATCATTTTTTCTTTAAATAATATTGGGACAAGGTCTTCATGAGGATTAACTAAGTAAGTGAAGATGGAGAGATGAAGCAAGGGAGAACAGAGATGGTAAAAAGGAAGGATACCTGGATGCAAGTGAAATGAAACTGAGGGAAAGGACTGTGTGGGAGTGGGGGAGAAGTAAAAGCCAAATTAAATTGAAGAAGGTCCGGAATTAAAAGTGCAACTCGTCTTACAGGTGTGCTAAGGATCAGAGGGTCCCTGCTGCTTCAGTGTGCCCCTTTGGCTGTGGGGTGTTTTCTGTTTGTTGATTTTTTTTTTCCTTGTCTCTCCTTCTTGGGACTCCTTTCCTTTTTCCTTTGGTGTCTTGGAGTAGGAAAAGTGCCATTATGATTTCTGTATCATACCCTCGGAGGGAAGTACCCTTGCACAGCACAGTCTGGACCGAAAGGCAGGTTTTGCAGCTTGCTAATAGTCTGTCTGGACTTCCTGGTATTCCAGCCACTTCTAACAGCTGACTTTTGGAGTCCAGATCCAATTCACTGCAAAGCAAGAAAACTACTTCTTTTTTTTTCTTTTTTTTTTTTTTTTTGGTCTTAAAAATGCTGCTTTCTTGAAGTTCAAAGAAAATATCTGATACGTATTTAAATATTTCCATTAGTTGCAGCAGTGGTATCACATTTAGTTGGAAAATTCATATACATTTTCCAAGTATTTCTTCCACTGCTCAGGCATTCTTTCCCTTTAATAATCTTGTAAAACATGCAGAATTTTAAAATTAATTTTACAAATTTTGTGTTAATAGGCAAACTTTGGACCAGAAGTATGAAGGTTGCTTACAATATACTACATAAATTAGGCACAAAACAAGAACCAATGGTACGACCTGGAGACAGGGTGAGTATCTCAATGGTTTTTAATTATTAATAATTCAGATCCTGGGTTGACAAAGAAGGAATGAGGTATTTGGGTGCCCAGGGGAAATTAATGAAGTTAAATGTTGGGGGTGGAGGAAAGTCTGCCTTTTACTCAGAAAAGGGCTGATCACTCAGACAGATGTTTTGAATTGCATATTAAATAATGTGAGCTAGTATTCGCTGAATAGCAACTTGAAGTTGTGGCAACATCAGCAATAAACGTTCCCATGGAAAGTGATTTTTGGACGTGGAACAGCTGTCTGTTTAGCAAAAGCTTGCTTATAGAGCCTGGAGGTGTCGTGTGGGTAAAACGTACTTACTAATGACTTTGTAGTTGTTGAGATGGTAGAAAAAAGAGGAGCATTGTGGAGGACAAACACAAACAAGCTAAGCACATTTTGGCAGCCAGTTAAATAAATAAATTATGCTGACTGGTAATGTGGAGAGTATTTCCATTCCTTGTTCTTGAATCTGATTCAGCTACTGCTGGAGGCTGTATCTAGGTGAATGTATAACATCCACAGAGGGCAAGGGATACAGAGCTAGTCTGCTACCTTCATGCTACCCCTTTTCTCTGCCACAGTGTGTATCCAAATTTCCACAGGTCCCATTCCAGGTTGGCTCTAAGTAATGGAATGGAGATTCCTGAACGGATCTGTCAGAAATGCGCATTTTAGTCACAACCTTGTGATTAGAGTTTTGAATGTGAAATTAAGGATTCCTCTTCCAGTGTGAAAGCAATTATCAAACTGCTGGTTTACTTGGTCCTTTTGTGCCATATGTGAAAAATGTGTTGATATGCATTACGCTTTTCATACGTCTTCAAAAATGAGAGCATGCAGTAAAGCTTCACAGAAAAAAAAATGAATTAAAAAAAAAAAAAGAAAAAAGAAACCTGACAGTCCTTTCTGTGTTTCTTTTGGAAATAAATCATAAAGTATTTGACTAAAGGATCTCTAGATCCTTAATCTAAATTGCTTCCTACAATGGCATTCAGCCATCTGAAGAATCTCTTTTACTTGATTTACAAGTGTGTATCTAAGCAACAGCAGAAGCAGCAAGTTGTTCAAGTGTGTGCATCAAGAGAATCCACCCAGAAGGCTCTAAATGGAATAAAGTTCAGATACAGGCAGTGTGTGTGTGCCTCTCTCTCCCTGTTGTCTGCTAACTGCCCGTCTTTGCATTAATTTACTGCAGCAACCACTGACATCTTCTAATGTTAGGAAAAGATTCGTGGATAATTCAGTCTGAAAGCTGGAAGTTTAGCTAGTGCAGGACGCATACATAACGAATTGCAGTCCTTCTAAAATAAGTCCACCTAGATTACAGAGAAACAAATGTTTATGGCTGAGTGCTGAAAGCATATGCTTGTGCTGTAAAAACATCTTGCTTAGCATCTCTGTGTAACAGAAACACAATCTTTTAAAGCTGCTTCATGTGGAAGATGAGGTGTTACTGTACTGATGTTCTAGGCTGTTATTCTGGCTGTTATCCCCCTGTCGTAATAACATAAAAGCTTTCTGACCTCTTTGAAGATGACTTTTTATTCTAAATAATGTATTTTGTGTGACAACAGTTAAAGGTACTTTTGAAATGCTAAATGAAATACATTTGTGCATATTTGTGATCTTTTCTAAATCAGAGGGTAGTTGTTTCCTTATGTTAATATGATATAAAACTCAGAAAGGGCTTTCCCCCTTTAAAAGCATCTTCTATCAATGCAATCTCTATTTTTCATGACTCCTATTACATTACTCTTTAGTTTCTTTGTCCGAGACAAAAGAATAGGTGATTGTGCCTCTATGTGAGTCCCTGGTTCTGATATAATTATAACACTCGAAGAACTGCATTTGCCTTCTATAGTATCTACAGAAATTTAAACTCGTGTCATCCCAGACAGCTGCCTGGAAATTAAGCTTGCCCTCTAATACATCTTCCAGATAAACAGATTCTCATAAACGCACTGTAAATTTCATTTTCCTTCAGCCTTATCCCTTTTTGCTGTTACCATGCTATTTGTTTATTTGGTACAGGTCTGCTAGTGATTAATGTCTTTTGAAGGGGAAGTTAATGCCTCATTCCCACTGGACTTTAGTGAGTTTTTCACCTCTGTCAGCTCCTTTGAAAAGATTCCCAGCTAAACCTTCACTGTGTGTATGTAAACAAAGAGCAACACAAAAAATAACAATCCTCAAAGTACCTTTTGGGATCTTTCAACATCTTTCAGATGTGTGCTGGGCTCAGCAAACTGCTATCCCTGCAGTGTACCTAGCAAAAACCCTTTCCTTCCATTTCCCTTGTGGATATTTATGGTATGTGTACAGAAAAAATATATACTAAACTGCACAGCCATCTTGTGCAGTTGTATTGTTTCTTGTGCTAGGATACAGATATGATAGCAGTATATTTTCTATGAAGTTCCTGAAGTTTTAAGTCTTCAGCTTAAAAACAGAGATATTTTTGACCCCCTTGGACATAATTAGATTTCTTCTAGTTTGAAGAAATCAATTTAATTTATGGAAGGGAACCATCTTTGAAGCCATATGAAAACACTGAGAACACTTTTAATCTACAGTAACTGAATCTTGGCAAGTGTATAAAACACTATGGTTTTGCTCCAAGAGACTGAAACGTGTAACTCCTATGGATGTCAAATCAGTCAAAACTGAAGACTTATTATGTAGTTTCAGCAAACTTTAAGGTGCTGAACGCTGATCCTGTGTGCAAACCCAAAGGAGTTAAGTTAGAAGTCACGTGGAACGCCTCTTGCATGCCACTTCTGTCAGCCCTGAGGTAGAGTTACCAGCTTCATTACAGCTGTTGAAGACATGAGTTGAGAAAATGCATCTGACTGAATGAAAATAAAAATACAGACAGGATCCAGCCCCTGAGGTCTTTAACCACTAATTGATGGCAAGGAGAGCTGTGGACTCTCCAGGTTGCTGGATCCTCAGTTAGATCATGCAATCTCATTTATCCTTCTGTTTTGTCCCTGGATGACCTAAAGAGATTGCAGCACCCATAGAAGTAAGCTGCCCAGTTCAGCACATCTGGGGATGAAAGACACCTCATGAGCATACAGGTGATTTGCTATAATGTCTTATGTTTTCTCGGCATTCTTTAATCTAAATAATTCCCTAGCCCTAAAGCTGTGAAGTTTAGCAAGTCCAGACCTAGAATTAAATCGAATCGAATTGAATTGAATAGAAATAGAATAGTTCAGTTGGAGGGGACCTACAGAGATCATCTAGTCCAACTGACTGACCACTTCAGGGCTAACCAAAAGTTAAAGCATATTAATGTGGGCATTATCCAAACACCTCTTGAACACTGACAGGCTTGGGGCATCAACCACCTCTCCAGGAAGCCTGTTTCAGTGTTGGACCACCCTCTTGGTGAATAAATTTTTCCTAATGTCCGGTCTGAACCTCCCTTAGTGCAGCTTTGTGCTCCAGGGAGAAGAAACCATCACCTCCCTCTCTGCTTCCCCTCTTCAGAAAATTCTAGAGAGCAACGAGGTTACCTTAGCCTCCTTTTCTCCAAACTAGACAAAGCAAATGTCCCAGACCTCTCCTCATAGGACATGCCTACCAGCCCTTTTACCAGCTTCACATTATCTTACCAGCTCTGGACATGACATTTGGTTCTGTAGGTATCAGCTATTTGTGTTCACTCTCTCAGACTGTGCTTGGACAACAGTCCAGTCCTAAAATAAAATTATTGCGTAAGGCAAAGCATACGGAGACAACACGTAATTGTTAGTGATTGACATAATGACACAATAAGTCTGCATAATCTGAACTGGTCGCAGATCCACTTTGTTTTCAGTAACATTAAGCAAATACTAAACTAGAATGTAAAATTCTATTAATTCCATTTGTTTGGTTCTTTAATATCTGCAAAGCAATCAGTAAATTGAAAATC
This sequence comes from Cygnus olor, assembly GCF_009769625.2. Taxonomy (NCBI): domain Eukaryota; kingdom Metazoa; phylum Chordata; class Aves; order Anseriformes; family Anatidae; genus Cygnus; species Cygnus olor. The sequence goes on along the minus strand of NC_049170.1, from coordinate 11,221,760 downwards.
AGATGAAAGGTGTTGTCAATGTAGGAAACAATGCAGCATGAAAATATTTAACTACAACCTAAGTGAAAATGTTCACAAAAGGAGCGCGTATCAGAATAAATTCCTTCTGATTCCTCATTCATCTTTCATTAGGTATTTGAGTAATTATTGTAGAAATGTTTCTGTAATCACCTCTCTCCCAAAAGAAGCATAGAAACTCCAGCTATTGTTAGTTGAAACCTGTAATAAAACATGCATTTCAGAAAATCTTTAACGTATGTCTCTTTGTTTCAGGTAACACTCGTGTTCCCTAACAATGATCCCGCTGCTTTCATGGTAGCATTTTATGGCTGCCTGCTTGCAGAAGTTGTCCCCGTTCCTATTGAAGTGCCACTTACAAGAAAGGTAGGGAACAGAATTTCTTCTCTATACTACCTTTTAAAACTTATGTCAGAATGAATCACAACTGAATCCAACTTCTGAGTACATTTGTGGTTAACTAGCCCTGAATCTACAGATACAAAGATAGTGCTGTGTGGTGAGTTATATATAGTTCCTTCTTTTCTGTGATGGCAAATCTCAAGATGTGCTTGCAGTTTCAGCAAATGCAGGTCTGCCTAGGAAAGGAGAGGAAAATTTTGCAAGAGAACAGCTTTGCCTGCCCTAGATGGATTATCTTTGTAGCCTCTCATAGTGTTCTGATGTTGGCCATTGACAATGAATCATTGGCAGCAACTGCTGATTTTCCACCTGTCCCTGCAACCAAAGCTATGTTATAATGCCCCTAGTGCTTTGTGTGCTACTTCAAAGCAGTTAGGGAAATGCCTTCTCCTGTGTTTATATGTGCAGTTGTATCCTGAAGCTTCCGTCACCACTGTCATCTCTGCTAAGGATGGCCTTTGAGCAAAGCGAGTTTGTGAATTCTTGCCACGGAGCATACATTCATAGCTGAAACTGACCATGGCTAATCAAAAACATTTCACATGTAGTGTTGGTGCAGATTCCACCACTGGTTTCTGGGAAAATATTAGTAGACAGGTATAACAGTTTCAGGTTGAAGAGATACTTGGGGGCAATGAGGGGAGGGGGCTCAGTGGTACTGGAGAGCCACAGCTGGGAAGGTTACACTGATGCTGCTGAACATGCATTTTTTTCTGAGGATGCATACCTTTGAGGCTGTAAATATAATGAAACGTATTTATCCATTCCAAGCTCTTTTTGTCATATCCCCTTAATTTTAGCATGGCTGGCAGCAATGCTCATTCTAAGGTTCTCCCAAATGTCCCCTTATATAATTCCTTTGTTATTAGCTAGCACTAATAATGCCTTACTTTAAGTATTTGGTCTGGAATTGTCCACACAACATGTGTTCTTTAATCCACTTTGGGGAATAAGTTCATGCTAGTTTGTTTGTTAAGTGGACTTGATTCTGGAATGAGTGTCATGATTTTAGTAGAAATATACTGCATTTGCATCAGGCTATCACCATGCTTTCCTATATGAGTGCAGTACCTTAAGATAGTTTGAAGTAGTTGCATGAAGTGATGCATTATTTCTGCTTTAAATGTGTCACCAAAATAAGGCAAACAGACTATATACATTGTAAGATCATACCAAATGCTCACATAGTTAACTGGACTTTCATTTTACAAAAAAGAAGCAACGTGACTTTAAGGGATAAAAAAAGAAAAATCTGGTATGTCTTTCCCTGTTGCTTATTTTCCAAGGTTTAATTGCATGTTAAAATATATGGATAGGTATAAATCAGATTTATTTTAGAACATCTGATACCATATCCATCCAGTAAGCTATAAAATCCAGCTGTCCAAGTAAATACCCTATGTCAGGTTAATAACTTACCCTAATTTGGCTGAACCTTGATTTTTTTTTATGTGTGCGTATGTATATATATAAAAATACATACTTACACGTATATATATATATATATTTATATAAGGCAATAACTACAGGCTCAGACTGTTTAACTGTTGCCAAGATCATTCCCTAATGTTTAAATATTGCACTGATAAAACAATAACAGAGATGTCAGCAGTATAATTAAAAAAGCAACATGATCTATGATCTATAAATAAAACTATGCAATCTCACAGCGTATACTATTGCAAATATTTCTGCATTTGTTTATATGGAGAAGGAACTGGAGTGGAAGCAATGAGATGAAAATCATGTTCTGGGTAGTCCCAGAAGGAATACCTCTGCTTGGTCAAATGGCAGCGGATTGCTTCTGGCATCCGTGGGAAGATGTCATTTGTGTCATCTCACAATGGCCTAGGCTGTTCTTTTATGCTTTGCCATTATTTGTTCTCTCTTCTTCACGCTTCAGTAAATTCTGGCAGCATACCTTTTTTTGGCTTGATTTTTGGAAGACAGAGATGTGAACTAACAAATAGACCAACAATTATATTACAGGCTAATACAGACTTACAGAATAACAACTTGATACAGGATGAGCTGTTTCAGGGAATTCATGAGCACATTTTTAGTATTCATCAGCACATTTTTAGTATTAAAAACTTGTGTTAGCAGCTTTAATACTGTTCTGCATTTTCATAAGGAGGAGTTTTTCACAGCTCTGTGCCAATTGTGCCTGGCAGTTTAAAATGGAACAGTAATACTTGCAGCCAGGTAGCATTTTGGCTAAGGTATTACTCTGCAGGCATCTATGCATGTATGGAAGTAAAGGCTTCTGTTTTAGTAGCCCATACATTTGGTGTGTATTCCCTACTCTTTGTATCATGAGTGTATTTTTTTTTTTAGATTTTGACAGAGTTATTTTCTGGTTGGTCCATTAGGTGATGGTCCATCTCATCTTGCTTCTGTATCTCGTCTTCGTATTGACAAAATACCTAGAATTTGTTGTACTTCCCCAGAGGACTTAGAGAGACCTGTCTGGCATGGCAGTTGGGATGGGTTCACTGGATTCTGTGCAGGGTTCTTCACTTTTGGTATTCTGAGAACACTTTCGGGTGTTTAGCAAGGACCTGGGACTGGGCATTCATGTCAGCATGGTTTTGGCTTTTTGGACTGGGAAAATCAGATCTAAAATTAAAAACTGAAATCTCAAGCTTTTTTTTTTTTTTTTTTTTTTTTAACATCAGAGCTAACTCTTTGTTCTAGAAGAAGCAGTCAGGGGTTCTACAGTCACAATAGAATAAACAGCATGTTTTATTTCATCTTCTTTTCCTGCACTAATGCCACTGAAATATGTGTATCGTGATCACTTCCAAAATTTTTTGTAACCAATCCTCATCCCTTAGATTACGGGCTATGTTTTTTACAATAGTCCCTCTGCCCAAAATCTATTTCTTTATGTTTCCCAAAATTAGTAAATGAGTATGGGTCCCTTTTTAGTGTGTTGTATGCAACATCTCTTCCTTCAGAACTGCCACTTTGGTTAATCTTATCAGAAGCTGGAGTATTCTGAATTGGCGCATTGTATACATGATGCGATGTGAATTGCAAACTAGGTATCACAGAACGTGCCATCAAAGTAGCGGATACAGGATTTTTGACATTTCAAGTTCTAGTTCAAATAGTGGCTTACTATTCCCCTTATGAAAAGATTTTAAAATATGTTTTCAATTTCCTTTTCTTTAGATTTTGCAGGTTGTTTTTTTCCATTTGATGGGCACCATGAAAGTTCTTATTATTTTGCTCTGATACAGTCAGGGGAGCTAATCTGTTTGAATCTCAAAATAACATTTTTGTCCTCCAAGCATTTTTGTAGTTATGCTCAATCACTTTCTGTGAATATGTGAACAGTGATCCCACATAGCTCTTTATGGCTTTCTTGTCATAGGAGGCGAACATTTGTAACAGAATATGACATGAAAGCATATAAACTATTTCTCAATCATTATTTCCTACCCTGTTAGACTTAATGCTACATGTGCTTCTTGGAAGTGTTTCTGTACTCTTCCAGAAGCTGCCTTTGACAATGTGATTTTAAAATATTCTTACGTGTTTCTATAGGAAGTTCAGAGATACCCACTCCCGGACACACAAAAAAAATATCAAATGGGTGTTTTGTTGAGGGTAAAAACTGTTTTCCAGGAGCTCTTTTTATTAAATCCTGAAGTTAGGTTATTAAAGCTTTAACAGTAGCCAGCGAGATACATCTTTTAAAAAACAGAGAAGTTGTCCCAGTCTTTTCTGCCATTTGAAGGCAGAATTGTATTCCAAAGGAAATACACCTCGACACTTTTTCTAGTATTCAGACATCTTCAGAGCTCGAGGTAAAACAAGCTGTGTTTCCTTCCTGCTTTCATCATTATTGTGCTGTACCTGATACACTGAAACATCCACAGAGTTCCAGCAACACTGGAAATTGACATAGTTTTGAACAGCTTTTGACAACAAACTTTCTTCGCTAGATTTAAAACATGCATAAAATGCCATATATTTTATTTTTGGTGGCACAGTTGTCCAGCCTCAGCCCTGCTGAACCCCTGGCACACACTGCCGGAACCGCGTGAGCGCCGTGCCCACCCTCCCCTCTGCAGGCACTGAGCAGAGGTCTTTGCTCAGCTGGTCACCGTGAACCTCAGGTCCCTTACAGTCTACATTTTGTTTTTGTGTTTTCAAGTTTAGGAAATGGTAGTTTCCTACAGAGAATATCGCGTTTCGTCCAGTGTCCCCTGCCAAAAATAACTGTTGTCCTGCTTTCATTAAGACTTTTGGACATTTAGACTGCTCACAGTTACATGTTTCACATGAAAATTACAACCAGATACCAAAGCTCTCTCTGATGAGACAGCTGATTTCTTCCTCATAAAGCTGGTCATGAAAATTGCATCTGCTTTGTGTTTGATTATTCTTATTAAGATCTTTGATATTTGTATTTTTAAAACAGAGGGTTTCCTTGATTCCTTTTCACTTTTGTTTTAAAGGTACTCCTGCTTGGCCTTTGCGTCTGATGGTTGCTCTGTTTGTTAGGGTAAAGGCAAATGGAGCTCAAATAAGCATTGTAACAACAACAACAACAAAAAATTAGTTCATTTTGCAAGGTATTGCTACATAATTCTCATTTGAAACCAGTCTGGGACTTGAAGTGGACAGCAGTAACCTTTACCAGCGCAACCTTTGCACTGGCTATCTCTTCCTTCCTTCCGTATTAGATGGAAGACGATGCACTCTCATGCACAGAGAAGGGAACATAATTGTTTTCCTTCACACAGATACTTTCACAAAGCATTACAAAAATGACATTAACAGCACGCTGAAATGCAGCCACACGTGGGATTTTTTATCCTGACAATGAATTATCACTCTCTGCAGCAGGAAGAAGACAATTTGCCTCCAGGTAGTGGTGAAAACCTTTAGGGGACCTTTAATAAAAGTCTTTAGAGAACCTTGAATGGCTACCTACAGCAGAGAGGATTTCTGGCTCGCTTCATCTGCAAGATTGATCTCTCTAGGTGTGTGCAGACATTGTCTAAAGCTATGCAGACCTCATTTTTTCATACTTCAGCAAGTGTGATGCCTTCAAGAAATGTAAAATGGTAGTTCCAAAGTCAGCATTTCATCTCAAACCTCATGCTACAATACCTCAGCTGTATCTTTTGCCTTCCACCTGTACTACTTGTCATTTCAAACTGTGAATTGTGGAGGCTTCTGACAATGAGCATCAATGGAAAGTCTCTCCCCATCTGCGCTTGGGACTGCGTTCGTTCGTTTGTTTCACCTGGTCTCTGCTGGAGCTGTGAGGTTTTCTTCCACCCCAACAAAATTCAGCAAAATAAAGTGTTTGTGGCAAGTGAGGGTTTGTCAAAGTAGCAGATTAGCATAATCTACCAAAATAGCAAATAATGGTGCTGACAAAACAGTATGTCTTGAAAATATATTCCATTTAAGGGCAGAGGGTACTTTTATTTATGGGGGAGAGGGTTGTAGGTTTTTTTCAGCAGTAGGTGATTTGATTTCTTCTTTTTACTTACAAAGCAGTTTTCAACATTGCAGACATTCATTTTACATTACTCAGAAGGGATGCCGATAGCTCAATAGCTAGTCTCTGAAATCTGAAAGAATCAATACTCCTAAAGTCAGAAGTCTTTCCTTGCCATATGGAAGCTTTGACTGCTTCTCACAAATGACTCAATTTTCAACTCAAACCTCACTGCAAGAGGGATATTGAGTTGCTTGAGCATGTGCAGAGAAGGGCAATGAAGCTGGTGAAGGGACCAGAAAACAAGAGTTATGAGAAGAGGCTGAGGGAATGGGGCCTGTTTAGTCTGGAGAAGAGGAGGCTGAGGGGAGAGCTCATCACTCTCTACAACTACCTGGAAGGTTGCAGTGAGGAAGGTGTAGGTCTCTTTTCTCAGGTGACAAGTGATGGGATATGAGGAAACAGTCTCAAGTTGTGCCAGGGGAGGTTTAAACTAGACATCAGGAAGAATTTCTTCATGGAAAGGGTGGTCAAGCGTTGGAATGGGCTGCCCACGGAAGTGATGGAGTCCCCATGCCTGGAGGTATTTAAGAGACGTGTGGACATAGCACTAAGGGACATGGTATAGTGACGGGGCTCAGGAGGTCAAGTTGGTGGTGGAACTTGATGATCTTGAAGGCCTTTTCCAACCTAGTGGATTCTATGATTCATTTTTCAAACTTACAAATTTTGCCTAAGGCACTCACTGCTCTGGGTCTGTCATTCTGAGGCATGAGGAACAGCAAAGACTATCACAATTACATACTTGAGTGTTTTAGGTAAGGTTGCAGTGTGTCTGTGGGATATATAACACTCTCGGCTTCAGATGGTTTCAGACCTCCCACCATTTGGGTAGTTAGAAACAATTGCTTCTGCAGGGCAGCAGGTATCACTGGGGCGCCTACACAGGGAGAGGAATGTTCACCCCTTCTCCATCTCTACTCTCTGCAGTACTTTCTGCTTCTAAGTTGGGATGAAGCCACCAGAAGCAGGCAGGAGGCAGTGATAATTAGTTAGGAGGTGTGAGAATGACATTGGAAGTGGGAACGACCGACACAGGCTAGCAGACCACCAGAAAGCTTCATAGTGTTCATGTTGTGTGATCCTCAACTGGAGTTCCTGTAGCTATTGAGAACAGTGTCTATCGTGAACCTCTCCTGCAGCATCTTGAGTTACTTTTTTCTTGCAAGGCAGGATTTACTGTGGAAACCAAAGGCATGTCATAGAAAATGAAAGTCTGAAAACCACCCTGGCTATTATCTGTGCTTGGGGATTTTATTCCTTATCTCCTGTGGTAGAGGTGCATCACGTAATTGTTTAACCATTTTGTCCTTAAATGAAAGAAATAACTGTACAGAACAAAATGGGTTGAAGGTTTTAATACGATTTGAAATGTGGTTGTCCTGACCTAAAATGAAGTCTGTTATAAGAGTCTATGATGTGTGGGTAGATTGTGTTAGATAATCTATACGCTATTCTCCCTGCTTGTGTGTGGAGTGCTATGAATGAATGAATAATTTTTAAGTGGACGTGCTCCAGAAGAATTGGTGTGGCACTAAGTGAAAGCACAGTCATTATTTCTTGTGTTATCTAGAAAACCTGAACTGTTGATATAAATTTCCTTTTCCTGTTGTTTTGTTTTGTTATGAGAAGAGCTTGGCAGATCACTTCTTAAATGATGCATCCTCCAGGGCTGTGATACGCTGATGCTCTAAGGTCCACAGTTTCTACTGGTTTATATGTGTCAGGTTTCTAAACGGGAATTTATTAAGTTAGTTTCTTGCAAGGTCTTGCATGAAGTGAGATCTAGTACTTGAGAGTGTGCATTTTCTTGGTACAGTGGTGAAACAGCTTGCTAGCAGTCTTTTATAGGGCATAAACTTAAAACAAGATTTTGACTTTAATTTAAAATTCAGAGTGATGCAGCTCCTGCATTTGATTGTGAAATTTATGTTCAATTCTGTTTAAAAAAATTGGTAGTTAGTGGGAAATTTGGGGTAATGGAAGTATACATAGGATGTTTTAAGAAACTGGTGGCCCTCCATTATACATGGCAGAGTAGCACATCTCAGAGGCCATGTCTTGCCCAAGAAGTGATGTTGTCTTCTGGAGCACTCCAGTCCTCATCTTTCTGCTGTTCCTTATGAGGGCCCACAAGGAAGGACTTTTGTGGAAGGATCTTTGTGGTGAAGGCACTGTGAGATCAACATGCTCCCCAAAACATCGTTGATGGATACCAGTCTTTTTCTCTGTTGTTCAAAGGCTACTGCTCTCATTTAGATTTTTATTGGGGAAAAAAAAAAAATGAACACACTTAATGTTAAAAAGCTTTCCTGAAAAAGTACCTTGTCAATTTTTCCTGGTTTTACATTCATTCTGGTAATAGTGCAACAGAGCAAAAGCAAATGCAGTAATTATGGATTGAAGGAGTTACATAGCATAGGTTTGATAGATCAGGTTATCGTCCCGCATTGTTTAGTCAGCTATCCAAGTTCTGATAATTGGTGCTATATGCCTATTTTGTGTTGCTATGGAAAACAAATAAGCTTTTGTTTTTCCTCCGATTTCCTTGTTTCTCCACTTTAAATTGCTTTATTTGACTACAAAAAAAATGCATTGAAAATAGATAAGTTTTCAGGCTCATCATGCAGTTTTGCTTTGAATGAATCAATATATTAAGGCAACTGTTCTGTATTTCTGGTTGCTCCCATGGTTAAGTATGCGTTATGGTTGATTTGAAAGATACTTTAATTTGATCTTTTGAAACTCAGTAGGCTTTTTTCTCTAGAATCATTGTGTGAAGAAAGGGTTAATTCTTCTGTGTGTATTTATGTCCAGGGCTTTTCTCTGTTGAAGAGCCTAATGGATAGATGTAAAGTTCATGAAAGAATCATGACAAGACACTATAAGTAAAGCAGACATAATGCTGTGGCAGCACAACAGCCCTCAAGGAACAGCTATGGCCTAGACTTGAAAATCATTACATGACTTTTTAGCCTCAATACCCATTTCTTCTTGATGACAGTAAAACGTAGTGTGCTTTCTTTAATGGGCACTTGACTATCTGTAGTGCTCCTGAACTATGTGTACAACTACTCAATGAAATGGTTATTGACAAATCAGATTAGATCAGCATAAGCAGTGATACTGCCACCACTGTATGTCCACCATAACATCTCTAAAGTTGAAAGCATTCTCCAAGAGGGAGTATCTATAACCCGTATTATTTCCTAGAATCATCACAGAACCACAGAATTGCAGAATGGTGGAGGCTAGAAGGGACATCTGGATGCCATTTTATCCAACCCACGTGCTTAAGCAGGGACACCTGGAGCAGATTACCCACATGAATTTTGAATATCTTCAAAGATGGTGACTCCACCACCTCTCTGGGCAACCTATTTCAGTGCTTAGTTAGCACTCATAGTAAAAAAGTGTTCTTTTATATTCAGAAGGAACCTCCCGTGTTTCAGTTTGTGCCCATTGCCTCTTGTCCTGTCACTGGGCACCACTGAAAAGAGCCTGGCTCCATCTTCTTTACACCCTCCCTTCAGATATTTGTATGCATTGATGAGATCTCCCCGAACCTTTTCTTCTCCGGCCTGAACAGTCCCAGCTCTCTCAAACTTTCCTCACAGGAGAGATGCTCCAGTCCCTGCATCATCTTTGTGGCCCTTCATTGGACTCTCTCCAGTGTGTCCATGCCTCTCTTGTACTGGTGGGCCCAGAAATGAAAAGTACTCCAGATTTAGCCTCATCAGTGCTGAGTAGAGAGGAAAGATAACTTACCTCATTCTACTGGCAATAGATTGACTAATGCAGCCAAGAACACCATTAAGCCTTCTTTCCCACCAGGGCACGTCGATGACTCATACTCAACTTGGTGTCCACCAGGACCCCCAGGTCCTTTGCTACAAATCTGCTTTCCTGCTGGATGCCCACCCAGCATGTACAAGTGCCTGGGGTTGTTCCTTCCTAGGTGCATGACTTTGCAGTTCTTATTGAATCCCTCGAGGTTCCTACCAGCACGTCAAGGTCCCTCTGGGTGGCAGCACAACTCTCGGGTGTATCAGCCACTCTTTCCAGGCTCTCATCATTTCTGAAGAGTTGAGAGAGCAGACACCAACTGATAACTTCAGTTCTCTGTATAATTTATGTTGTTACAGGTGAGAAAATATCTAGGTTGTGGAATTCCTATGTGAATTTACAAATCAGTTTTGCTAATCAGTTAAGTTGTTTCAAGGAAAGAGACTGTATTCCTCTCAAGATAATATGCCAAAGGACAAAAATATTTTTGTTGTGTAGTCACTTCTAACCAACGTTATGTATTGCTTTTATTTTGATGTCTATCAGGATGCAGGAAGTCAACAAATAGGCTTTTTGCTTGGAAGCTGTGGAGTTACTGTGGCCTTGACTAGTGATGCATGCCATAAAGGACTGCCTAAGAGCCCCACAGGGGAGATACCACAGTTTAAAGGTAAGCTGACCCTGGGTTATGGTGGATATCACACATGTAATTTACTATGACACTAGTCATAGTATTTGTTTACTTGTAGTGGGTGAGATTAAATGCTAGATTCAGCTGAGGTGACTCAAGAACCCTGACAGAACAGGTGCCTCGGGAGCAGCTATGGCTATCAGGATGCCGTTGCCCCAGGTGTGTATTACTGGATCACTGTTAGACGTTGCTGCTCCCCACGTCCAGCTGCTTCACGGCCAGCTCAGCTGGGCTACTAAAGTCGTCTTCATTTGCAAACTATGTTAAGCCAACAGAGGTTGGACTGTAGTAGATGAGAAGGCTTCAGATGATTCAGTCCTATAGCTAAGAGGTAGGGACAGTAACCTCTGATAGGAGTATGGTAATGAACTATTTGGGTCAATAACAGCTTAAACTTCACAGCCATTTCTTCAGGAATTGGCTGAGAAGGCTTTGGTACTTGATAGCTGTGTTCAGAAGGCAGTTTTGGAAAATCTTTTTTCTCACGCTATGCTGAGGTTTAAAAGAAGCAATGTTTAGATAATGGTGACACGGCCATTTGGGAAAAAACTTTGGCAGAGAAGAATTTTGTTGTGTCTTATCTGGCAGAAGCTCAACAAAAACTGTCTTTTCTTTGTGGCTGTATCAGGCTGGCCAAAGCTGCTGTGGTTTGTCACTGAGTCTAAACATCTCTCCAAGCCTCCTCGTGACTGGTTCCCGCATATCAAGGATGCAAACAATGACACTGCTTACATTGAGGTGAGTTAATGAAGATACATCTTCTCTTTGAATCATTGCACATGGCACTTCTGGATTAGGTAAACGTAATTATTCATTTGTTACTCACAGAAGCAAAGAACATCCTGTTTTAGCTTATTAATAAGTAATATTTTCTAATAATTATACTGTATATTGATTTCAGAAAAATTAATGGAATGTTAAATTGTATTTTGGGGGTTTCTAACATTGATGTTTGTATGTTGTCTACATTGCTGCTGCAATATTACATTAAATTTGCCTTGACCAACCTAGGTCTCATTCACAGTGTGGGCTTGCCCACTAGCCTTGAGATGGATAGACAACAAGTTTCACAATGAAGCTTCAGTTCTCATATCACAGCCTTCAGACCCTTTGAAAGAGAAGGAACTTCTTGTTCAAAAGCTTGTCAGTCACTTACTGCTTTGTGAGTCGCACTACCCCCAGAAGACCAGCATCAGGAAGGGAAAATTAGCAATGCTGTTAAGTTTAATTTTTCTCTTTTATTATTTTTCCTTTTTTTTTTTTTTTCTCCCACTTCTGTGTAGACACAAATGCCTTGAATTCAGTGATGCTAGTACTGAATTTAAATGATTATTCAAAGGGAAAAAGTTCAAGTGAATGGAGCAAAGATATTTCCTGTATTTGCACAGTCAGAACACTGGGCTAGAGAACAGAAATAACTCCATTTTCAATCTTGCTGATTATCTTCATCATGGAGAAAGATAAATGTTTAATTTACTGTAATTGCCACTGATAGTTTTCAAACTCTTGCATAAAGTTGCAAAAATTACCGTGATCATCAGCAGTGATCTCCTACCGCTTTTTTATTCTATTTTCTCATGACTCTCATATTCTTGCAAAGAGCTTGTGTCTTTCAGAGTGTATACATATAGATTATCATAACAGCACCCAGCAGTGGTTCTGCAATCAGCTCTTATCCCATGCCTTCCATGACACAGAAAGGAGAAGTTCAGATTTATTAGTTGGCCTATAAAATCTAACATGTGAACACTGAGCAGACTGAGATAAGTTATTCTCTGCTAAATCTAGCCAGCGCTTTAGTTGTTAACATGGTCAGAATTCTTAGAATTATTTTTTCCACAATGCCTGTATTCAAACAAGAGATGGATTTCTGTTATTGAGCCTCAGAAGCTTCAGCCAAGAAGGGAGATCCCATCTTAAAAAAGCCTCCCGACCTTCTCTGTACTTCTGCCTTCTTAAAATAGTCATTGAATGTGTCCAGCATTCACCTACATAGGAAACACTGTAAACTATCAAATAATGGAAATAGGGCAGCCATTACATATGGACTTTCTCTGCTTGATTCTCTTTAGTACAAAACATGTAAAGATGGAAGTGTGCTTGGGGTGACTGTGACAAGGATTGCGCTGCTGACGCACTGCCAAGCTCTGACCCAGGCATGTGGATACACAGAAGGTATGGAGTACACTTCCCTTGTTTCATCCTTAAAATCAAGTGTGAATTGTAATTTGTTTCTCACCTTGTGCTTCTGTCTCATGTTTTACATAGATCTGTGTTAAAAGCTTCTAGATTAAAAAACTGTGGTGTTTTGTTTTGTTTTTTTTCATTGATTTTGGAAAATGCACTTTTAAAATATCTTTATGAGAGGTACCAAAGAGAAGACAAATAATGTCCTAGCCAAAACAAATCCTGCAGTGGAGACTTACTATGAAAGTTAAGCTTTGAGGTCATCAGTCATGTTACACTGAAGCTTACTCTATTTCCTTCCTTTGAGTGGGGTTTACCTTGAGTCAATGCCATGTTCTAAAAAGTAAACTGTTTTGTTTTTATTGGACAGCTGAAACAATTGTGAATGTATTAGATTTCAAGAAGGATGTTGGTTTATGGCATGGGATTCTTACAGTAAGTATGGTTTTTATTTTGTGTGAATATTTGAAAATAAACTAACCTAATATGCTTATTACTATTACAAACTGAGATGTCCTACAGTTTCTTCTAATACATTTTTTTCTGCTTGGAAAGCAAAAAATTTATGACTTAAACCCACAGTCCTCTGCTAGTGCTCTTCCCCTTAATGAGCACAGTGAAGATGTCAGAGTTTTTATTCCTCATGTCAAGTACTCTGGAACCATTTGTACTACCTCATCCTGATCTTACAGGTGCATGTTTTTGAGATCAGACTTTGCTTTTCATTTGTTCCTCCTACATTAGTACTTGTCTGTGCAAGAATATGGTCCAATGGCATGTCTATATTGCTACTGACTAGCTTCTCTATTAAAACTTCCACCACCAAGGGCTTTGGCTAACATTAAAACATTTCTGATACTTTAAGTTGCATAAATTGTCTCCTTGCTGTTTGACTGTCTTTGTCAATTGACATAGGAGCCGATTTCTGTATTTTTAAAAATTGCTTCCAAAGGTGCTGTTGCAGTTGGTGTAAGACAAAATGCTATTTGCTGATTAAGAACAGATGACAAGATTTGAAGGGTCACTGTTTGGGAGTCCCAGGATGTACAGGTCATACATGTTATGTTTCCCAGGGAGCTGATACACTTTTCCCATTCAATGTTAGACTGCTCCTAGTATCGAAGGGCAGTAACAACACTTCTAAAGCAGGAACAGCCTATTAGTCCATAAATATCTCATGGTAAAAAACTTTTATCATTGATGTTGAAAGCAAGCATCTAATAGAGCTTTTTTATGCCTTCCTTTGCTATTAACCTTCCTATGAGGTTCATTTTTTTTCTTGACTTGCTTGTAAGTACTTTTCCTGTACCTAAACTTGTGGCAGACTAAATGGAAAACTATCATTTGCGGTTCTGCAACCAATTGGATGACTAACCCAGTGGGACACTTACCTGTGTCAGGAACAACTTTCTTAAAACTAAGTTTTCCAAAACAAATGGTGTATTTAACCCAAGCTGCTTTGTTGCTATCAGGAGATGCTTCTGAATGGTAACAGAAGCAATACAGCACCTCATTTGCAGGCTGTTTTGCTTAGTAGTAACCCGTGAGAAATCGCTAAAGCAATTCACTGCCTGAGACTAGGAGATCTGTTTGCTGTCATTGGCTTCACTCAGCTTCTTTTTTCTAAAAATCCTGCAACTTCTCATAACCTTGTTGAAAGCACTTGAATTGGTCTACCTGAAGCAGGATTAAAAAAAAAAAAAAGTTCATTTTTTTTAATCTATTAAAATAAATTGATCCCTGCTTAATCTATGACTCCAGTTTCTCTGTCTACTCTCTTTTCAATATTTTTTTTTACCACTACCGTTAGCCACTAGCGTTTTTTCAGTCTTCACAGAGATGGACTTTTTTAGGCAGATATGTTGAGAAAAGAGTCTTCATATGTACTGAAGTGTAGCAGGCCTAGGGATAATACTAACTCACACAGCAAACATGCAGGCATTGTTCATTCTGTAGGTGCACATATTTTTTAATGTTTTCTGTTATTTTTCCATTTAAAGTGAATTGCTTAGGAAGAAAACCTGTTTAATTTTTTTTTAGTAGGGCTTAAGTCTAAATCCTTATTCATTAATTAAAACATTAGAAGATGGGGATTCCATTTCATCTTAATGTAGATACCTAAACAAGGAAAGATAAATGCTAGCATTGACAATAAAACAAGCATAGAGAGACTATCATAGATATCCTGTCCATAAAACAATATAATTCCCATTATTGTTGTATAAAACCTATTTATCTTATTTAATTTCAGAGTGTCATGAACATGATGCATGTTATAAGTATTCCATATTCCTTAATGAAAGTGAATCCACTGTCATGGATACAAAAAGTCTGTCAATACAAAGGTAAGGAACAAGAACATTTGTACGCTTGCAAGTCAAAATCAAAAGAACAAATTGTTGATACAGCTATATAGCTTTCATATGGTGCATTAATAATCTTCCTATTCCTATTGCAGCAAAAGTTGCCTGTGTAAAATCTAGAGACATGCACTGGGCATTGGTGGCACATCGAGATCAAAGAGACATCAACCTTTCCTCTCTGCGTATGCTAATAGTGGCTGATGGTGCAAACCCATGTAAGTGATCCTTCTGCAGTCCAGCAGAGAATAAGGAGTGTTTGCTGTCTTGCATCTAAATATTCAGTCTTCAACCATCTTAGCTAAAATATTTAACAAAGTATAAGGTTTGTCTGCTGCAAACTATTTGATATTTATGGAAACAATAATTACTTTTGGATTTTTTAAATATATTTTTCTTTAGCTAATCCTGAAGCAAACTTGATATTTCACATAACGTAAGTTGCAGTAAATCTAGTTTTGTTTAACATGACAGCCATGCATAAAAAGTGAAGTAAATAGACTTAAGCTGTAGAAAGGATTAGATCATTTCTTCTGAATGATGCAGAATGCAGATGCAGAATTCACATGTAGAATTAACTGAGAATTTTGGGGGAATACTTACACTACTGTAGAGAACCACATCTGGATCACTTCATGACAATTAGTTTTCTAAACTGTTTCTCTGCCTTGTTTAAGATACCGTGATACTAAAATGCTTTGAGTTTCTGAATTAAATCTTTAATTTATCTCATCCTAAAAAGGAAATCCACATTATAAATCTAGCATTAATGGCTTTTCCACATAAGCATAATGAAAGGACTTCATGCTCAGAAATTAATCTTTATATACTGTATATGTATACCAATGTATACACATATATATAGTTGTATCAGGTATGACTTATTTCCTAGTGAACATGGGTCTTTCCTAATTTTTCCCTCCTGAAAACCCGATATATTCAATAGTAAGTTTGCAGTTTGAATAGTGTCACTTCAGAAATCAGATTATTTTTCTCCTCTAATTTTTCTTTTCTTACCCCAGGGTCTATTTCTTCCTGTGATGCATTTCTCAATGTCTTCCAAAGTAAAGGTCTAAGACAGGAGGTCATTTGTCCCTGTGCTAGTTCACCGGAAGCTCTCACTGTGGCTATTCGAAGGTACCGTGTTACACTAGTTGAAACAGACCCACTGTACATTATATGTGGTAATTTAAAAAGAAATGCAAAATGTATTCAAGGTTGAATCTCCCAACTTAACTCCTGAATTACATTTTAATCTTCTTTTTTGTTGTCTACAAAGCTGTCATACAAGAATTAGTAGAGTAATAAATTGACTTCCTAGTTAACACCTAAGTAAAGAGCACTTTATAACATAGTTCCCATTCCTGTAATTTCATCTAGTTTTAAATAGGCTGAAATGCAAAAGCTAATTCTATAAAAAGAAGTGGAAAAATGTCACCATAAAATTAGTTAAAATGTTGGAATTTAAATGGAATTGCTATTAAGGAAAATCATGCTTTAAACTGGCCAGTTTAAAGAGAATTATGGCATTCTGCATGTTGATTTTGGCTAACTGGTGCTTTTTAACCATTTGTATACTCTCAGTAATCATCTGGAAATGCCCTTTGAGTAGGTGGGATTTGTGCCTAGGAATAAAATTGATAAATTCTGATAAATTTATTAAGCCTTATATACAGGAGAGTCCTTATGAAGCAGTCATAATTCTTGAAGTGTTGTAGCACATAGTAAATAGCATAACTTGTCTCTTTTGGCATAATTTTCATAAGCTGTACCTTGAACAGTAGGCACTTTATTTTTAAGTTCAGATTTATACAGCCACTTATAATTTTTTTTTCACATGTTGAAACATGACTGTAAAGGACTGTAATAGTATTAAGTAAAATACTTCCTGCTGCAAAGTTTAAAATACACTGTACAAGTGAAATTCAACTAGATTTTCAATTAGCTTTCCAATAAAATACCACAGGCAGAAAGACACAATGCAAAGACACAATGTGGTTGTCTTTCAGGCACTATGTTATTAAGTTAAAATGTCTGAAATCTGACCATCAGTGATGTATCCTGTCCAGGTTAGTCTTCTTTCCGTAAACTGCATTATCTCAAAGAGTCCTTCATACCTTTGAGGCTCATTCCATGAGCCTTTCCCCTCCATTCACAGAATTATCCCAAGAAGTAAGCTGTTTTTCTCATGTGTTGGGTTTCTCTGCTGTAGGCTGTGCAGACCTTCACTCCCTCTGACCTTCAAATTAACTGTTTCTGTGAAGTGCAGAGGGGAGGTGGACAGACAGCATACATTGTTCAAGCTGAACTCTGATTAATGGGAGAGAGTTTTCATTTCCTGTATTAGCTCTGGAAAATCTGCCCCAGCTCTCAGGTTTGAAGTGGAAGAACTCACTGCATCTCAAAGTGCAGTGGCTGGCTTGCCCTTTCTAGACTTAAACTCTATGCTTATAACCATCTGAAGCACTAGAGATTCATTTTCAAATTAACTAGCATTGAGAGCTTACATAAAAAAATATTATTAGCACATAAAATAGCTGATGATTCAGAAAAAAAAGCATTATTATCTACAATGCCTCACTATGTAATTACAGAGACGTTCTTATTGCAGCAAATGTTATTGAACACATATCTGCTTTTTTGAAGTCTGTGTAATGGTAGGGTAATACCAGCTGAACTTGGGAGCTTTAGTATTTTTGATTTTATTCAAGCCATCTCCAGCAACAGTAAAGTCATTATCATACAAGTTCCAAGGAGTTACAGCTGAAATATATGTTAAAATGACTCCCTACAGAGCACAGATCCAGAGAACTCCCTGTTAATGCTCAGGCTCTTTCAAAATCTGTGGTGTATTTTTACTGATCTTCCTGCAAGGAAGTGTAACAAAACTGGTTTTATGTTGAAATATTCTTATAGTTTAGAAAAAAGACAGTCAATATTAGACTAATGGGTAGTTTAACCTTAGAGGTGAATCCTAAGACCGAATACTTAAAGGAATGTCTCATGCAAATAATTCTTTATGGTATTTCCTTTTGGTTTACTGCATATGAATTTGAACCCACTTGCTTAAGTGAGTGCAAAAGTTTAAGTACAAATCTGTTCCCATTTAAGCAAATGACAAAAAGTAGTGGTAGAGTAGATTGTATCTCTAAATGGCAGTGGTAACTGTTCTCAAAATGCTCTACAGTTCCTCAGCATGAACAAATCAGCTTTGAAGTAGATAAGCATTGTCCCTATTGCATGGCTGAGGAAACTAAAGGGATAGGTTTGTCTGGTTTATGCTAAATTTAGTTAGCATGTGAAGTACGTGAAATTATACCTTTGTTTATTTGCTCCCATCTTAATCAAAAATTTATTTTTATTATTATCTAGTACGTAGTCTTATAGAATTCCTAATTCATCATGGGAAATCTTGAATGTGTAAAGAAAAGTTTAAATGTTAACTTTAAAATAAATTAGAAATACATTAGAATGGGTTTATTTGTATCTCATCTCCTTTCCAAGTGATTTCCAAGTCCCTGTGCTCGGCTGAGATACTTCTATTAGGGATGTACCCATATGAATGTCATGGGCAGGACAAAATAAGATCCTATATATTGCAGGATTGTGGCTCACAAGATGCTTCCTAAGAAGCTGCGTGGGTGCAGCTGTGCTGCCAGGCTGCCTAGGTCCCCACCTCACTCCTGCACCTTGGCCCTCTCTATTCCCTTTGGTGTCAGCTAACTTGTGGCCTCCTAGACGAGACTCCAGCACAGTTAACTGGTGACTCTCTCAAGGATCCACCTCAGACTACCAGCATACCAGAAGTAGTATGAAATAACAGTTCTGAAATGCCTGTCCTGTGCTTCTTGTTAACCTGGCAAAGCTGTTACCTTGACCAGGGGCACACCATGTGCCTCTCTACTGAACAGGCCCCAAAACAATCCTAACTGGCCTCGTGCCTCCACTTTCTTTCCCTTGCACACCCTGTCTACGCAGCTGGTGTCTTTCAAAGCTGTGCCCACTCTTTTATTATTTTTTAGCAGTCTTTAGATGTAATAAGTAATTCAAGAAGATGTGTATGAGGAAAGTACAGGTGGTCTCTTCTCTCAGAAGGTTGTGAGCAGCTGTGTTTGCCCGTAGGAGACGAGCACTCTCTTCATGTTTAAAATGTTCTGAGCAATAAAATGTGTGTTTTGGGGAGCAAGGGTGAGAGGAAGCTGATCAATTAATGTGGCTGAAAGTTCCTTTTACATGATAGGAATGTTATTTATCACAGCTGCTTGTTTACTAGCACCGTTTGTTATGCTCTAATGCATTTTCAAGCGTGCCCACATCCTTCTATGTTGACAGTGTCACTTGAGAATTATGCCTTGTGAAATGTATTAATTGAAATTTATAATGCCGATCACTGCAAGGCTTATGTGCCTTAGCATGGGCTAAGGCCCATCTAATATTTCAAGCACTGTACAGGAGAAATGTCATATAAAAGGACATTATCTGTGAAGAAACAGTTATATTATGATGGACTAGTTAGGAAAAATACAGAATCTTGCAGTGAATATTGGCTGGCTTATGGATCTTGAAGATAGCTGGAATCTGGCTGCTCTACATGGATTAATTATCCATACCCAAATCAGCATCATGTTAGCCTCCAGTTTGGCATTTTAAAATGCAGGACAGTGTAAGAATCTTTCAAGACATGAAAAGTCTTGACATATTCTTCTGACTTAATAGCTTGTGTAGATCAACATTCGTTTGTTCAATCCAGACTCTATATATGTATGAATGTATTCACTGATACAGCATGGGGTTTTATCTTGAAACAAGTTGACAGACAGCTTGTGCTGATGCTGTGAAATTGTAAAGAACATTGGGAGTGAATTTGAGCAAACTGAGGTGTTATGAAGTGGCTGCATCCACAACATTTTGACCATGGCTGATGAAAGTGTAATTTGTTTTAATTTTCATTGCGTAAGTTAAAGTAGGAATAATTAAATTAAATATGCGCTAAAATAAAAGCAGTGGAGTCTGTGCAGCTTCTATGGATACTTGGCAGTGAATCTATTAAAACCTTGTTTCTTCTGGTCAGTAATTTTAAGTGCTTAAATATTTTGAGTGGAAAATCTCATCTGTGATTTAAACACAGGCAATAAATATTTAATCTTGGTAATGTTACCACCTTTTACTCTGACTGTTGAACTTGGTTTCCTAATTCTAGGTTGCCCCTAAGTAACATAAAGAGACTTTGTCAAGTTATTTACTAATCATTTCTGAATATTTAGAATGCAGTTTCCCTCCACATCATTTACACTGCCTTTCAGTATTTTTAAAATAAGGCAAAAGCCCTTTACTTAGGTAATCAAGCAATCTTTATAAATCTATCTGAAAATCAAATACAAGCTGTGTTAGGTAAATGTTAAGTGTTACTTTCATCTCTGCAACACCATATATGTGGGTGACTACTGAATGGGAGAGTTGGCAGACATAATTACTCAGAAATGACTGAAAATGGGATTCTGTCAGATCTACTAGAAAAAAAAGAGCAAGATGAAATTTTAAACTCTCAAATAGAGGGGTATTTGCAATATTAGTCCATTAAGTAAATGCTTACATCTGCCTGATAGTGTGGTGATGTTATAAACCATGGTTTCAGGCCAACAGATGACAGCAATCAGCCACCAGGCAGAGGAGTTCTATCCATGCATGGTCTCACTTATGGAGTGATCCGAGTGGACTCTGAAGAAAAGCTGTCTGTTTTGACTGTCCAGGACGTTGGCTTGGTCATGCCAGGAGGTAAGGACTGAAAGAACTTCCTTTGAAGCTTACTATAAATCGATTAATCAATTTAATTGGTTTTCTCTAGAAAGTCATAGAAAGCTTTAGGATTGGACTATGCATATGTGAAAAAAAATTAGTCTAAAAGCATTACCTTACAAAACTTTATGGTTTGGAAACCTCAAGATTTCTTCTCTATAATTACTTCATTGGCTCTCTTTACCTGCATTAGTGGCATGCTTTAAACAACTCCTCAGCACATCAGAATGTCAATTTTTTAACTGTGAGATACAGATATAGAAAATAAGAAAGTTGGAGACTTTATTCTGGAGGCTATAAGTCTGCCCCAAGTGAAACTCTGTGGTAAAAGTTTATATAACCTACGCTAAGGATCAACAATATTGTTATCTGCAGGCTTGCAGAATGTTTTTTCCAAAAATACTGTGCTATCACCCAGTCATCAGAAAGAGGAGGCACGACTGAACAGTTCATGTTGATAGATTCAGACTGAAGCCAGTGCTTCTAAAGATGAAGATAAGATTTTTCATAAGAGCTGTATTTTAAGTTATATGTTATGGAGACTAGAAAAGGGTAGTACTGTAGCTTTTCATAACAGAATGTTTGTTATGCACCAAATAAAACTTAAATTATGCATCTTATAAAATTTCAGTTGAGCAACTTAAAATAAAGATAAGATTGATTGTTGATCATATAAAATATTATTATAGATGTACCATCTTGCACTTCATACTATATTCTGATAGTTTTGAAAAAAGTACACACTCCTGTTTGTCCTTGGAGTGAGAGAAAGGTCTTTCTAGATTCTTTACACTTGTACTTAAAAGAGATGCTGCTGATTCATTTCTGGTGTCCTTGTTCATCATATCCTCGGGCCCCGACTGCAAAGTTTACACTTGCTGGACTCCTATTCCAGGAATTGAAGCTGCAGCAGCATACCTGATTTTTATTCACATGGCTCACACACAAAATGTTTCTTCCTCAGATCAGTCCTTTCTAATCCTTCCTGTTTAGCTTCTACTGTCTCCACAGTCCTGTAAGTGAGAGGGAGTCTGAGCTCTGATAAATTCTTAGCAAAGCAACTGTGTTAGTCTTCTAGAATGTCTTGATGTGGTGTTACTTGCTACTTAGTGAGAGGTGGATTTCCTGCTCGCCTGCCTCTCTAGCAATATGTTTATTATCAAGAACACCATTAAGATATTTCATTTTGCTCTGACTGCAGCAGATCTGGCCTTCAGTAGGCAAAATGGGGAACACAGTAACACCACAAAAATATTACAAGTCAGCTGAGATTTTAGATACAAAAAGATTAGGTTTTGTTTTCAATTTAAAGACTTAGTTTATGTACAGATTTTTGCAATCTTTTTGTAAATATTATATATATAATGTAAATAACATTTTTAATGTTGAGCACCTAAGGGTTTGAGAAGCAGATTGTTGATTAGTGTCTACATGTAATTTATTTATGTCAACTCCACCGTGGTGTTTCTTCCAGGATTTGTATTATCCTATAGTTAGTTTTGTAATATTTTTAAAGTCCTTTGTTCTTCCCTTAGCTATAATGTGTTCAGTGAAGCCAGATGGAATTCCACAGCTCTGTAAAACAGATGAAATAGGAGAACTATGTGTATGTGCTATTGCAACGGGTACATCATATTACGGACTCTCGGGCATGACCAAAAATACTTTTGAGGTAAGCTGACAAAAAATGCTATGGAAAATGTTATGTAAAATACTTCCTTTTTAACTTTTTCAGGATAATATTTCACATAGAATATTGACAGTAACAGTATTAGAATATCAGCAATAATCGGTGCTTTTGTGGCTTGGGACCTTAGGTACTTTAGCCAGACAATCCTCACCGAAGCCCATTTCATTAAGTGCAATAACAGATCATTATGTGGGTTTAGTTCTGGCTCTGAAGAGCTTTTACTATAATTTTGAAAGAAGATACCAGTGGCTGAACCAGTCAGAGGGAAAGCAGGAAGAAAGAAAAAGTTCAAAAGGTGATAATGTACGAGTATATGAACTAGCTACATGCAGAATTTGATTGTTGCAAACAGTGGGAAAGCTGCTGTGCATCTTTTAAAAGAAGTTTCCAACATTTCCACAGCACAGCCAGCATTAAAGTCTTGCGTTTATACAGAAACCTGACAGACATAGTCTTCAAGAGCTATCTGAATAGCAAAGATACCATTTCCGAGTTATCCTCCTACCCTCGCTTTTATTTGAATTGCCTTAGGTGAAAGCTTTTCTGCTTTGTGGAATTTGTTTTCCAGTATGTTTCAGCTCCAGTGTAGACTGCTGTATTGATAGCTCTGTTGTACCTGCTCACTTGTTATCATTAATTTCTGTTGAAGCCAGTATGAAATGGTGGACAAATCCGAGAAATACTGAAAATATTTAGCTGAGATTTCTGTTCAAGTTCTGATCCTTTTCTCTTTAAATATTTGAGGAAGAGCTAAGAAAAGTGCATTTACACTTCCCCTATCAAATGTTCTTACCATATTTTATAGGCTACACGTAGCTAATACTTCCTGCAAAATGGGTTCAGCTTTCATTATACAGATCTCAATGTTGTAAACACTATACATGAAATAATTAATGGACACTGGTAGATACATTTCTCCATCATGCTACTGATGCCAGGAATCCTACTGTGCTATTGTGATCTGAATTTTATAGATCACTGATTACTGTGCTACTAAAAAAAAATAGCAGTAGCTATTGTGAAAGATAATCCCAGATTTGACATATTTCAAGCTAGAAAGGTGCTTATGTTCAATTTGAAGTACTTGCTGTAATTGTAAAATCATTCATAATTTGTAACTGAATCTGCAGTTTAGCAGCACGTTCAGAGTTATTCCTAATGGCAAATACATTGCCACTGAGTCAGCAGGATCATTCATTTTTACGTTAAGCATGTTCTTAAGAACCCTCTTCATGAGGGACTCTCTTCTATTTTAGTGTGTTATTCATGCTGCTGGTAATAGAGTCAGAGTTTTGTGTTGCTGAGATGAATTATGGCTGAGGATGTATAAGTATTAAATCTGTTCAATAGGAGTCACCCACGAGCATCTGGCAGCAGAATTTGACTTTTCTTTTTGAAGGGCACTATACAGCCATGGTCTTCCACTTGCCATTATGTTAAATAACTTGCATTTAAGCTATTTCAGTTTAAGAGACAGTAGGAAAGTGTGCTTGTGTCAGAATGTGATTCAAAGCAGTTCACGTGCCAGAAGGATAACACTGGGCTGAGCGGGGTAAGGGAAGCAGAATAAATTGACCTGAGTAGAAATCTATCCTGTGGAAGTCATGTATGCATCTGGTGTTCAAACATTTAGAGAGTCTTTGTGTAGGACTGTATTGTTGCTTTTAGACATACTACATAAGGCATTAACACGGGTATTGTGAGCACTTAATTGAACATAGATAAAAATATGGTCAGTTGTAAGAGTCATTAAGGTACAATACCCTAGAATAGCTTTACTTCTAGCCTGTTTATTTCTCTATAGTATAATGAAATTGAGCATGAAATACTGAAAAGGACCTGAACTGTAATGTTTACAATTTAATCACCAAAGTACCCTGTACGTAGCAACTCGGATTATTTTAGCTCAGCAAAACATGAAGTTATTTTATTCAATACTGTCTATGTTGATTTTTTTATTTTTCAGGTCAGAAGTGATTTACAAAGCCATAGTTAGGGAAAATGTGTTTGGTAGGCAGAACAAGATTGAACTTGATGAACCTCAGGTACTGAAAATTATACACATAGCCTAGGAGTTTCTTAATGCTCCCTTTATGGTCAGTGAAGTAAAGAGCATCACCAGACACCTATTCACTTAATTCCAGAAGAGCCATCTGAAAGGCCATCCTTGAAATATTTAACAGTATCATCTCAGTGTACAGCACTGAAGACCTGTGTTTCCGTGTCTTACAGGTGTTTCCTATGACCAGTTCTGGTGGCCCTATCACTGAATATCCTTTTATAAGGACTGGACTCCTAGGCTTTATAGGACCAGGTGGACTCGTCTTTGTTATCGGCAAAATGGATGGTTTGATGGTTGTCAGTGGAAGAAGACATAATGCTGATGACATTGTAGCAACAGCGCTGGCAGTGGAACCAATGAAGTTTGTCTACAGGGGCAGGTTTGGACCCTTCTTTTCTTATACTGAGTAGAAATCCTTATTTTGTTTAGACCAGGGGTAAGTGACCCAAAATGCTTTCAGAAGGCAGCATGGAAGTAATGAATAGCAAAATCATGGTTACAGAGGATTAACTTAGAATTCTGACAGGATCATATT